>NC_092815.1:92470531-93070531 GCF_023375885.2 Dermacentor andersoni
GAAGGAATGGTGGAAGGGGTAGTGGAAGAAGGGGTGGTGGGTGAAGGAGTGGTGGAAGAAGGGGTGGGGGCGAAGGAGTGGTGGGAGAAGGAGTAATGGAAGAAGGAGTGGTGGGCGAAGGGGTGGTTAACGATGGAGTGGTGAGCGAAGGAGTGGTCGGCGAAGGAATGGTGGAATAGGTAGTGGAAGAAGGGGTGGTGGGTGAAGGAGTGGTCAGCAAAGGAATGGTGGAAGAAGGAGTGGTGGAAGAAGGTGTGGTGGACGAAGGGATGGCGGACGAAGGAGTGGTAGAAGAAGGGGTGGTGGATGAAGGAGTGCTAGGGGCAGGAGTGGTGGAAGAAGGAGTGGTTGACGCAGGGGTGGTGAAAGAAGGGGTGGTGGGCGAAGGAGTGGTGGACGGAGGGGTGGTTGACGCAGGGATGGTGGACGAAGGGGTGGTCAACGAAGCGGTGATGGTTGTAGGGGTTGTAGTCGGCGTAGCGGGTGCGTGCTGCCTCGTAGATTTTGGCACACACGGAATCGCGGCGACGGTGCCCAAAGAATCGCTGTCCTCCTTTCTGTCAAGACAGCTCGGCAGAGCGATCAGTGTGAGCGCTGATCCTAGCAAACCCGGTACCAGCAGAGCCAGCAGAGTGCAACAGACCAGGTTGATGTGGGACAACTTTGCGTACACAGTAGGTGACTCGTGCCCATCTTCCTGGGATGAAGTCGTTTCCGTGGTCAGCGGCTGATGCGCTCCCTGTTCGTCCTGCTGCCCTGGTCTCGCTTGTCGTGACCCCGACGACTTGGTCCCACTGCTTGGCAGCTCCCCGTAGCTTGGCACACCCGATGACGCACTTGAGGACATGGTGTGTCCTCGATCGTCTACGTGAGGTCGGAGCCAGCAGCACGTCTGAAGACAAAATATACAGCGAGAGCTGCAATTAATTCTTACATGCCACAGTCAACGTCCTGTTATACACTGCACAGGTTTATTTAAACTATCAGCTGTTCATGCATACAGGGATCTGCCGCGGTGGCTTAGCGGCTATGGTGCTGCGCTACTAAGCACGAGGTCGCGGGATCAAATCCCAGCCGCGGCGGCCGCATTTCGATGAGGTTGAAACGCAAGGAACACCCGTATCCAGTGCATTGGGAGCACGTTGAAGGTCCCTTGGTAGTCACTATTAATCCGGAGTCCCCCCCACTACAGGGTGTCTCGTGATCAAATGTTGCTCACTTTTGTATGTAGTGTGTCACGCTGTGTTTTGCATTTTGCTTACTTTGATAATTAGTCAAGATTAATAAACCAACTTCTAAAGCAATGAAGCTAGGGAAAAAATCCAATTAGAAAGTTGCAGAGCGGTTTGCAAAACGTCACAATAAACTGTTTTTGTCTTTCTATCTACTAAGTATTAGTGTTTTTCAGCTTACTGCGGATTACCGCAAAATGGAAAAAAAGAACCACGTGACATGCTCGATTGCGCGTCGTGGCTTCACTGCTCCTAAGCGTTCCGCGCACAAACAACGATAGGTGCGCTGCGGCTTAAAAAACGACAGGGCATCGACGCAAACGCTGGCTCTTCTATTTAAGCTCGCAACCGTTATCGTTTGCGCTGCGTAAAGCGACTGATGGACGTGGTGGTGGTGGTATCTCCAGACAACAATAGACTAGCGTACATCGGCTGTTAAAGCGCGAGCAATTTCGCGATGCCTTTTTCCAACGAAGAAAAAGCAGACATGATCCTTGCCGCAAGAGCTGCAGACGGACAGAGACGCCAGGCTGCAAGAATATTTCGAAGCTGGCACCCTGGCACACGACCGAGCCCGGTCACAATAATCAACACCAACGAGTCGCTGAAGCAAACCGGCAGCTTCAAAAGAAAGAGGAAGAGAGCTTCAGTCAGAAATAATGAGGTTCGCTCCAACGTTTTGTCTTTCATGGTGGGTAATCCACACGCTAGCACGCGTAGCGTGAGCGCACAGCTCCGTGTGTCCAGCTCAACTGCCTGGAGTATTTTGAGAACAGCTGGACTACACCCCTATCATCTGCAGTTGCATCAATGCCTAGAATCAAGGGAAACTCCAACAGAAACTCGACCTTGCGAATTGGATTTGATTCAGGAGGAGCATGATTCTGACTTTCTCACCAAGGTACTCTGGACTGACGAGGCGAACTTTTCCCGAAATTGCCAAGAAAATATCCACAGCGCACACTATTGGAGTGAGCAAAATCTCCACTGGCTAGGAAGATCCCCCCACCAATATCAGTGGTCTTTTAACGTTTGGTGCGGAATACATGCCAGCACAATCCTTGGCTTATTACTTGTACTTATTAATTGAATTAAAGAAATGACAAATTAATGGCAGTGAAAGTGGATGAAAAAAGAACTTGCCGCAGGTAGGGAACGATCCCACATCTTCGCATTACACGAATATATATACAAACACACACATACCACTTGGTGGTAGAACGTACCTTATGGACGGGGCGGTTTATATCTTGCCGGGCATATAACCTAAATCACCAACAGGACCTGGTGAAGGGCCTCTCGTAGGCGCTTAAGCGCCTGTACCACGCTGACTCTCCCACGCTTACTTTGAAACTTTCCACTAGAAGGAAAGCTACACATATTTTTCAGACCGCTTCTTTTGAACAACTACAACCACGGCACTAGCAGACGAGATGACGTCGCCGGCCATGCGGTCGCATCATTACCGAACCACTAAGCACAAAACGTGTCGTGCTTCGAGGATGTGCACTGCAACCACGCATCCGAAACAGCGAGTCGGAGCGACAGCACAACCGGCGGACACGCCGAGTGATGGAAATGATGCTGCGGCTTGGGGGCCTCACCTGTGTTATACCGGCGGTGTATGACCTGTGCAGTCGAAAGGGCACGACTCCACTCGTGGAAAAGCGCAGAAATGCAGGAAGGCGACAAAAGCCCTAAAGCGCCGGAAACAGCCAGCCGCTGGAGTCGAGCACTTCTTGATTGGTTCGATTTCGTTCCCCACTGTTCGTGGCTTGTGCCCACTATGGGAGGCTCGCACAGAATTCGAAAAAAAAAAGAAGTCATTTCGTTCTGGCTAGAAAGCAACGAAAATATTTGAGGAAATATTACAGGAACGGAAAATGACGTAATGTGCTACGAATCTGGCAGGAAGATCGCCTAGAAACAAGAAGAAATTCTTCAACGGCCGATCAAGCATCTTTATGTCCAAGAGAGGAGACTGTCACACGCATGCGTCACAGTAGAGGTCGCTACAGGTCGAGCTAATTTTCGGTAATCACTCCAATAATGGTGAATCCTCCATTGGTACACAATGGGCCACGGTTATGCAAGCGTTGTCCGACTCTATTACAGCCTCTGATCCTCCCAAGTATTGGCATCTCATGAAAAGAAGATGTAGTTGGTCTAGTTGGTGAAGCATCTTGGCGACAGCTTAAGAGCGCAAGCAAACACTCATGTACATGCACTCACATCCACACAAACGTCCACGAAGAGAGCCCTATTTTAACGTGACCTGAAAAGGGAGTCCTTTCTTGCACGTTCGTGTGCGTGGAGTGCGTGCGTGTATGCGAGTGTTTTCCAAAAGGGCCCCTCACCTGGTCTGGCCATTTTGAGCTGACAAGCGCAGAGCATACAATGCGCGATGACGATCGTGTCTGCAAAGTATTACATCGCTACGCGCCGCGGAAAGATCTGAAATTTCTAACCGAACGCCGTTTTCCCTTCTCGGGCCCGCCGCGCTCCAAGCCGGAGGATGACGTACACGTGCTAGTGCGCCTACGTACACGTGTTTGTACTGTGATGTCGCTCGTGGTGACACGTGACTTCGAGAATTATTGAAGGCAACATCTGTTATTTGTGTAATATGTTGCTTTAATAGACGAATTAAAGCTTAGAGAAATAATCAAACACACAAACCGAATGTCTGCGTGTCTTTGTTTTGCTCCGCACCGCAGCAAGAGAAATGTACATACTTCCGTTTCGTCTCCCTATTTCTACGGTCGTGCGGTCCCGCGCGCAGACACCGAAACTATGTTACTTTCTACCGTGTTCCAGCGCGGGATCACGGTTTGTGATGCGCTTGTGTCTGCCTCAGCACTCATTGTGTCTGCCTCATTCGTGTAGCACTGACGTATACCGCCAGTCAGGTGTCCTCGTGCACAGCGCGCAAAATCGTGTGCTGTGCGAAACGAGACAATCACAACAGCTTGGACGCGACGCCGTCAGCGAAAGTGCGCCACACCGCAAAAAAAAAAAAAAAAAAACGCGGAGAAAAAAATTGAAGGCCGGGCCCGTGACGTATGCGTCACGCGATCGTCAAGGTCCAGTACGGGAGAACGCAGGGAAAGAATTTCGCTTGCGGAGGCTAGTCGGGGAAAGTGGAGAGGTTGTCCCACTTGGCAGTGGAACTCGCCTCCTAAAATCATGGGTTCGCGGCCCTGAAACATTATCTCGACTATTAATGAATAGATTTGAAAAATGTTTGCAGCAGAACGCTCCCTAGAGGACACGCAATAACTTCTAGCGTATAACCAAAATTTTCTATGGGCCCTTGAAGCTCTTTCCAAGAAGGCACAGCTCTTATAGCTCTAGCGTAGTGAATTTCTCATTACACGCAGTATCAAAGCCTCGCCAAAATACGTTCGCGCGCATTCCCTACCTAGACGGCAAAGGCATCACTAGGGTCAGCGGCACTCAGAGGGTGGCCCGCCGTTACTTCCCCCACTCCCCACCCCAATGTTTTCC
The DNA here is from genome assembly GCF_023375885.2 of Dermacentor andersoni. Taxonomy (NCBI): domain Eukaryota; kingdom Metazoa; phylum Arthropoda; class Arachnida; order Ixodida; family Ixodidae; genus Dermacentor; species Dermacentor andersoni. Next base: position 92,475,271 of record NC_092815.1, read on the forward strand.
CTCTAGTTTCAAGCAACGAGGCAGAACCTTATTTTCATGGCTTTTTTAGGCGTACAGTTTGTTCTGAAGCTAAAGACTAATTATTTTCAATTCTTCTTGAAATGTCTGAAGTAATGAGTACACCATGCAAAGTCCCAATCAGCTTACCACATCGAAATCGCGTATTTTCGTGTTTATTTTGTATGCATCAACCGGCAGAAAAATAGGAATGTGCAATTTTTTTTTTAATTTCGGAAAAGTACATTACTCGACAAATAAACAGAGCAAATAGTTTTCGTCACATGAATGTCAAGATGAACCTTATTAAAGTAAACGTGCACATAAAACACTAGAAATGCAAACTATGAAAGAAAGAGGAAGAGAGAAGCTTTTTATAAGAAAACAGATTTTTGCCGACGTTTTACAACCACTGACATCTTAGTCTGTGTAGGGAGGGGCAAGGGGATTAGAAGTATCCAGAAGGAGAATGAAAAAAAAAGTCAGAAACAAAAACAAAACAAAACATAGGCCTGCGCGGCACAGACAGTACAGTCACAGCGTAAGCTGGACGAGCAGCTCCATAGGAGACCGTCTCTTTGCGTCGTTTTCACGACAACGAACTGAACGGTCCGCCCGGCGTCGACAGAGATCTGCGGTTTGCGCTGCTCTCTGCACAGCGGTATGATGGACACGACGTTGCCTGGCTGCAGCTGCACGCGTAGTTCTACGATTGGCTTCTACAGCAGTGGTTCGTACCTTGCTAGGAGGCATCATAACGTGTACCGAAAAGTAAACACAGGTATCGAGACTACGCAACGCACATGTCACATCCCTGGACACCTGGCACGATATTATGCAACTGCTACATGTCGTGACACCTGGTGGAATGCAACGCAACTGCAATGCATAGTTTGCACCATAGAGTTTCCTACGTAGGAAACTCTATGGTTTGCACGTATAGAGGCTACGCGGCGTGCATCTCACATCGCGTGACAAGTGGCACGATACGATGCAACTGCTACATGGAGTGCCATCTGGTGCAATCATATGCAACCACATTGCAATTGTCACGGCCGCCTCGATCACGCGCGCACGGCGGGGCTTGCTCCGGCCGTTCCATTCGGACGGAGAGGGCGTGATTGCGGAGAGTGGCGTGGCCGCTCCTTTCGCCGCACCGCGGCGCGCGTGCCCGACCCCTCGCCTCCCCTGCTATGGCTTCGCACGAGGCGATGTGCGGCGCCTTGGACGTATTGCGTGATGAAGAGTGGCGGGAAAACCGCGATGAATACAAATTTACACAAGAACACCAATGCCTCCTGCGGTTAGGTATTTATTTTCTTACTAAGCTCCAGACGCTGAGGCCGCATGTTGCCCGAAGCGGGCAGTTATGATGCCATGCGAAACGAGTGCTCCCCGGAAAACAATCATACCTGCGGGCTTGGGCGCAGCAGGTCAATGAAAGCATGGAAATATGGAAAGGCATTACTTCTTTATAAAAGAAGTGCCACGTCTCACGAGGCAACGTAGTAGTAATTTTTCCCCCTGTAAATTCATGAACGTTTGTGCAAAACTCCAGGGCCTGAGCCCCTCCAGAGTTTTCCTGGGGGAGGGGGAGCAGAACACCCCCCCCCCCAGCAATGCCGAAGCCTTCCCCCTCCCCTCCCACACACCTAAAGTATCATTACTAGAGATTTTTCACCCACATCATTTGAGGTTTCTTTGGCTTGCCTAGACCTTTTCACTTAAAATTTCATTGTGGCTAATAGCTTACTGCATCATTGTTGGTGCGGACGTGCATGGCTTTTAATTCATACTTTCGCTTTATTTCTGCAAATCTTGACAATAGGAGGACAAGCACATTAGAAGCACCAGTGGCGGCTGCCTCATTATTTTCTCACTTCAGCATTGTTTTAAGTTTATACTGTAAACACTATGCACATATACAATATATTTAAATATATACACAGGACAAATTTGACTATTAACAACTGAATACTGGTAAAAGCAATTCTAAGACGGAACAGAAGATAGACATAGACGCACAGGACAAGTGTTCTGTCCCGTCTTAGAACTGTGCTTACCAGTATTCAGTTGTTAGGCATGAACCAACTAGCCCAGCAACAAATTTTGTTAACGTAAATTTCATTACATATTTTAGAGCGAAGGAGGTAGCCAATTAACAATTATTTCTAAACGTATGGATAGCCCATGCCAAGAGAATGAATATGTTGTGGTATGTTTATTTCGCTTCAAATTGTTGTGCGTGCTTTTTTGACCCTGAAAAAAAACTATAGACTTCAGTGACCCCTTTGGCAGAGTCTATTATCAACGACGTGTAAAATGCACGTGAATGATACATGTCTCAGTATTGCTTCTCTTTCCAGTAAACAATGTTAACTCGTGAACAGAGAAAGCATTTCTAATAATTAATAACATTTATTAGCGATAGAAACATCGTCACTTGCATGCAAAAGTCATAAATATGCGCAGGGTGTCCCAATGAACCATCATTCACCAAGATTTCAAAAAGAGCAATGCGTTTCTCGAAGAAAATCTAGTGCATATTATTGTTTCCAGTACAGTAGGGTAGCTGCCAGTAATTTTTTTGTTACTGAGATTTAATTAGGTAACTGTAAATAATTATCCAACTTGAGATGCATTATAGTAATTATCAAAGTGTCAATGAGGCATTTGTAGGCACAACCAAGGGACATCTAACTGCAGTGTTTTCCGTGACTTACAAATTGCGTTCCAATTTTCCCGACCGATAAATAAACCCCATGAAATATGGAAAATACCATGTGACTGCACTTCTACCCGCATCATAAAGCAGCCCCCTCGAACAGGCTCCCTCCGTATTATAATAAACTAAATAAAGTAAATAAAGGTAAACATCGTGATCGAGCTAGTGCTTTATCTGCTGCGCCCCGGCCAAAGTAACACGTAGCGTTTGGTGTTAGTTAAAAACAAGCTGTGATAGTTGTTATCTTAACGTAGATAAAGTGCACAATTTTTTTTGTTTTTCCACAAAACCTATCACCACAAAAGCAAACTGACAACGTGAGTGCAAATGTTTAAAGGTGCGTTTTGTTTCGTCCAAGTCGCCATGTTTTTCTCTAATGAGCAGAAGGAAAACTTGATCTTTGCCTGGGGATCTGCAAATGGCAACAAGAGGAAGGCCGCAAACATATTGTCGCGTATACTCTGCTGAAGTATACACACTGAATGGGGATCCAGGCGTTTGTACTTCACGAAACGAAACCGTTGATGCGCGATACAGAGACGAACCTCATTCTCTTCTTCTTTTTGACCCCTTGCTGTGCCACTGCATGTGGCACTACCCCCTCATCAAAAAAAAAGAAAAAAGGAATGAAAACATACATAGGCTTGACGTGAGAGCACTGAGATGGCCTAGGACGAACACATAGGCTATAGTAACAATCACTGTGGTGTGCGATATAGTCACAAGACGCTGAGGGACGAGCAACAACAAAAACTAACCTAAGCGGCTGAAGACGTCGGATTTTAGCGGCTATGATACGGTTTCAACCGCACGACATGCACAATCTCAGATTGCGGTTGTCGACGTCGGGGAGGCTGGCTTCCGTCAGGAAGGACTTCATAATTCACGTCGCTAATCCGCTGCAACACTTTGTAAGGTCCGAAGTAGCAACTCAAAAGCTTCTCGGATAGTCCTTTTCGGCGCACGGGAGTCCAGACCAAAACTTGATCGCCAGGTTGGAACTCGACTTGTCGATGGCGGAGATTTTAACGCTGTGCATCGATGCTCTGTTGTTTCTTTATGTGCACTCGGGCAAGCTGACGGGCTTCTTCCGCTCGTTGCACGAAGAGTTCGGCATCTTGGGCGAGATCGAGGTGATCGATGTTGTCGCATGGCAGCATTGCTTCTAACATAGTCTGTACTTCACGGCCGTAAACGAGGTGAAACTTCGTGAAGCGTGTTGTTTCTTGCGTAGCAGTATTATACGCAAACGTTACGTATGGGAGTATCTCGTCCCACGTCTTGTGCTGTGCGTCTACGTACATAGACAGCATGTCAGTCATCGTTTTGTTCAGTCGTTCGGTCAAGCCGTTTGTCTGCGGATGATAGGCAGTTGTCCTTCGATGGGTTGTGCAGCTGAGTTTAAAAACGTCTTCAATGAGCTGCGCTGTAAAGGCTTTGCCTCGGTCTGTGATGACGTGCGATGGGGCGCCATGCCGTAAGACGATGTTCTGTATGAAAAACTGGGCAACCTCGGAAGCTGTGCCTCGAGGCAACGCCTTTGTCTCAGCATATCGCGTTAAATAGTCTGTGGCGACGATTATCCACCTGTTGCCAGAAGATGACAGTGGAAACGGGCCCAGAAGATCCATGCCGACCTGGTCGAAAGGTTTGCCAGGTGGGTCAATCGGATTCAGCAATCCCGCAGGCTTCACAGCTGGCGACTTTCGGCGCTGGCATTCACAGCAGGCTTGGACGTACCGCTTAACACACTCGGCAAGTTTCGGCCAGAAGTGGGATTTGCGCACTCTATCAAGCGTGCGCGTAAAACCCAAATGGCAAGACGGAGGCTCGTCATGACAGGCGATTAAAACGTCGGCACGGAGGTCTGCTGGAACGACCAAAAGGTATGTCTTCTTGGTGGCAGCGGAGTTCTTCTTATACAAGACGCCATGTCGTAAACAAAAAGACGACAATCCTCGAGCGACGTGCTGGGGTATTGATGGGTTTCGTCCTTCCAGATGTTCGAACATAGGTCGTAGTGAGTTGTCTGCGCGCTGCCGTGTGGACAAATCAGTAACGCTTACAGCCCCAAGGAAAACGCCGTCGTCCTCAATGTCTTGGTCGGTAGTGTCGATAGGGGCGCGCGAAAGTGCGTCAGCGTCTTCGTGTATGCGGCCTGACTTGTACACGATGGTCACGTCGTACTCCTGCAAACGTAGACTCCACCGTGCCAGAAGTCCAGAAGGGTCCCGCAGATTTGCAAGCCAACGTAACGAGTGATGATCGGTTACAACCTTGAATGGGCGGCCGTAGAGGTAAGGTCGAAATTTGGCCAGCACCCATACGACGGCAAGACACTCTTTCTCCATAGTGGTGTAGTTGGTCTCTGCACGCGATAGTGTGCGACTTGCGTAAGCGATCACTCTTTCAATACCTTCCTGCCGTTGTACAAGTACCGCGCCAAGACCAACGTTACTGGCGTCTGTATGAACTTCCGTGTCCGCTTCCTCGTCAAAGTGGACCAGAACTGGTGCTGACACCAGACGCTGTCGAAGTTCAGTGAAAGCAGTCTCTTGCTCTGAGGCCCAGACGAACGATACATCGTCCCTCGTGAGTCGAGTCAGCGGCTCCGCCATCTTCGAAAAATTTTCGATGAAACGCCGGTAGTATGCGCAAAGGCCCAGGAAGCGTCGGACACCTTTCTTGTCGGTCGGTGTTGGAAATGTGGCTACAGCGGCAGTTTTCGCGGGATCGGGGCTAACGCCTTCCGCGCTGACCACGTGTCCCAGAAACATAAGCTCCTTGTAGCCGAAGTGACACTTCTGAGGCTTAAGGGTGAGGTTAGCTGATCGGATGGCTTCGAGAACTTGCCGCAGTCGTTTCAGGTGGTCGTCAAATGTCACCGAAAAAACGACCACGTCGTCGAGGTAGACGAGGCAGGTTTGCCACTTCAGACCAGCGAGAACGGTGTCCATCATTTGCTGGAAAGTTGCTGGTGCCGAACAGAGCCCGAAAGGAAGTACCCTGAATTCGTAAAAGCCATCTGGAGTGACGAAAGCAGTTTTTTCGCGGTCTCGTTCATCTACCTCAATTTGCCAGTAACCGCTCTTTAGATCGAGAGACGAAAAATACTTAGCTCGCCGCAACCTGTCTAAAGAATCATCGATACGTGGTAGTGGGTACACGTCCTTCTTGGCGACATCGTTGAAGCGTCGATAATCAACACAGAAACGAAGCGTTCCGTCTTTTTTCTTGACCAGAACGACCGGAGACGACCACGGACTGTGCGAAGGCTGAATGACGCCATCATCTAGCATCTCCTTGACTTGGGCTTGAATTGCCTCACGTTCTTTCGGCGAGACACGATCAGGCTGTTGTTTGATGGGGCGTGCGTCGGCGGATGTCGTGATTCGGTGCTTCGTGATTGGCGTTTGGCCCCCCTTAGTAGACCGAGCGAAGCACGCGCGGAATTCGTTCAAGAGTTCCTGCAGTGCGCTCTTTTGGTCATCCGTAAGCTCGGAGTCTACATCGACGTCTCTGAGCGAACCGTCGTTTGTGTCCACTTCAGAAGCAAAACACTCGACGATGTCCGTTGATGGTTCGGCGTAGGCGACGGCAGTGCCACGAAAAATGTGCCAATGCTCAAAGCTAAAGTTGGTAACGAGGACCGCTGTCTGGCTATCACGAAGTTCCACAAGGCTTCGTGCTACACAAATACCTTGGGCCAGCAACATAGAAATGTTGCCTTCTACAATGGCTTCACCGTCTCGTAGCTCGTCGGACTTGACCGGGACCATAACACTCGCACGCGGCAGTATCGTGATGCTGTCGTCCGAAACGCGAAGTGTGGATCTGTGTCCAACGGCGTCGGTCTGTGTTGTTGCCCTTTGTGTCGAGAAAGTGATGCAGCGCTCGCGGAGGTCAATAATGGCGCCATATTCCCGGAGAAAGTCCATCCGAAGAATTAAATCGCGGGAACACTCGCGTAGAGCCAGACAAGTGGCGAGAAAAGCAGCACTGCGAATTTCTACTCTCGCCGTGCATAAGCCAAGCGGTGTGACGACGTGGCCACCTGCCGTACGAACTGGTGCCCCATTCCAGGGCAACGTAACTTTTTTCAGAACGCTCGCCAGTTTGCCACTAAGAATGGAGTAATCGGCGCCGGTATCTACAAGTGCACTCATTTTTCTGCCGTCGATCAACACAGGTATGTCCAGTGAAATCTTGTTGGCGGGAACTGGTTCTGGCGTCGTCGTGCTCTCGTTGTTCTGCGGTCGGCACGATACGAGGTCTTCAGCGCGTCGAGTATCAGCGGCCCCGCCTCGGAAGGTCGCTGACGTCAGTTTTCCCGGCGTGGACTTGGTGATCGCCCTTGCGTCGTCCTCGAAGTGGTATCACGAGCAGGGAAATATCGCCGCGGTGAGGGTGAGCGTGACTCCCGCTGCGATGTACCCGGCCTGCGCTGCTGTTCGATAAATTCTGCGATGTCGGGAGGCCTCTGGCCAAACCTAGGTCGAGGTGAATCGATGGAAAAACCCCGCAGGCCGAGTCGTCGATAGGGGCACTCCCGATACACATGACCCGCTTCGCCGCAGTGGTAGCACAGCGGTCGTCGGTCGGGTGCTCGCCAAACCTCTGATTTCCTCGCGGGTGTTCGGCGGTCGTCGAAGTACGGTAGCGGAGTTGTTGGAGCGGCTTGCGCCGATTGCAGCGCGACTGGCGACGCAACATAAGTAGGTGCGAAAGCTTGGGCGGGGCTCAGTAACGTTTCTGCGTAAGTCTTGCGCCGGGATTCACTTGGCAGAGGTGGCGCTCCACTGCTGGAAATAGATGCCTGCAGTGCCTGCTGTACTTCGTTGCGTACGACGCTGGCAAGGGAGCTGACTGGTGGCGGCGACGTACCGTGGTGCTTCTGCAGCTCGTCGCAAACCACTGAGCGAATCAGCTCGCAAAGCAAGGCGACGTCGCACCCGAAGCCTACGGGCGTATCCGGAGTGCAGGCGGAATTTACTTGTCGGTTATACATGTTCAACCGTTGCTGAAGCGTCTTCTCCATTGCCGTGGCTTCGGTGAGGAACTCCGCGACAGTCCTGGGCGTATTCCGAACAAGACCGCCAAAGAGCTGTTCCTTTACGCCTCTCATCAGATGACGCACCTTCTTCTCTTCCGACATGCTCGGATCGGCACGCTGAAAGAGGCGCGTCATGTTCTCCATGTACATCGTGACGCTCTCGTTTGGCTTTTGGACGCGTGACTGAAGGGCTCGCTCCGCTTTTTCCCGGCGATCGGGGCTGGAGTAAGTCTCCAGTAGCTTGCGCTGGAATTCAGGCCAGGATGACAGGGCACTTTCGTGGTTCACAAACCACGTGCGAGCACCATCTTGGAGGCTGAAGTAGACGTTCCTGAGTTTAGCGTTGTTGCCCCACTCGTTAAACGCAGCCACGCACTCGAACTCCGCCAGCCAGTCTCCCACGTCTTCAAATATGTCGCCATGAAAAGCCGTCGGCACTTGGGGGTTCAGCAGCGTTAGGTAAGTCGGTGTCACCATTTCCGTAAAAGTCGCAGTGGTCGTAGTCATCCCTATTTCCGGGAGGTTTCCAAATTCTGGGGCGAGGCCTCCGATTCGCCGGCTTGTGCGGTGAACTGGAGTCAACTCCAATTGTGCGAGGTTCTTGCTGCCCAGTGGGGTCTCCTGCATAAGTTGGGTGTACCCAGCAAGCTCCACCAAAAATGTCGCGTATACTCTGCTGAAGTATACACACTGAATGGGGATCCAGGCGTTTGTCCTTCACGAAACGAAACCGTTGATGCGCGATGCCGAGACGAACCTCGTTCTCTTCTTCTTTTTGACCCCTTGCTGTGCCACTGCATGTGGCAATATATTACTCATTGATGTGTGGTGCAAGAAGAAACACATCGACTATCATCAGGAATTATGAAAACCTGAGATGAACTGGCAGCTTCAAGAAACAGCGGCGAAAGATTCCATCTTTGAGTCCTAGCCTACGCATGGATGTTCTAGTATTTATGGCCTCGAACTCTCATGCTATCTTGCGCGACATGGCTGCCCAGGTACCAATTTCCAAGTCATCAGTTTGAGGATTCTAAATGATGGCCTTTAGCCCGTATCACCTTAACCAGCACCAATGCTTGGAAGATAGGGACCTGTAGAGTCGCCTAGATTTCTCAAATTGAGTCCTGAAAAAAGTCAATGCGTCACCTGACTTTTTGTACATCATGTGCACAGGTGAAGCCAACTTTTGCAGAAACACCTAGGTAAATTTGCATAATGTACACTATTGAAGTGACTCCAATCCACACTGTGAATAACACGCACTCGGCACCAGTGGTCGTTCAATGTTTTGTTCGGAATTTACGCAGGTGCTATAATCAGTCCCATCTTCGATCGAACACTGACTGGACAGCGTTAGGTGGATGAAATCCTTGAAGGAGTGATGGACGAGTTTCTCAGCGAAGTCCCACTTTCATGTCTTCACTTCTGTGGCATCAGCAATATGGAGCACCAGCACACAGCAGCAGCCAATCATGAAACTGGCTGGATGCAACTTTTCATGTGCAATAGACTGGGAAGCACAAGCCTGTAAATTGGCCAGCTAGGTCACCTGACCTATCTCCACTCGATTTCTTCTTTTGGGGTTATGTGAAAGATCATGCTTACATGATCAAGACAGATGTCAGATTAGCTCAAGGCAAGGGTAACGGATGTCTGCCGTATAATTCCAGCGTCGGTCATCGGGAAAGCCACTGAAGATGTGATAAAGCGGACTCAGAACTGCGTAGCTGCAGAAGGAGACCTATTCTAACATGTCCTATAGGCAGCAACTGATCTTCAACAGGGCCTACGAATTCATAGATAATAAGGGCACACTGAAATCTTTTTTTCTTTTTCGCAGGCATACTGATTGCCAATTTGGTTCATTTAGAAGTGGTATATTTCTTTCTTTAATGCATCGGTTTTGCCTTTTCTATATACGTGGGTCGCTTCTCGGTCTGTTTGTATCGCTTTTATTTTTGGCCGCGAACCTGTTTTTGCAGCACGCACACACTTCCATAAAAAATAAAACCGTCACATTAATTTGGCTTTAGCCCGAGGCAAGTTTCTGGCACAAAATTTAGCTCCATGCATACTCTGTCGATGTGGTGCGAGCAGAGCCAGGGTTTTGAAACATTGTTCCTATTGTATTGCTTTTCGCGCTTCATGCATGGTCAGAGCGGCGCCTTGGCCGCGTTATCAAGGGGCTTTTGTTATCTATGAGATCGGTCAGCCTTGAGACGGATAAGTGTGACGTAGAAATGAGAGGAAGGAAAGCTGCGAAGCCGCAAAACCTGCTGTTGGTGCTCCTTCCATGCCATTATCAAGGTGATGAGCTGTCTCTTCGGGTTTGCGACAAGCAAAGTGGTTGCTTTCAATCAGCTTATTTGAGGGCGCTACATTATGATGCGGGTGAGAACGCAGTCACGTGGTATTTTTCATTTTTTTCGTGGGGTTTCTTTACCAATCAGAAAAAAAAAAAAGTGTATGCAATTAGTACGTCACTGAAAATACCGCAGTTAGGTGTCATTTGGGGGTGCCTATAGGTGCCTTATTCACGCTGATAATTACGACAGTACTTCTTGAGTTAGATAATTAATTATAACTTAATTCAATCTCAGTAACAAAAATATATCGGCTACTCCACTGTACTGGAAACAATACGCACCAGGTTTTCTTGGAATAAGGCAACTGCTCTTCTTTTAAGTCTTGGTGCACAATTGTTGGGACACCCTGTATAATTCCCTCAGCATCTGAAATTAAGCCAAGCCGGATTCACTCGAAATCAGAATCAACAGCAGTCATGCGCAACAGAAAAAAAAGAGAGAGATGCTGCAGTTTTTCCGGAAAGGTGAAGCAGTATTAGCGTCAGCGAAGTATGAAACAATTTCACAAAGGAAGATTACACCACCGAGACGCCAGATCCTTGGTGGTGTGAGAGGACTCGGGCTGTGAAACTGAGCTGTCTCCTACTATGAGGTCTTGTAGTAAATTCTCATATTCTCATAGTCTAGGACAGGTGACCTATATATATATATATAAAGGCTTTGATTCCCTCGCCACAGTATTCTTTTGCAGAAACTGGAATCAAATGGCATTCGTGGTAATTGCTTATCTTTACTTGAATCTTATCTTCAAAATAGATTCCAGAGTGTACACATCAATAAATGTAGCTCGTCGTTCTTACCTATCAGTTGCGGTGTAGCGCAAGGGAGTATTCTGGGTCCGCTGATGTTCAATGTTTATATCAACGATATAGTGAACATGAGCAGAGCAGTTATGTAATATACGCAGATGGTTCAATGATACTTATCTCTGACCTTAACCTGCCTCATTTAATATCCAGAGCTAACGAAGTGCTTTCAGAGATATCCTCGTGGTCAAAAATGAATAGACTTAAGATCAATCCAAATAAAACTAAAGCTGTTATATTTCGTGCTAAAAATAAAATAGTGCCTATTCACCAGTCATTCATTCTTGATTCACAGCGAATGGATATTGCTGATACGCATAAAATACTTGGGTTTTATTTTTCATCGAACTTAAGTTGGGATGCTCACATTAACTACCTATGTAGGAAAATCTCGTCTGTAACATGAGTCGTGTCTCACTGCCGTATTCTGCTGCCACTCAGGGCCAAACTTCAAGTACATCATGCGTTGTTTAACTATCATTTAAATTAATGTACGTTGATATGGGGCACAACAACAAAAACAAACAAATAAAATCCTTGTTCTACAAAAAAGGATAATTCCCTACATAGGAAATCTTGGACTTTATTACAGCCTTATCATGTCTAGAGCGTCATGTTATTACAGTGCCTACAAGGAACACCCATATATGGTCTGTAGCTCGATTTCGTACAACTTATAAGTATCAAACTTTGGCATACAACGTCCCAACAACACTGAACACATATGAAAACATAACCAGTTGTAGTAAAAAACAGTTATGTTCTTTCTTTTGTTCTATTGTTTGCTAGTAAAAGATTCAATATCTATAAATATCTACTATACTACTTGTAAATCAGTCATTAAAAGCATTAAAATTGTTTTGCAGCATTTTCAGAGTACTTATGCAAGTGATAAATATGTTGTACTGTGTGTTGTAATTTGCATATGCATTTTCATGTGCATCGTATTTCAAGTGTATCTGTGTAATTTATGAATATGTTATATTATGCACTGTAATCTGCATGTTTTTCATTCTTGCCTTTGTCACGGCTTATATTTAGTTCTCTACCTGTGCACCTTGTATAGCCGCTGCCATGTAAAGCTCACCTGGGTCCTGTCAAGCCGTTTTCATGCCTTTTAGCCCAGCAAACCTTCCAGCATATTGTCTAGGAAATAAACTTGAACATGAATATATATATACAAACGAGAAGAAAGGGGTTTAACTGAGGGGCCCGATTTTTATTAGTCAAATGATAAGAAGCCAACAAACATTGACACCAAGGACAACATAGGGGAAATTACTTGTGCTTGATAAATGAAATAAAGAAACGATAAATTAATGGAAATGAAAGTGGATTAATAAACTTGCCGCAGGTGGGGAACAATCCCAAAAATTACAAATCCCGCAACCATCGTGAAATGCGAAGGTTGTGGGACCGTTCCCCACCTGCGGCAAGTTGTTTTTTCATCCACTTTCATTTCCATTAATTTATCGTTTCTTTATTTCATTTATCAAGCACAAGCAATTTCCCCTATGTTGACCCTGGTGTCAGTGTTTGTTAACTTCTTATCATATGACTATATATATATATATATATATATATGAGGATTGGAAAGCTGGTCGAGCACTCTTCGAGCAAAGCAATGACAGCGATGGCAACGAATGCAGCTGCCATTGCCAGCAGTCAAACCCATGACCTGGCACTCAGCCAGCAGCCACTGAAGTAGTACCTCCGCCAGTGGCACCCTATGTGGATAGTGGAATGTGCCCAGTGACGTTTCACTAGCACTAGAGCTACTGAATGTGGCTCCTTTTAAGCATATACAGTCACTCTAGTGAGCACAAGTCCAAGATTTTCAATGGTACTTGCATTAATGAGATGGGACAAACCTTCTCAGGTGTCGCAAGGCAACATGACATTTGAGTGACTCTCAGTTACTAAATGTTTTGTGCATCATGTCAGGTCTTTTTTTTTTTTTCTTGCACTGTTGCTTCATTTGGCACTTACTCATAGTGCCAAACGAAGAGCACTTGCTTTTTCTGACAGCCATAAAGAAGCACACGTGGAGCACTGAGCCACCTATGATGCCGTATTCTGTCAACCAACCATAGGGTGCCAATTTCCACATCCAAGATTTTTAAAAAAGTAAAAAATGATGCCTAAGAGACTTTGCTGATACCTGCAAAAATAGGCGCTGGTAAACCGTTTCTGACGTAAGAAAATGCAACAAGCTTCAAAACTTGGAATTCCATTTTTGGTACTCCCATATAATCCCTTTAGCAAACGATGCAGGCCTTGATATGTCAAGCTTATCCCCATATTCAGAAGTAGACCTTAACCTGATGCCCATGCTTAACTTGATCTACATGATGCCTGGTGTGAATGTGTCCAAGACACTCCGGATTTCTTCCAGGAAGTACGAGCAAGGCATCATCTACATCGAGACAAGCCTGGGCTTCAAGTTGAGGCACATTTCTAAATACATAGGCTAATCTCCCCCCCTCTCTCTCTCTCATGCACACAAACATGCACGCAAGCACTGAGATGACATGTAAAAGGGCAATATTTATTTAAACTGCCTCATTCATGTTGAAATGTTCACTTTTCACATGGACACTTGCTGCCAACAGGCAGCAGGATGTGGACTGGACCTACATCAAAACCACAGAGGATAATGACAAAAACAGGCCAGTCAATTCTTTATGCGGCTCACAGTACAAAGGGGGGAAAAAAGAGCTTTTGGGCAGCACTATTCTCACAACTCTCTTTTGCGTCTCGCATCATTGGCAATGCGTACACCGTAAACGACAAAAGTCACATGAGTTCGTACGACGACGTCACAGCACTATGAGCACATTCTACGCAATGTGGCTATACAAATCGAGAAGCACAACCTACTATACTTACAAGGGGTAAAAAGCCTCAATGCAATCTTAGAGGTCATAAGGAATTGTATGGTGTGTAAATAAATAGACTCTATGACATGCACTCACACAGCACAAGGCATCAGCAGTTCCTAGTAATGCACACATATTTGTGCCGACCCTGCAAATGTGGGAAGAGGCATTTATGCTAAGAAGGCCTGGCACAGAAACACACCAAGATCAGCAATGCTTGCACCCTTCTCTTAAAAGGACAGCAAAGAGAAATTTTGGACTATAATAGATTGGTGTACTTCATTTCCAGAAATATAAAAATGTCAGTCCCATAATGAGTAGAGGTTTGATGTGCCACTAAAGGACATGAAAAATTATAAAGGCAAGTGGCAACACTACCTAAGCATTCTCACACTGGCTTCCATTAACATCAGTGCTTTTGGCCGTGTCTAGTTGACTGTTTATTAAAAACTCAATCACATTGCATTTTGAAAACACTAAAACGTATCTCAAATTGACAGTTGATCGCATAAATATGCCAGTAACAGTAAACTGTGAACTTGGCATGCGTATACCAGTACCACAAGTACCACAACGTGTGAAAATACCATGAAAACCACGTTGTCACCATAATTTCAGTGGCACTGCAGTAGGGCTCAAGATATCATTAAAACAAGTTGGGCCTTCACTTCTTTCTTCACAAGAGAAATGCAGAGAGATCTTGGAAAGATAAATCTAACATCATATACACCATGATTTAGTGCTGCCCCCTAGTGTCCCTTTAAGCTGACACTGGCATGTTTCTGGCAAATAAAACAACTTTTGATAATGCCTCAGGCCATCCCACATTAGGAATGAAAAACAGTGGTAGTCTCACGGATGCCTTGCACTGCATCTGCATCAAGTTCTTAAGTATTGCTCACGTGGTTGTATCATATTTAACTTGCAAGGTGCCACCAAGTATTCAGTGTTGTTCTATGCAGCTGCTGCCATGGCAATGAAGATCACTGACATGAGAAAAAAATGATAGATGAACAAGACAAGGTGCTAATCCAAGCTTTACATGGCACTATAACAAAATGAGTAAATGGCACAATGCCTTTGTGCACAGCATTACAATATGTGACAGCAATACATAGGGTAACTGCAGTTAAAAATACGTCTTTGGATTAGGAAACACTTTAATGAAAGCTGGTTCAGGAGCTCCAATGCCATTAACATTCATAGGAAGTGAACTTAAGTTACTAACCCATCAAGGGTGCAGTAATGGTTTTGCAAAGCATTGTCAATACACTGAATAACT
Organism: Dermacentor andersoni; assembly: GCF_023375885.2. NCBI lineage: Eukaryota > Metazoa > Arthropoda > Arachnida > Ixodida > Ixodidae > Dermacentor > Dermacentor andersoni. Next base: position 92,490,382 of record NC_092815.1, read on the forward strand.
AATGAACAGTCTTCATAACTGTCTACCACAATGCACAAGGACACGGCTTCTGATAATTATAGCAGCATCTCCTCACAAACACCAATATTATCGGCAAATTGTGTGTGTGCTCTGAAACATGGGTGCTGTCTGATTTTTTGCATGCTTTGACTATACCATTGTTTTACTTCTAATTAACCATTACAAACAGTGTACATACCCAATGCTCAAGGATTGTTACTGACAGCGGTGAGGCCTGTAACACTGCTGAGAGGAGTTTTGGGAACATAAATGTGGCTATATAAAAAAAGCACACTGAGTGAATTGTACTTACATGAGAACAGTACATACATGAAGTGTTGGCTGCATGCTTTGACCACAATAGAATTAAATTAGCTCCTTTCCATGTCCCATGAACTTCCGTCAGCAGCTGTACATTTTATGCACATTACAAGCAAAACATTACACAATTCTAAAATTTTGAAATGTAGTACAATATAGAATGTCTGGTTCACATCTACAGAGCTTTATATTACAGTTTGTGTATAAGCAGTTTGAATGAACATAGGATGCATGGATCAGGCTCATGGCAAGAAAATGAGATTGTTGAATGTAGGGGCTAGTCACCCAGTTAAAATGTGCATCTAAAATGATGCAGACATACAGTACATGTCTAAACATGAGTACTTCATCCTCCTGCACCTAGCACAAAGCAATGAACTAGGTAGTAAAGAAAGAAAAACTTGATCTGCATCTTGTTCCCTCCTAAACATATTCACTAAACACAAAACAAGAAAAATACTCATAGTCATAATAAAAGCAATATTTACAGTAGCTGCTGCACACAAAACACAGATCAGGACCGGTATAGTGGAAGTGGACACAATCAAAATGCCTCACTCGATTTCACTGTGCTGAACACAATGCATACAAGAACTTAATGAATTTGGCTACATGAACAAATGGAGCTATGCTTTCACCAGCACTCTCCTGCGTCAATAATGTGAAATATGTCAAAGATGTCAAATGATCTGCAGCACTTCCCGCTGCAAATTATTTAACATTTTCCTGCTGCACTGAGCTGCCCTCTGCAATCATATGGTGCACACAGCACATATTAAAATGGGGTACACCAATACCGAAATGACAGTCTTGTCATATGTGTCAAGTTTTTAGCTCTTTGAATACTCAAGGACTTGGGCTACTATAAATTCAGGTCCGTACCTTCTAGTATGCGAAGCTTGAGTGAATATGTGTGACAATTGCTCTTTGGAAGCTGTGTATAAGTAGCTGCAATCAGCATTATATCAATTCCATCACACTGCAGGATTAGGAGAGGCCTGGCTGGTATGACAACCAAAAAATTAAAAAAGTGGTGGTTCCCATGTCAAAATAAACATGGATGTAGACCTTAGATCCAAGATGACTGTGGGGAAGTTCTTCGCCATGAAGTCTGTTGAACTCCTCCTTGGTGTGTTACCTTCTTCAAAGAAGGAGAAATAAAAAGCTCTCGCTCAGCTTTAGGCAGCTGGTGCCCTCCCTTGGTAGGTGACATCGTTAGGGTGACCTCCACCTTGACATTTCTAAAAAGAGAAAAAAGTTCGCTCGCAGAGTTATTCTGGAGAAGTGTTTCAGATCTTCAGCACTACTGCACAAGTCGAGAGACCGAGGAGTGCAACAAATCACTCCAACTTAACACTATTAACTAAAGAATTTGCAATAATATCAACTTCAAAGTCACAAGGTAAAGTGTTTCTCGGGCTGCAAGATAAATTTTGTCAGGTGGTAGACAGTTTCCCCACTGATTTGTCTGATGTTACAGGCGGAGCCACAGTCACACCCTGAAACCATTGATTTTTCTTACGGACTAGCAGTCTACAGGAAAATGGACTAGAAATAGACTAGACTTCTATGGACTGGAACTCGATAGAAGAGGTCTATAGCAGTGGGGTTCAACTGTAGTTGTATGGATTGCTAATGGGAAATCAAAAATGCTTTGTTGTAACAGAAATGTCATTGAAGCAGGATTTGACTACATTGACTGTTTTTGCATTTTAGCATACACACAAGAAAATTACAGTTAAATGTTATCACAGCAAAGTTGAACCGAACATAAAAACACTTTTGTTATTATTTGCATCTAATATTTCTTATAGCCATACAGGCAGATAATTTTGAAAACAAAAAACAATTGCCTAATTTTACATTTACTTCTTTACAGAGTTGATTTCCGTTATTTCGACCCTGACGGGACCAGCAATATTGATGAAGCTGATTGAATAATACAAGGGGTCAAATTAGACAAAATGCAGAATAACCGCCAAAGCACACCGCTAATTCATTTCTCAGTATTGCCCAATCGTAACATGCCTTTGAATGAAACACGTGCCCAGTTTCTACATGTCCAAAGTTGAAATGACGTTATGTAGAAATGAAATCAAAGTTCGTAAGCAATGTAGAAATCTAATGCACACCCGATATCTTAGCAAGAAATGCAGGCAAGAGTCTAATATGTGTTACATAACGGCAGCCAGGTTCCTAAAGTCAGCTTCACCGCAATAAATCAGTGTTTTGCGGCAAAGCATAAGAACGCCGTGGAGGAGGTTTTTGTTTTGTATGTGGCCGTGCAGTGCAAGCAATCTTCAGCCGAGTTATCTTGCAAAAAAAAAATTATGTGCATTAGAATCAGTTAAATGCCATAATAACTAGGGGTGTGTGAATACTGAATAGTAGATTTCGATTTGTATATCGAATATCAGAAAATTTGACACAAACATTTATGCTTTCAAATTTTGTTCAAGAAACACAGTGATGCAAATGCTCAGGAGGCTCATCACATTAATTAAAGTGGCCCTCGACCACTTTTTATCAAAGTAAAGAAATTCCTTTCAAGTTAAAACAGACTATTTAAGAAATACTTTGCCGCAAAAAGTACTTTGATGTGTAAAGCGCAGGCGAAGTTATTGATAATCAAAGATCCCCTTTGTGGTGCTCCCGTTCCTTCTTCAATGCCTTCCACTGCTAACACTATGGTGGAGCAAGGTGTGTCCACAACGCTCTGCCTACGTAATGTCACCGCGGCGCGCAGTTCAAATTTGATTTCAGGTGCTCATGTAGGGACCACAATTTCCAATTTTGGCACCTACAACCTGCCAAATGCGATTGTCCTCAAAGAGCCACAGTGCGCTCAGCCAGCAGACTCGTCGCAACAACTCGCAGTGGACGTGAAATATATGCTACGTAGCAGACTGCAGTTACATGAAACTGTAGTGAGTATGTGCTTGTACACGGCAGGGCTTGAGTGTGCACTCGTGCTCATATGTTCCAGTCTGGCCATGCTACGCAGTGTGGAATGGCTTTGTCCTTCACCAGCTTGACCGACAGATAACAGCCACATCTAACTTGCACATTATGAAGCGCTGTCAATAGCTCAATACAAAGCAAAGTCAGCCGGGGGGTCTAGCTAGGAGCAGCCAAGAGTGAGCGCACGCTGGCAAGCATGCACGTGGTCTGACCTTAGGTGTAGCGTGGTTTGAGACTAATTAAGGGTTCAAAACTAGTAGAAATTAGCGAGAATCAACGGCAACGACACCGATAAGCTGGGTGACCAAAGTTCTACAATTCCTACGAGAGCAGCGGCGGGCAGGCATGAGCAGACAATAATGGGCTTTTTCCAGAAGTATGTAGTTCTTATCGAAATTCAAAAGCAGATATTTGCTTACTTCAGCCTGTTGGTTAAACTGCATAAAAAAATAGACACAGTAACAGTAGGAAGAAGCGCACTGATCCAAACACCCTACTTCATTGATGTCAGCTATTAGCCATAGCACCCATGTACGAGAATCTGCTTTATTACCAAATAAAGCAGTTTGAAAAGAGTGAGGAGAAGGCTTCTGTTGAGAAGAGAGTGTTTCAGAAAAAGGTGACTTCGCGTTCCGCTTGCAAGCTCCATGCACCGCACACGACAGCAAAATTTGGCTGAGATGTTAACGGCAGCATATGTTATCTCGGGACCGTGTTTTTTTTTTGTTTTTTTTTCACGAGGCCTGAGTGGTGGTTCAGGACTCCTTCAACAAAAACCTTGCTAGTTGATGTCAGTAACTTAGGTACCTATAAATCAAGATGTACAGTATTCTCTACCCTTACAAATGTAACACCAAATTAGTATGCCAGTACTGATAATTCATTTCATATAGGATGTCTGGAAAATACGCTTGAAAAGTGAAAAGTGCTTTTTTCCCACTGATGCTGAAGAAATAGCAAAGTTGTCCTAAATACCAATGGGGTTTTCAGTTTAATGGTGGGCCGTACTGTGCTTAATGGCAATCTTCTATTGCATAGAAAGTACATGTATTGCTTCCCAGTTTTCTTCCAGAAAACAGGTAGGTTTTTCATCTTTATAGCAGGTGGTTTCTGTGGGTTATTGTCAGCTCGTTAAGGCTAATCTGGGGAATGCAGGGAATCCGCATCACATCACTCGGCACGGTTCTGCGTGGTCATTCGCGCAGCACGCATCGACTGCGATTGGCGTCAACAGAACAGAGTTCCCAAATCGAGCAGCCCATGGCAAGTTCATGTGACGTCCCCCACCTCTTTTTATTTCTTCCTACGCATCTGTCTCTGTAAATGTCTGCAGACCAGGGCCAGCGCGCTGTCACATGATATTTTTGAGCCCACCATGTAAATCCAGAGCTAGTTCTTGTGATGGTACGCTCAAAGCTATGAAAAGAAACGGTTGTGCGCTTATGAACAGCCTTTGGAACGAGGGGCCACCGTATGACATTTCACAAAGATAGTGGCCATGAACATGCAACGGTCATCCCACACACTTGCTCTCATTGGTGAAGTGGTTAGTCGGCTTTCTGAGGGTCGTGTGACCGCTGTGAATAGGTCTCAGTTGATTGGGTAACCGTAATTTTAGTCACCGACATCCGATAATGTGGCTACTATTAGGCCTGAAGGGATAGACAGTGTGGCCAATGGTGTAGCCATGGCGAAAATACACCGCCGGCTGATGTGATAGCGAGCCACAAACCGTTGCGGAAAGCTTGCCGCTAGTATGTTCCGACAGGTGGCTAGGTGGCTCATCAGTGATCGATCACAAGCCATGCATACTGGTTAGATTGACAGCCGTTGAAGCAGCGTGTGGGTCAGCCGTCAACCAGCCGGCAACTAGCTCAAGTACACGTGCCAAGTTTGTCTATGTGCTCACATTTGGTTACAAAGCTCCGAAATATGTGAATCTGCAAGTGTGAACACTGAACTTGCGTATTTGACGCAATCATGCTAGCGTGCCTATCAGTGGCTAACCGACCCGATCTTCACACCTGCTTCCGTGCTTTCCATAAGCGCTGCATTTGTTGTTCCCTCTGTTTGCATAGTGTTAATCATTTCAATCGGTCGGGTCAACCTGGTAGAACCTTCTGCCAATAAAGATTGCGCGGCGCGGCAATGCGGCGCATGTTAAGGCACCCACAACGACAGGGTCATTCACCGAAGGTACCGACATTCAAAATCAAATATTCGAGAAATTTAATATCACATATTTGATTCGGGAATCGAATTATTTGAATGTTCATTATTTGATTCAAAATCAAATATTCTAGTATTCGCACACCCCTAATAATAAGACATTGTGAGCCATGATTATTTTTTGAAAATATTCCTAGGGTAGGCCAAAAATAGAGACGTTTTCAAAGTAAGATTGACGTCTGTTCAACGCATTAACTGTGTTCTAAGCTCTGCCGAAACAGACACTGCCACTAAGGGGTTGCTATTGGGGTTGCTAGAGGAGTCAGGCGCATGCGTCGTGGCTGGTCAAGCTTAAATTATTCGCCGAAGACCAATTTCAGGATTGAGATAACAAAACTTTGGGCCCCCAAAAATGCATGGGCTCTAGCGGTACCTTCGATTGCGATTGAACCGAAAAATCTAATTAACTGGAGTCGAATTAACAGAAAAAAAGTCTACTGTATGCACTAATTCGTTATAGCCGTTTGTTATATGAAGATCCAACTGTAAACCAAGTTCATAAAAGTTAATTTCTGCATCACTATGTATGTCAATGTGTGTATTGTTGCCACATATACCAACAATAAATGCTAGCACTGCAGTCGAACCGACTTACCACAATATTTAAGTTCACGAAAATTCTATTGTTATAACTGATAATTGTTATAACTGGGATGGATGAAAAAGAAATGGAAATGGGGGTTGGCATAGTTCCGAGAAAGCTATAATGGCGGAGAGGCCAGTTCTCTTCCCCACCACCTTCTTCCATCTAGCTTCTGATTGTGTTGACTCGATTAACTGTTTAACTCTGTTTCCTGCGCAGTCCCCCGATTGTGTGTTGTTAATAAGCCGCGTCTGTAGGCAATCAAGAATGGCACTGCTATAACAACTGCAAAGAGGGGTCACGGGTGGCAAGTGACATACGAGCTCCGCCGAGGCATCGCTTTGATGGCCCCAAAAGGCGCCTTTTAAAAAATGCGGGAGGCTTGCCGCGGCAGCATCTCAGCTTGAGAAATCCAAAAGAAATGTTGGGACATGATCGACACAAGCATCTCACCCCGTAGCTTGCCGACATCCTTCTCCAAGGCATCCAGATGCTCCACATAGCGAAGCGGAGGGTCCCTCGTGAAAACAAGCCCATGAGGGACTGAATCATCTACAGGACCTCCAGCGGGGACAATGTTGAGGCAGCCTGCCCTACTGCATCAGTGCTGCCGTCGTGGCCATCACTGTCACTATCCGATGCAAGCACGTTCGCAACAATCGCCTCATTGATTAGCACTTCGTTTCCAAATCTATAGCAGTGCGCTTTCTTTTCACCAGCAATTTCGTGCATTGCTGATGATCAGTGGGCGGATCAGCCATCTTCCATTTCGGCAGCGCGTCAAATGAGGCTGGGAAATAACGTGGCCAGGAACAACTTCGAAGCAACAAACAAAGACAAGCACGAGCAACTTAATCCATTAGCAGAATTGTGCAGAATGAGGGCCATGGAATAAACAACCAACTGTAAGGGCCCAGCGAGCAATCTGGGAGCAGCGCTGGCAGTGTTGTCGGTGTAGTTGGCATGGTCCATTCGTGTTTCAGAGGGTGGCGCAGCGCAGAGCTATGGGTGCAACCCATTCGTCTTCGGAAGGGTGGAAGGGTGATGGGAGACTCTCATGGTTGTAGAGAAGCCCATGGCGGCAGTTGGGGTGGCGGGCGATCGTGTCATGAGTTTTTTCTTTTCAAGGATTTCGCATTCAATTACTTTTCAGCACGGACACCCAGCAGCCAGACTTCATCGTTATAACCAATAATGCGGCATGAGGACATTGTAGTAAGCAGGTTATTTCCCCACAGAAAACATACAGAAGTTGACGGTGCAGCAGCTTTTCATTGTTAATAACCGATATATTGTTAAAACCGGTATCGTTACAAGTAGATTTGACTGCATATGCACAATGCAACAACACAGCCTGAGAACACCTCTATCCTACACAATTCTGTGGGAACCAACAGGATGCAGTTTAGTAAGAAGTGCTCCAGAAGGTGTCTGTAAGGTCAGCTGCAGATATCTCTGAATGTCAAATACACTTTCCATTGTTTTGATATCTTTCAAGCTTGTTACAGAATTGAAAGTTACCTTGGTCCTAGAATATTCTGGGCACTCATGCTCAGTGGCATATTCCTTTTATTTTTCCAACTGGACAGTTACATTGGCTAACCTCTCTGCTTTTTAGGAAGGTCAATTTATTTCTAGAAAGGTAAATCAAGACGGGCACACTTACGGCATGTTTGGTCTGCCAAGTCTTCATTGCCAGCTTGTATTTCTCAAATTCATGGCACCAGTTTGAGTAGATCTTTCGATAGTCAGTTTCTGTCGGGGTTCCACAGGTCTCTGAAAAAGCAGCACGACATGCAACATGAGTAAATGCTGACAAATTCCTCAACTCCTCAATACTACATTGCACACAAATTATTTGTACCTCCGATGGAAGGAATAATATATTCCTTAACAGACTTAGATGGGCTAGTTGGTTGCTGGCTTGACAGAACATGGTTATAATGGCGCGTTTTGTGGACAAGACACAGAAAGAATGCGCAAAGTTGCATAATGATTGCACATCTTTTCCAAAAAGAACTAATGCAAACTTGGAGGTGAGATCATTATGCATGGTAAAATTTTCAAGGAGAACATATGGGGTACTAAGAATAAATACACGATGCAGGTTGAAATTCTTACGACAGCGACTTTAAACATAGCCAAAGACACAACTTGAACAAGGCTTACTTTTGTAATTAATGTAAGCATTTACTATGCATTACATAAGTTTCCCCTCGCACTATTATTTTTAACTGTCTCTATTATTCAGTTACTTTCCTCTGCTCACTCTTATCTAGAGTCAGAATTTACACTGCCACCACCGCAAGCTTCCTCGTCGGAGGCTACACTGTCATCACTGGGTGGATTGTCACAGCGCCACAGCACAAGTCATTGTTGGTCCCGTTCAGGGAGTTCGCTACCCTGTGTTCTTGAAACTCTTGATGACCAGCTCATTTGAGATTCTGTTCCACGCGTCCGAGATTCAGGCACAAAGTACCACTACTGACAGCCTTTTGATTTTGCCACCCAGTGTCGGGTGACGCTGGCTTGCGGCCATCCAGTCTGCATACCGCCTTGAAAAGTTGTCCTTGAAAGGCTTATTCAAGGACATGTTGAAAAGCTGCAGTAGTGATGCGAGGCCACCTGGTATGACAGAGATGCCAGAGCATAACACCTTCAGCTCTGCACAAACACTTCCCACAAAGTGAGCACCAAAGCTGTCCACCACACGGGCAACAGAAGCGCTTCCAATCACCATCCTCAAATGTCCCCAAACATCACATAACCATGAGGTCCACCGTCATCCATCCCTTCTCCTGAGCTCAGATGTGGATATCACAGGGAAAGTTTTCCTTTGGAAGAGTCTTTCGTTATATAAATGGTGCAAGGTGGCAGCTTATGCCCGTCCGTGGTCACTGCCAGCATTGCTGTGCATCAATGCTTTTCCACAGCCAACATCTTGATTAGGATGCTCCAGGCACCCTTCTCCTCGAATGTCATACTTTGGGGCATGTCTAAGTACAGTGGAGTTTGGTCAGCATTCCTGACATGTAACAAGAGGAACCATTTTTCTTCACAGGTCCTCATGATGAACTGGTGGAATTCTATCAGTTCGTCTTCATAGGAAGACAAGAGCCCCTGGCACGGCATCTGCCATCTCAGTGATAATCCGCACCGTTGCATGAAGCATGCCTTCCATTCACTGGTTGCAGAGTCTTTCACCAAGATTCCCTGCTTCCTTGCAATTGTGCATGCCTTATTCTATATCATCTCCATTGATACTGCACATCCTTCTTTCTGGAGATCCCCTACGTACTGAAGGACTGCGTCCTCGACTTGTGTAAGCTTGCCGATCTTTGTTCCACAAAAAGGCCGACATGTCTTGTTTGTTGCTTTAGCTTGAGATGCTGACCTCTCCAACCGGACACATATGTCGTCGATACTGAAGTTCCTGCAGGCAGCGTAGTTGCTGTGTTCCAGCACATACATAAAGCCATGAAGGCAGCTGTGCAACTTGCAAGCTGCCCATGGCAAAATGGCACCAAGACAAACATGGAAGAAAGAAAAAAAATAGGAAAGAGTGGCACATGACAATCTTAAAGCCTAGTCATAAAAAAATAAAAAGGAGGATCATGGGAAAAGCACCCAAGCATGTGACAGCAAGCAGTTGTTTCTAGTCACACCGCACAGCTGTGCTAGGTTTCTCGCTGCACAGCTCGGAAGTTGTCATGTGTGGCTAATTGTGTGGACGCTCTAAAGCTACTGCTGCCATTGAAACGGCAACAATATTTCCTGCTATTGCAGCAGGGAACTAAAGGCATCAAACGCGGCAAGCAGAAAGTGAGCAACATTGGCCGTAGGAAGTGGTGGCAACTTCAGCAGTCAGCAGCACTCAAACCTACCATGAACCAAGCCACATACAGCACAACTTATCCCAGGATTTGAACTGCCATGTGTGCATGTCCCATTTCAAAGTGAAAGCAGGGAGAGAACGATGCCAGAGGAGACTACCTTGCGAAGGCTGACTACCTGACATTATGCTCTCTCCTAATCTTTTTTTCTTTCCTCCATCCCGACAAAGGTGCAATTATTACGCAAGGAAAAAAACTTTTTTTCTTTTTTGACATATTGGGGGTGCAATAATTACACGTGTGCAATAATTAAGAAAGTAAATATGGTCTACAAGGCCAACTGTCACAGTTTTCAACCAATCAGTATCAATTACCATATTTTCTAGACTATAGTTTGCATTTTCTTCTTTTCATAAAATGTTCTCAAAGCATGTACAACGGTGTTACACATATGCATAATACTGTGCAGGCTGGAGCAACAAACAAGTTTTTATTTTTTCCCAAGCATGCCACGCCTCAGAGGCAATGCTTGCGACGTGCCAACCACATTTTGTAAATGTTATTCACAGGACGACAACGGTGACCTAGCGACACTGCTGGCAGAAGTGGCTGAACTTTCTGACTGATATAGCTGCATTGAAGGATAAGGCCTTCAATTGCTTCAAGTGAAGTGTGGTAAATGTTGGTTTTCTGTGCTTAAGAGGATTGCTGGTCGAAATATTTTTCCACTAGAATTTGCGGCTAGTCAAATTATGTTTATGGAAGTTTAGTGTCCTGAAATTGGGAAGTAAGGCATTTTGCAATGAGTGTACAAGCGTTTAAAATCAGATTTAATCATGCCGACCTAGTTAAAATAGATGAGTCTTATACATCGGTATAACCTAGATACCATATTTTTCTTCGAAACTCACAAAAAGTGGGGTGTGTGATTTGCACAAAGGGGCGACCTTCAAACCAGAATATATGATAGTCTAGTCAAAACATGCACAGGACTGACAGGAACAATATCATTTAGAAAACTCATGATAGCAGTATGGCACTAGAAGCGTACGGAACCATTTTCAACACCATATGTCCACTCAAATGCAACACACCATCACAAATAAGTTTGCTCAATGTGAACCAACTAAATGTTGATCGCACACTGTTCATAGTGAAGTAGTCAGAACAGGCAACTTTTCTGATGCGCAATCTAAATATGTGCATCAGTTAACGACATTACCAAATGCAAACTAACCAGCATCGACAGTAAGGTTGTAGCTGCAGAGTGTGCCAACTGATTCCAGATGCAGGTCATAATGCCCAGAGTCCCTCTCAGTTAGTGACATAAGTACCAGGCCATGACCAGAAGTGTGGATGTACTTGTCTCTCTTAGATGTCACTAGGCGGCGCTCTCTGCCATGCTGGTGGTACCAGAGAGGCACCTGCAAACAAAACACGGATAAGTCAGTTCCATGACCACTAATGACCACAGCATCTGAACCAATCGGACACCACAAACAAAGCTTTGCTTTGGAGGGAGCCTCCGCAGTAGCCCAGTCTAACCAACGACAAAAACATCAAAGCTTGTCAGACTCCACAACAAAAGCTTCACCTTAAAATGAGTGCACATATTACCTGCGCATTACAACGAGGCACGAAATCAAAACTGCATATCAGTGTTAGCAACCCCTACAACCAGAGCCATCATCATCACCACTGTATTCCCATAATGGTGACAGAACATCTTTCCATTATGTTTAGGCGAAAGCTGGCAACATGGTGTATGAATAGCTTAGGTGTTGAAGTTGCTGCCTGCCGCAGCAACGAACATGGACGTAACAGTGTTTGCTGCGGATCAGACACCGACTGTAACAATATGGTGGGAGAGGGGGTGTGGGGTTGGCTGCAGCACGGGGGCCCACCAGGAGTTCAGCGGCAAACACATCAAAGCAGCAGGTTTGGCTTTCGGTCGTGCATGAAGCGTTTTTATCTCCGCTGCCATGGTGCATCCCAGTGTGTCAACTGTAGCTTCCCCCCTTCTACCTTGTACAGTGCAGTCTACTTATAACGATATTAAGAAGACAAAAAAAAAAAGGAAATCGGATTGTCATAACCGATCATCGCTATATATGGATTGCTGTAAAAAGGAAAGCTGCCGAACATACCTTCGTAGCTGCAAAAGCAAATTTACCACTTGCGCTAAGAAATAGACATTGTATGAAGTAGACTGTGAAAATTCAAACGTTTATATACCTCTAAGCAGCATGTTAAGCTTTAGGCGTGCTGAAATAGTCAGAAATCTTGTGGGGATGCTCGACTCTCACACGTCCCCTGATGCTGTTTTTCCCGCATGGCTCTCGTGTCTCCTGTAATCCAGCTTCTCCCAGTAGCTAAGCGTCGGCAGCGGTGTGGTTGCAGCATATTATGAGAGATGGCGCGAGTGTTGCACTGCTAACGCCACCTAATGGTGGGTTAGTCAGGCGCGACAGGGAGTATGCTCTTCCTCTTTGGCTCAGGGTCAGCAAGCGGCATGGACATTCCGCGCACGCGCTCCGATTCATGCTTCTGTGAGACCGTATCACAAGGCCTAGGAGCAGGAGACCAGAATGGAAGAACACGATCGTTTGAATGCACCACCATTCACATGAATGACCAGGCGTTTTGTGTCCAGCATGGGGGCGAACATATTCGCTCGCTATCCGGTTGCAGTTAGTCGGACTTCCTAGATTTGTTGCACCCCCATTGAAATGTTCGATGTGTTGTGAGTCGGCTAGCAAGCATTAGTGTGTGAAAGGTGCAATAAATGCTCTTGTGATTGTTTGCACTACTGTGTTGTCGTTCCTTTGTCCTAACAGCATGTGCGAGACCCCACAATCAGCAGTTGCTCTCGTGGGAGTTTCAGGTTCACAACTGCAGTGTCCAGCTGCTGCGCAAACACTAGTGGCAATAATTTAGCATGCATGAAATCAATGGGTGACTCGATCGACAACAGTGCCCTTCGTGTAAACATCAGGGTCGATGTCAAAGACGGCTCACTGTTAATCTCGTCGCCTCTGTCATGACAACGATCATCCCATCAGAGATCTTTTCCCATAATGAGGCAGCACTATTTGCGCCCAGAAACTCCTCCATCGAAGCACCACCTGTTTCATCCTCAGCAGCGACATGCTCCCAGAGCTCGGTAATGTCAGCGGCTTCCACCATGTTGGTTCCACTATCACAGGAGCTTTCGCCCTGGTACACATAGCCTGTCTTTTCCGTTAATTAGCATGGCCCCTGGTTGCAGCCATCATGATTGCGGCACTCCTGCGTGAGCTCATACTTTGAGTCCTGCAAAATTTGCAGTTTCGTCTCAAGTAACAAAAAAAATTCGCTTTGTCGGCGCCATCTTTTATCAAATGGGCTGTCTGTCGCTGCTTCCGTGGCGCATTTCCACACTTGCTGAGAAGGGGCAAAGGGCGGGCACCATGTCGCTTCTTGCTTTTCTTTTTCCTCTCCTTAAGCTGGAACCACATGGCACGGTTTTCACGAGCGAAAACACGCGCACAGAAGAATGCCCATGCCTTTGCTGATGCAGTGGCACGCGCATGGAATGCAAACTCATCGTGGACCTGCTGTCCTCCATGCTTGATCGTCCTTCGGGCCGTGCATCCAACCCAACACTGCGCTATTTGGCTTGAGTGATGGGCGCTTTGGTAAATGTGGCCTTGTCCATGATGAATGCTGGGGGTATTTTGTAAGTGTCCACCTAATGGACTGTACATTTCGGCCGCTGCTGATTGGCTGGAGCTGAACCATCGAGAAGGTAACTGGGTGTGGGCACCTGTTTTCTCCCTGGTACCCAACGCTCAGCCAATCAGCATTTCAGCAGCAGCCGAAATGTACCTGTCCACCATATGGACATTTAGAGAATACCTCTCCACAAGATCATGACATTTCTTCTTTTTTATTTTGAAGCATGTAAATTAACAAACATAAAAGCCTCAGCTGGATCATGACAGTGAAAAACGAAAAGCTTCAATGATGCACTCGCACATTGAAACACTAGCAATGTGTTTACACCCAAAGCCACGAAGCGCATTCCTGCCGCCACTTGGAGCGCCCGCTGAGGAACCCTGCCGAGGTGTGTGAAGGGCAACACCATCTAGTGGCACTTGAGGAAGCTCCGTGTCACATGATAAAGGGCGCTACACTCTCATTGGCAGACGCACACACAGCAGTGCATCACAAGAATTTTTTTTTTCCGCTCCCAACAGGACCACGCGGCTATGCGGTTTCCATGGGTGCGTCCACCGAAACAATGCCCGTGCCCTCGCGTCAAAAATCTCGCCATGCAGTTCCAGTTTCATGCCTAGCACAATCGTGGGCAAGCGGACGTGAAGCGGCTGGCGCCATGTTGTGCATGGTGTCCACTAAGTTGACATTTCCAAATTTCCCAAGTTTTTCAGGTTTTCCCTGAGTGCCTTTGCAAAATTCCCTGAGTGACACAGAACTTTGTTTTATGTCAAGATGGGCTGACACCGTGTCTCCCTATTGCTGTGACTCTCTAGTAAACATGTTAAAAAATAAAAAACGATTTAATCCAGTTTGAACAGCAAGGAGTAATAGCATTTATTTTATTAAAAAAGAAAACAAAAGGGAGGTGTTAGTAAAATGCACAGCGAATAAAACATCTTCAAAAAGAAATGATAAAGCCCACTGCAAATAAAGTCAAACATATTCAAATACGAATAAAAAGATATGCATACAGAAGCAAATATTTTCGAATATAAGCTATTTCTATCAACTTGTAGCAAGCTCAATGGTACGAGGCCCAAACAATGTCACATGTGAGCTGCTCTATCAACAGCTGGAATGTCAACCTCAACTGTCCTGACATACTCTCAGCCTGTGCACAATCCCTCAGTGTTGCATTTCACTGCTTTAAAGGGACACTAAATGCAAATACTAAGTCAAGCTAAAGTGATAGATTAGTACTCGAGAATATCTAAGGGGTCAATAAATAGAACCTTAATAATGGAGAAATCGAGGTAAATGCAAGACATGATTAGAGACTCCCCCGGGACATTCAAGCACTTGCCCAATGACGAAAGCACTCCTCAGTTAACTTCTGTCACTAGTACTCAACTACTCATTGCAACTACTCATTACTCATTATAAGATGAAATAAAATGTTACTTGTCCAGTTCCATTTCATGTTTAGAAAAAGGAACTCATTGAAATGACCGTTGACAATGACGCAGGTGGTGGAAAAGTTTCGTTTTCGCTCGACTCTGCGCCGCCCACGCTTTTGCGTTTCAGTACTTTTCTGATCGCATAGTGCTGTGCTGGTTTTGTTGGCTTGCGAAACTTGCACAAACTGCAAGTAGCAGAGGATTCAACTTCCATGTGACGTCACGGGATGCCCAAACGGTCTATGCCACTTGAAGAAAAAGCAGCCGCAGTGGCGAATCAGCCGCTCTGTCTTGGCTCGGTGCCGCCGTCTGTCGAGCGCCATTTTACTCAACAACAGCAGCAAAGGGCGGTGATGGCATATGTAGTCACCACTCCCCCGGTTGGGTCCAGGAGATTTGAATTTCCAAAAAGGTATTCGGACCCTTCAGATACAATTTTCTCGTAAACTAAATCTTTTCTTGGCATGAAATCAGCATTGCAAGGTTTCCGGAAAGCTATTTAAACAGTCCAGGTCGACTTAGTATTTGCCTTTAGTGTCCCTTTAAAGAGTTTATTTTGGTTTCGATGAGGGACACCTGCATCTCGGCGTCAGCCACCACTTCGTTTTTTGAGCTCAAGCTCCTTCAAAGAAGTGGCGGCACACTTCCTTTCCTGTTAAATCCTCAATGTGTCGGTCCTTTCTGTTCTTGTCCTCCTTCCGCCGCGCGTTCGCCCCGTGGATTATTTGAAGCCTCCTCTTAGTCAGTCGTATAGTCAACGTCCAGTTTTTCTGACTCCCAGGGGCTGCGACAAGTCTTAAATATCAGGCAGTCCGAAAAAATGTATGCATATCTTTTACTGCCCCAAATGGCTCAAATCGCTACAGGCACATCAAAAAAAGCTCTCTGAAGGCCTGCCAGTACACTTATTAGGTACATCAGTGCTCGTACTACAACAGGAGACAGCGGGTGCACGCATGTATAATTAAAGGGCCCCTGAAATGGTTCAGACAAATTTTGTTTACGTGTAGGGTACAGCTAAAGTTAATCATTCACACCACAATTTGTGTGAAATGTCTCATATCAAGAGAGCTATGGACGATTACAAGTTACCCTGCTCCATAATCATGCACTTTCTCCTCAACTCATTCGCCGAGAAATCGGAGCTAAGCTCCGCCTTCACTGGCTCTGCATCATGATGGCCCGTCGTGTCGTCAACTTCCGGTTCTCTATGAGCGAGCGTGCGAAGCCTCGCCAAACTCTCTGCCTTCTGCTTGGCAGTCGACCCCAAGCGAGAGCTATCAAAGCAGTGTGCGTTGCGAGCATTCTGTTGCAGCGCTGAATGTGTCTGGTATTCCGGTAACCACAGGCAAGCTGGGCGTTTCGACGGAATGGTGGAGGCATAAACACAAGCTGATGAAGGAACTTTAGCGTAGACGTACGTGAGCTGCCTGATCGGTCTCCACGGTCCAACCACCCTTTGGTGCAGTTTAACCAGCCAAACAAAGAGCTAATATTGCTCTAACCAAGTGTAGAACATTTTAAACATTTACAACAACAATGTGTTAACGATTACACTCCTGCAAAAAATTTACGCCAGCAGCAAAGAAGAATACATTTCGTTACTGCTACTGTGTGAGGTTGAGCTCTGTGCCATCAGGTGGCTGCACCGTGCAGACCATTCACATTTGCGCTTCTGCACATCCCGTGAAACGACACGGTCAAACGGCCAGGCCCTGTTCCCTTGAGCTTGCGTTTACCCTGTTACCGAACTCGCAAAACACTGCTGGGTTAGTAATCTTCCGGTGTAAAGTGACGGCCGCAAACGCGCAAATCCCGGCACTGTTCGGATGGCGGCAGTCCGATGCGCTGCATCCAGTCCACTCGTCTGCTGCCTTGCAGAGGGACACGATGTCCCAGCTTGACATATTGCCAGTCGCTACGTTTGCAGTCCACAACGCAACAAAGTCGAATCATAGTGCTCGCGAAAAGACTGAGATTGACTCTGACCGCGGAGCTCTCGTCAAAATGGAGCACGTTGTAACACAAGCAGACGATGCTTGATGTGTGCCAGAAGTGCTTAAATGTAGTGAGAAATTGTTCTTGTGCATTTCTGTTACTTTCTGTTTATAGAAACAAATGAACTAACATTCCAACTATACTAACATCATTTCTTTACCATAAAGGTGGAAAAATTATCGATGACACGCCCGGGAGCCGATCGGATAGCTCGCCCTACCGACATCAATTGGGTGATTTACGTCATATGGATAGGGGCGGCTGAAAATTCCGCCGAGCAGTGTGCTGCGATCGGCAGCGATGTACATTTTTAATGCCTTATAATAAATTACACACTTTACACGGAGCACTTAGATGTGTCAATTAATGATCAGAAGGACCTACTCTAACGACTCAGTACGTTTGTACAAGATCATCAAAATCGTTTCAGGGTCCCTTTAAGGAATGCATACTAGGTCCCGTGACAACTGCCCCTTCCCACACTTGTTAAGCTTCACCGCACTACTTCATGAAACTTAATTTCGGAAACTGGCATAAAGCAACGCTCTGTGCTTTTCGAGTTTTGAAGCCATTGACAAGAATTGCAGAGGCTGAATCGGCGCCACTGCTGACAGTAGCAAACAACGAAGTAGCTAGGCCTAGCATTGCTGTGGTGGTGGCTACGGCTGCCAGCAGATTTGCATGCGAGAGCGCCGGTTGGAGGCAGCAAGATAATCAAAATGGCGGTGGTGGTGGCTTTGATTAATGTTGTATCAGAACTGCAGCCACGGCAGAAATTCCAGAAGGGCAGATGGCGAAGAGTTCTTGCGTCCGAAATTTCATACGTTTTTATACACCGACTCTATGGGGCACATGGTGGTGTCGCAAGGCCGTCTCAATTATCGGGCATGTCCCAAAAATCGGGCGTCCAGAAAATCGGTCGCTGACTGTACACAGGCTACTCCTCCAGCCGACAACACGACGTCAAAGACGATTCTTTACTATTCCTCTCTGTTACTCGAGCCAGCATTAGCGCGAATTTCGTTCCCTTTCAATAAAATTACAGCCAATTTTCCCTGACAGAAGCACAAATTCCGTGACATTTCCCTGAATATTTCCCGACTATTCAAAATCCCAGAGAGTTTCTGGTTTTCTCGGTTGGTAGACACGCTGTGGATGGTGCGCTTCGCTAGCTATTGATGCCCTTCATGGCTTTCACAATCAACGTGCAGGGGGGACGCAGGACGCACTGCGGTTAGTGACGGTTAGTGACGCGGTTAGTGACGGCAGATACGGACTTGTGCAGGCAAACATATTGCCTCATCTTGGCATTGTTCATTTAAAGGGAACTTAGCAATGCAAATTTCACGATTATTCTGCATGGAAAATTCCATCCAGAAGGCAAAATTTTTATTGTTATATCAGATATGTAGTCAATAACGTAGCGTTACTATTGGTTTTCTTTCTCACAGCTCTAATGTACAGGTTGGCACTCCTAAACCGACTCATCATTATAAACGATATATTGTTATATGTGGTATCGCTATAAGTGGGCTGCACTGTAGTGGGCACAATGCAGATGCAAGCTTTTGTATTACTGGGTTTCTGCATCGCATTGGTACGCATTCTTTAGTAATGTGGGGGCTGAGCCTCTGGACAGCTATGGCCGTTTATACGTCTGGTGGCTGTGATGGGCGCATTTTTCTTTTAGCCAATCTGCAAACACCATCCGGACCCAGAAGGTAATTAGGTGCAACTATGAGCAAGAGGTGCTTCATTCCGAACTGCAATTTGTGCTACCGGATGTGTGCAGACTTTTCTTATCTCTTTATATTTCAGAAGCAATCAGCAGTCATTCGGGTGAGCCAGAAAAGCCTGAAATAATATGTACCTTGATAACAAGCTCTTATGAACGAGAAGGCCGTGTCCTCGTTGTTGTTAAACCTATTGATGCAGTTCCAGTATAGAGAACACAGAGTAAAATGAAATGACCCGGTGTCGACTGCCGCTAGAATACTCCTTTCACTTGCCACACTTAAAAATGCACACATTCAAGCTACAGCGCTGAATGAACCCGCAGCAAGTGCAGTAGGGCTGGCACATCTTGGTAGGACTCCATGTCATGGCGCCACCTGTCAATGTTTAAATAGGCGCAGGAGGAACAGGAACGATGCACGCTATCTAGTCACGTCGTTGGGTGGAGTGCCAACACCCAAATTAATTTTCTCGCATCCTGGCTGGCGACTGTACACCTTTATCCAATACAAAAGCACATTCATAAGAAGTTATTTAACACGCCGAAGCTAGGGCGCTATACCGTAAAGCTATTCCAAATCTTTCTATTCCAATTCTGCAATCAGCCCTCCACGATTGGTCAAAAACTTTGTTGAACTACCACCCCTTCGCCTGTCTGTCACGCGATGTCACGAAAACCACGATAGCTGCCCATCTGATATGACGCATACACATTGATTCTGCCTAATTGGACAGAACAAAAACAAATAGTTATTTCTGATTGGACGCCTTTTAGCCATTAACCCTTGGCTATTGGTCAAAAGTTTTGGGCTGCATGCACTTCACCTGCCTGTCACGCGATGTCACGAAACCGCGAAAACTCACCGCGTCAAAGAGATGTGTATGCGTGAAATCTGCATTATTATGCCGAACAAAACCAAATTTTTTTTCTGACGTAATAGTTCTGCGGAAACCCGCAAGGTGGAGAGAACTAATTAATAAAGGGAAAATCAGACATCCACCCGTTCGTAGCAATTGCTACAAAGGAAACCCACATGGGTTCCTAGAAAGAAAAGCCTCACAGTTGAAGAAAAAGCTTCACAGTTGCCCCGGATAGGCGGTGGTCCCGGGTTCGAGTCCCGGACCAGGACGAATTTTTCTTCCACTGTGAGGCTTTTCTTTTGAGGAACCCGCATGGGTTTCCTTTGTAGCAATTGCTACGAAAGGGTGGATGTCTGATTTTCCCTTTATTAATTAGTTCTCTACACCTTGCGGGTTTCCGCAGAACTATTACGTCAAACTCTTGCCTTTGCTTCGAGTTGTCGATAAATTTGACTTCGCCCTGCCATCTGCTGGCCGCCTGGCTAGCTCAGATGGTAGAGCGGCTGCCCCAGAAAGGCGGTGGTCACGGGTTCGAGTCCTGGACCAGGACGAATTTTTCTTCAACTGTGAGGCTTTTCTCACGAGTAACCCGTACGGGTTTCCTTTCTAGCAACTGATACGAACAGGTGGATGTCAGATTTTCCCTTTATGAAATTTTTTCTGAATAGCCGCAGGCTGGCCCTTTCCGAAAGGAATAAAAGATAGCTACCGCCGATCACTCAGGCACTGGCTACTCACACCTGCCAGAGAGCATGGGTTTATTTGCGCACAATAAAACTTTCTGCGTGGCCATGTATCGTTTTCAAGCACTTTCGGCAAGTTTATGACTTCGCCCTGCCAACTCTTCTTTGCTGAGGATCCGATTTGTGGCTTTCTTTACCTTCTGTTGCATGCCGCCGCGATTTTCGACCAGCCATCACAAGCTAAGTAAGGGAAAGCGGACCAGTCGCAGATGCCGGCACCACGCTCTTCATCCGGTTATCGATTTTCAATGCACTGGCTCGGCCCCATCGAATCCCTCTCCACTTGATCATGATCCTCGCCTCTTGTCCGCCAATTATATAAGACAAGCCGCTCACTGTAGGCAATGTTATTCGTTTTTAAAGCAACCAAAAGTACCTCCTATAAACGAGGAGCGCATTTGATTGGTCTGTTCACAAAACCCTGCGGGTCACTACCCGATGCTTGCGTCGGCGGTTACGCAAATTTCACGTCAGGAGATTGGAATAAAAACATATTCGAATAGTTTTACGTTATAGGGCCCCTAGTCTACCCTCTTTCGTAAAAAACTATATTTTTAAGGCATTGTTGTGTATGAACAGCAAACAGCAACACTGTTCAAGGAAGGATGTTGCACTTCATTCTTTTTTGTCGCAGTCATTCATATTTCCAGTGTCAAAACTTAGCGCAACGTAGGTAATCATAGTTCTTTCAGTAACATTGACCTTATTGTGTGTGGTGCCAGGTCCAGCAGCTCCAACTGGTGGCTCCATGAGTTCTGGATGGTGGCCTTGACAGCTGAGGTGCACACTCTCACCCCAGTGGGCATGCAACTGGCGTCGGCGGACACCTGCACAACACACCACAAGCGCATTCAGCTTCACTTTTAGAAGTGACGTTCCTTGGGCACTTCTATATTAAAGTTATATTAGAATTTATATTAAAGGATGTTACAGCAAATTGGCTCATATTCAACTACACCTCAGAGACTGGAACTGTTAAGAATGTGTCTCAAAAAATAAAAGAATGTTGGTCCTAGTTGCTGAAAGGAACATGCCATTTTACATTGGAACCTCATTGATTTAAACTTCAAGGGGACTGGGAAATGATTCGAATAAGATGGAGTTTGAACTCGGGAGAGTTTCTTTGAATATAGGGCTCAGTAATCTGCACGGTACAGCAAACAAATACTGTATCTCATTGAGCGTTGCAGCAGGCCTTAGCAGTCATTTTTGGAAGTGTTGTCTTGGAAATTAGCAATCACTGAGTGACGGCAGCTAATAAGATCTAGGAACACAAACAAAAAGGACAAAAGCACCAATGTGCATCAGTGACCTGCAGCAGTAGTGGCAGCAACTGCTGGTTAACGTGTGATTACGCAACCACATGGCAGTGCCCAGGTTAACCTGTTTCAATCCAAATTTGCTCTTTCTACATGCTCTCAGTTGTGGCAGTAAGAAATAAGCGGCAAAATCAGCCACATGCTGAGGACAAAGCATTAGCCACATTTTATTGTTTGATTTTACTTATACGCTGAATTGCAGTATGTGATGACATATGCTAAAACAAGCAACGTGGTACGTCAGTTCAGTGGAGAAATATGCATGTGCCGTGGGTAACGTATCCCATATCACGGTAAATATCATGCATAGCTAAAACACTCAATTATGGGACATTATGGTGCCTAGCGATGAATCTGGCCTTTGTCCTTGGCTAGGTTTTTTGGAAAAGTGGTCCGTGGGAGAGAGAGAGAAGTTTTGTACAAAGGACCTGTTGTGCAGTATTCAGAGATCGAATTCAAAGCAGGGTTTCCCTATTCAAACGCATGCTACTCTGTCTGGACCTAGAACAGTTTGAACTAGCCGTCAATTCAAATGAAGCAATTTCGAATTACCAGGATTTTAGTGTGTATTCAAGCTCCCCAAATAGTATGCAAGAGGCATCCCTAGAAAGGGTGTAACAATTTATAATACCGTATTTACTCGCATAATGATCGTACTCATGTAATGATCGCGCCCCTAAATTTTGTCGTCAAAATTGTTTTTGTTTTTTTCCACACAATGATCGCACCCTGAACTTGCCAAAGCGATATGTTGTGTGCCATGTCTAGCTGATGATGATCATGTTTACCATCTGTCGAATGTTATGCGAACAACTCTTCAAGAGTTACCAAGCGGTCTGCATGCACCAAACAGATTCTTAAGCAGATGCCCCATTTCATTCCTTTCATCACTTTCTGCAGTTCCAAGAAGAAAAAATCTACAACCAAACTTGCCTTGGCTTTATTATCTGTAGGCTTTTAATGGTTGTGGTCAACAGCAACAACAAAAAAAGGCCTTTCAATTCCTCTCGTCTGCACACGTGGGCACGCAACAAATCGTGAGTGACAATGACAGTAGCCAAGTTTACATTGATACGTTAGAAGTGTACCCTATTCATACACTGGCGCGTTTAGCACAGCTAAGATATTCACCCACCCTTAGCGGAAACGTCATGTATTAGGATTGTAGTGAAGATAAATGCCACAGTTTTTGCAGCATGCTCGCCATGTGTTTCTGTCACTGGCAACTGAGCGCACCAATCTCTGTTTATGTCCCCTCAAAGTGCACATGGCTACGTTATTGCCACAAACTTGCTGATATTAACAATATTATTCATTACTGATACAGAAGAAAATGTTTCAGTGCACGTAATGTACTCAACAAAAAAAAGAAATCACGTTCGGTGCATTCGGCTTGCTTCATCGGCCGTCATTTTTGTTCTGATGTACCACACTGTTACAGCGGCAGCTGCCTGTTTGTTGACTTGTCATCCCGCAGCAAATGCAGGATGAAAAAAAATTTTCAGGTGTGTGGAAAATTTACTCCACACAATAATTGCACCTCTGAATTTGCGTAATTTTTTTTTAAGTACGATCATTATGCGAGTAAATACAGTAATAGGCAATAGTAGGCTTTTAACTTATTGTTCCAGTCAAAAGCAGTGAGCATTCACAAGGTTCTCGCAGCTCGAGGGAATGAAACTTTGATGAAATTCTCACAACATTAATCTGTCAGGAAGGAGGCACCCGCATTGCTAAGAGAAAAGCATGAGTAGACAGAGACACTGAGAATGGCTGAAAATTGAACGCGATACTCTGGACATTTCAGCACGGACACTACTGATGCCAAGACAGATCACATTAGCGTCATTACTCATCAAAATGGCACAAGATTTTAGAAATTGTCGCAGCCAAATGTGATATTAGTATTGAATCTGTATATTTCTTCATAAACAAATTAAATTATCGAGTTTTACATGCAAAAACCCCGATCTGATTATGAGGCACACCGTAGTGGGGGACTCCGGATTAATTTGTACCCCCTGCGGTTCTTTAGTGTGCACCTAAATCTAAGCACAGGACTGTTTTCGCATTTATTTCTTTGCCACTGCAGTCCTTGCTCACTATAAAACTATGCTCAAGGCAAGTTTCTAGAGTTCTGTAGGATGCACAACTGACTGTTATGTACAGGCATTATGATCTTACAAGAGAAAAAGTTACGTATTCAGTGGTTAACTATGTTTAGTACAGTTATACGTCAATATAAAGAAGTCAGTAAAATCATCAATTTGCTTTGTTATATTGAAATTTCTTGATACTGAAATTTGACCTTTTACGTAGATAACTAAACACGGCTGGATTTGCTGACCATGCAAATGCAGCCGGGACCATGCAGCTGACTATGAAATTTTCTGAATGATTGGAAATCGCAGAAAGCAAACTTGCATGAGAAAAAAGTATAATTTTCCTGAATTTGAGAGTTGGTGACGAAAGATATGGTTTCATTTCATGTCAACGGTGTCTTCACACTGGAAGTATGAAGCGAAGCCAGCCACGCTTTTGTAGGGACGACCCCATCATGAAAAGCGCAGGCAGTGGGGTACGGATGCTTCGTCTGGCCTCTCGCTTCAACGCATCCCTGAAACTCGAAATTACGCCACCTCCAGCACCAAGCATGCGGGAAGACAGCACACATGATGCCACACAATCTCGGCGTGTTCACTCTTTCCACACACGGCAGATTACCTCCAAAACAGGGCGCGCAGGCTACACATGCACTCAAAACGTGATAACAGCCATGTGCAGCCACGGCAGCACTAGAAAAAGGAGACACGCTCCAAATTGCCCACCTCTTCCTCCCCCCCTCCCCTCACGCGCACTTGGTCGCGTCACCACAAGCTTGCTTTCCTCCCTTCCTTTCCCATTGCTCATGTGGGAAGACTGCACTCATCAAGCCATCATATTTCTCAGCTCACTCTCACGCACTTTCACTTGCACCCAAAGCATGCAGCACATGGAGCGCAATAAAATCTTATCGCCCTTGGACTTCGTATGGAACATCTTTGGCAGCCACTCTTGGTCGTGCGGCACGCGATTTGAGAGGTGCATTTGCAAGCAGCTGCATATAATTCAACGATTTAAACATCTGCGTGCATGGAAATTTCCTCTTGTTGCCTCGGTGTTCCTTCACAGCGATAGTGACATTTCGTTATATTGAAATTGTGTATAAACACATATTGTTATACAGTTGAATCTCGATAATTAGAACTCGAAGGGTCCCGAAAATTCGTTCAAATTAAAAGAAGTTCAAAATTAAAAGAAGGACTTGTTCTTGAAGTATTAATGCACCATAGCACGATGCACAAACGGTGCCAGTCGTGAAATATTGCGACACGGAAGCACACTGTGAGCGAAGTCCACGAACCTGCCCATGCCGGCCAAAGCTCACTTCCTGATAACGGCAGAAAATGAAAGTTCAAGGAGCTGGCTAAGCTGGTGCCGGGCCGACTGGGCTTGCAGCGCTGGTGCAGAGACGGGCACATGCAGAGACCGTCGAAGGTAAGGGAGTTGAGAAGGAGGGCAAGGGGAGCCTAGTTGAAAGGAAGGGCGGGAGGGAAGCGGATTTGCTTTCCCGCCAGATTGCTGGATGGCGCTAATTACCTCTGCCACCTACTGCCACCGAAGCAGTGGAGTTGCTGAAGCCAGACTGGGCCTCCGCTGCGGCTTCCCTCTGCATGCTCGCAGGTTTTTTCCTTTGTCTGCTGACAGATCAGTGTTGTGTTTACGTTCTTCGTCCTGCGTTCTTAACGTGAGTCATGTCTTATTAAGATGACGAAGTTGTTGTCACTGATCCTAACCATGTTGGTGTGCTACCTTCTGTTGCAGCGTCGCCACGTTTGAAAGACAAGGAGAACGGTGTATTGGGTGTAGCCTTCGCGTCTTTGTATTTAGGGTCTGTCTTGTATTACAGAGTCGGATATGGTGCACTGTCATGTGAAAGAACCTTTCCATCAGGGCGTCCCGGTTTAGACGCGTAATTGTAAAAAAAAAAAAAAAATCGCGGACGAGATCAATCAAGCCAACCAAAACAAGCAACTTTGACAGGACCCCCGGCGTCAGTTCGAATAAACCAGAAGTTTGAATTAAGCGTGTTCGAATTAACGAGATTGGACTGTAGTGAGGTTTTAAATACGGGTGTTCTATGGACAAGAAGTTATAAAATGCTCAATCCTTCATTATATTGAGAATTTCATTACACTGAAGTTTGTTATATCGAGGTTTAACTGCATGATCATCTAAAACATTCCATTTCAACATTGTTAACGGAATGAATGGATGGTTAACACATTTATATCAAGAAAGTGCACAAGGTGCTCAAGTATTCCTAAATAGCCAGCTGAAGATGAAAAACTAGATAATAAACTGATCACAATGTGGAAAGCTTTGAATTTGAATGCCCATTATTTATGCAGATTTGTTTAAAGATAGTGAACTATAACAACACCATTGTCAAACTCACCAATTGAAATATTTCTGAAAAAGCTCCAGGTCAATCGAATTTTTTATTTTCCTTGCTCATTTTGATCAATCTCATTCCAATCATTTGACTCTTTCAACAAGACTTGGTTTGATCAATGAAACCTTGTCTGCATTATAGTTTACATGCTGCCTATGGCACTTCTAGTATCGGGAACCAACTGATAATGAGTGCACCATTTTCCCATTAAAAGGGAGTACAGGAGGAGGCAATTTATAAATACATGCAAAACTCACTTTCTTCACAGATGTCTGGAGTAGCATTGCTCACATCTTGCAGGAAACTGCAGAAGTAAAAATAATGATAATGGATACTAAAATAAGAGACACCAGTTTAGCACAGCAAGGACAGCGAATCACCAGGCACATTTCAATTTCCAAATGAAAGGCGAACGTAAACACAAATTTACTGTGCCTTTATGGCAATTAGAAAGCCCTGTCTTGTTTCAATAAAAGTTATTACAGACAGCAACTTTTCATTTTTTCCCGCTTCAGTATGAATACAATGTACGAAAGATAGCTTATAACGTGTCCTTGTGTGATAAATATGATGCTGCACATGACATGTTTTCGTTATGCTACAGCGGTTTGCGCAGTCTTGCAGCTAACATGGCTAAGTCCTGGAGTATGTAGTGGTTAATTTAATTAACTCTTTCGTTAGGCGAGGAAATGGTTATTTATAGGTCTCATAAAAAAAATTTTTGGCACAATTAATATCACAGCACACTTGCAGCATAGCAAATTGTACTTAAAAGAAATACTCTTTCCAAAAGCATATGTTGCAAAGCAAAAAAATGTATTAACACATAAAAATTTAAGAAAGCACTATTTCTGTGGGCACTTGATAAAAACAACAATAAAGAAAATTATATATATAAGTACATCACTGTCAAAGGAAATTCAGAATATACATTTCAAAGATAAATCACCAAAAAATCATTTCTGAAAATATAAATGCTCTGTACACTGCCATTCTTTGGATACAGAAAAGAAACTAAGACCAGGAAGCACTTCATCGCTCGTGCCATCCGGCGAAGCACTTCTTGTTGTTGTTGCTGTTTTATGCGAAGCATATTACGAGAGCTCAACCCAGCTCCTCAGGCGCGGTGTCGCCTTCAATACCACGTGACACCGTGACGTCACGACAGAGGAGAAACGGGGCTCCAACTCGCGCCGTCGCTCGCGGCGTCGCGGCAATATATAAGCAGCTGCGCTTGCCTCTGCTAGACACTCACGAGGTGAGATGCCTCCTGGAGACAGAGCTGCTCGTTGGAATGAGAAGCGAAGGTTGCGGCGTGCTACAGAGACTGATTTTCTAGGTGGCTTTGGCTCAACTCTTGCAAGATGGGCTGGGTGGGAATCTAACCAGGGTCTCCGGAGTGTGAGACGGAGACGCTACCACTGAGCCACGAGTACGATGCTTCAAAGCGGTACAAAAGCGCCTCTAGTGAATGCGGTGTTGCCTTAGAAACGAGCTGTTTCTAAGGCTCAGGCGTGCGTCGCTTGCTCAGGCGTGCGTCGCTTGCTCAGGCGTGCGTCGCTTGCTCAGGCGCACATTTCGTTGCCGCGCCGAACGCTGCGTTGCTCGACGCTCACCGCGTCCAATGCGGGGCGCGTAGTCGTTGCGCCGTAGCCCATTGTTTTACACCCCTTGGCGGGTCGACGGGAACGCTGTCGCGTTCCACTCTTGAAGGCGAAGCAGAGTAACGCATGAGTTGTTTCTTCGTCTAGCCGAACCAAATATAGCTAAGCAACAGCAGTTCACCAGGCTAAACAGTGGTTCAACAACTAAAATAAAGGCTAGTATGCTTCGCATCCTGGGCTTAACCTTAGCGAAGCCACAGCCATTTTTTTTCTCTCTCTCTTTTTTTTTTTTAAGCGTAGCACTCTGCACTTTTCACACACAAAAAAAATATTTAACTTTGCAGTTTTTGTATAACAAATTTAGCAGTTCTGCCTTTTCGGCGTCTTCTAAGGAAGGTCTAACGAGAAGTCCAATGAACTTCACCAGTTCGTCTGGAGCCACCTCTTTCCAAGACCAATCTCTCTCAGCGTTGCTGGGCAACTCCAGAATATGCATCCAAGCATATCTGTTTGTATTTTTCCAGATGGTCTTTATCACCTCCGCAGCGAAGAAGAGCAGAAAGAAAGTCCCCACCATTGTAAACTGTCTTGCGCTACTCCATAGTGCTGGGCCAAGATGTGCTCCGGCCGGCCTTGTCGGCATGAACTGAATTTTCTTTGCTGCCAAGCGAAGTACGCACCCTGCTGATAATCAGTATAGCCTTTAGGTCATGCACAAAGATAGGGAGATAAGCGCACAAGGAAGGAGACCATTCAACTGTACACGAAACTCGCCGGTAAACAGCTGCAGATGTCCCAGGCTGACTCAAAACATTGTCGCCATGAGTGCTTGAATCTGATTTGCTGCCATCTTCAGGCTCTTAGGTCAAATCCTCATTACTAAATTCAGGCGCGTGTGCACCTTATTTCCGAGCAGGGTGCTTTTCTCACGGTGCAGTTGCACAGGATGCCGCCGCCATGGGAGAAACTTCTGATAAATGTGTAGTAGCACCGGCAGCACTCCTCATTGGGATTTTACAAGAGAAGCAAAACTGAAGCTCTTGGAAACTGGCTGAACATGCCAGGTCCCCATGTTGTACATGCGACAGACCTTCAGAAATGCTCTTTGGTGGAATAAAACTATTCAGGCTCTAAAGCAAACCTCACTAGCGAACAGCTGGCATCATTTCCAGGTAATTATCCCCTCTCAGCAATGTAAGATGGAAAAGCCCCACGACATAATTTGATTCTTCACTTTCTGGGAGCCTTCTAACCACAAAAAATTTATGTTAGTGTGGCATAATCCTGAGCGGCATGCTTCTTTCCCGAGTGCGGCAGGGGTAACAGCCATGCCCCTTTTTGCTACAACGCACACACATTAGTTCTTGAAAAGGTCCGTCACAAATCACATCATTAGAGCTGGAAAAATTAAACTGATTTTAAACGTGCAAAGCCTGGACTAACCACTGGGTGGTGCTAAGTGCATAAGAAACGACTCCAACATGCTGAAATCTGCAATTTATAGCGTCGATCACCAGTGACCGATCTGAATAGGTGTGGTAACAAAAGAGTTACCATATCCATATCGCGTATGAGAGGGGGAAAAAAAAGAACATACCCAAGGGCGTATTCGTTAACAAAAATTTATTGGTAGCTGGCATTGTCACTGGTCTTCACTTGTGCCATTGTCCTCACTAGTTCTGCCATTGTCATTGCTGCTACGGTCCCACAGTGCGTCGTCGTCCAGCGAAATTCCACATTTGGCAAACGGCCGCACCACAACGTCTTGTGGAACAGCAGCCCACGCCAAATGCACCCAACTACACGCAGCCGTCAGGGAGGCTCTTTTGACAGGTTCGGTTGGCGTAAGTTCGCGGTCTTCTGCTACCAGCCACTCGTACTCCCGGCGGAGCTATCCTTAAAAGGCGAAGATCCGGGCTTGTTTCATGACCATGTCGCATTTCCACTCGCAGGGACGGATCACACATTTCAGCGGCGCACGCCGCAAGCTTGCAAGCGTTCCGATTTTGGCCCGTGGGAAATTCTTCGCTTGCTGTCACAGGTGAAAATTTTGCTTCACTGCAGTCGCCACTCTCGCACCACCCGTTCAGAAACATCGAACTTGCGGCCTGCTGGGCAGTGATTTGTTTCTTCCGCGTAAAGGACGGCAGTCCTCTTGAACGCTGCTGTGAACGAGCGCCATATGTTTAGTGGGCCTGGAGCACTCACGACGACTGAGGAAGCATGGAAGTAGCACCACAGGTTGCACGTTGCCGGCAGTCGAGTCAAACACGTTACAGGGAAAGAGAAACTATCGATACTCCCTGCAAGCGTCGCCGTTCTGGTAGTGTTGCCGCAAATGGAATAGCGGCACTTCCATCAGCTATCAACACCCCCCCATAAGTGTTGTGTGCACTGTAAAACACTGAAAACTGTTAAAAAAACCTTCCGAAAAGCGAACAAACGTGTGGGATAGCGAAAACTACAGGTAGGGCAATAGAGCAAACATAATGTTGTAACTACGTTGTAGCTCCCCTGATATCTTGTTGGTCTCGCTTTTTCTGGCAGTGCCATGTTTTGGTTTCGATTGTTAGTCGACCCTCCCAATTCAGATTTTCAAAATTTTAAAAATGGGTTGACTTACAATCGTGTAAATACGGTACATCTGACACAGTAAACTTCAGACCACCTATCTCGATTCCTAGTTTCATACATACTAGGACCGTGAGGAAACTCAGTTTTGTTTAGTTTTGAAGCTTCCATGTTTTGAAATCTTCTGTGAGTAGTTGCACAAAGCAACGAGTGCATGCAAACGCAAGCATCATCTGAGCCTAGCATTGTTTTCTGTGAAGGAATGCCTGCTCACAGCTCACCCTGTCACGTAGGAGCGGCACTCATGGTGGTCCCTGTCCCAGCCACAATAGGGATCCCGAACGCAGCGCAGGCAGCTCAGGTGTCGGCCACGACACAGGTCTAAACGCA
Organism: Dermacentor andersoni; assembly: GCF_023375885.2. Lineage (NCBI taxonomy): Eukaryota > Metazoa > Arthropoda > Arachnida > Ixodida > Ixodidae > Dermacentor > Dermacentor andersoni. Next base: position 92,521,180 of record NC_092815.1, read on the forward strand.
CCTGCCGGACACCATCGTCCGAACCCAGGTACACTGACTTGTGCTGCATGGAAGGGAACCACATAATGAGAATGTAATTGTGGGTATGTTTTATTTACACAACCGACCTCGGGTATGCATTGAAATCCATCTGCTCCTGCTCAGTGGATGCTTAACCATATCATTCTGGTGCACACAATAGAGCTTCAGTTCCATGAATGTTATATGTAACAAACATTTTATGTTTCTTACACATGTCAGCTACCTTCCCACCCCATGCATGACAAGTTGCAATCTCAGGTACCTTTATAGCGGGCACCAAAGCAATCCTCACAAAATTCCCCGCATATCTTTGTCGCTATTTCTGCCCACTTACCTCACGATTATTCAGGCAGCAGTGTATGTCTGCACTCGTGAGCTTCCAGTGACTAAAACTATTTTGTGTACACACGTGCTTTGTTCGTGTGCATACTGTCATTTATTTCCCCAGTAAGGGTCTAAAAGCATAAAATAGGGGGGGCATGGAGACATGTAAACACCAGATAATTACAAAACAGTAAATATGACACAAATGTCATACTATTAGTTACAACAAAGTTACAACAGTTACGACAGCAGTTACTTAACACAAAGATAGCATTTTGTGCCGTCTTATAAAGCAAGACAGTTGGAATCACTGCTTGCCCAGTTAGTTCCAACAAAAGGGGTGAGCCAACACGTATAGAACAAAATTACAAGATACAGATATGACCCCACATTACCACCATCAGCCTCGCCCTCTTAACCCAATGCAGTGAGAAGACTGCAAGGACCTCGAACAGGGCTTCTTCAACCCATCGGCCTATTCCATTCCCACCCTTCCTGCTTCTCAACTTTGTCACAGCAATAGGCAAAATGGGCGCAAAATCAGAAAAGAGTGAAGATTTTTTGAACGGCAGATGACCTTGACTTCACCAAGGCTCTTCGCATTAGAGTGTATGTAGGCTTAAGGCTGCAAGTCAATTGCCATCTTGGCTCTCGGACAAATATACTTTCATTGATCCTTTTTGGTTAAAATGGAATTTGTGAAAACAAATTGGCATACCTTTATTTTCTTTTTGGTTTGAACCAAATGCGCTGAACCCTAGGTGTAAGTTAAGTAACCCCAAATGGACAAAATTAACTTAGCATTCCATTACAATGTTTCTAATGGCCTTTGTGTTTCTTGGGCATGTCCATCAATCAATCAATCAATTAATGAGCCTAACAGGCAAGATCATCTCAGTCTCGTACTAACATTTTTCCATGCAGAACACACAGCATGTCTTTTCTCATTCCAAGAGGACTTTTTTAAAAATGCACCAAGCACATAAAACAATTTCACCTCCACAGCTGGGTAATATGGACAGACATGCACCATTCAATTTTCACATTTAGGCACAGCCTGTTCTACACAAAGCCCTTACCTCACTAGAGATGTCAATGGTGCGAACAGGCTCCCCTGGGCTTGCTTCAATTATGTCAACCAGGTTGGAGAAGGACTGTCCCGAGCGGTCTTTCCACTCCACTATCTTGTAAACCAAGCCATCGCCTGCAGTAAAAAAAAAAGGGGTGCTTCGTACTTCACCGCTTCCTGACCACTTCCGTTTACAGCTTCTGAACTACAGGCTGAACAAATCTGTTGCGGGTTGTTTTTCAATGAGCAAGCATGCCCTCAACGAAATGCAAAGTCACATGTGCAGTGTCATGAGCATCACAAATCAAAAGGGATCATCCCATAATACCATAAACATTCTTAGCTTGAATGTGCATAGTTATGTATGTGTTGAAATCAACCCAAAGATGTCTTTTTCAAACATTCACAGGCCAGAGAATGCTTCGGCTTGTTAAGTCTGTTTCTTGAATGTGAAGCCTAGCACGACCTGTCTTGGTTGACCCATTACAGTACTATGCTTTGCAAGAAAAAGTAAATACTCAAGTTCACTATATGCAGGCCAGGCACAAAACCTATGCACAAAGCATCTTGTTCATGGTCCTTGTGCCTTGCTTGTGTAGCAAATTTGTGCATCTATAGTTTATTGTGCTGAACAAACCTGGCCAATCAAGTGCTCTAATGATGCCACCAGTCAGCTCAATATTTCACATGTGCCCGCAAGCAATTTACTACAAAACAAACAATACAGCCAGTTCAGTAAGCTAAATAATGCATGGAATAATAAGCGCAAACCTTAGACAGGACAGTGCGGCAGACAAGGGTCATTGTTCCATCTCAAGAGTGCACTTATTAGTCCACACAAGAATGAACCTTAAGTAAAGCAATGAAAGAGGCTAGTTGGTGCACATTCCTGTTTACGTTGTGCTGAGTTTTACACCGGCAAAAAGATGAAAAAGAAGGGAACAAGGACGCGGACGGAGGAAATGTAACTACCAACTTTTTATTTTTGTTAGAGAACACGTTGGAGAACATTCCACCTCGCCTTTTGGCACCTGTGTATTAATATGCTCTCTAACCAAAATAAAGAGTTGGTAGTTTGCGCTTCGTCCATACGCATCCGTGCTCCCTATTTCGTCATCTTTCTTTTCGCCAGTGTAAAACTCAGCGCAACGTAATCATGAAGAATGAACCAGCTATCCCAGCAACATATTCTAGTAAGCCAAATAAGCCCAATAATTCAGAAATTAAGGACTAGCCCATGGCGAAAAGCCCCACAATACGTAGTGCTAAAGTTCACTTGCAATCTCAAGGGTCGTTCCCTTAAGCCAGCTTTTCAAGAGAGCCAATAAACGTTCCAGTTAATGATGCGTCAAATAATACACATGGATTCTGCTCCCTTGCCATTCAACATACACACAAATACATCTTTCATACATAGCGTTTCTCCAGTTCATAACTACCTGACAATTTGGCTAATGTGTTGGCTAATGGAGAGGAAAGATTTATGTTGCAAAAGCATGCTGCATGCGAAAGTAATCTACACATTGCATTTCAGCGCACAGGAAATTTGTATTGGACAAATAATTCAGAGCCTTTCCACTATGTGAACATGGAAGACCAGTGAATAAAGGCACAAACACATAACTTCGTTGTTTGTTTCGTCTTCTTCTTGTATATTTCTAATTTTAATTTTTTCTTATTCTTTTTCTTTTAAAAATTTTTTTTTTTCTTGTTAATTTTTTACCTCTTTAATATATATACACTGACCTTTCAACACGCATCGTCATAGAATAGCGTTTGGGCAACAGCGTTCATCTCTCCGGTGCATTGTTTGTTTCATCCTTTGTTCGGTTTTTTTATTATTATTATTACTTTATGCATATACACTGACGCTAAGCCACGCATCGTCATAATAAATTCAAGGGCATGTTACAGGTCCCCAAGCCCACAGGGGTATACGATGCCACTGTGCTTGGAGCCTTTATGCACTACCACCAGGATCAGCCCACATGATGATTTGTTTTTGTCAACATCTCGGACAAATTTTTTTCCAGATCGTAGCCATAGAGAGCTTCGCTGTAAATTAACAGGCAGGTAGGAAGGCAACGCAGTCACTCACGTGTGCCGGCAAAGTAGACGAGGTAGTCAACGCCGTCCACATCCACCTTGTGCACAGCAAGCGAGAGAAATACGACATTCTCACGGTAGAAAACGGGCCTTCCGCCGGACTGCGGCACGGCCGAGTCCATGAGGGTGTGGGTGCGGAGGAAATTGAGCACGGCGTCGGGCAGCGTCTTGGTGCTGTTGACGCATCGGCCGGGGCGTGGCTCGGGTACCTGACTCGTCAGCACGGGCAGCCAGGCTGATGACGACGTCTTCTGCTCCTTGAACTTGCCCCCAAAGGCACCCTGAATGTCGCTCAGCCGGAATGAGCACACCGCCGAACCGTGTGGGCCCCCGTGACTGCACAAGAGATGTCACATGGTTTAGTGCAATTATAGCTGTGAGCACACATCAAAAATAAGATAAAAAGGTCAATTGAAATATTGTTAGGTAGGCAGAGAAAGCAGGCAAAAAGAGATGTTAACTAACTGAATCATGATGGACCAAGGAAAGCATGCAGACAGCACACTTTGTTTTCTAGAGAAGAAAGGCAGCACCCGCTTTGCTGTAATGCAAAAGCAGAAATCCGTCTTTGTGCATGCATGTGTGTTTAAAGGTCAGAAGAAACTCCCAGGCCAAAGAAAGCAACACAAAACACACGGGAACATCATATTTTTCAATCATGATGGCCGAACACACAAAGTACAGTAAACTTGCAACTGAAAGAACGTAATATTCATTATAGTATTGGTTGCAATGGCATTCAATGTGTGACCTTCAAACATGTACCATCCATTTAACACAGCATGGCACTTGTGAACTTCCTGAAGTTAGAGAAGAAAGTCTAAAAAATGTATAGTGGTGATATACTCCTCTACGTGCTCTATACCATTTAGGCATTACGCATCTTGTTAGCAACAGTGCGGAAGACCCAAGACATTTATTTGCATTTTGATTGTCAAGACTCTACTTCTAGTGTCTGCTGCAATAAAACTACAAAGGCTCTTCCTGCTAAACAGATAGAATTTAGTAAGCTGAATGTACACACATTCATCCACTCTATGTAAATGAATACTCACAGTGATGTTGTAAAGACAGCATAAACATTGCTGTCATCGTCAGGAAACTTGTAAACAGCCTCTGCGAAATAAATACCACAAATCAGCCTTGCAAGCATGCAGCTGCAGCCTTGCTGTTGCAGCTAACTTAGGGCTAGCTACACAGTACAATGGTTAACAGCAAAGTTAAATTAAATGAGTTGATGTTCCTTGCAATGTCCAAGAACTTACACAAGCCGCAAGGCACAACAGGCTGTTTTAATAAAACCCCAACACATGCTCAAATATTTTCTGCAGCACTGGAGACTGTACAGCCCCCTACCATGCCAGACTGTACAGTAAACATGTTTACGATTAGCATGTTTGCATGAAATACAACATATGGTTAATTCAATTTAATCCACCTTCCTTTTGGCGTGAAGGCCACAACCGTCATTTTGGTAACGAGAGTCAGTTTTGTCCCTATGCCCTTAAGAAACACACGCAACTTTTCCTCATGCCTGCATTTATTTCAAGCCATGCCAATCCAGTACAACAGTCTATCACTGTTGTGCTGAATTCAGCACAAACACAAGTAGGAACGAGCTCAGTTTCATGAACAAATGCATGTTTCCAGTAACTTAAAAAGTTACACTGTCCCTTACGCAAGCACAATGCTTGCCAAAAGCATGCTAGTTAGACAGAGCGCCTATAAAAGCTTTATGACGTCCTTTGCAGCGATGCAACCAGTACAGTAGATGCCTCTGGTTGCTTTGCAACAGCACACTCAAACAGACTAAACTACACATGAACCTTGTGATAATGAAACCGGATATAACGAATTAATGGATATAACAACATAAATACAATTCCCCTTGAAATCCCCATAGAGATCCATGTACCTTAGACCTCGTTTTAACGAAATAAAATTGGTCTGCCAATGGACATACCACACTAGATTTGTCTCCGAAACCAAAAATACCGACCCTTTCACACCTAGCATATTGCTTTCCATCGGGTTCCACACTTGTTTGGTGCAGCAGTTCAAAATTCCTGTGTCAAATAGTTTGCTGAGCAACACTGGTCCTTCTCACCACCGCACGCATGGTGGCCATGCACGAGCAGCACTTCTTTCTTATCTTATCGCACCTCTCTCTCACTGTGGTATGTAGCTGGTGAAGCCAAGCCCACCTTTCGAGATTGCAAATTTCGGAGGCCATGCCTAGTTGTGCTTAAAACCAGTGCCTCCACTTCTCTCTCTCACTGCAGCATGCTGTACTGATGCAGCTAGGTGTGACCTCCGAGATTGCATGAAATTGGCATGAGCCTGCCAAGCCAAGGTGGTGTGCTCACACTGCGGGATTGCAGCATGATGACAAAGCGGCTGATCAGATAGTTTCACTTACAAGGGCACGAAACGAACACTTTGCAATGACAGGTCACACCACACTCTGACTGCGTATATATACAATACCTCATACAGTTTCTCAGAAGAACGGCTGTACACAAACACATCAAAAATACAGTGTCTTACTTCAGTAGGAAACAGGAAGGACAGAAGTAAACAGGCTGAAAAATGAAAGAAATTGCAAGCCTAGGTGAGAAAAACTGCCCAGACCTAGACATTACAACAGGAGAAGTTAACAGAGTAACGGATAAGTACTCACGAATTTCGTTGAAATAGAAAGGATATTCTCCAGGAAGTGAGCAGTTCAACCTCGCCTTAAGGAAGGTCGCCCAGTTGTGGGTTAAAATATTCTTACCGCCCGTGTCTTTCTGTAAATGTGAAAGGTCAAATAAGGAAAAGGTCACTGGTCGTTCGACAACTATATACAAGTAGAGTATCTAAAAGCTTTACCTTCAGGCATGCATACACACTTGGAAAACAGCAATGTCTGCAGATGTAATATAGTATGTACATGCAACATATTGCCGCACAATGTGTTTGCTTCCTAATCTTATCTTTCTTATTGCCACCGATGCATGGTCTCACCATTTTGTGTTTCAAGGTGCAAGCTGTCTGCGTGCTTGGCCTGCCACGCTTTGTGAGGGCTGTCAAGAGCTCTCTGCATCACGTATAGACAACACCTGGCAGAGGGCCACTTTACTTCTGCTTTGTCAACTACTGACTATGCTTGCTGCCAATGTTGCTGCGTTAGCACTGCCTGATTTCTGGGCACAATTTTGTCGATAAACTGTTTACAGTTTACTCCTCATCTCTGGCTTCCTGCTGGCCTGCCTTCTTCTTCACTGTCCCTATACCGTGACACTATCGAAACTCCCTCAAGTTTTATCATTTTATCTTTTATAACCGCTATGGCTTCAGTTATTCCTTAAGCACAATCATTATATTCCTCACAATTAAGTGAAAATTATCTAGCACAGGATAATCAAATTATTGTGCTGTGCTATTGTGGCCTTGAAATTAGCATATACAGTCAAATCTTGACACAACAAACATGAATATATAATGATTATTAAGTGTAACAAAATAAACACAGTAAATTCCTTTAATTCGACTCCGGTTAATTCAATATTTCAGCTAATTCAATTCCAGCGAAAGGCTCCGGCTGGTATTCATGCCATATGGGCCCAAACTTTCATTATTTGAATCTTAAAAACGGCTTTCGCCGGATAATGCAAACTTTACTAGTCAGCGCGTATCTGCCTGGCCACAATGTTGACTCCAATAGCGACCCCATTATTGGCAGCGTCTGTCTCGGCGGAGCTTAGGGGCCAGTGAATCCATTGACCAAGTCACCTCCCATAAAAAATGCCCATTTTCGGCCTGCCACAGGAAGACATTGACTATGGTATTTACCAGTTTCTAACACGTGCCTTTTTGTTTTTGAGAAAATTGGGCCGAAAATTGCCTGTGCTGTGCAATCAGACATGATACCTAAACCACCTTCGCAGCGCTTGCATTCTTTACCGCATAACACAAATGTATTGCAGAGAAGCTGACTTTTAAACCCAGCCATCATTATGCAACTGATATTGGATCCTTGCTCATTCTCCGTGCTAAAGAATCTAGTGTGCATTAGATTTATACTTTGTTTAGAAGCTTTGATGTCATTTCTGCATTAGTGTTCTCCTTTAGACACATAGTAAGCAGGTGCAAGTTTGATTTAGGGTCATGTTAGATTTAATTAGTAAAACGTGTTGGGCTAGTTAGTGTGTTTCATTAAGAAAAAAAATGCCAAAAAAGACGCACACAGGAAATATATAAGAAGACAGGAAAGAAATGTTAGAATTGGGAAAATACTACTAAATGCAACAGCAATGTGTTTAGGGCATTTTTTTATGCATTTTGTTTAATTCAATCCGCCAGTTAATTCGGTCAATTTCATCGGTCCAGTCATGGTTAAAATTAAATTATGGGGTTTAACATGCCAAAACCACTTTCTGATTATGAGGCACGCCGTAATGGAGGACTCCAGAAATTTCGGCTACCTGGGGTTCTTTAACGTGCACCTAAATCTAAGTACACGGACGTTTTCGCATTTCGCCCCCACCGAAATGCGGCTGCCGCGGCCGGCCAGTCATGGTTGAAGTTATGGAAGTTGACTAATATGAAATTTGGTTGGTTATGCTATATTTCAATGGAGTATTCTGCCGTTACAACCAAATCGAAAATGTGAGATCTGACATGGTGTTGGCAATAGCAAAGCAAATTTTTGTTCGCACGTGCCTCAAGATATATATTCTAGTAGCAAAAATGGCAAATGTAGTTGCCAGCTGCTTTTTCAGGCGACTGATCCTTTCAGACCTGCATGTTTCCTGCAGCATTGCCACATACCCCTATCGCCTTTGTAAAATGGCAATAACCAAAATTACGGACAACGCACAATGCCACAAACAAAAACTTGCCGGCTTTGAATAAAGTTGCCGGCATGTTTACTGGCATGACATCGCAACCTGTGTTGTCAACTCCCAACAAAGCGGCACTGGTTAGGCCTAGCAGCCTAAGGAGTGCAGCTGGCAGAGTGGCTGTGATAAGCTGTCACAGGAAGCTTGCCAGAAATATGTTCACACTCATAGACCTTATTGGTGATAAAGCAGCAGATCAGATGCACGAGCTAGACTGACGGCCGTTTTAGCATGTTATGGATCCATGTACGATCCACTTCATGTCTGAAAGGTCTGTCGGCGGCATGCACGTTTGGGCCTGCGGCTTGGCTTAGTTAGACTGTAGTCGGGAAGCCAGCTCGATGATCGCGCTTGATAATATTGATCGCATGGTTTTGTATCCATGGCGGTGCAGGGCATGCGTGTGTAACTTATTGTTGTTCCCGTGCCTGTATCGGCAAGGCAAGCTGTCAATGGATCATCAAAATCCACAATAAATCTGCTGGGCCATTGGAGGCACTCCGCTTGCATTTCTTTCACATAGGCCTATAGCACTGTCTCTTTTTCACTAATATCAGTGTGTATGCTTATAACGAATATCGGATATAACAAAGTTATTTTTGTGGTGGATGGGACATCGTTATAACAAGCTTTGACTGTATTCTTGGATTGAAGGCAATATTGAAGTGACCATATATGGCTGCTGAAGACAGTGACCATGAAAACAGATGTTAAAGGGACTGACAACCGATTTTTAAGGACCTAGTTTTTTGTGGCGCAAGGCAATGCTCACCCTTGGTAATGTTTAAATCTGCAGTGGTTACTTCCAAAAGTGTGTGGGTATTCAGTAAGCAGAATTTTTCAGTCTGAGCAGCCTCTAAAAGAGTAAGAGTCCCTCCTCCAGCAACGCTGAGAAGTTAGAGCAATGTCGATAGCCCGCCTTGCAAATTGTAAAAGCCACCTATCGTTTGCTTTCACATGAGTGATTGTAACTGTGGTTAACCACCTACATTTTGTCCTTTTCAACCACTTTTGAAAATAAAAAGCTGGTGCAATAAGTTCACATTGTTGTACAAACATTTCTTATATTTGTACAGAGTTTTTCCCCAAGCGCACGCCTATGTAATGGCTGGCTGGCCCCCGTCATCGTTGTTCTGTCGATAGACGAGCCAAGCCAATTCATCAAAAACGAAGGCAAAGAGAGCGCCAGTTTTCTGCTCACTAGAAAAGGAGGCTTATCTGCACATTGTGAGGCAGGGAAAATTTATAATAATAAAAAGTATGCTGCATTTCGTTACTAATAGAAAGACCAGGAACCGTGCACACTAGTAGAACGTCATGTGGTGGACCTCTTATGCAGCTTCATGTTTTTGCCACATGGGACACCAAAGGTCATTTTTCACTACTTTTAGTGATGAATTAAAAATATAAATCCACACTTAATGAGAAAAACATGGCTCGTTTTAGCCACTAAAACAGGGAATCATTCCATCAGCAGGGTTATCTCGACACATGTTCTAAGCGGTTGTCTGACCCTTAAACACACTTCTGCGTTTGTTCAGACATTTGTAAAGCAGCAGTTCTTAAACATATATTCAGTCATTTTAAATGGTATGATCTGTTCACTGGTTATTGAGATGCTCTCTTTCACATGTATATTTATCGTTAAGAAAATGTGTATGCAGAAGATCACATGTATATGACAATAAATCACTGTCCTTTTTGTATGCTTTAATGTAGCATACATTACATTTCAATTTACTAGGATTACATTCCAGGTCCTTTAAATCTCCTCTGCCATCTGTGATCAATGACACAGGCTCTGTTGCATGAGGGAAACTGTCTTTCTAACATCAGGGTTCAGTGAAGACTGGAAAACAACCAATTTTGGTTCAAAACGTTGTTTCTTGCACACATTAACACAAGTCTCAATCAGCCTTTTTTCATCAAGGCATCAGGTATAGTTGCTGTGTTAGAATGTCATCAAGAAAATGGCATGATGGTAGAACATGTGTACGTATGGCACTTAAAACATGAACAGAAGCTGACTGTGCTATAAGTGTTCACCAGCAATATTGCTTTGGGTAAAGAAGAACGTGGCCTGAGCACTCTAATTACATGCAGGAAACGTTTTGCAGCCGTGCTCTCAATTATCTATTAAAGAGAGTGCTCACCTTACACACACGGGCCACACGTGAATAGATGACTTTGCCGCAGTTGATGTACTCAACAGCACTCTCCCGGAAAAAGAAGAACACATGATCTCCAATGTCAAAGGAACCCACAAAGTTGGGCTCTGCAAGAAAGGATGGGGGAATGGGGCACAACAATGTCAAAAGATTCACAGTACAACATACACAGGTTTGTAAAATGCACACTGAATCACAGCATACACTTCAAAAAAAGAAGTAACATGTACAGGCAAACATGACGCCAGTATGAACCCGCAAAAGTTCTAATATATTTCGTTCATATCACGTAACTTTGTTCAGTTGCCTGTTCGTTAAGATACATAACATGTTATTTTATTTTTCTTGCAATGTTCAGGCCCAGTAAACTCAAAGCCATTGGGTGGTCAGCACTTGAGTGATCCGCAAATGACAACAATGCACTGGGGTAGGGTCACATTATTGTAGGAGGTGCCTGCAGAAGAGCATGTAAGCCACCTCAACAATCAGGGAAAGGCTCAGAGGCTACTTCAGTGCAAAAGCATTATTAAAGAGGGCCGTTCACTCCAGCAGTACCTCCGCTTTCTGCAGGTTTCTGCACACTGCATTAAGATAGTATAAATAACTTATGATAAACATCCAGACTGAGGGTTCGGCAGTCAAAAACGTTGAGTTTTTTCTGGTAAAAGCAATAAGCAAACCATTCAGATACAAATCAGGGCCACAAATTATTTAGATAAATTTGGTGCCTTCACCGTGGACTCCTACTTTCGGACAACCTGTGTTTTAACCCAAGTGCTGCAACAATTCCTTGGATTTCAGAACCAATACTGAGTTGAAAGATGCTCTTGCATCCAAGCAAGTGGTGCCAAAAAGGAAATGAATGTACGTGTTTATGTTCCAGTACAACTATGTTGCAATAATTACAAAAGGTAGTATATTAGTAGCAATATAGCAATTACAATTAACCCATGAGCAAGGTCAACTAATGCATTCATACAATGCTGTCATAACCCAGTCATATACAGTAGAGCCTCGTTGATACGTTCCCGTTACGTACGTTTTCCGGGCGCCAACGTTCGCAAACGAGAACACAAAAAATGACACAATATAGTTACGCTCTTTTACCGGTTCATATGTTCCCAGAAAAACACCGAGTTTTCGGCACCTACGTTCAGTACATCGCTAAACTGCGATCGTATGATACGTTTTCCGGCCGCTAGATCCCATGTAAACAAGAAAATGCGCGATGGGCGCGCGATCGGAAGCAGTATATAGCTGCCCGCCGCAGCAGCTTCACCGCAATATTCGGCCACCCGTTTCACGTGAAAACGCCGCCTCCCACTGTTTCTCATTTCGTTATCAGGAAATCCCAGGGTCCTTGCACGCGGCATTCACAGCTATAACCGCCAACCCTATTGCGATAAGCATCTACGCGTATCCGTTACAGAGCGCGTGGTGCCGTCGGAAGCGTAGCGCAAGCTTTTAACAGACGATAACCGAAACGCGCCACCGTTCCCTGCCGCAGACCGCGATCGTGTACGCTTTCCGGCCACTAGATCTTGTGTGAACAAGAAAAGGCGCGAGGCGCGCGCGATCGCGAACAGTAGCCGCCCGTCTCACGTGAAAGCGACGGCGCGCAGAGTTTCTCATTCCGGTACGGGCGAATCTCCGCCCGGGTCGTCGCACGCCGCATTCACAGCTATCGCCGCCAGACCTATTGAGATAAGCATCTTCACCTATCTGTTTTACAGCGCATGGGGCGTAGTGCCATTGGTAGCGTACTGCACGCTTTTAGTAGGTGATGATCCAAACGCGCCGCCGTTCCCTGCTGCAGGCGGCGCGATGTGCACGGGCATCAAGTTTCGCCTGGCGTCGCTCACCAGCTCGATGTCGTTTCAGTTTCCCGTCGCCCTCTTAAAACACTACGCAGTAGGAAAACAACAAAACGCGTCTCGGGCCGCCGGAGCACCAACCAGCTCGACGCGCGTCGGTGTCTCGTGCCGCGACGATCCGCGCGACGCTTGGCATTACGTAGATGTGAACAATAGTCGAGTTTGTTGAATTATTTTTATTTCGGATTGTACGTTTCCCGGTTAGTACGTCTTTTCTCGCGGTTTCTTCCAAAGCGTATGAACAAGGTTCTACTGTGTTTTCATCACTATCCTCAACATTGTACTACTATATCCAATGGTTAGAGGAGTCAGTGTTTCCAAAGAAAGCAGTGTAAATAAAGGAAACTGTTCTGAGAGTGCAGACTGTGTTCCCCTGTCAATGTGTACGCACATCTTGGGAGAAGTTATTCCGGACCCATGCATCGTATGTACCAGAGAACTACCACCTAGAATGAGTTTTCCCACTTGCAGTGCAACAAAGTGACAACAGCTATTCAGCAGTGCACAGTTGCTTTCAAGTGAACACCAATCTTATGCAATGCTTATGTAAACATTCGTTCTAATGCACAACAGTGGCTGCTAGGCCATGTGAAATGGTACATTGCAGTGGAACTGCTTAGTGCACTACTGGCTGCCAAGTCTGTGTCGTATTTATCTCAATATCAACAGCTTCAGAGCACTTTTCATGGTTATGCGAGACAATGGTTGTTGTTGTTTTTTTCCAGAAAGGTGCTCTGAGGAAAACAAACTGTTCCGAGAGCGCAAACTTACTGTCAAGCCACATGGAGTCATACTTGAGGGTGCGCATAAAGAACTCGCTCTGTTCGTGAGTTGTCCTGTTGAACAGTGCCGATCGAAAGATCACAGTGTCAGCCTTGGTAAACTCGGCGACCGTCCCACTGTACAATCCTGGCATGTCCCCAGGATTTCCATGTTCTGTAGGTGGCACACATAAACCCAGTAAAAACATTTTGCAACAGCTGAAACTTACACCAATACAAAGAGAAAAATGAGTTTTATCCAAAGCACATGACATCCAATTTTAGTGAGAAATGCAACCAATGTTCCAACAGCGGAGTTGGCACTCAGCAGAAACCACTTTCTTAAGTAAAATTGCAGAATTCGACATCCCAAGAACATAAACTAAAGACCAAAGAGGAGAAAGAATGGTACACTAGCAACACTCTGTTTGCAAAACTGTTGATTGCATATCAACACACCAATGACAGCATTTCAACTGTCGAAAAGAATTATATAGTTCTATTTTTCAAGCAAACAAGAATTAAGCATTTTGTTTTGTTCAGTCTTCCTTCCAGAAAAATAGCATAAAAAAAAGCTAGCATAGTACTTCCTAAAACTTAGCTGTGCTAACAAAAATTCCATTAATATCTACGTGTACAAAACTGAGGTCAGTTGAAATACAGTAGACATCCTTCAACGCAAACTTGAAAGAATTTTATGGGTAGCTTTGGTCCTATCAAGAAGGTTAGTAAATCTATATGGGACACTTTCACCAAGAACAGAGACTTGGTATGATAGAAGGGGATGGTAACATGACAGGCACAAGGTGCCAGAACCTTTTAATTTGTCAAGCAGCTCCTAATGACATCAGAAACAGTACCAAATAATGGTAAGGGCCAGCAAACTGGTTATTACTAAAGAAAAATGCTACATTAAAGAACGAGAAAAAATACAGCCCAGCAAATTTTACGAGGCAGCATACTAAGTGAGTTGGCTGCCACTGCAAAAATAAATCCCAGCAAAGCAAACAAACATTAACAAACACAAGCAATTAGATCAGCCTGTTGTTATTTGCGTTTTTTTTATCTACACATTTTTCTTCTTGATATTTGTTGCAGGCATCTTCAACAGTAAAAGGATGCAAATTTTCAATCCAAGTAATGTCTCAAATTTAGCAGAATAATGCTGTCACTAGCACAGTTTGTGCATGAGAAAGATTCAGGAGAAAACAAAAGAAGGCCATGTAATTTTTATTTCTTTTGCTAAAAAGTAATCTTTTTCCCCTCTGCAAACACTAAAAAATTGTTACAGAAGAGTAATCCATCAAGCTAACCTGACTTTGTGTTTATGCTTTCAAGTCTTTCAAGTCAACGCAAAAGTAACAAAACCAATATCAAAGCTCAGAGCATGTAAACATAATTTAGCAAGTTTATAAGCTAAAATCAAGATCAGAGCACATGTAGGTAAAGGAGCTACTATATTGTGTATTGACCCGAGTTCTAAAAAATTTATTTTTGTGAAGCCATACACATGAAATGTACCCTCACACATAAACTAAAGACTGAAGTGAAGGAACATTCTTAACAGTGAACGCTGTTCCAAATTAGTACTGACATTATGCATGTTTTATTACTCTTACAAGTTGTTATACCATACCTGAAAACCCCACAAACAAATGCACAAATGAACGCTTTGAAAGGCAACACAAGACCTGACTAATGGCAGTAAAATTTTTCGCCAACAATATAAACCAACAAAAAGGTCTACAGCCATGAGAAAGAGTTTGTGACATTGCCTCAACTCACCAACCCAAACAGCTGTAGAGTTATCATCGGGATCGAATGGGCATTTTCCTATACCCCGGCCAATGTCTCGCAATGTCAGCTGACTTTTCGACACTTCTGTCAAGTTGCTGCTCTGTAAGAGAGATCACCCACGCACACAGTTCAGGAGCGAAACTGTACACTATGATGCAAAGCGGCTTAACAAAATGTGTTGCTTTGCTGGTTGGTTCATTAACAAGCACACACCTTAACAGGAAAAAGGAAGTAGACACAAAATGTATTTCACCAAGTAACCAAACTGATGAATATGTAGTTTAACACAATGAAACTAAGTGCATGAGCTTTCAGAAAGACAAGAAAATGTGACAGTAACACTAAGCAGGTAACAGTAATTATAATAATTGTGACCACGATATACATAAAAATGATGAATGAGCATGCTGCACCTGCATTTGATCCCTATGCATTAAAAAAAAATTATTTGACATACTTCACAGATAAAAATCAATAGTTAAGCAGCTATGTGCTGTGAGTACATGCCTCAGGCATGAGCAGCCAAGAACGGTGCACATGAGGGCAAAGAAAATGCCACAAACACATGCTCAGTAATACCAGGGAGCTTGAAAATAAATATGTGATGGATCACACCAAACAAGACCCCCTCATAACCTTCTCCTGGGAACTGAACCAGCAGTGCATCACAGCCGAGAAGAGTCACTGAATATTGCATTAATCTCTCACAGACTTAGGTGTTGGCTCTACAAACAAACAGGCTCCAGCTCCCACCTACAGTGAGGAGGTTCACACGACTGCAGCATTTGAACAAGGTGAAAGTGGGGACGTCAATAACACAGGGAAGGAAGAAGAGGGAGAACCTTTGAGGTTACAATTGGCTGGAACATTTATCCATGTTCGCTTTGTGGGGAATTTTTTGCCACATTGCTGACCTGTCACAAACATGAACTACAAGCTGTAGTCATTCTCCACTGTAGTCTCATTTTACATGCCTGAGTGGTTTATGCAAACTCCATTAATGAACATCTAGCCCTAATATTCACATGTTATGTGCAAGAGGAAAGGGTTCAGTGGCATTGAAAATTATGTTGCTAAATTGGGAGCTTAACTATAAAAAAGTAACTCTAAAAGCCCATGTAGTGGATATTAAGA
Source organism: Dermacentor andersoni (assembly GCF_023375885.2). Lineage (NCBI taxonomy): Eukaryota > Metazoa > Arthropoda > Arachnida > Ixodida > Ixodidae > Dermacentor > Dermacentor andersoni. The sequence goes on from NC_092815.1 coordinate 92,537,317, forward strand.
AAATTTTATAATTTTTTACAGCACAGGCTCTCACAGCAGTTCATGTATGCACATGTTTTAGCCCACAAGTGCATTCAGGGCATCATTGGGTTTCTCGAGGGCCTCATTATGAACTACTGAAAGAAATGCCTCGGAGGGTCAATGGCGACCAACAGGCTGCTTAATGTCAACACAGAGGTTGCTACAGCAACTAATATCACCAGCTTCTGATTACTCATTGGCGCTGGTAATGAGACTCACATTCTTCTCTAAATAAAAAATTTCTGTAATGTTTCCATAACGTTCCCACAGAACATTTAAAACTCACATCTGTGATCACTGCCACTGTCGTCTGTACAACAGACATTTCCAGTAAAATTGAATGGCTATTTTAATGTTGGTATGCAGTAGGCCATACTGCAACAGAGCTTTACAATGTGAAACAAAGGCTAACCACATGCCCCTCCCTTCCACACAATTTTGTAGCAACAAAATACAATGCATCAGTGCATGTGCTAGCCATGAATTTGCATTGCAAGCAATACAGCCTTGCACAGATGGCTTCTTTCATTAGCTTTTTTAGGAAATTGATTAAGTTTACTTTAAAGCTGAAGTGAGTTCATTATTTGGAGAACACAGCCCAAATGAGCTCTATGAATGCCTGTTGGAGAATTAAAACTGTTTCGTTAACTATACAATTTGTACAATAGTGTTTCAAAAGATTATTCAATCACACATACAGTAGAGGCGCAAAAGCTATGTGCCCTGTTTATGCAATAGTTTTAACTCGCTCTTAGCTCAGTGAAGTTTAAAAAACATGACTGTAGTGCTTACATAAATTTCCATGTCCCTTGGATTCTGTGCATTTGTTCCACATATGTAGAGCTTTGTTCCATCTCCAATGGGCTGGATAACCTTGATGTGGTTCCTGCACTCGTAATCCTGCAAAGAGGTTCGTACAAATGCAAAACACAGTGCTGTGAATAACGGGCAGGAATGCAGCATGCAAACATCAAATGCAACACCCCAAGACAAACCTTGCCTTTTCCAATATGCCTAAAGTTACTAAAAAGCAACAGTAAAAACAGTGCATATCAATGAAAACTTTGTTGCAAATGATGGAAATAAGCTTTTACTGAGCAATCTGTCTGTTCACAGTGAAAGATGTTCAAGCACAGGACATATGTTCACAAAGGCACAAGTTCCTTTGGCACAAAGTCAATTAACCATGCTTTGTAATAGCCATACATCTATGGTACAATTTCTGTTTAATCAAAAAAAAAGGTCATGCTGGAGAGGCTGAAGGCATGTGTGCTATGCTGCTACGTACCTCTCGTTTTCCTTTGTAAACACAAGTAGAAACAACATCCTTGTTGGCACTGAGACTCCGGTCCTGAAAAGGAAAGCAACCATGAGCAACAGGACATTGCTCACAGTAAAGACAATATTTTGACCTAATATTTAGCTCCAAACAACATAGTTCACACTCAATACAGTGTGTCGACCTTTCTAGTATGAGGGAGTGACAAAGAAAAACAAAGAAAAAAGAAGCAGCAACCTTATGCAGCAGTTTAATTTTGAACATTTCCTTCGCAATCTTCTGCATATGTTTAAAAGGGTAAGAAGTGAAGGATTCCAATGTCTGGTGCTAACATCCTTATTTACGAGTAGTGCAGATTACTAATTAACAACATTTATTAAGCTGTTACAGTGCCCAGTAACAATCAAACAATCAATCTGTAGTCCCTCACTATCAGCCCACTTACAGAGTTCGTACAAGTTTCAGAGACAAAAGTTCAAGGGTATTCAGGGACTTTCAAAGCTTCATCAAAGCTTCTTCAATGGTGTAGAGCCATATCTCATGTAGCAATTTTTTACTATAACAATGTTTCCGAAACACTATACATAGCTTTATTGCACTGAAGATACAAAAACCATATCGGAGTGTACAGCCTCAATCACTTCACGTTCCTGATGAGGGGCGAATAAGCAGCATTAACGTTAGAGGGGAACCAGCACACTCGCCTACTGTCGGGTTTTCCAGTTCCGTGCAAGTTGTTGTATGAAGGAATGTGTATGCATTCGTGCTGGCTTTAAATTTTTCATACATATCATTGTTTCTAAAATGGGAAGTTTCCCAGGTCCAAGTTAATCTACCATAAAAAGTGGATCACACAATTGATTTTAAGACTGTATTATTTAAGAAATTCAAGGGTTTCCAAGGGAAAATAAGTTTTCCAGAACTTGAAAATGTACTTTTCAATTTCAACGGTTTTGAAACCTTTTTGAATATTTAAAGCACCCTGCTTGAACTTGTAAGGTCAGAATGAAATAAAATAATTATCTTCTCACATCCCTATCCCATATAAAAAGGGAGCTGGACAACATACAAAACTTATAGAGATCAATAAATTAATATTACCAATAACTTCTATAACACCAAAATTTGATCAAATATGCAGTAACAATATCAGGGGATATGAAAGAAAGCGTGCAAATGACTTGTCAACAATCACTGTAAATATCAACATGAGTAGCTTTGATGTAATAAGAATTGCTCAGCTTTATAATCAACAGCTCACTGAATGAGTGCACAGTATAGCAAAACGTCTCGCAGCATGATCCCATCTTGTGCATAAAATTAGGAACTAACAAAGGATGTTCTGCTTACTTGCTTATCACAATTACACGCAACACACCAACCAAAACAAAGAGCTCCTGATACACTGTCTGTTTTCCACAGGTAGCTGCAGTACTGTGGGAGCATATGTGAGTATGTATATGTACAACATAAAAAATAATGGATGCACTTACATTGCACTTGGTTCGATTAATATTTGCCAGGTTGAGCCGGAAAACTTTGTCCCTGGAACGTGAAAATTTTACAATATAACGCTACTTCTTTCTTTGTATGACTGTGGTGCTGCAGAATAATGCCTCTACTAGCAAAAATGTATAATACGAGTTGCTTACATGCCACCAACAAAAAGAATCTCGCGTTTGCGGTCCATGTAGAAGGTGCGATAGTACAGGCGCCCACATGAGAATTCCCGAGTGTGATCTGCAGAAAATAAAACAGAATGTGTTAGTAAAAACAGTAATGCTTCTTCTCCCTTTATGCTGCACACATACCAATGACAACCACTTCTCGACATATGAGTTACAAGTGCTCTCCGAGAGGAGGGACACAAATGTACCAGTCAAAGCATAAAAAGAAATGCCTGATCTTGCGCTCAAGATGGCTAACTGTTCCAGATCATGTGCTGAAATCAAGGAAGTACCGCAAGGCACATTTTTCAACACAAGAACTGCTTAGCATTCATCATCAAGTGCAGTTTGATCTTGAACTTCCAAAGTAATTGGAGGTTGAGTGTGATCAGCTGTTCTCATTCATATCAGACCCCTTTGCCTCTCGCCCGTGTGGAACTAGTAAGGGAAGGCAAAACTGGGCCTTATACATAGCATCAATACAAAATTCCAATCGGTTGGGAGAAGTACTGGTCATGCAATAGGTTTGCCACTTCACAGTTCCCTCCACAACACCCCTCCCACACTCTTCCATAACATTGTTACAGACAACTCCCTACCTCACTCACTTGCTATATAAAGAGGGACACAATGGTAATACAAATTCAGTGTGCTCCTTAAGTGGCTGTGAAAGTACTGAAAAAGTTAAAACCTCTATTGACTTACCCACAATGCATGAAATATTAGGGTGCCATGCGTGGCAAAGAGCCCACAGAAAAATGGACAGTTGAATCAATCAGCAGTGGCAAACATTGGAAGCAATATCCTGGAGCTATTGTTTTCACGAGACGAGATGTCTTTGTTAGGCTAACCCTGAACCAAAACCAAGTCCCCTTGCCGAAACATTTGCTCCAGGCTGAAGCTTCCCTTGTCAGCGAAAGCTAATCAAGTGTGCAGTGTGGTGGTTGCACAGGAAAGTAGACACTGCCTTTTTATATTTTTGCACACTTAGATTAGCTACAACAATATTTTGTTTGTTCACGGATCTCATGCTCTCAAATGGTGGGATAGATAGAAAACTTTAGCACTAATGAGCTAAGTTGTGGTACGATTTTTACGAAATTTTATTGGCTTGTCACCTTGTCTCTAGTACAAGACACTGCTATATTCAAACGTATGCAACAAAAGAAATGCGAATGTAATACGCTAAAGATTGTATATGCTAAATGGACCACAAAAACACAAAAAGGACGGTGGCACTCCCCTCCGAGCAATGAAATGGACAGCGCAAAAAAAGTACAGCCGCGGCGCTCTTCACACTACCGCCGTGCAACTTCTGCCCTCACTTCGCTCTCTGCTAAGCGTCAACCACCGAAGAACACTGCCCGAAATGTGTCCCGCCGGAGCGCCTGTCACCGGCCCCGAACCAAACCTGGCGCCGCTCACCCCTGCGGTGCCTGTGGGCAAACGTCGCAGCCGCGGGCAGCAGTAGAAGCACCACCGCCGCCGCCAACAGCAACAGGAGCGGCAGCGGGGGCCACCGCCGCGGCACAGCCGCCACGCACGCCGGCAGTGGTCGGCCCATCGGCGCGCCAGTCAACGCCGACCCGTGGACGGAAGCCGTGGGCCAGCGAGCGGACCCTCGCGTCGGCGTGCCGGTCGCCGCATAGCACAACAGCGCCGATGATCGCTGACTAGCACTCGACAGCTGAGCCGGCCGAGCGCACACTGCCGTTCTCTCAGCAGGCGGCGCAGACGGGGCGCGCCGCTCGTTCGCGCTTCCCTTGTATACGTTTTCTTTTCCTTTAACGACGGTGGCGGCGGCGGCGCAACGGTCGCCTTTCCTACCTCGGGCTGTCCGTCTCTCTTTTTGGCCCGATCGATGCACAGGGGGGTCACCTACGCACTCAGTATTTCCATCCCCCCCACCACCACAGGCCCCGACGCAGCCCCGCGGCACACTCCGGCGTCGCACCTAGACGTGCCGCCGCGCTGGCCGAGCGCCCACGGTCGAATGCGCTTTCGAGCGCATCCCCGGCCGCCGCTATCGGAGCGCCGTCCCTCCCCTCCCCTTCCCCACGATTTCTCCCGCTTTCCCATCGTCCCGAACGGTGCTCTCCCGCCGGCACACACACGCACTCCCCCGGGAAGGGAACGACGCGACGCAGCGCACGGGCGTGTGCGTCACCTCGCGGAAGGACCTGTCCGCGTTGTATCAACATTCGCGTTGATTGCGCCGCCGTCCCATTCGAGGAGGAGGAAAGAGAGAGGGTTCGCGGCACACGCCAGTTTACCGGCGCCGGGTGCTGCTGGCTGCGCGGTACCTGCTCTCGCGATCAAACGCGAGCAGCACAGGGCCTGGCGGGAAGCGCAGGTGTACTTTTGCACTCGCCCTCCCGCGCCTTTCCTCTCCATCCTCGCACTCCCGCTTTCGGTTTCACCTCTCCTGGCGCGTGTTTGCCGAAGTGAGCCATGCGCGTCGCCGGCGCACCGCGTATATAATGCACACGAAGCAGCAGGCCCACTGCCGACATAATTAGTAGCAACGACCACGGCGACGCCCGCAAAACGCACCTAAATAAACGACGCGCGGATCCGGACGCAAATACGCGACTGCGTTCGGCTGGCCTTCGTGGGCAGACCTGTTATCCGCGCACAAAGCGACCGAGGGCGCGTATGATATGAAAGGGCCTCACTGTTTGCTGGCGCGGACAAACAACTGAACTGAATGATATGGTACGCAGGGCGGTTCAGGTCTTAAGTCTCGGTGTTCTGTGTTTCCGTGCGCATATACTCGTTTAGGTTTTACCGCTCTGTCTTGCTGACCACGCAAATTGCTTGCACTTGCTCCTTTCGTTATCCTTGTGCGTCCCCTTTGTATGATGTACTTCATCACGCATGGGCCAAATCGCTGTTCATGTTTAGTCGCCCAGCCGTGTCCGACTATCCGAAATTCCATGCACCTAAGCACTCTAGCATTGTATGTCTTCCAGCGCTTCGCGTAGAATGCTTAGCCATTCGGGGAAAAGTCGACACGCACGTGGTCTCGTGCGTGTCGACGCATTCGCATAAATGTTTCCCTGCTCATGTTAGTCTTGCTCTCTTTTATCTGAGCTTTCTGAATATATATATTTTCTTTCCTGAGTCAGTCCTTGCTGTACCAATGTATTTCTGTAGTGCCCCTGTAGTACCCATTCAAGCTCAGTGGGGGCAAGCTGAAGGTCTATTTGATTCGCGTGCAATGCCTCAACTATATAGCCCAGCCGGTGAATGTAGTTCGCTATTCGTTCCAACAGTGCAATATGAAGCCATCTGAATGTCGCGATTCGCTTCACACGGAGCAAGCTGGTTCCGTTCGCGGAACTTGCTGGAGAGGCGCAGTACACGCCTCGTGCACAATTTGTCGGACCAGTTCTGCACGAGCATTGAACTGGCACCGAACTGCCGAGAACTACATACACTGCACATAGTAAAGTGCGAATCGAACGAATATTCACTCAGATGTGAAAACAAAAGTCGGAATGACAGACTCACACCCACCCGCTCGCACTCACAGCAGCTCTCTGATTCGCTCGTGAGTGAGTGAATCCAGTCAACGTGCGCGAATGTTTGATATTTCCAACAGGAATCGAGTACACCTCTGATTCGAACATCCGATTACTGCTGATATATTTCGTTATTGGGCGAATAAGCTGACTATAGCACGCTTTACAAGGCAATGATTTGGGGGAGTTTGCGAATCCATGGCAGGGCTTTTCAGAACTACGCAGAAATTACGGGAACGACAACATATCTGCCGAGAGTATCAAGCGCATTGCAGGTGAAGTTTCAATTAGTTTTTAGCAACTCCCTTATTATGCTTATCCTTGCTTTTTTTCTTTTACTTATAGAAACAAAACATACAATGTTCGGTGTTTGGTTCGATATTCAAAGCCTGCATCTTTCGATCAATCGCATCCGATTCGAACGCTCTTACTCGATCGTGAGCGAGTCCGTCAACCTATACGCGTAGGATTCATGTCAGCTGCATGGCTCCGTAATATACTGTCCAGCCATATCGTTCACTGCCGTCCGCTTCTTTCTGTTTCATCCATCTACCGCGTCACTATAGCGTCCGCCTCTCATGATAATGATGGTGTATGGATTTTTATGACGCAAGGGTAAGCCATGACCAAAGAGTGCCAAGACAGTATTTTCTTTAAGGCGCCCGTCTTTCAAGGGACTCTCGGAATTTCACACACCGCAGCCGAAATATTGCAACGACTGCTTAAGAACGTCAGCCAAGAAAGACAGGGCAGATGAACTGCCAAAACATCGGCTCGCAGCATCCTCAAATGAAGTTGTAATATACATCTCCCTCCCTTTTCAAATCACGAATGCGCACGTTATCGCTGGGCGCAAACGCAAAAATCAATGACGGCTACCAACGGTGCAGGTGGATATCAAACAAATACGGCCCAGCAAGTGAGAATCAGGTTGGCGAAATTAATAAAAAAAACAGACAAACAAGAAAGCCAGCGTTTCCCGTGTCGTAAAGCGGTCATGAGAGCAACGACTACCATGGAGCGACGTCACTGCCACAGGAACCAAGAGCAAGCGCAATTCAGAGATAACCAGCCCTATTACCACAGCTTCGCCAGGCGAGAGTACTCCAACTTAGATGAAATTGCCCGAATATTGACTCTTCAAAGGAAAGAAAGATAGAGAGGAAGGGACGCGATAGCACACGGGGGCTTCCTCGTGTCTCAGTTGAGCCAGAATGGAAGGGCAGGGCGGAGGAGTGGGAGGAGCCGCATTTCCAGTTAATGGACGGCCACCACCAAAGTCTGCGCGTAAATATGATTATACGCATAAAACACGCCCTCTTGCAATCTAACGCGCTCATCTCCAAACAATATCGGTAGAAAGCCGAACGCCTGTTCACCCCATCCGCAAAAGGTACCATTAGGAAACGGGGAAAAAAAGGCCCACTGGCGGCTTCTCTTTACCAATCGCATACGATGGCTTCTTTCCCTAACAGAGTAGAAGGGGTGGGGAGGTGATGGCTGCATGGTTTGCATTACTGGACAAGCCACGGTGAGCTTCCCTCTATATCGACGTCTGCTTCATCAAACGATCTCTGGAGAAGCGCGCGTCTGCCGCAGCGCGCCAAAGCGGACGTGCATTGAACCGAAAAAGAAAACAGAGAGAGAGAGAGAGAGAGAGACCGGCATAAAAAGAAAACGCGATCTATGGCTCGGCAATAGGAATGAATGAAGGCCAGCGCGAGCGAAAACACCAGAGTCACTCGCTCGTTTGCCGAGCGTATGCGATGATCGATGCTCTATGCCCAAAAGTGGCTTCACTGCACTGCAAACAGAAAATGCGGGGAGACAAACGTCGCAGGGGAGACGGACGCTTCCCGCCGCGCCCGCTCGGGTCATTGTACATTAAGCGGACCACCACGGCGCGGCCCGTTCACTTTATCCGTAGGCAAGGAGGAGCGAGAGAAAACGTGTTCACATTGACTGTTGCTGGCGTTCTGTGCGCATTCCGAGTTTTGTCTGTTGTCCGTAATAACTGCTAGGCTGAGTGTTTACTCCGGCTGCGTCTGATCAGTGCACACACGTGCCTTTATTTTTTGTCTTATCTTTCTTAAAACCACCCGGTAACCGTACTCTTTGGATTCCTGTTCGGCCCAATAACCGTCTGGCGATTTGGATGTTCTCTTATTTTTTTTTAATCTAAACATTCCATCCCATCGATGCCGTCGTTTGCTGTTTCCCTTTTCCAACCGGAAAACTCGGCAAATCCGAGTGCTGGGTCTGGCTGCAGCATTTGGGCGCGGAGCCCGGGTTGCAGCATTAATTAAAAAGTTTTCCTTCTTTCGGAAACACGGGCGGGCGGCGTGGCCGCAGCTGTTTTCGACTGCATTACTATGATTATTCGCTCTGACTTAGTGAAAGCGAAAGACAAAATCCTAGCCTGAACCGCCGTTCCCTCGAGCAGATATCTCGCTCTCGATGAAGCCTCGCAATAAGGCGCATAATGTTTGATTTGAATATCATACGTATGCTGTAAGGCCCTCACTGTGCTTGAATTCAAGGCGTTTTTTTTTCTTTATTGTCATTGTTGTATCTCTTTGTGTACGTCGCTGTCATACAGCGATAAGCTCTCGGACTGCGTATGTAGCTCGTCGCGGCTCCTACACAGCAAAGAGAAGTTCCGCGACCAATCTTTCAATTACTTAATCGGCCGAATGCCCAATAGTGCGTTCTGCGTGCGCCGTCTATGTACAATATACAAAATCCACAATAGAAATGACAGGAAAATAAAAAGGAAAGAGCTAAAATATAAAGAAACGCGCGATAAGGTCCGTTTCAACAAAAAGTTTTTTTTTTTTTTTTTCCTGCTCGCTTACTTTTTCTGTCTGCCTTTCCCCACTTCTGATAAAACGCCTCGCGTCACTCTGACAACCTCGACAACTTATGGGCCGCGATTTCGATTTGCGGCGCCACCCTCGCTGACGCACCAGCAGCGACTATACTTTTCTCTCGAACCCAGGGCTCTGAAAATCACAGAGATCCACGGTCCCCGACGAACACAGCGCGCTGCAGTTTCTGCCGTGGCGGCTCGCACGGGAGATGATGTATACCGTGTGTCCCGAGCCAACACCCTCGTACCAACCCCAAAAGATCCCTCCTTCTCTGAAACTCACACTTTCGCTGCTCCTCTTGTTTTTTTTTGTTTTTTTTTTTGTTTTTTTTTACGTGAGCAACGAACACATCAATTCCAGGCGACCGAAATTTCTCCGACTCGCTCCCTGCCCGCGAGCTCAAATAAGAAAGCATCGATGCCAAGTACTTCAGTGTATGTAGCGGCGCATTTTTGGCAATTGCCGTGACATCGTTCAGTAATAAAAAGATAAGAAGATGGAAAGAAAAAAAGGTGGATAGATAGAAAGAAATAAAGAAAGAGAACGTGGCCCTCGAATCGTGGAAACGGGAACGACTGAACGAACAATCAATCACGAAGGACTTCACGACCGTCGCGACCATTTCCTACTTCTCAAATAACCCGTTATCGCGCAAAAGGGAGACCAGACTAATAAGAACAAGAAAAAAATGTGCAAGCGCGAGTTACTATACGCGAATTCACTGCACAGTGAGGCTGGATGCACGATATTTCTACATTATTATTTGTGTTTATCTCGTTTCAAGTTCAAAAAAAGAAAGAAAGAGAAAACTGGCCAAGAAGTGCTATTCTTACACGCAGCACGTCCGAACGTCCGCGTACCCGGCGGACGGGCGATGTAAATCCGCTGCCTCTCACATCCTGCAGGCAGCGGTAGAGTGCGTTGATAGACAGATGCAAGACAGCGAAACCAATACAAAGCAAGGAGCTACGCGGCCTTCACAGTCAGTACTGCAAGAGCACAAAAACGAGCGCAGAGGCTAGCAAACAACCAGCGGAAGAGACGCCGGGAGAGAAGAAACGAAGCACACGCGATAAAACCAAACGCAGACCCGGTTTTTTGTTCTCCCCCCCTCTGTTGGCACGATTCCCGTCGGCCCTGCTCGTGCAACAATTCACGCACCACCTGACCTGTGCGCGCGCTTCACCCGGCTACACCGCAAGAAGGGATAACATGCACGAATAATCTCGTTTCTCCTTACACGGACAGCAAGTAGCCTGGTTAGTCACTTGCGACGCGCCTTCACCACCCTCGCGTGGATGGTGAATGCGCGAGTCATTTGCCCGCTCGTTAAATGTGGCTTCTCCGCATTGACAGTACCCGTGAGGAGAAGCCCGCTTTACCTACCCTTTCTGCAAGTAACCGCAAATAATCAAATAATTAATCAATCAATCAATTGATCGATCGATCGAAGGTATTTATGAAAGTGCCCACAAACAACCTCGAGGGTCTTTATGCTGGCGCACTCGGCAAAACAATGCACAGGAACAACAGTGCATGCCCACACACACACACACAAAATAATAATTTCGCAAATACAGATTTTAACAGAGCATAAAATGTGTACGCGAAGAGAATACAAAGCAAAAGTGTAGAAACAGAAAAAAGGATTACAGAATGACGGAACACACAACAGATATGAGAGTTTTTGTTCAGTTATTGAAAATCCTCTGCAACTCCAGTCAGGAAAATATTAAAATGAAGCATGAAAATATCCAGGCACTCTGAATGGGTGTTATATGTGTCGCCTGCACTCTAGATAGACGGTAACAAAAATCTGAAGGCTGAAAGACACGCTGTTTCCTTGTGCCTTTCTGCGGAATGTAAAAGCACACATTAGAAAGCAAGTTCGAGCAGCAGATTTTTCCATGTATTAATTTGTGGACAAAAAGGACATCTGATTTATTGCGTCTACAGGAGAGGGTAACTAACGTGAGTGTCTGTGCTAGCTCTATGGAGATGGAAGGCTTTTGACAGAATCGATGTCTAAATATGCATGTGAACTTATTATTATTATTATTATTATTATTATTATTATTATTATTATTATTATTATTATTATTATTATTATTATTATTGTAATGAAGCAGACGCGCCCCTGTGTATGTGCCGTCTGAAGAGAAAGACGAAGGGCCGTGCCGTGATCGCGAGCGAGCCCCGTGCTACGGACAGCCCTTGCAGTGCCTTGACTTACCTAGCGTTCCACATCGTCGTGAACTACAATAAACCTCGTCACATTATTATTATTATTATTATTATTATTATTATTATTATTATTATTATTATTATTATTATTATTATTATTATTATCTAACAGGCAGTTGCAGCGTAAGGACAGTAGTCAACGCGAGACCATGCTGGAAATGCCGAACGCCAAACGGTCGAGCATGTAGTATGTGCACTCGGGCGAGTAGCCTGTTGATGGCTGATGCGGCGAATGACAAAGCAGACAAAGCAGGATGATACCAGGACGGGCTGGTGTGCCTATTTCTAGCCTCTCTCTTTCACTGACTGTTTGCTGCCACGCCCGAGCGTAGTTGACAGCAAGAGTATCACTAACACGCACAACCATTACGATTTTCTATTTTTCCAGTAACAAGACCAGCGCACACGGCAATCCGATCATGGTTGCAGAACGTCGCGCTCTATAGTTAAAACGGTTAATCACGAATCGCGAAATTCAGACAATATTCAAAGAAAACAGAGAACGGACAGAGATTCAAGGGCCACTAAAGAGGAAAATGATTTATTCTGCACCAGTAAATTAACTTTCTACAATAGCAAAAACACCACTCTTACCACGATGAGATGCTTGGTAAGCGGAAAAATCGAAAGCGCTATAACAAATGACGGGTTGCGACGCCTCCTTGAAGTTCCCGCACCAGTTCGCTGTGACGTCACGGATTTTCAAAGCGTCTTCTATGGCCTATTTAACTCCTTAGCGGTAAAGATAGACTGCATTGTGTTCTAAAGGAAAGAAGGATTGAACAAGGCGAGTTTTGGGAACTTTTGCTGGGCCAACGCGCCCTAAATACAAGAAGACGCTTTGCAATACGTGGATCCACAGTGACGTACCGACGTCGGGGATACGGCGCGATATTCAATAGCTGAAACATTGACCCTCATTTACTCTTGCATTGAACTACCTTATATCTCGAAATTAACGACAACAATTTTCAAGGAACGTTGTGTCCATCTAAAGCAATTTAGTGTTTTGCCTTAGTGTCCTTTAAAGCAAGATAACACAATAATGGACGTCATCTTGTTATTATACGCGAAGCGTAAAGTTAACGGAATGAACAGAAATATGTTGAAATAACGAATGGATTGAATGCTGTATTACAAACCACCGTTAAACGATAGACTACTAGTTACACAGTGAAAAAAAAAAAAAGAAGAGTCCCTTTGAAGTTTTTATTGTGCTGTACATCGGAGGAAAAGTTTAGTCCGTTCCTTGGCGTTTATGACTGAGGGCTGCCTTCGTTCCGATTTCTGTAAAAAAGTTTACTCGCAAATAGCGCCAGCTCTGTTACAGGACATTCGGCGAACAAACCTCGACAGCATCATTCCACCTCCAAGCTTCTTCGATTCCGCTTGGAGAGCAACGCTGAGACGCGGCCACTTTCCGGTGTCCAGTAGCAACGAAGTTTGCGTTCACCTACAGCCATCGAGCTCCACAGAAAGCGAGTGGAAAACTGCGTACACTCAGCTTGCCAAAGCAGACAGCGGCGGCAGACACACGCGCTCATGTGCGAAACGAAGTAAGCAAACAGCGCGCTGTTTTCTTTGGAACGCCGAACGGAGCGCCATGTGCACAAGCTACAGCGCTGTGGTCGAACAGCAGTCGCGGCCAAGCCGTTCCGTTTGGGTAGTTAACGAACTGTGCACGGAGGGAGGGGGGTTCGTTCTTAGAACGTGCCATGTACCGGAAGTTGTGCGACTCATCACGCGAGACGGTCAATACCGTACCATATAGGCGCGCCGTATAGAAAGCGGCGTCGGCCACAATGCCAGACTGCATGCGGCTGGTGTGTCGGCTGGCTCTTCTATCGGTCCTCGGCCCGCGCACATTCAGGACGCACGCACACACCACGGGAAGCGCAAGGGCCGGCCATGAGCGTAGCATGTACGCCGATGCGAAACACGAGAGTGCGGGCACACAGGACTCGCTCAACAAAGCCGGCTCGCTTCCAGCGCTGCATTCACAGAGTACTTCGTATGCGTATATTACACCACGAATTAAGCGCACTCTCGTGTGCGGCTGAAGGTAGCCAGTACTGGGAAATATAGCCGGCCGGCCGAACGACAATGGCCGCACTTGTGCCTATTGTTTCTCCGCGAACTATGCAGCGCCCATATCTGGGAATCACATTTCAGCAGGCAGTCGGGTATAGATGATAGTGCAGGATAACACCTGTTTTTGCTTAAGCGTATCCGCAAAATTCATGAGGAATTTATAAACAAATTAAGCGTTGCATTCAGCGAGCAAAACAGGATACCAAAGAGAGAGAGAGAGAAGGGAAGACAGAAAGGCAGGGAGGTTAACTAGACTGAGTCCAGTTTGCTACCCTACACGTGGGGAGGGGAATGGGGAGTGAAAGAGGGAGAGAGAGAACTTAGGTATAGGATGTCTACAGTCTGGCACTCAAGTCTGTTTCCCTCAGGTAGCGAAAAAGCGCTCGAACTGCTTTCTGGGCCAATGAACTATGAGGCCAGGCCCCCAAGATCTTCGCTTCCGTAAATGGCCTGTCATCCAGTCTATTTAAGGCACACTGGAGAGTCTCGCGTTGATTATCGAAGCGAGAACAGTGGCACAGAAGGTGACTGATGGCCTCTTCACACTTGCACTTCGTGCACATTGGTGAATCCGCCATTCCAATACGATAGCTGTAGGAGTTGGTGAATGCTACTCCTACCCACAGCCGACACAGCAGTGTTGCGTCACGTCGTGGAAGGTTCGCTGGTAATGTAAGTTTCAGTGATGGGTCGAGGCTGTGTAAACGACACTTAGAGTTCTGAGGTGTATGCCAGCAACCTAACGTGATTGTACGGGCGAGACTGCGAAGCTCTCTTGCAGCGTCGACTCTGGATAAAGGTATAAGGAGGATACCAAAGATTATCACACTGCTATTGCATGTAAACGTGGCACGAACAATAAACTCAAACGTATACCTAGTGTCTTCTTTTTTTTAAAGCGAAAGCTTTACTGGCCGCGAACTTGCGATTTCGCCGTGGCGGTGCTCCGAGGAGGCACATGACGTCACACCGCGTTCCTCGTTGTTGCGTTCGCCTCCGCTCGCTTCGCCAGCTGCGTCGCATGCCTGATAACATGTCGGAGGATTGTTGAGGCAGCAGTATCGACGGCGACAATCCTGATAAGCAGGAAGAGGCCTGGAATCGACATCGGAACGAGATGACGGGGAAACGAATCGTTCAGGAAACAAACGAACAGCGCGCCGAACGACTGGCTAAACGCTGCAACATAGCTAGACAACCAGACTAACCTGGACTTTCAACCAAGGTTAACCAAGGCTAACCATGCTATGCCTTAGTTTTCGCTATACGTATATCCTGGCACAGCCGAGCTAAGCAACTGCCAATTTCTTTTTTCCTTTCTCATTCGCCACACGTGTTTCTTTTTCTTAAATCTCTAAGAAAAATATGAAGAGATAAGAATAAAAAAAATCCGAGGATACCTAAGCACTTCTTATGAGTTGTGAATGCGAAAGCATTAATGTCCCATTGAACATCGCCGAGTGGTCCTTCGAGTTGCACGCGAGCGCGTTGAGACGCTTGGCGCGTTTTCATTTGGCCTTTCCGAGGCGCAGTTAGAACGCAGGCGAGAGCTTGCGCGGACAAGGAACGCGCGGATAACACAGGCTTCCGCGAGGGTTGCGTGTCGTCGATACCCTCTCTCCTCACGCAGCACCTGGCGCACTATTGCTGCAGCAGTTCTTCCATTTCGCCCGAACAAACTTGTGTATGGCAGTCTTGGAGTCACTGAAGATAATGTCTGCCTGTGAATTTGTAATGGCGAAAGCGATGGCCGCCTCCTTAACCATATGCTCTGGGGATGCAAGGGAGACCCCCCCCCCCTTCAGAATTTGAGGAAATCCTGCTTCCAGACGACTTGGAGGCCCTGCTGCGCAGCTCGGACCCTAGCATCCAAGACCGGATCCTTGCGCGCGCCTATGAGGTCACCGGTAGGCTTGACCTGCTGGCCATCTAGTCGGGCGATGTGACCGGGCCCTACACAACTATCCGACTAAATAAAGGCCTCTCTCTCTCTCTCTCTCTCTCTCTCTCTCTCTCTCTCTCTCTCTGCTCTGTCGATGCGAGCTCGTGACGTGGCGTCGCAGCCAATGGGAATTTAGGTGCCGTTTGTTGCTACAGACAACGGACGCCGGCTTTTTCGCTCATTGAGCCATTTGACGCTTTCGCATCAAACAAAATTTTTCAATTTATTGCGCTTTGAAGTGTACCTACTGCTCCTTCATGACAGAGTGGCCGCACGTCCCATATTTACATCGGAAGTTCTTCTACACCTGCAGATGAAGCATGTCTACACTTTTGCTCAAAAGAGAGTACACGCACTCCACCGGGGAACCCTCAAAACATGGGTGATAAATATAATGGGACCAGCAGTTACGCCAGCACAAATGCACACACACAAAAAATACGCCCTTTGAGACATCTCCGCAAATAATGATCATCATCTATCTGCCTAGCTTGTTTTTGCTTTATTCCTTCACACTCTGCGCTGGCAACTTTCCTGTCAAGAACGCTGCGTCACCCTGGTACGCGCACAGAGGGTTACAGGAAAATGGAGACCTGAAATGATTAACACCGGTCGAACGAGAGATGTGTTCGACTACTAATGACACGTGCATGTCGATCGTGACCTGTCAAATCACCGGAAGCGCAGCCTTAAAAGAAATAAAAGGCATATAATGCAGATGACAATTATTCTTTGGAAACAAGATAACCTCCAAAGGGTGCCGAACTTTCTTACGAGTGTAGAGATCACGAAAAGATGAGAACGTCATTTCCGAGGTGAGCACGAGCTGTGCACAGTTGAAGTTACCTCGTCCTTGTCTACGTGATCTTTTCGCCTTCTTTCTCGTGATCGTTAAGCGGCTATCGTGCTCAAGCGATGGAGGCGCTAGTAATTATCCAAACGTTAAGTTAGCTTACCTGCGTTGCAGTTCTATACACAAACGACGGCGGCACTAATCGTTACCCAAACGAATACCGAGCGCCCACAAGGGGTGTTCCTACGTCTGACCACCGCCCCTGACGTCCTCGCGGTAACGACGTCGACGCGGAGTTCCACGTCTTGCGAGCTGCGAACGCCAACTCGGAAATCGGACGAATATACCGCCGTGCCTCGCACGCCCTGCAAATTCTAAACTGAAAACATGGCGCAGCAGTCACTCTATCTTGGAACATATTACAGGGTTGAGAAGGGACCGTTAGCAAGTTTTCGGAGGGAGAACGCCGCTTTCTTCGAAATCCGCTGTTGTGCGACGCCGCCTGCAGGGGTTATTTTCCGAGAGTTTCCTAAAATTCACACAACGCTCGCGAGGCATATAACACTTTCTGGTTCGCTTTGCTTTTAATACCGCAATAGCCGTTCCATTTGGACGACCCCCGTATATCCTTTGAAAATGGTTGGTGCGCTCTCGCTATACGGCGGTCGTTCCTCAACGTCAGCCATGCGCGGTGCCCGTCAAGGCTGTTTCTTTCAGCGCGCAACGCTGTCCGGGTGGCCGTCCCACTTCTCTCCATGCGGACAAGATTAATGGACAGAATCCATTAATCTTGGACTCGAAAGCAGCGCAGCCTTATGGCAGCGAGAGAAAGAGAGAGAGAGAGAAGGAAAAGAACGCCCGCGACGGCCGGCAGGCGGCGAAGCGAACGCTGCGTCGAGCTGAAAAAAGTAGCCGAAAGCCCGCATACTTAAACGGGAGACTGAGCAAAATATACGAGTACATAAATATATTAAAGTAAATTCGTTCATGACACTTCTGTAATATTAAGTAGGCGACGTTTACCGAGAGCGGAGCTCAGTCTTATTAAATGAGCAAGAAAGGGACACAAAATAAGAAAGCAGGTGGCGATGCAGCCTTGAATTTGCCGCACCAAATCTCAGTGACGTCAGAGACAGGAGGCAAAGTCTGGCACCGAGGCTAGTTAATCATTTAAAAAAAACTGCAACGCACAAGAAAACGGACAGAAGCACGATGACCCTGCGTTTGAAAACCTTTTCTGCGCATGCTAAAACAAAGAGCGCGAAAAACGCTGACAAAGAGGTGGAGCTGAGCACTATCGGTTGTAAGAAGCGCGCTGCCGTGTGCCTTTCGCGAGCTAAGTTTTAGCAATGCAGTGCCGACATGCGCAAGCATTGACTATTTCATTCACCACAAGCGCACGCACACAAGAAAAGAAAACCCTAAAATAGGTGGAATACCGTGAAATCCGTGATTTACTAACGCAAAAAAAAGAGAAACCGACGGCGCCACAGTTCAGGCACGAAACTAACTATGGAAAGCTTTTGCTGTATAGCCTACTGCAATGACGATCATTATTTCGACCAAGTTAAGGGTTCATCTTGAATGAAGAACCAATCACTGCTGCCAGTCAGCATAGTGCTCATGTATAGTTAACGCTGTCATGCACACTAGCAGCAAAGTTCGAGCGCATCGAGCCCGCGTTCCCGCTAATTGCAACGAGTGCTCTCGAGCGAGTCGGCGTAATGGACGGGTAACGCAATGCGACGAGAGACGACGCACAATACACGCGCCACAGCTTATATATATATATATATATATATATATATATATATATATATATATATATATATATATATATATATATATATATATATATATCCTCGTTAATTGAGTTAAGAACTACAATTTGCGGTGTGCTTGATTGTTTGTTGGGCTTCTCATGATTTCGCTAATAGAAATTGGGCCCCGCGGTCTCCTTTCTTTCTTTTTTTTTTTTTTTGTTGTTCAGGTACATGTAGTTCAGATGTATATATCTGAACTACATGTACCTGAACGACAAGAAAAAAAAAAGGAGACCGCGGGGCCCAATTTCTATTAGCGAAATCATAAGTCCAACAAGCAATCAAGCACACCGCAAATTGTAGTTCTTAACTCAGTTAACGAGGATATAAATAAATTGAAACTCAAGTGAATGAAAAAAACTACTGGCCGCAGGTAGGGTGCGAGCCCACATATCGGCATTACGCGTGCGATGGCCTTGCCAATTGACCTAGTAGACATAAATACCCCAGAAAGTGGATGGAAAAACAACGCCGCGGTAGCTCAATTGGTAAGGGGCTCAATTTTTCGTTAATCATGGATATACAAAGCCAACAGACAAAGAAGCCAAGAAAAGCATCGAGGAAATGAGCTGTGGTTGAAACTGAAATGTAGAAAATAATGAAGACAATGGAAATGAAAGTGGACGAAAAGACGCCGATGGCAGACGTGCCCGCAACCTCCGCATTACGCGTGCGTTGCACTACCAGTTGTGCTACGGCGACGGCTGTCAAACCGCCATTAACTCCGATATTTATGTTTACTAGATCTGGCACTGGGAATGTTAGCCAGCGACGCCCTGAGCCATGGTGGGCGGATGTGGAACCGCCTTCTTTGCACGATAGCGTCACGTAACACGTGAACTTAGGAGTACCAGGAACGTGGCTAAATAAGCTTCGAAACCCTCGTATGCTACATAACGACACAGCCAACAGCCAACAGTGTTTCAGCCAACACTTTCAAAATATTTTTTTTTTATTGCCTGTGGCAGATGGCACAATTCTAGTCCCTGAGCTGGTCTACTCGAACAGGCGGACATAGCTTGCACTGCGAAGAAGAAGACGCGTCGTGCGCTATACAGCCGCATCGCCAACGCGCGGCTCGCGCTGCTGATTGCTGGTGTCTTTTTGGACGGTGCTTCGGGCTGCCTCACCGTTCCCGGTCGCTGAGCATAAGGAGCCGCTAATAAACCTATTCTCATGACAAAGAATTGAAATGCATAATCGACTAATTAACAAAAGCTTCCTAGTTAAACGTTTTTAACTAATTACCTTATGGCACATATTGCAATTTACCAATTCTAGAAGGGGAATTTGCAAGGCGGATCCACTTGGAACGAATTCTCAGGATGACACCAGTTTCGAGATATTAATTCCCTAACCTTGCGGAGAAATGCATAGGCGTTCCAGTTGCTTTTGTGCTCCAATGTGTAAAACGACGTTTTGTAAGGAAGTGGAACGACCTGCAGTGCATTTTTACCGCAAGTTTGACGGCGCCGATCTCATAAACGGTGTCGTCCGCACAATTCCTTTCAAGCGGATATGCCTTGCAATGTACCAGCTAGAATTTGTAAATGCAATATGTGCCATAAGGTAATTAGTCTAAATCTTAATTAGTGAATTACTGTTAATTAGTGGACTATGCATTTAAACTTTTTGTGTGTGTCCGCGTCTTCGGGTAGACCAGCTCATGGACTAGAATTGTGCCATCTGCCACAGGCATTTCTTTAATTCAAAGTGGTTTTTTAATTCAAACACCCTGCGCGCGAGCACACGCACGCACACACACACACACACACACACACACACACACTTGCGCCTAGCTATACGCCGTCTTTCTTTATCGATTTATTTAAGATAATATTGATATTGTCATAGGAGACACGGCTAAAGGCAAACATTTGCCTGACTAGCGTGCCACCCGTACAGTGGCAGCAGTATGGCAAACATTGCATTCAAGAAATCATACACGAAATTGAACTAGCACACATCTTTAAACAGTTCAAAACAAAGTTCACGAAAAAAGAAAAAGAAAGGAACTTAGTCTTATACAGCTTGCTAAGGACTTGAAACACAGAACAAAAACATACGAATATTTTATACTTGTAGTTTAACACTAGCATTATTCTCCTGATAGTAACAATTATTTTCACCGTCTTCTTAAAATTTTGCCATGAAATTCCAGAGTTTAGGGTGTCCAGTACATAAGGGGTAGTCGTTTAGAAGGTTGGGAAGTTGCACTGCCAGTTTCTGATCTCCGTATTTTTTTGTTCTGCAACGTGGTTTAACTACGAGACTTTGTTCCGAAGTTACAGCGTGTGGTTTTATCACGATGTTTGCATTGGATAAGGAGCACGTGCCCGCACAGAATTGCACCGAAATTGCCGGTTTCATTAGGCTTTCGTATAGCACACACAATCTTCGGGTCTGTGCGGTAACGCGTACACGTGACAAAAAAAAAAGAAAAAGACGACGACGCGCGCACTGAGGCGACGACAAAGGAACGCTGCGAGTGGACGCACGTCCCTTCGTCAAGTATTTAATTAGCGCGGCCAAGAGCGCAAGTTAATGTACGGCTGCGCGTCTTCTAAAAAGAGAGCGAGATTTATACTTGCAACTTGACCACGGCAACAGACGTGGTCATACAGCTTATACGGTGCGCGTACGTAATGATGGGACGCGATGCGTGTTCTCGGTGAAGCTGCATACAGCACGCGTATATCGCTCCGCGCTTCTGCGGCTCGTCCGGATTGCTCGCATTCTCAATTCCCAGAGGCCACAGATACACGGAGGGCTAAGGGCCGATTTACGCTCAAACCGCCCATCGCCGCACGCCGCACCGCACGCCGCACCGCATGCATGCGGTTCGCGAAAAACGGGCGGTCGTCGCGATCGGTCACAAAATTGCATTTACGCTGAAACCGCATGATGCGGCGCGGTTCGCATGCGCCCTCTGGTTGTCCAAATAGGTTACCAGCAACTGGCAACATGCATCAGCGAGTTGGCAGCCTCGAGTGCTGGCGACCAGCAATATTTCGCACCGTGCCAGGATTTTGTAATCACGTTTGCTGTATTATTAGTTATTTTTTTATTAGTTAGCTCGAGCGCTTCGAATGCGCCTGCATCCGCACTTCGGTTTGGGGACGCGACGTCTGTTGAAAGCCGGCAAACATTCGGCAGTGCGCAGAGCAACACTGTTCGAAGTCGGCAACTGTCGCCAACAGCAGACGACACTAGCATATTTTTGTCGATGTAGGTTGAAGCTTCCGCATCATGGTGAAAACGCGACTCCTGCACTGTCACATTCTGTGCTGCATGTGTGGCATTGACGTGGTGATCCACCTTTGGAACACTGTGCAGTCGTATTACCTGCGCCGCTTTTTTGTTATTTGTTTATTGCTACCGCATAATGTTGCGACAACATACGTCACTATGCGCTCGGTTGTTTACGGCGCGCTGGCGAACTTTTTGTAGCTGTGCTAGCGAAAGCTTGTGTTGTGGACAAGCGACGCACCATCGCTCCTCGGCTGGACGAAGCACCAGCGCGGAAGTAACGGCATGCGACCCCATCCCGAGTCGAGTTCTGAGAATCCTTCGTCGTCGCCCTCAGCGTCTCGGCTACCGGACAGGGACCGAGAGCTTGCCCCCTCGAACACATGCAGCTCTCACCTGCGTCTTTTGTAGAAAATAAACGTAGTCTGTTTTCTGCCACCAACCGATGCGCACTCCATTCACGGATGGCGCCAGACCCCGTACGTAACACAGGCGATGAGGCAGGAGTTGCGAAGCGGATAATTTTTCGACCGTGGCTACAGGACGAATTCTTGGCGCTGTCGAGCCTTTCTCGGGCAAATCATGGGAATCGTGGATCCAGCGCCTCGATTTTACTTCGAGGCGAGCGACGTCAGCGACGAAGCCGTGTTGAGCCGACACTTTCGAACACCGTGTGCGCGCGCTGATAGCGCCGAAGATCCCGGCAGAAGTCAACTTAAATGATTTAGTGACACTTCTTAGGCAGCACTTCGACAACAGGACATCCGAGCTTTAGAGCCGGTACGTGTTTCAAAGACCCGACCAACGGCCAGACGAGTCGATCAGCAGCTACGCTGCCGCCCTCGGAACCTTGACAGCCGACTGCAACTTCGGAGCGCTGCCTTCGGCTACAATATCGACGACGTCACCTGACACCCAAACGACCGCTGCAGCGGCGAACCCAACTATGCCGTCCCAAGATGTGATGCTGCGGGACAGGTTCGTCCGCGGCGTCTGGGACGAACATCTTCCGCAGAGACTGTTCGCAGAAAAAGCCTGACACTTCAATGCGCTGTGGACTTCGTCTTGTCAGCGGAAAGTGCGTCAAGGCATCAGCGAGATATCAAAGGAGTGGTAAACTCGGGGGAAATTAACAGGACGTCGCAAATCAAGCCAGGAGGCAAGCATACGTCAGCGCGACATTGCTATCGATGCGACGGCTTGCATGACCCTGAAACATGCAAATTCAAGACAGCCGAGTGCCGTTTCTGCTCCAAGGAAGGTCACGTCGAGCATGCCTGCATCTCAAAGAAAAAGAAAAACACGGAACCACGCTCCGACAACTAGCAGCTACGGGCACACAGTGTCAAACCACCACCTGTCAGCAAATCCTTCTGCAAGCTGCACACAGATAGTGTACGTACACACTGTCCCAAGTTCCTCGTGGACTTGATAGTGGAGGGAAAGCCAGTCCAGTTTGAGGTGGACACAGGTACGGCATACTCCCTAATAAGCGAGGACACGGACTACAGAAGGTGGAAGAAAAACACTTTGTGGCTTTCATGTGAACCGCTCGATTTGTGCACATAGTCAGGTAAACAATTACATGTCCTGGGCTCCGCACAAGTTCATGTGATGTTGAGATCAAAGGACTCTCTGCTGCCATTGTTGGTTATGAAGGGCACCGGGTGCAACCTCCTAGGAAGAGATTGGTTTTTGGCACTTCAAATTCAGATGAAGGGGATCAACCACATTGGAGAGCCAGCACTAGAAATTACAGAGGTCGTGGGATGACACCCAGATGTCTTCAAGGAAGACATTGGAAGCTATACAGGTCCTTTAGTTCACCTGGAACTCGAAGACGGTGCGACAGCAATGTTTTGCAAGGCTCGTCCGATTTCAGTGGCGCTGCAGGCGCTTATGGAACATAAGCTTGACCATCTACAGCGCCAAGGCATCCTAAAACCAACGCAGCATACCAAATGGGCAACCCCATTGGTACTTGTTCAGAAGACCGACGGTACACTCAATGTCTGTGGTGACTACAGGAGTACTGTTAATACTGTTACTGTTAATGCAGCAGCGAAGAAGGCATCTTACCCACTACCAACTACAGATGAAGTGTTTGCAAACCTACATGGTGGAACCCTCTTCTCAATGTTGGATTTTTATCAAGCATATCAACAACTGAAAGTTGATGAAGAAACAGCAGCACTGCTCACAGTGAACACCACAAAACGACTATTCAGGGTGGAATGCCTCCCATTCTGAATTTCCGCTGCACCAGCTATCTTCCAGTGCCTGAGGGAGACAAAGATACCTGGAATTCCAGGGGTGAGTGTTCACCTTGACGACATCATTGTCAACGGGAATAGTGCAAATGAGCACGGACAGCGTCTGAATCAGGTTCTGTCGAGACTAACTGAGAAAGGCTTACGCCTCAAGAAAGAAAATTGCAGGTTCGGAATTACGTCAGTTTAGTTTCTGGGACATCGAATTGATGGCAGTGGTGTTTGCAACACCGAGAAAAAGGTTGAGGCTATACTTCAAGCACCCAAACCATCTGACAAGACATCCCTAAGGGCTTTTCTGGGCCTTATTTCATTTGACGACTGCATTTTGGAGAACAGAGCAATGGTCGTGGTGGAATTGTATAGGCTCCTAGAGAAAAACACGCCCTGGAAGTGGAAGAGCAAGCATCAAGCCAATTTCGATCGAGGCACTTAAGGAGATGATTCGTGCA
Source organism: Dermacentor andersoni (assembly GCF_023375885.2). NCBI lineage: Eukaryota > Metazoa > Arthropoda > Arachnida > Ixodida > Ixodidae > Dermacentor > Dermacentor andersoni. Next base: position 92,561,542 of record NC_092815.1, read on the forward strand.
TCTACAGTGCTCGCTCACTACGACGGGACGAAGCCCCTTCTTTTGTCTGTGAACGCATCGCCGTACAGCGTTGATGCCGTCCTCGCTCGGGAAGATGCTATTTGCCGAGAGGCGCCCATTGCATTCAGTTCATGAACACTGGGAAGTGCCGAAAAGAGCTACTTCCAGCTCAACAAAGAAAGTGCAGCAGTAATCTACAGCATCAGTCATTTTCATAAGTACATAGCTGGCCGGCATGTGACCATAACAGATCGCCAGGCATTGATTGGAATCGTGAGTGAAACAAAGCAAGTACCCTGGGTCTTTTCATCAAGAATTACGCGATGGTGCCTTAAACTAGCAACGTACGATTACAAGTTGCTGTACAGGCCTGGCCTACTGCACCAAAATGCAGACACTCTAAGCTGACTTCCACTACCGGCACAAGTTGAACCTTATACCCCTAGAGACGTGCTCATGTTGGCTACCATGCTCAGCTTCGAGCTTTCAACGTGTCAACTAGCACGAATGACTCGAGAGGACTCAGTTCTGTCCCAAGTGCTGGAGGCTGTTTCAAACGGTGAAGTTCATAAACTGCCAAAAGAACAGTTTTCATCGTGCCGGAAACTGGAGACTGAGCTTTCAGCGCAGGAAGGGTGCCTTGTTAGACGCTCCCGGATGGTAACTCTAAAACAAAGGTGAGAAACTACCTTCTTAAACTCGCACCTGCAAACCACCATATAATTGTGGTCATGAAGGCATGTGCACGAAGGTAATTTTGTTGGGCAGGCATTGATGCAGATATCGAACGGCTCACTAGAAACTGTGCAACTTGTTGTCAACACCAAAGGGCACCAGCCAGGGCACCAGTGCCCAAATGGGAACACACCAGAACGCCTTCGGACACAGTTCACCCAGACTTCGTTGGTCCCATAGAAGGCAGAATGCTGGCTTATTGTTGTGGACACATACAGCAAATTGTTGGAAGTGTGCTCCATGCATAATACACAGTCTGCCACATTGATTGAGGAACTCCGGAACCTTTTCGCAGCTTTTGGGCTCCCCAAAAAGCTTGTGACTGATAACGGGCCATCCTTCGTTTCAGTAGAAGTTGAGAGCTTCCTAAAGAAGAATGGGGTGACCCATGTAACAAGCACACCGTACCATCCTACAACAAATAGCCAAGCAGAAAGGATGGCTTTTGAAACAAAACGAGCATTAGCCAAAAACAAGGACGGAACATTCGCGTGTAAGCTGGCCCAGTTTTTCTAGAGCAACACACCACCTGCACATCAACGGGTGAAATGCCAGCTGCACTTGGGTTCGGGCGTGAGCTGGATACAGCTCTCACGTGCATTCAGCCCCAAGCAAAAGCGAACAAAATCCATACGAACAAAGTCGAGAGTACTCGCTGTCGGACAAGCAGTTTTCTTTCGAAACTTCGGAGGGAATCCGATCTGGACAGATGGAACGGTTTTGGAAAAGCTAGGCCACAGATCGTGGCTCATTAAAGGCCCCAACAGGTTAGTGCGATGACAATGTGACCACATCAAGCCCGGTGTTTTGAGACACCCCACAGAAGATTCGGCGACACAGGATAAGGGCTGTACGCTAACCGTGAGCAGTGTCCCGCTCCCATTTATGCTTGGGATAAAAGCAGATAACTCCACGTCATCAGAGGCCACTCTCTCAGGAATGCTGAAGCCTTCGCAATCATCGGTGACCAAACCAGAGATTGGCACTGCCCCTGAGATCGTGCCAAACACAACTGCAGAGTCATGCCCGCTGCGGGAACGACACCCTCCGGATCACTATGGCGACTCCATCTGAGAAGGGAGGAAAATGTTGTGTACAAGCGATGCACCACCACTCCTCAGCTGGACAAGGCACCAGTGCAGACGAAACAAGAAGTGACCCTTCCCCAAGTCGAGTTCCAAGAATTCTCCATCACCCCCAGCGTCTCGGCCACTAGACAGGGACCGAGAGTTTGCCCCCTCGAACACATGCGGCTCTCATCTGCATCTCTTGTAGAAAATAAACTCTGTCTGTTTTCTGCCACCAATCAATGCGCATTCCTTTCACGGATAGGGCCAGACCCTGTACGTAACAGCTTGGAAGAACGCGCATACACGTACACACAGGTGTATCTAAGCCAATGAGCAAGGGATCTGTCACGGCAACAGCATGGCCTGCTGAAGCGCCGCAGCATTATCTATTAACATACTCCTATACAGATGGTTCTATTATCACGGAATACAGCTGTGTTGATTGACAAGTCACTTCGTCACCGAGCACGCATGTGAATCATCAACAGTGGCTTGTTGATTTAGTTGCACTTTGCTGCTGAGGTCTCTTTAGTAGCTGTCAAGTTAATAGTGAGCCTACAATTGCTTACATGATGTAATATGGCATCGCACTTCTGAAGAATGATGTAACACCGAATGAACGTACAGGAGCGCACAGAGCTAGCATTTGTTCATTCTATGTTACGTCATTATTTCAAAGTGCACTGCCATGTTAAGTCGTTACTAAACAACTAGCCATCAGTACGTCTTGAGCAATTGATTACAATTATGACATACATAAAAGTGATATGTACATATCACAGTTACTTCTTCAGGCAGAGATGCTTGTCAGATATGTTTTCAAGAGAAGAATGTTTGCATGAAAACAAATATTAATTCATATTGCTGAAAAGACACCCCATATAGGCGTGAATTCACCTAATGTTTACATTTCTTGTTGGTGCTAAAAATGTCCCTGCCAATAGAAGTAGTGTTATGTCATTCATGCCTTAAGAGATGACAGAGGTTTACAGGGCAAACAGGGCAGCAATACCCATGCATAAAGGCCTGGGTCACCAATCTGCTGCCCCTTCACTATTTATCCATACTTCTATCAGCATTTAAACAATGTACAGCCTGTGGTCAAAGTGAATACAGGCATGCTTGCTCTCTCAGCAATGGCGACAATCAAGGATGATTGCCTTGAGACCGTTTGCTGCTGTCAACATCATTTATGCATGCATTCTCTTTTTATTCTTTTCCCTAGATAAAAAAGTGTGCATAGTCACTGAGCTATAGCAAAGTAATGTTATTTGATAGCGTTGGGCATGGCCCTAATCTCATTCATGTAGTGACAACCTAGCTAGCTAATGCACAGCCACATTAAAAAGAAAGAGAAGTGCATAGGCTAACAAACAGGTGCACAGTACGTGTACTTCATCTCAAAGCAAAGCAAGATTATCAAGCGACTATAGAGATCTAGATTAAGGGGATGCAAGCATTGAGGCCCCCTAGTACTTCGAGCCTCAACGATTGCATCCCCCTGATCTAAAACTCTCTAACAAGCTTTGCAATGAGTGCAGTAATCTTGCATGCGAAATGGTTGACATAGTCAGTTGTTTTATTTTTGCCTTTCTGAATCAGTAACAGCTTAAACAGGTACACGACAATGAAATGAAATGCTGGCTCATGTGGTGCACAAGACACAAGTAGGGGAGAACATTTGCCATGCCTGCTGTAACACCAATTCCAACATGCAGTAGCTTGTAGGCAATGAATGCAGGTTTATTATGTAAGGGCAACTTGCACCTACCCCTAATGAAAGAACAGAATGTCTGCACCGTAGACATTAGTTAATTAGCAGCATGTGCGGGGCAGCACAAGAAAGTAAGGGAATGTTTGTTGCCATTTTTTGTTTTCATAACCAACAGACAGTTTCTTGGGTGGAGCTCTATGATGAATTCAATTACGTTCTGTGTAAATCTGTAATGTGGGCATGTTCTATTATCCAATCACTTCATAAGTAGTCAAATGAATGCAGGTAGCCCCATAAACACTGTAAAACGGTATGCAGAAATTTCCAGTTAAGAAGCCATAGTGACTCACACTCTGTGCTGAACATAAAATAGAAAAAATGCGTAGTGGCAAATTGGGTGCACATTCTCATCTGCCATACAAATCCATATATTACAAGTAATCTTTCACTCGTTCTCGTATTTCTTACAGTTGCACAAACCTTACTGCAGCATCCTCTGTGGAGTAAAATAATCTTGCCAGTCACAGCTACTTGTTCACTCTATTAACATATATTAGCCCCCAGGCTCTCCTGCATTCCTTCATGCATGCTACAATAGCATGGCTGTGCTCAATCACCTCTTTCCATTCCACTGAAATGAAGATGGCATATATTTGTTACCAAAATATGCTCTAAAGCATAACTGTTTATCATTCTTTAAGGCTCTGAGGAGTAAGGATGGATGTTCAGCCTTGCTGTTGTGGCATTTCATAGGTTCTAACCCACCATCATATTTCTAAAGAAGCAATGATGAAATTATATAATCAAGCCATACCATTAGTACAACTGAGGTATTGCTTTCCCAGGGAGTCTCACTGCCACCTCCCCAATTTCGTAAATAATTAGACATGTTGACAACCTCGACATGTTGAAGTTACCTTCACCAGCCTGTGTTTTAACACGACAAATAAACCAGATTAACCAAACAGCCCTTACATCATTCTCTTAATCACTTGATATACTAACTAGCACATGGCATTATAGTCATATTATATTCTGTTTGTATGTTTGGTGAATTGCACAAATCATTTTTGTTGCCCTTACAGCCTAGCTGATGCTGTCTTTCTTTATAACAATGAAGCAACAACCTTACTTGGTGCATTGCTGTGAGAACTATAACTAGCTTCACAGTAGCACTGCACATGTACCCTCAGACCACATCGTAGACATGCTTCTGTACATACTAGAGGCTAGCCACAATCAGCATAATTTTGAAATCTAGATGAACAGGGTGCAAATTCATGTGTATCAAATAAATGTCTGTTCCATTGAGAGGCTGTGTGTATGCGATATAGTTATCAGTTTACTATACTTATGGCAGAAGAACAGAATACACAGAACAACAAAATCAAGTTCTCTCTGAAAAGCTGCTTTTTGCCACTATTATATGCAGCAAAGTAAGACTTAAGAAAGCACAAATATGGCTTAGAACGACAGAAAGCTGAGCTAGTTGGTAAGGATTCATTGTGCAAAAAAAGAGACGAGGTGTGCAGACAGGAAGCAAGAGGGGAGAAGTCCACTTCTCTACTCTTGTGTCCCGTCTGCACGCCTCACCTCTTTTTTACATCACAAGTATGGCTTGGGCGCATCTTCGTGCATTGTGAGGTGGGTGAATGTCAATTTTTTTCAAACAGAAATTGAACAAAAATAGTAAGTGTCAAATATTGAATAGTGAAACGACGACGTGAGTACTTGTAGTAGCAATATTTATTTCCGTATATTTAGGTACTACATCTTAACCAACTAGTGCGAAATAGAGCTAACTATTGGGGACAAAGGATAAGTTTTAAAATGCAAGGCTACTAATGTTATATATAAAAAATATACTTGAATAGTGTGTCAACAACTTTAGAGCCTCGTTGCAAAGAAGCTTTCCAAGAAATAATGGCTGCTGTATGAAGAGCTTCCAAAAAATGCAAAATAAATTGTTTCCAAAAAAACATGAAAGTTGTAGAAAAAAACAAACATAATGATGGGCCAATGTTTTGCGGACACATGTAAAAGGATTTGTTGCAAGGAAAAACAGCACAGACTTGTCACATAAAAAGATAAATCTGCTAGATCGAGATGGGTGGTTGACTTTAGGCAAAAAAAAAGCCTATGGGATAGTTTTGTGCCAATACAGCTAAACGATACATTCGTTACCGTGCTTGCCTTTGGAAGGCTGCATACGCTTGTTCACATGCAAGTACTTGTCACATATTCGTTGTTAAAAGAACTTCCAATTTATATATTGACACAAAAGCCTCCTCTGATCACAGAAAAAGAATAGTATTGTCATATAGTATACATAACATTTAGAACATCAGGCTACTATTTTTCACATTACGCAAATACTCATGAAAGACAAAACTGCAAGAAACAGCATAACACTTTGGCATAATCCGTAACTGATTATATCAATGAGTTTCCCATTTCATGAGGCAAAGTTGCATAGGGCAGATGGGATGCGATATCTGTGATTCGGAGATGCGTTATTGTATCTAAGCACAAGTATTATACAACTGATCATTGTGGCAATAAAGAAATAACAGGCATTGATTACCAGTATGTCATCATGTCACTTCTATCTGAAAAGTGACTATCATATCAAGTCAAACTTGCATTGAGAATCATGTTTATGTGCCCATATATATGTGGGCCCCATGAACCGTTGCTTTAAGTTATGACCAGTGTCATGTCATTCCTGTGTGTAAATGTGGTTTTGCACTATACACCTATAAAAACTTTTGATCAGCATCCTAGTACATTTCCTTGAATTTGCACCACAGGTTTTCTGTCGCAACACCCTCTTCGCACCCATGATAAATGCTGCAGTCAGTAAAATAGAGCTTTAGATTATTTCCTAAACTGCTTTCATTCCAGCAAGTAAACGCCGAGCAGACGCTGCGCCGCAAGTGAACATTTATGAGGGCGTTCATAGTTGCTGTTTATTAAGGTGGCTGCAAGGTAAATGGAGGGAAAGTGTGCAGGTGAAGCGAAGCTCCGCTGTCACATGCACGTAAACAAAGCTTCTGGTTATGGCGTCAAAACATTTTTTTCATCAATCCTCCAACAATGGAGCATGTACTGACAGGATGGAAAGCAGACACCGAGCAGATGGTGCGGTGCGATGAAGACACCTTGAGGGTCATTCAGCCTTCCTATTAACTAAGGAGCCCTGCAGCTTCCCCAGTGCGGCAAGGAACTACTGAGATGGAGTACAGCTCACAGAACAAATTGTTAGCGTGGAAGGTTGGTGTGTTCCAGGGCTTCCGTGAACGAAGAGGCAGACTGAACTTGAAACATGTTTTACTGTATGGCAGCAACTTAACGTGGCAGAATTACAGCCAAGGAATATAAGGACAAAAAGTACACCACAGCTTGGCGGCCAACGATTATATACACATAGTGAGCAAGGGTGATGTGATTGCAATATGGCCCGCATGACAGAAAGGGAAACGCTATCACACATGTACACATGTACAGTTATGTGACAGTTGGGCAGTGGCAGAGAAGGTGTTTTGCTGAGTCGCCACATGTGCAAAACATTGCACAAGGAGCATTTCCATAGCTTACATTACAGCACATGACACCTAGCACAAAATGAATAATTGCAATAGGTGGAGCAGTGATATAACTTCTAAGCTGTTCCCTAGCCTCCCCTCTTCATAAAGTGTTAAATGTGCAGAGACAGCTCTGGAAACAAAAGAGTACAAAAGCAAGGAATCTGCTTTGATACAATACCTATACTGAGAGGCATAAGAGCATAAGCGACCAGCGATGCTTCTGCAATGTTTATTACTGCAGAGCACATGCAATTGACAGAAAAAAATCACAGACAATTACGATACTCCCCAATACGAAATTTTAGTTCAGCTCTACATGTGTTGTCATTTCGCTAGCAAGGACAATCGGTCTCGTGTGGCATGTTGCAAATGGAGCGAAATGTGGCACCACTGCCTTGCCAATCTGGAGATCACGTGAGCCAGCGCATGGGTGACGCGTGGGCGTGGTTCACAGAAGCAATCGCCAACAAACCTCCCAGACATTGCGTGTTACTCTGGCACCATCTCGTAGCTACCGTCACTGAACTTCGCTTTTATTCGCACGCTTTCAACATACACTCCTCTGCTTACTGCCTGATGGTTCTGCTGCACCTTCCTATCCACTTTCCTCCTCATGCCTCTTCTCACTTGCCAATTTTTTAATCTCCCACTGCATGCTGCCTTGGCTCTCATCTTTTGCTGAACTCGTTCGCTCAGTTTAACCGAGCGAACGGGTGGTCCTCACAGCATGACAAAAGCTAAAGGAAATGTGCTCAAAAGTAAATGGAATGACCAGCGAAAGGAATACCCTGAATGCATGCACTATAAACCACGTTAAAGGATTGACTGAATGCACGATAGACATGGTCTACAAGATACCTTTGACACGTGGGGCTGATTACATGCGCCAAACAGGCAGGTGCGTAAATGATTGACTGTGCGACCATTTATACAACTGCAGTCTGATACAAGCACCCAGAGACCTTGCCATACATTGTGCTTCATGCCGTATCTTCCGCAGGATGGGGATCTTGCTGAAATGTAGTAACCAAAGAAAAAGAAGTCATGGAAGCCTACAACATCAAGATGACCCCATGTGCCATCTATATCACTCAACAAAGAGATTAGCTTAATGAATGACAATAGATGGCGTGGTTAGACTGGGAAGAACATCCCTGAACATGCGAGTAGGCTATATGAAGGTCTCATTTTCCGAAAAATAAGACAGTTGTTAGTTTGGACTCGGGTGTCATGCATTGTTTTTCTCTCTTAAGTCCTGTCCCTTCGTCACTTTGCGCAACAGTGTTATGTCGAACCAACTAGCCCACTGGGAAATTTTCGTTAATTATATGTAATATGCTCTGAGTGCACATTTATGCGAGTCTTGTTTGCAATGCACATGTGAAAGACAGCACAAAAACGATGCAATATTAGAGGTGAGCAAATAAGGATTTTCAGGGCCGAATAGTATAGTGCCAGAAGCAAATTGAATCGAATACTTTTCTAAAAATGAATAGCCATTATCACTATTAACATAAACTGATGTTTAATTATATCCGTGTATTTTTGAAGTTAGCAAGTTTCTGTAATAGTATAGTACCTTACTAAGTATTGTATTTGAAAAACACAAACTGAGTATACGAGCATACAAGTACTTTATTCGCATGCACAGGGCTCTTCAGAGGATGCAAATGATCACTGTAGAACCTGTAAAGTGTGGCTGCCTGAGTGACGTAGCCTGCTCCTCTACGCAAGTTCTCATGTTTTATGGCTATAGCATGCCTGTCATGGTGAAAATTTACCATACTTTTCTGCAATTTAGTGTTTATGTGGGTGCAGTTGGCATTTTGAAATACCTGAAACGTATGAAAAAAATATTCACATTTACAAAAAGTGACCACCGAATCGAATAGGGCACTATTCGATGCATAATTACAATGTTGCAAATATTCACACATCCTTATGCAATATCAACAGCTTAAAATAATGGTTTCAACACTTACATACACACTACATGCTCCAGCAGCCAACAGAATATCATATACTGACAAAAGGGTGTTTAACTGGGCTACTTGGTTATTCTTCGAGGATTGTAGCAGCAGAAGTTAAGGAAAATGGACACAGAAGGAACGACTAGACGAGTACGCAGCTGCAGTGTCAACTGATTTCTTGATTGAAATTCCCACTATAATTGATTTCATCGCCATATCTCTTCTCTTATACATCTGAGGCTGTCTCAAGAAGGTGACTTCCTTTCTTGTCAAGGCCACTGACGGTGTGCTTAAACATTATGCTCCTGTTTTACTTATCTCGAATGCCTCATGGATCTCCTGAGTTAACCTATCATCGTTCCTTTTCAGGACTTGTACTTCATAGCTATGACGAGAAAAGTTTGCCAAAGTCTGGTGCCTACTGTCAGCGGCGTGTGTGTTCGTGTAGTGTCTCTGCATTTCTCGTCGGACGGGGTGAAGCGATGGAGCAAAACCATTCTCAGGAGAAATGAGAAAAGTGTGCGTGCAAGAAACAAACTTACGAGCGTCTCAACAGAAAATATTTGCAAAAGAAGCCTCCAACGCAAAGATTTCTCGCCATCAACTTAGCGTGAACGATCATTGTCAGCAGTGAGATAGCCGAGCGTCTAACGGTGGTGTTCGAGCATTGTGTAGCACCGTCGATTGATTGCTTTCTACCAGTGCTCACCACGCGCGCAAGCTGTAGAATGCGCGCTGTGGCACAGTCACGCATAAGTTGTGTTGCCAGCGCTCGATATGGTTTCCCACAACATAGCTTCGCACTGCTTTTCGATTCTCGTGATATGTTGCAATTAAAAATTCCCAAGACAGTGATAAGAGAGCGGTAAAAAAAAAAAAAAAAAAAAGAAAAGGAGAAGGTAGGCACAGCAGCTTGTGAACCCACTCCTATAATATCTCTACCTGCGTCTGTTCATAAATGTGTGTTTTCTTGCGTTTGTCAATTTTTTTAAATTTCCCACATTTCTTTATATTTGAGTTTTTCTTAGTTTTCACGTTTGTGTGTGAATACGTGCCTGCTACCATACGTGTTTGCGCTTAGTCTTATTTCTGTCCTTTTATTTTATATTAGCATTTGTTTTTGCTAGTTTTTTTTTTAGCAAAGTCATTACACATTTTCATAAACCAATCTCATTCAAAGCACTAACTCCTGTACACTGCAGGGCTGGCCTCTTCCATCTCATTAAAACCTGTATCACTGGTCTACCTCGTCTTCTCAATCTGCCTACTCGCTGTGTTTTCTGTCCTTGCTTCTTGTGTTGTTACTGCATGTGATTAACCAACTTCAAAGGTTTAGAGATACATTTTCTTAAAAGCGTCATGTGGGTTGCACAGTAACTTTGCCTCTTACCTCCGTTCATGTTTATGCATCAGTGTATGTGGCATCTCGCCAGAAGTGCACATGAAAGGCTGCATATTGCAAAACAACACCTTGCTATGCTGTTGCATTTTTCTTGCATTCAGTCTTAGTAAACAGACGGTTTCACTGCCCACCACATATGATGGTAAAAATATTCAACATGAATAACATTGTGCAGTGGGGTATGATTTTCTGTCTGATGCTTTCGTCGTTGCAAAGACATTTTTCAGTGAATGGAGCCCGGCAAAGCAGTGCACTGAGAGTTTTTGCAACTTTCACCATTTATTACTTCACAAATGTCATTGTCTGAACCTGGCCGTCGATCGCTATGCCGATGGCTTGTGAATTAAATAATTGCCTCAATAAAACACATTCAACTTCACTCAGCATTTTTTAGTACAAACAATGCTAGCAGAGCTATTTAGGGTGAATAATTGTGCTAACATTGGTGTTACTTGCCCGGTCAGATAAACAAATACAACAATGGCTGCGGCATGACTGTGATTTGAAGTGCAGACTGCAAATGGTGCCTTTCAAGCGTGCCCTCGACTACTGCTATTAATAGCTACCCGATTTTGGGCCTAACTAAGCTAATGATGTTTGATAATTGTTCTCTTATTTGCATTACTTGCCTGGGCCAGATAACTAAAATAAACAATGCCACCACATTAATGTGTGTTTGCATGTAAGCTGCCAACAGTGGCCGTCATTTTCGCGTTGATTGCTGCCGTTTCACCAACAGTGGCGACCGCTTGACTGTGCTTTGACGTGCAGACTGCTAATGGTGCCTTTCAAGCGTGCCCTCGACTACTGCTATTAATAGTTACCCGAATGAGTATTTTGGTCCTCACTAAGCTAATGATGTTTGATAATTGTTCTCTTGTCCATGTTACTTGCCTGAGCCATATAACCGAAATAAAGAATGCGACCACATGAATGTGCTTTTGCATGCAAACTGCCAAAAGTGGCGGTCAATTTCGCGTTGACTGCTGCTGTTTTACCAACAATGTCTACGACGTGGCTGCGCTTTGAAGTGCAGATGCTAAAGGTGCCTTTCAAGCATGCCCTGACGACTGTTATCTCATCACAGGGCCCGTCATGCTCGTAGGTGGCTGCCCAATAGAGTATTTTGGGCCTTCTGACATTGGCATTATTCATCTCAATGGGCTGGAAATAACAGTAGGGGCAGCACAACTGCACGCAAAGCACAATGTGCTTTGGCGTGCACATTGATGTGGCTGTCACTTTCCCGTTGACTACTGCTTTTTCGTGTGAAGCTGGACAGTGGCTGCCCGAATGAGCATTTTGGGCCCCACATAGTTATTCAGGGTTAACAACTGTATTTGCATTCAGATTTTCCAGCATTTCAGCACGTTTCCATGCCAATACTTATATTGAGCACGATCTGTGCAGGACGTTGCTTTTTCAGAATTGGGCTTCCATTAAAAGGAATATGTCACCAAATGAACTGCTTATTTATTTGAGAGGTCACGGCAGAATGCTTGGCTGCTGCGAACCCACCGGCAATATTTTGGTAGCCCTAATAAGGGCTGTTCTTTCATTAATAAGAAGCTGTTATGCTTCATCGAGTGGCTCAATGCCGGACAGCTCACAGTCGGAGTTGCTTTCTTCACAGTCATCTTCACCCGATTGGATGATGATGGGTTGGATGCGGTCACTTCCAGACGTATCAAGCCTGAACTTTGCCTCCAGGTCCATCACATGGTGAACTTTCTTCCTCCAGTCTTCCGCCATTACGTGCTTGATTTTTTCCCTCAAGACGTCTTTGACCGTGGACAGTTTGACGCCTCTGTTGTCCTCAGATATGCCATTTTTTACCTTTGCCCACATGAGCTCGATAGGATTAAATTCACAGTGGTACGGTAGGAGCCTGAGTACAATGCAACCGGCCCTTTCAGCTGCATTGTCTCCGATGTAGCTCAGAAAGCATGGCTTTACAGATGCTACCAACTCAAGCAGCTGCTTTTTAACCACGCTTTCGCTGTAGGTGATGTTCTTGCTTTTGAGTCACTTTTGTATTTTTTCCTTCTTCCAAGCTGTTGTCGGCAATTTCTCTTCTCGCCGGGAATGGTAAGGTGCATTGCCCCAAACAATGACGCTACCAGCAGGCAACTTCTGCAGAATGTCATTAAACCATCCCTCGAAGTGATTGCCGTCCATTTCTTCGTTGTTTCTTCGCTTGTTTTTTGGCCTCGGAATATATCTAAGCAGCCGTCGACGAAGCCATCCTTGCTGCCAATGTGCGCCACAATCAGGCGCTGGCCTTTTCCAGAAAGTTGTTTCAGACCCGTCGACAGGCCATTTGCTTGAGCGCATAGGTGTCCGCGCTTCTGCACCACGATGTCTGTCCACACCATCGACCCAGTGTGTACCGCCGTCACCCATGTCTCGTCCAGGAAAAAGATCTTTCGGCCTTCTGCCTGTAGCGCTCCACGTTATGAAGGTAGCGATTCCACCATTCAGCGATGTCATACCGGTCGATCAGCAGCGAATCGCGGCTCCTCTTCTTGTGCTTGAATCAGATCTCGACAAGCAGGTGACGCACAGTACACCACTTCAGTGATGGGAGATCCATTGTTGCGTGTGTCGAGGTATGTGTGGCTGGCAGGAGGTGTGGACCCCACTTCACGCAGAGTCAGAGACGAGGAGAGCTTTCTCGGTGAAGAATTCTTTATACAATATTTACATGTTGTCGTCGTTATCAGGAGAGAGACCAACAGAGCAGCTGCAAGCTGCTTAAATAACACCCCTCAGTTCACAGATTCCCCAGACAGTCCCTAAGTACGAAACAAGGTCGAGAGAGAGAGGGTCTGGGCAGCCTCCGTGGGCGCTTTTGTGAGGGCATCAACAGTTTGCCACCCGAAATATGCGAAGCTTTGATCTCCCTCCTCACCTTGAACACTGTGCTTTCGCTGACACCGAGCATCTTGAGTTTGTAATGGTTGCGATAAATGCATTGTTTTATATAAGTACTTGTTCAATAGAAACTGATTCATTTGAAGCTCGGAACAGGAGTAGTAAATGTACCGTGTACATGTAAACAAGCGCAAGAGCCAGAGCTGCTCTTTCTACTTTTGTCACTTGCAATGAAGCTAAAGAGCAGACGATGGGCAGCGTTGTGGAAGGCAAGGGGTTATTTTTCGGTCGCGATCCGGCATGTGCTGTAGCACATGAGAGCTCTACTAAACCAGTTATCAAAATACAAAAGTCTTTATTTATACCTAGAATTGCACGTTTCAGAAGCACGATTTTTTGAGTGGAATTATTTTAGTCACGGAGGCGCTTTGGTCATCTGGGCGGGGCCTCCCTTTTTTCTAAAGTTGTATCCGACTATAGTCGTTCCTTCTGTGTCCTCTGTTTCTTCTGCTACAATCCTCGAATCATATATTGACCATACCAGTTGTGTTGTCATCTTCATGCTTTGTTACATGCATATGGCTTTTCATCGAAAAATGCAAATTGTCAAGAATCAAAATGAAGTATCTAGTTTTCACACATTATATGCCTATCATGCTGTGCCACTGGTGTTGGCACTAACAGTGTGTACTCAGACACTAACAAGAAACAAGCAGCTGAATTTCTTGCACATGCAAGGCGCTCACATCTCTCAGTATAAGAATGTATACTTTGCTTAATCTAGAAATACGCCTCAGGATTTCTGCTGTTTACACCAATGTCTACATGACAAAAATGAAGAGTGCCCGAAATTTGCGTTCATGAGAACAGTGCACACGCGCGTCCACATTTCACGACAGCGTGCATGTACTCATGTAACTTTTAAGCTGTTCCTTATATTGCCCTCACAGATTATAAACATCTTTATAGCACAGAAATAACTCTTGAAAAACACACAAGATACGTGAACGAGGCAGAAAGGGCCGGAACCAAAACTCGCCCGCAACGCTTATGCACTGTTCACTTCAGAACATGTGCATATTGCATAAAACGAACACTTATACACCTAGCACTACTGCGACGCATTGCACGTACATATCACAGTACACTTACGCTTCATAAAAGTAAGAACCCTAGCGCTCGAACGTTCTGTACGTGTTCGCGGTCACCAATGCGCATCGCAGCCCGCAAAACAGCTCACACGAAGGTAAACACAAACAGCACATTACGAATGACTGCGATGAGGCGATAATGAAGCTCATCGCTACACATCGTGTCATCACTTCTGAAACACAAACCAGTACTGCACAAACTTGCAATCTTCGTATCGATGAAGCGCGCACGCACAACACCTACGAACACCATATGCTGAGAAGGGCGATTGCAATCTTTTCATTTTGGCGCGTACCGAATTGGTGTCATGCTTAGAATTCAGGTGTATGCGATGGCCTTCGCATTTGTAATGCACATGCAAAAAACGACAAAACACACGAAATCGGCGGCTCCATAACTTCCGACCCTCGCGTAAACACAACACACATCCGTCTGTTTCCTTTGGCGATCGCACGTACTGAAGAGGTCAGGAAGAGTACAGCTGCTTGTTGCATTAGACAAATAGCTTTGCAGGTGCTGAATAGCTCTTGCAATGATCACAATAAACCACACAAAAAACAAACTGTTGCTGCAGCCTAGGTGCCTAGGCCTCGCACTCCGCTTCGCTACGAGCCAGCGCCATGTTTATGCGGGCGCCGCACGGAGGCGAAAGTTCACGACCGCCCCTCGTGACGTCACGTCGGCCATTACTGGCGGACCGCTGGCTTGCGGTGCGGCGTGCGGCGATGGGCGGTTTGAGCGTAAATCGGCCCTAAGCTGTCGACTCCCGACGCAGGCGGACCGCATCTTGAGCTACTCACTGCGACCGAAACGGAGCGCGAGCCATGCCGAGACGCTCATTTGCACCGTGAGCCCCGAGGAAGCATGCCGAGGAAGCTCGCGTATATAAGCACGGAGGGTGGTGAGGGGGAGGGGAGGGGGAGATTAGAAGCACAACATTGCAAAGCCCACATACCCATAATAATTAGTAAATACACGAAGAACTTCAGCTCCGCGCAGACGAAACGCATACACCTCTAGGCAGACGAGTCATTCGGCGGAAACGCGCGCCCCCTGCAAGGTGGGAACATCTTAGCAGATATATATATACACGCGCTGCATATTCAAGGAAACGCTGACTCTCCCATTCACGTATATAGCCACTTGTGAGATGCCTAACGCGGACTCTAATCAAGGCTTTATGGTCGCTCTCATCTCCTGCAAACTCCGGAAAAGATAATAGCGCACCTTAATTCGGCCGTTGCCGGCTTTAGGTAGGCGGTATAATACTCTTTTATCCCTCCTGCGACGGCAGTGTGGTCATGACCCCCCCCCCCCCCCCTCCAAAAAAAAAAAAAACTTCCGGTCACGCATTTTGATAGTCAAGTTATTCAAGAAAAAAAAAGTATTTTGTCCCACAGTACACCACAGGCACACGATGTGCTCAGATTATGAGCAACGCGCCCCAAGAGTCGAGCTCACGTATGCAGCTCTATACTTATAGCAATAAAGCTCATTGCCAAAAATTCTAACTGTACATCAAAACTGGTGCGAGCTGGAGGTTTCTATATACTTACATAGACTATTGTAACTTGTGTTATTCCAGAGTGTTTAAGCGCAAGTTCTTCGCCAACTCCGTTTGTAAACGCAAAGAAGGCTCTATGTCGGCCGGCGCTAGCTTCGCGTCAGCTCAATTCGCGTTCTCCAACGCTCTCCTCTCCTTGAGCTTGCGACTTGAAGGAAGCAGGCGACGACACCTGTGTGTGACACTCGCACCGAACAAAGCAGACATGAAGGCAATCGCTGAGAAGAGTTCTGTCCGGCACTAAATTATAAGGGGTACCCCCTTATTTTTCACTTTCGCAAGGACGAATAACGCGCATTATGCATCGCGAGCAGGTGTACGCATGTTTAAAATTTGTCGCGTTTTATAAATGCAACAAGGTTCATTTCCAAGGCTACTATTATACATATGGCGCCTACGGAGCTAAAGTATATGATGCACTGGTAGGTGCGCGGACTACAACAGCCTGCGATTCGCTGTTTTGCCGGCTAGAGCTATAGTTCCATAAGGAAGTTTCAGAAATAGCGTAATACCCGAGTGGCTTAGCCCACCCAAAAACCCTACACTGCGTTTCGGTCTCCTTTGTACGCACGTCCGATAGCATCACCGAACATCGAATCCCTTATTCCTGAAAATCCCTACAACGACGCAGGATCACGAACTTTTTTCTTTCTTCCTTTTTTTTCCTTCTTTGCGCAGTCGACGTTCCCTCGCTGCACACGGTCGCGGAGACAGCGACGACGAACGATCCCTAAACAGCGCGCTTAACTTTCTGGCCCTTCGTATACGAGCCGCCCGGGCGGTTCAACGCCCTCAAAACAGGTCCCACACTGAACTCGTGCCCATGTATAGCCGTGCATGCTTTGTGCACACAAACGAGCGAGCGATCTCGCATTGCGCCGGCAAGGCGAATCGTTGCGTGCACGAAGCACGCTCGCATCATAATACTTGGCGTGGAATAATTTATCAGCTCGAAATCGCGGTTCCACCGCAAAGGTGAACACGCCCGCACCGCGATGGATAAATAGACTGCGGGGCCTACAGCGGAGGGGACGACGCGGGCGCTCCCCGCGGACGTAACGGGAACGACAAAACCTTGGGGGGGGGGGGGGGGGCAAATGTCTATAAGCGATGACAAAGAAACGAACAAAGCAAGCAAGTATACACACGAAACGGTCCAACGATGGCGAACTGTCGTGCTTCGCGGCGATATGCACGTATACACACCGATGGTTTTTTTGAGGGAAGTAAAGAAAAAGGCTGGTAACAACTTCTCCGTGCGAGGGTACCTGGATGTACATGCCGTGCCAGAAAAGAGAAAGCTACAGCTAAGAAAGGAGAATGACAAAAAGAAAGGAGGAGGAGGAGGACGCATCGATTAGGACTAGGAAAGGGGAACCGCTAATAACGACGAGCGTCTGCACGCATACACAGGAAGGCAGAAAGGTGAGAGCCTCGCTTTCAACACGGGCGAGTAAATGCAGATAACAAAAAAAAAAAGAGAGAAAAGGAAAGAACGAAAATCGCATACTCTGCGCAGTCGCTTCAGCGCTGCATATACAGTCGGAACGCAGACGTCGGTGCAAAGCTCAAAGGATACAGCCCCGTTACGGCGGCGCGCGGGCTAATTAGCAAAACCGCGCGGCTCGAACCTTGGCTTCCTGCACATATTATTCGTGCTTCGTGGAAAAGAAAAGAAAAACCAAAGAGAGTATAGGAGGAGATACGCCGAAGCGGTAGAACTTCGCGCGTCGCCCTGACTAGCGCACGAAAACTTCCGACTTCCTAACTTAAATTGCCGCCGGTGCTTGTCGACCGAAAGCCGACTGAATGCCTATATATATGTATACTTCTTTTTTTCTTTTTTTTTTCGGTGCCGCGCCGCGACTCCGCGATTCCGACAACACGCGGATGCAAATCTCTCTCCTATATAGCTCGAAAGAGGTTCTCAAAGGGATTTCGAAGCTCTTTCCGAAACAGTAATACCTCGTTCGACATTTATTTCACTTCCACGCTCTCTCTCTCTCTCTTAATAAATATATATAGTACGTATACATACACGAACAGTAATGTCAGCATTAAGAAGACTCGGCAGGCGACTCTTACCCTGGGTGGAAACCGATATCGGTGTTCCTTGTACATAAGAGAAGCACTTCGCGTGCTTTTTTATTTCTTCTTGTGCGCTTGTTCTCATTTTGCCTGCTCGACGGAGTGAGTGCTTTAAAGGGCGCACACAGCTCTTCACGCTCTCTTCTTTCGGAGTATGTATACACAGCACCGTATATAACTTCTAAAGCAATCTAAGGATTCCTTTCGCAGGGTTTAGCCTGTACGTATATATATCACCATTTATACGGAATTCGGAAGACTGAGACGGGGCAACGAGACGACGAGTTCATGAAATCACAAAAGCTTCGGAAAACGATTTTGTGTTGTTCGAGTCTTCTCGGCGAAAAGGAACTTAAAAACAAAGGAATGAGCCGAAAAACGTTTATAATGATTATGTTCGCTGCCGACGTCTTCACGCCAACAGCTAAGCAGGACCAACTCGGTTACTTCTATAATAGTTAGACGTGCTGTGACGCGGATGACCGCGAAGGATACGAAATACGGCGCTATACTGTTACTATTATTCCAGGAATCACTACGCATAAGCACACTTCTTGCGCACAATGCATCGAATTATTAAACATGAAATCATCGTATCCAATACTCTATTCTTTCTAAACGGTATATATTCCGTATACGAAAATATGGCAAACCATCTGACCAGGAAAACAGGAATGGGCAGTTACAGCGTCCTATTTATGTTGTCTGTACAAAAGATGAATGAGCGCGAAATGATGACGAAGACAAGGTTAGAAACGCGTAGAGAAAGTTGAGACAAGGAGCTCCTGCTCCTTCGACGCAAACCCGTCAGCAAGACAGAGATAAATTCCTTGACATCAATCTGACATTAGCCAGCCGACACGTCCCCAGGGCAGATCCGACTCCGCATTCTTGGAATACATCTACAAAGTGACGAAGGAAGTATACTTCTGCACTCCACAGGCTACATACTGTATAACTCCACATTAAAGGTAATGGCGATGGTCGGACGGATCCCCCCCTCCACACAAACAATATATATATATATATATATATATATATATATATATATATATATATATATATATATATATATATTGTACCGGAGCACTTCGGCGCCAGCTCTGTGTCAGCACGAAGGAAGGAGTTGACGAGGTCTCTCTCTCTCTCTCTCTCTCTATATATATATATATATATATATATATATATATATATATATGAAGCCTTCTGACCCAGCAAACCACGACATACTGATCCGAAAAATCTACAAACAAGAACTCAGTTTAGCGCCCGGCCCCTCCACCCAACGTCTAGAATTCCTGGGAGTGCACAACAATGCTCAGGAAACTATCGCGGCGCATCTGACCAATCAGCGTGAACGCGTACAACGCACTACAGTTGGCCGACATGTTTTGCGAAGCCTCGGGTACGCGCTCACTGACAACGTCCTCGCTGCTCTCATTCGAATACCGCCAAACGGGAGAGAACGCCTTCGCATCATTCCCATTCCCCGCAACGTGCACCCCGAGCATCACTCCCAGCGTCGACATCCCCGTGCACTCAACGAGGATGCATCAAGGATACCCCCGTCATTCAGCCCACATTTGAGCTTCGTGGACAGCAACCTGCAGGGAAATGGCTTCAGCATCTTTCCTCAACAACACAACACTCTAACGGCGCCATCAGAGAAGGCAGCCACCGCCACGTGGCCCCCGCCCTCGCCATCGCGGCACGCCCAAATCAAGATAGTCTCATAGTCACTTCGGACTCCCACGGAGGAGGCATGTCGCAGTTACCTCCGAGGCCAGCTCACCCGTTCTGTCTATCGCATCTTCCACACCGCCCCCTCGTCCCTCCTACACAACTATAGTAGCAATAACTTGATGTGGGCGAGTTGGTCCATCTTCAGTATAACTTGAAGCAGCGCGAAGAAGACAAAGACGGGAACCGAAAACAGACACGACAGGGTGAGCGCTGAACTGCCTACTGACAATTTTATTAATGGAACAACCAGCTTTTTTTTTTTTGCTCCTCCACCCCCCCCCCCCCCCCCCCTTCACAGTTGGTAGTTCAGCGCTCGTCCTGTTGTGTTTGTTTTCGGTTCCCGTCTTTGCCTTGTTCGCGCTGCTTCAAGTCATGCATAACTCTCTTGGCCTCCTGGCCACGATTCTCCCAGCGGGAACCAACGGGCACCCGCCGTTGCCCGAGCTTGCCCGGCGTCGCGCAACGGAGACGAAAGTGGAGTTCACATGGAACCCATACCTCTCACCAATTTCCCAACTCCTCCACCGTTACTGTCAGTACCACCGTCTATGTCGCCCTCCTTATGAAACCGTCACTTTGGAGGAGGCAGTTGCGTGGCGTAAAAAATAAACAAGTCACGTATACCTTCACCTAAGCCTATATCAAGCCGTACAACTCACTCTCTACTCGCACAAGTGTCCGCACTGCAGAGTATGCCTCGTTGTACCATACCAATTGGGCTTGCCCCAACAGAACCTTTCCCTAATGTTTTATCCTTATCTACGCGTTGCTAACGTTGTCTTCAGCTTCGCCAGCGACCTAACCCGACCTAACCCGGCGAAGAGCAATCTTAAATTACCTATTCTCCGTACGCTTGATGTGCTGCGTAACTTCTTAATGCAGCATGAACTATATACCAATGCTTAACTTTCGTTTACGTATGCGAGCAAATTAAAAGCTTATCTTGTCGCCCCTGACAACACGGAGGTACGTCCACGGACCGAGGAGACGCGCGTATGAGCGTTACAAATTTTTGAAGGGGTAGTTGTGAGCGCAGAGTGCTAAATAAAGGAAATCATAGCTCGCAAGATAGACGACGATTGTTGTTTGCGGGTAAGTTAAATCTCGAAGGCTTTTATACACCAATACGTTGATGCGGCAAAATACCAATCGGAAACAGTGTCGGACAAGGAGACGCAATGCTCGGAAGATCAGGTGTTAGGATGCACGGGGAACACTCACCTCACAGCAACCTGCGGTTTGTAGATGACTTATCGCGAGGGTATACAGCGCTAATGTTAAACGAATACGTAGATAATATAAGGGCAGCGCTTGTCGTTGTCTACGGCCTCGTTTAACCTTCATGCTGTACCCTACCCGATAATGGATCACAAACCTAAACAGCCACCTTGCTTGACATTGTGCCGTTCATCAACGCAGCTGGTGGCAAACAATGACTGAAATAGCTGGTACGTTGGTGAGATGAATATGAAGTGGAGCTACGTAGGCCATGTAATGCGACGTACAGATAATCGGTAATCTATTAGAGTTATTGAACAAATGTCATGCGAAGAGGTACGCAGTCTAGGACAGTAGAGAATTAGATGGTGAGATGACATTAGGAAATTTGCAGACATAGGACGGAGTACAGCTGATGCAAGAAGCAAGTAATTGAACATAACTGGGAGAGGCCTCCGTGACGGTTTAGGTGCTACTAATGTGGCAAGGCTCTATTTGGTACAACTACCAAAATGGGCTATCTCAAGTACTAACCGCCTCAATATTTCAACTGCAATACACAACATACAGAAATCACTAAGAAATATAATTAATTTTGTTAATTAGCAAACCGTTCACTGATATATCGCTGGAAATAAGCGTTCGCCTCTCCAAGTAATCTATCCTAAGTCGTTGCGCTACCTGCATGCCATAGGTGATTTTTTGTTGTTGGTCATTACGTACATAAAAGAAATTAAAAGAAATAAACGCTCATGTTAGTTCGTTCTACCGCCCGCGCCAGTGGAAAATATATTATTTCATTTACATAGCACGCGGGTGGCGATTGTCATATGGGTCAACAGGTTGAGCGCCGGTTTCGGAATCATTGTAGGCCAGGGGCTCATCAATCCTTGGCTCGACATAAAGTGACCCAACAAATTTGCTGCAGGAACGAGCCGCCGACGTAGTGGGGTGAGGCAGGCTCACAAACTGGCCAGGCGTTGCCCTTGAAAGCGGACGAGGGCTCGGGCCTGCACACGTCTCCTGCGGCCGCACGGAGTCTCGCGCGACTGCGCTGCCGCCTGGCGGGTGCCAGCCAGTGCAAGGTGGGCGTACATGTAAGCAAGCACACGTGCGCGCACTATCGCTGCAGCGCGCCAGTCTCTTTACCAAATGAGACAGACGAGTCGCGCACGCCCTTGTCACCCTATACACTCAACCGCTCCCCACCAACTCCCTTCAACGCTTGCGCAGGCTCTGTGTACAGTATGCGTACCTCGCTACGGTTGCGTCAGGCGGAAATTAATTAAGCGAAGCAGCAGCTCGTGCTTCGCCTCCGCCATTTCTGAGCTGCAATTTTTACGCGTTCTCTTTATCTCCGCACATCTCTCTCTACCACACGCACAAGCACATACGCACACTTGACGAGCTGCTCTTCGTCGCAGCAGGAAGTGTTTCGCGATTATGAATAAAGCAGCGCGCGAGAAACAACGTGGCGTCCAGTCTTCTATAGTGCATGAAAGAGACCCGGCCTAGACACGCGAGACTGCAGCAGCAGCACTACAGCATGGAATGCGACACACACGGTTCTCCGCAAGGAGAGAGGAAGGGAGAAAGGAAGAGTCGCGCGCTGTCGCTCGCTCCTCCTCCCCTACGTCCGCCACTGTGCCCCTTGGCGAACGTGATATCCCGGAAGCAGGCCGGACGGCATCGTCGCGTGTAGCTTGAGACGACGCCTCTGCTTCATGTCCCTTCCCTCGGTGCTTTTTTTTTTCTTCTTACTTTACCCAGCTCTTAACAAGGATGGGCATTTGAGACTATTTCAAAGACGACGATAGTACGGAGGATACAAACCGCATAGAGTTTCGTACAAAAGTTACTAGAGGGAACTCTGGCGGTGGTGACTGCGCAAGTTGAGAACAAGGCGCGTCAGTCAGCATTAAAATGACGGAGAATAAAGCCGACTACCGTTAATCAGAAATCGGTTAATTCCACTTTTCGCTTAATTCGAACGCACTGGAGTTCTGGCGAGAAATTATACTTTGCTATGGAAGGAAAACTCGCTTAGTTCGAACTCGAAAGCATGCCGCTTCGGTTAATTCGATTCGACGACGCGCACCGGCGCCCTTCAGGCACGCACCGGTTACTGTAAGCTGAAAACATAAGAGAGTCAAGAGACGACGCTACTGCTTCACTATGCATGAAGCTGTTCTTACATAAATTTATTTCTATCTTTTCGAGGCCGTCGCTTCTACCGCCCGTCAAGCAATTCATTGCCGCTTGTTTTGTGTCGTGTTTAAGCATTTTCGTGATTTTAAATATTTTGTCGTGTTTAAGCCTGTGTTTAAACATGTCAGCGCTCTTCACCTCCCTATTACACTAGCGTCACGCTAGCTGAGTCGCGCTTTAAGAGCAAGAAACAAAAATACATTTTAGACTATTCCAAGCAATAAAAATAAAGATTTTTTACCAACCTGCCCAACTTTCTATCCTTTTGCATTAAATTATCGGGTTTTACGACAAATAGAAGGGATAAAAGTGCTAGTAGGTAAGGATTCTGTTCTGATAGGCATCCATTATAAGTACGGCAGCCGCGAAACACGACAAGGACGAGGAAGTCAACAGGACTTGATAAACATCCCAGTCTGATATGAGGCATGCCGTAGCGGGGACACTCCGGATTAATTTTGATCCCCTGGGTTTCGCAAAGATGCCCCTAACTTTAATTACACGACCAGTTTTTGCATTTCACTCCCACCTAAATATACGGCCGCCGCGCTCGGGAATCGAACCCGGGACCGCGTGCGTGGCAGCGCAACGCCATAGCCAATATAAGCAACCGCGGCGGTTGCGTCGACTGTCTTTAGGCACACTTCAATCTTCGAAGCGCTCTACCCGCGCGCCCTTTAGAGCTATTATAGTTTCATACAAAGACGTGTATAAAAATATATGCCAATCCCTTATCAGTGACGGCCGCGTACGTGCCGATAACGCACTATATAATATTCGCAGTTTTACTCAAAACGACAAGCGTTCGGCGCAGTTCCCGCATGGTATCCCCACAGCCATCGCTGTTTCTCAAGTTCTGCGATTTTCGTAGGAAAACTTCAGGAGATGAAAGACACAGGCGGCATTTGCAGATGAACGACAGAGCACGCCCTTTTCCGCGTACGCCTTTTAGCCCACACTCATCAGCCGACATTGACAAACAAATGATTGAAAAGAAGCTCACGAGGTTGCTTTGACCACGAACAAGGTGCGTGAACCGCGACCGCGGCAGCAAGCAAGGTCAACGCGGAAGCCAACGCGGCTACTCTCCCTGCCGTGACCCAGGCGACGGGCTACAAGGCGCATGTAATATTTTCCCGCGTTTTCGAGATCCAAGCAGCGTCTCTTGCCCGCATCTGTAGCATACAGCAAGCCCTCGTTTACTGAAGTCATGGGGATAGAAAAAAATTTACTTCGTTATAAGCGATATTTCGTCAAAAGCAGAAAGAAACACCCTAAAGGAGCCATAGTACCACGGGACGCAAACTCAAACAGCGCGGGAACTGGCAGAACGTAACAAGGCCGCAATCGATAGCTATCGACATGACAGTGGCGCGGAAATCTGCTGGCTCCCGTGTTTTATCTGTCGCGTATCATCACGCGATGCAGTTGAGACACAAGCTACCGCCGCATGACAGTGGCCTCCTCAGCGCTCTCTGCCGGTCGATACAAAGAAAGGCAACGGAGTCATCGCGTACGCTGCAACAAGCGATCCCGTACGGATTTTCCCATGTATGCGCTAAGCGGAGCCCTGCATCACTGCACTTCGAATAATCCTTCTGAAATACCTGCAGGGATCACGAAAAACTTCGAATAAAGCGATATTGTTATAATAATTTTTTACGGTATATGTTATGCTTTGGGCAAATAAGGCAGCCCCTTCCAAAGGGAAAGCGAAAGAGGCGTGAAGGACGTGACTGGTAGTAACACGCAGACTCCGGCACCACGGTTTGCTGCTCGCATGGAGGAAGGAAAAAAATATAGGAGGGAGCATTACGTCACGTAGCCAACCTGGGCAAGCGTACGCTCCGTGAAGCCACAGTGGTGGCCCAACACGTGACGCCTTGCGTCAAGATCACAGAGCAAGAATCGAGATTTGCCGATATGTTTGGTTCCTAGTAGCTATGCCAGTAGTTTTTTTTATTAGGTGCGCGCTTGTTCAGCTGCCCTGCCGTGGCTCTGCCTGCAGAGCGGGAACAGGCAGAGCGGGAACAATCACGTTGCGGTATGCTACCTCCTATCTTTTTTTTTTTTCCTTCCTCCATACCTGCTCGGACATATTGAAAAGTATAACCGCCGGTTTGATTTCTGTCGAGGCGACCGCATTTCAATGGGGGCGAAATGCAAAACACCTCGTCACCGCTACGGAGTGCGTTTTAATCAGATCATGTTTCTGAAACGCACAACCACAGAATTTTTCCTTATTTTTTTAGATTACAGTAACAAAGTTTAAAGTGTCACCTGTTATAAAACGCAGGAACCACCTATAGAGAAATACGCCCTCGTCAGCGCGGGCAACGTCAGCTGACTAATGCGTACTACGTCTCGTGTAGTATTTGCGAAAGGCGGAAAGCCGGTGGGAACGGACAGCCTGCAACCCGAAGCATATTTTTTTTTTTTCGCTTAAGTGATGATAAATATATGTGATCAACACAGCACTTAAGTCCCTACCAGCTCGCCCGGATGTAGTGCATGCCGTCATTTAAGGGCACTACTGACGCATATTCTAGAAGTTGCCCTCGCTCCTAAATGTATGACATTTAGCAAGTATGAAGTTTGGGAAGCACTTACTAAACACGTTAATTTGATACTAGGGTCGGTCTTGAAATGCCGGACTTGGCGCCATCGACATTATCGTGACGCTCGCAGAGCAAAATTTTCTGACGCCGTGTAGCAACAAGGTAGATAATAATAATAATAATAATTATTATTATTATTATTATTATTATTATTATTATTATTATTATTATTATTATTATTATTATTATTATTATTATTATCGCGCTTCCTCTGGCAGCCGCTACCGAGCCAGCGTATCATGACCTCATGACTGCATAGACATCCTGGGTGACGAAACCGAAGCTGGTTGGCATAAAAAAAAAAGATAAGTATTATAATTTATTATTTAGGGCACGCTCTGACGCTGGTCAGAATTTTTTTATCTATAGAGTTTTAAGGGTTTGTACCAGTACCACCGTGGCTGCCGGTCGAAGACAGCGCGCTCCGCTCTGGTGCTCTCGTCGACGACGACTTTCCCAAAACAGAACGGCTCCGCCGCGAAACACAAGCGGATGGATGGATGGATGGATGGATGTTATGAGCGTCCCCTTTGGAACGGGGCGGTGGCTTGCGCCACCAAGCTCTTGCTACTATGCTGCCTAATATCCTACCTAGGTTAACCAATGAAAAAAAAAAAAACCCACTATGAACTACCACGTCCAAATTTTCTGATACCCTATTGCGAACTGTGCTTTTGTACGTCTCCGTCTTTTGTCGTTTCCCTACTTTTCTTCCACCAATCCTCCAATCGCCTCTTACTGATGTCTATTGCGGACCTGTTTGCTTTACCACTGCTCCCGCTGAACCCAAGGGCTTCAAGGAGGCCAGTGGTGCCTAAATCGACCGCTGGATAGACGTCTTCACATTCTAATAAAATATGCTCCGTCGTTTCCCTAGCTTTACCGCAGCAAGCACATGCCGCAGCAAGCGCTGACGCACAGGTCACGCCATCTATCGCTCGTTTCAGGAAACCACCACCGAGGCCGCGATCAAAATGAATTTAAATTACGTGCAAGGTCTGGCGTAAAAAAAAATCCTGGGAGGAGGTTCCCATTCCTTCGCAAACGTTTTCGGAACCCCTCGCCCCCCGCACATTCTTCGCCTATGCGCGCCCGAACCACACATGCGAATAGACTTTTCAAGCTTATTTCGTGCAATAACGCATTCCCACTTGGCAATTACCTCTTTCAGTAAGCACTGCAGAGAACGTCCAGCAAGGAGTTACATGTAAATGGGGCGGTTTTACTTAACAGAAGCTTGATTTTGTCCATTCAGGTACATGTGAAACACATAAACGCTGTCATTGATCAGTGAACTGATTGGAATTTAATTTGCCAGACAAAATATTGTTCTAGAGATTGATAAATCACTTATTTTTTTACGTAGTCGCATGTTTTAATGTTGTTAAATACTGAAAAAATCTCAATACCTCACATTTGAGAAACGCAGTATTCAACCTTGCAAACAAAGCAAATGCAGTCGTCACACTTTTACAAACTGCCCCTGACAACGAATTTAAAACAGACAAAACATGCTAATTATGTCTTAAGCATAATCATTATTTGGTTGCATTTAAAGCAGTCAAAACATGTTAATTATTTCTTGAGCATATTCATTATTTGGTCGCATGGCTTTTGTAAAAGTTCCATTCATGTGCACAGTACATAAATATAGTAGTTTCACCCGTTAATACAAAGCAATGAGAGTAAACGCTGGCATAGCATTGCACACAGTGAGCCTATCAGTGCATTGTGCAGTATCAGTTGCACTCATCATTCAGAGTGGCATGTGACCAATTTGCACAATACTGTCCACCTGTTAAGCAATGCATATACAGTCGAACCCACTTATAACGATACCAGTTTTAACATTATATCGGTTATAATGATGAGAAGCTGCTGCATTGTCAACTTTGGTATGTTTTCCATGGTGAAATAACCCGCTTACTTCCATGTCTCGATGCCATATTATAGTTTATAACTATGAAGTCTGGCTGCTGAATGTCCGAGCCAAAAGGTAGTGAAATGCGAAATCCTCGAAAAGCAAAAAAAGAAAACGAGAAATTCGAGCCCGATGGGCCGCTGCTTCAACAGCCTCCGCACGTCCATTTTCCAGCCATCTCCGAGCGCCTCTCTCCCGTCACCCTTCCACCCCTCCGAACATGAATGGGCTGCACCCATAGCTTAAGCCACCCCACTCCCCAAAACACGAACGGACTGCGCCAAATGCACTGCTGACAGATTGCTCGCATGTTGCTCGCTGGCTTTTCATTCAGCGCAGTTCTGCTAACAGCTTATTCACTCGCATTCGTCCTTGTTGGTTACGTCGAAATTGTTCCTGGCTACGTGGTTCCACAGCCTCCTTTGACCAACAGTGCGTTCGACTCGCCACTGAAATGGCTGATGGCTGATGCGCCCGCTGATCATCGGCAATGAACAACGTTGCCGGTGAAAAGAAAGCGCACGACTATAGATTTGGAAACTAAGCGCTTCTAACCAATGAAGCAATCATCGCGAATATGCTTGCATCAAATAGCAACGGCGGCGACGGCAGCAATGACGTGGTAGGCCAGACTGCCTCAACGTTGTCCTCACAGGTGGCCCGGCAGATGAAAGGAAAGGCATATAATCTGTAGCACTGATCATACACTTATTCAACACTATGTGTCCTTTGACTTTTTGTTGTGGTTGGTCATGGGATTTACTTCAAAGCATATGTTACTTTTCTCAAGTTCTGCTTATATACATCATTACAAAGTGAAAAATTATTTCACCTGAGGGTGCCCGAGCCCGCCGTGTAAATGGCATACAAGGATTACATCAGGAATACAACAGAATTAATTAAAATTCTAAAACAGCTTCACTTCTTAGAACAGTGTAACGCAAAAGGAACAACCTCAAAGTAAAACACAGAAGACCTACCATAAATACATTGTAGCGACAAAAAAATTTAATTACATCAAGAAACGGTCTCGAATACTGCATATGTCGCATTTTTCAACCCAGATATCTTGAGTGATTAGTTTGTTCAGTAACAATGCAAATACATAACGTAACATCTATCATCCGTGTCTAATTTGACGAAATGGAATGCACCAGAATTCCTTATTACATTTGGTAACATCATAAACAAATAAAGCCAACAGGCAATGAAAAATGAATGTGGACGAAAATATAACTTGTCGCCAGCGGGAAGCGAACCCACAAGCTTCGCACTGCACGTGCAATGGGTGACCAATTGTGCTACAGCGACAGTCATCAATCCGTCCACTACACTAACTTAAGCACTTAAGTGTGCTAGATCTAGCCTCGGAAGCATTAGCCCACGCTGCTCAGAGTCGTGGTGGATGGACGTAGAACACCCTTTTTTGCCCGATGGCATCACGTAAGACATGAACTGAAGAGAGCCGGCACATGGATAAAGACTCGTGTGTTGCCTAATGACATCAAAGCTGCCAGATTCGAGACCCTCTCTATGAATAAATGAGAAGAAAGGAAACAGAGGGACTTTGCATTTGTTAATCATGGCCATATAAGGTCAACAGGCAACATAACCAAGGAAAGAGAAAGGAAGGAAAACCAAACTCGAATCTAGAAAATAATGAAGGAAAGAGAAATTCAAATGGATGAAAACATAACTTGTCGCACATGGGGACCAAACCCATAACCTTCGCATTATGTGGAATATATAATATATTGACACAAAAATTCAAAGACAAGCTTTGTTGAACTGAAAACAGTTTGAAACAAGTTTGTGCAACAAGATCAGGACAACACCATTGTCATGAATTTTGCTTGGAAGTGACGGCAACATCAGTGTAGCTTAAAGCTATTCACAGTAGCATAAGTCAAATTTCTCTTTTGAATAGCATATGCACGCTGGGGCAATTCCGCTTTCAGACGTCAATGTCGCCATGAAGGAAACACTTGTGAGTGCTGCAGTGCCGCGCGTAAATGTGGCAAGGTCAAAGAGTACAAATGTCCCAACTAGGGCGGATTATGTCTGGCTTCTACAAGTGGTCAGCATGGCACAATCTTGGTGAGAGTGCTGTATGTAGCTTCAACTATTAATTTAGGAACCGAGGTTAGGTCCACCACAACAATGTGTGAGTCAGCGAGCCAAAGGACCTAAGAACCATTCAGGCTGATAGCAGGAGCAGAAGCAGCTTCCTTTTATTCTTCTTTCCTTTTTTTCTTCTAACCTCGCAGCTCGCAGCACGAGGCACAACATACACTTGCCGGCGCACGCCATGTGTAAAAGGCGACCGAGGAAGATGACGATGGCTGTTAGAGGGCTGCCCTCCTTTTAGGAAAAGAGCAGCAGTGCAGCGGTGCCTAAGAAACAGTTTGATGCTGGGCGATCGGGTAGATCCTTCATTCCAGTGGATGTAAAGTCATTGAAATTGTATAATAATGGTGAGGTCACTAGGCAGGCAGGTTTGACCCTGTCTATCGCCATGACTTTTTCCATCCATTGAGATTGATTGTAAGAGTTTTTTCTGTCTGCTTGAGTGCCTCGAAAGGGCGTAAGAGATGGTCAGACGCCTTCAAGCCATCTGACAATGCGGCTTGCTGTAGGTATGTCTTTGCTGACGAAAACATTACCAGAGGATGCAGCTTGACTAGGACAAGGACGCAAGTGTGCAAACAGGAAGCGGAGCTGCTGAACATAGCTGTCTGGATTGAGCATGGCAAGAGTAGCTGATGCAAAAAATTCACTCGGCAACTGCAACATTGCACCATAGACCAGCTCCGCAGCTGTGCAGCTGAAGTCTTCCTTGAAAGAGGAACACATGCCTAGCAGGATGAGAGAAAGGCGTTCAGACCAAGAAGAGTGAGCATGGCAGGCCACCAAGGTGGCTTTAAGTTGACAGTGAAGGCGTTCAACCATTCCATTTACCAATGGGTGATACAGTATAGTATGGATATGGCAGATGCTAAGCAGGCACGTGAGTCCGCGAAAGAGATCACAATCAACCTGTCGGCCGTGATTGGTCGTAGCAACGCTGGGGCATCCGAAGCACGAGATCCAGCCACTGACAAGCACGGAAGCTACCTGAAGTGCCATTATGTCAGCGAGAGGAAATGCTTCAGGCCAGTGGGCATAACGGTCTACATAAGTAGCAAGCACCTCGGGATGGTGGCAGTGGGCCAACGAGCCAGGCGTCAGGTAGACGAAAGGACTGGATTGGCAGCTTCATGTATTGTGTCGTCTTAGAGCATTGACAGTGAAGGCATTCGCGAGCGTCAGAGTTTACACTCAGAGTTCACACTGGGCCACACAAAGCAGGAAGTAATCAGACGCTAGGTGGCATGAACTCTGGGATGACTCGCGCCATGTAGCTCGTCCAATACTTGATGGCAGAGTCAGAATAGACGAATGGCCATGTTTGACCCCTTGACAAGCCGTAAGTGATAGTGCCTCAAGAAAATGGGAGAGGCACGTCGGACAGTGCTAATGACATAGCTTAGGACCAGAGGTCCCGAAACTTGAAGTCTAAACTCTGCACCAATTGAAAATTTCTTCAAAGTCCAGTGAGGCCGTGGATATTGCGTCGATACAGGAGAAGGCATCTGCAGCTGCGTTGACTGGGCCTTCAATGTATTGTATGTCCACGGTGAACTCGGAGATGAAATTGAGGTGCTGCGTCTCTTGTGCGGTATAAGTGTTGTGATTACTGCAAAAAGCAACGTCAAAGGCTTGTGATCTGTGAGGACTTGAGCTTGTTCCTTCCAGTAGGTGACGGAAATGCTGAACTCCCAAGTATACTACAAGCAGCTCGCGACCAAATATGCTGTAGCACATTTCTGCAGGCTTCAGTTTCTGGGAGAAAGATTCGAGAGGGCACCAGGAGTTGCGCTGGAACTGTTGTAAAACGGTGCCGACAGCCACACTAAATGCATCGGTGATAAGACACACTGGTGCAAAATGTAGAGGACGTAACTGCAGGGTGGCATCTGCCAAAGCATTTTTGGTAGCTTGGAAGGACTCTTTGGCGTCAGATGTACAGGACAGCGGAGTGGACAGAGCTAAAGTAGTCCTGAGAAGCTCAGTCAGTGGCATAATATTTCTGGCGATGTTAGAAGGAAAACAACGGTGAAAGCTGAGCAGTCCAAGAAACTAACGGAACTTTCAGAGTGACGTAAGGCGAGGGAACTCACGCAAGGCTTGAACTTTCTTTTCCAACGGTCTGAGTCCTTCGGGAGTCATGTGGTGTTCAAGGAACTCAATATTGTGGACACCAAAGACACACTTTGCAGGGTTGACGAGAAGGCCATATTCCTGGAGCCAAAATAGCAGGCTCAAATGGTTGCTTTGCTGTCTGGGGGAAATACTAGCCAACAGGAGATCATCGAAGGTATGCAAAGACGAAGGGGAGTTCCTGGGTGACTTCGTTGATAAACCTCTGGAACGTCTGAGCAGCATTTCTCAGCCCGAACAACATGCAGACATGTCCGCTTGCTCGACACAGATTTGAAAGTAGGCCTTCATTAAATCTTGCTGAATATTACCTTTCCAGCAAGGTTGGCTGCGAAGTCATGAATGTGAGGGAGTGGATAGTGATTAAGAATGGTGCGCGCATTGAGCGCACATTAGTCGCGACACAGGCACCAATCTCCTGGGGCACGCTTTGGTACCATGTGGAGAGCTGAAGACCAACTGCTCGACAAAGGACGGATGATGCCCAGTTGCAGCATGTCGTCGAATTGTGTCCTTACTATAGCAAGGCGGTCACCAGCGAGTCACCTGGGCCGGCAGGACACTGGAGGGGGGGGGCCTGTGATGACAACATGATGCGTAATGTTGTGACGTACTGGCAGCTCAAGATTGGAAGGTTTCGTGATGGCTGGGAAGTTTGACAGAATTGAGGCAAATGCAGATGATGGTATCTGTGGTACCATTTTAGTGCTTGAAGTGATAGGCGCGAGGGAGCCTTGTAGAGACATCCAAGTCGTCGTGTCCCCGAGGCAACGAGCATGGAGGTCAACACTAAGGGCCAAGTAGGTCAAAAAATCCACAGCCAATATGGCCATGCATATGTCTGCAACAATGAACAGCCATCGGAAGGTGCGTTGGAGACCCAAGTCGATGGTAAGAGAGCACTGGCCATACGTGTTGATAGAAGAGCTGCTGGCTGCTTGAAGGTGCGCTGTTTTGTTGGCACACTGCCAGTGTAGTCGTGCGGCAGGAACGATGCTGACCTCTGCCTCTGTGTCCATGAGTTCCTTGTCAGTGACATAGAACAGGTGGCTTGTCGTGCAGCAAGAATCACCAGCCACCATCAGTGACACATGTTTCCCTGCCAGCTGCAAAGGGAATGGCACTGACGTGCAATGGCACCGAATTTGTTGTGATACTACCAGCAAAA
The DNA here is from genome assembly GCF_023375885.2 of Dermacentor andersoni. Lineage (NCBI taxonomy): Eukaryota > Metazoa > Arthropoda > Arachnida > Ixodida > Ixodidae > Dermacentor > Dermacentor andersoni. The sequence continues at coordinate 92,594,834 of NC_092815.1, forward strand.
TGCACCGTGATGAGGGCCAGAGCTGCAGCTGGACCGAGAAGGGTATCTGGAATGACAATCGCAGTTGCGCTGACAACGGTGGGGCAGGGGCCGTAGTGCAGTACTGGTTTCAGCAAGTTTGGCAATTATCTGCTGAAGGCGAGACTGCCGAACTTCGAGGTACAACAGTGGAACGGTCATTGTTGACACAGTTCCTCTTGCTGAATAATCAGCGATGCAGTAGGATAGCTCTGCAAGATTGTCGAGAGACATGTCGTTTGGTGAGGTAGCCAAGGTGACTATAAGATTCTGTGGCAGGCGCTGAAGGAATGGTTCACGCAGCAGCGTGTTGTTTGTGTCCCACCTACAGCCACTGAGGAGTTGCCACATATGACATAGAAGTTCTGACGGTTGCCAAGCTCCTCTTCGTTGAGAAGCTGCTGGAGGCACCTGCGTACAGACACAGACTTGCGTTGCAGCACTGTGGTTTTGAAGTGGCCTTAGGGGATGGTGTCGTTGGGTGCATCCACACGTCTTAGAACTCCTTGACCACCTATGTAGAGAGTGCCAAGACAGCGTGGTGGAACCTTGCGCACTGCAAGGTAATGTGCCGAAGGTCGAAGGTGGCCTTCAACTGAGTAAACCAGGCTGCAGGATATTGTGGCCATCGGTCACCGGTCTCTCGTTCGTGGCCGCATCTGTGATGTCATGCTCACCATACAATTACATCCGCGTCACCACGTTATAGGGGCCGAGGTTAGGTCCACTACAACAATGAGCGATTCGGCGGGCGAAAGGCCTGAGAACCATTTGAAGTGATAGCAGGAGCAGAGGAAGCTCCCTTTTATTATTCTTCCCTTTTTTCTTCTCGCAGCTTGCAGCACGAGACACATGCGCCGGAGCATGCCATGTATAAAAGGCAGCCGAGGAAGATGACAATGGCTCCTAGAGTAATATTATGGTACATCACGCACTTTCCAGGGACTGTCTATCTGTCACTTACCATTCTCCCACCAACTTGGGTTGCTGGGTAGCCCATGGTCTCATGGTTAGAACACTGAGCTGCTGTGATGAGGAAACCGGGTTTGAAACCCATCGTCAGGCCAAGTTGGACCATGGGTATGTGACATTGTGTATGTGCTGCTTATCAGTTACCCTCTTTCACGCCAACTTATATTACTGGGTATATGCCATTCTTCAATGAACCTCTTTAACGGCAACGCCTTACACAAGGCATGTTTCAGCAGTACCATTATGGTGAGTTGATACAATGACAATGACATCTATTTTTCGCATCAGTACAGCGTAACGATATGAAGGGGCATGTGAAAAAAGCTGTCATTATGATAGCTTGACAATGCCGCAGCACCTGAATTGGCATTCGCAGCACTGACAAATACAATCAGCCTATAGCTTCTGAGAAATAATACAAAAGTTATGCAAATAAAAAAAGTGTTGTCTACAAACAATACAATCTTGCACAATCTTACAGGAATACATAAAGTACAATCCTAAAATAAAATCCATAAATCCATAAAATACATCCCTACACAGACAAATGCAATCTTGTACAGAGAGACAAGAGAAAGGAGCACAAGGTGTACATTATTATGCAAATATATTTCTACTTGATGCAGAGCAGGAACGAAACAAAGCGAACATACTGCTCTCCTCAAAAAAAAAGGGAAAGCACCAGACCAAACACAATTTTTGCTAAAAAAAAATTTCATATAATAAAAATAATAACATAATAAATAACAAATAATAACAAATAACAAATAATAACTTTAAAGGTAGTGCTCTCCAATTGAATCACTTCACTGCTTAATCTATTCATTAATCATGGTAGGTTATTTCGAGACGTCTGTTGTCCATATGTTGTTCTTATTCAAGGTATTTTGCAGCATTCCTTTTTATGTGTTAAATACATAGTGATATTGTTTTGTAACTTGGCAAGTTGCTTAAGTTTTAAGACCCAGTTTTTAAGTATTGTTTACATATTAACTTTTATATATAGGCATAGGCATAACTTGGACATTGTCCTTGAATCCTGCATATCCTCAGACCTCTACCCCTCTGCAGCAATCCAGCAGCCCTTTCCCATTAAATATATCAACACAAAATGTAATTTTCACGCACCGAGTGGCCTTACAACACATGACTGCAACTGTCTACACCATATTCGGTTAAATGTCACCTGCATTAACTACTTCTTGCACTAACTGCACACACATCATCACTTTGTAACATGCAATGTTTGCAATGATTTATATCGCATTTTGCATATCTCCACGAGCTACACAACTGCAAGAGCTGTCCCTAAGTCTGTTTTAAATTTGCGTGGCAGCGTGCATGTGTGCACGCAAGTATGCGTGCATGCAAACAGAGCCCTATTAGTCTTCCTCCAATACAGTGGCATGAGCCAGACACTTCAGTTGCCTGCACTGTGAGTGCTTGTCACTTGTTTATGCTGTCTGTGTGCGTATTATGTATGAGTGCATCATTTCGTGCATCACCTTTGTTATTTGGAGTAAGACGCTAGGCATAATATGCCCAGGCAAATATCTCCAACACTCATTAAACAATGCCTCCCTCTTTCTTGCACCAATGGCTGAGAACCCCAGATGTGGAAGATTCAGTTGCCTCGAACATGGCTTAGCCTAAAAATTGCAAGTGGAGCTTTTTTGCAATTAAATCTTCGTTGCAAATATCGACACTCCCAGGTTACATTTTTCAATGAGGTTTGCTATTATATAATAATAATAAATATCGTAAATAAACAGATGACTGAAACTGGAGCACAATAAATGCAGAGACTCATTTTCTCTTAGAATTTAGCTACCTGCAGGTTGTACTTTCCGCAACCAATATATCTGTACACCTTTGTGCGAGTGCTTATAATTTGATATACATAACTTCTAGTAACTAGGCCACTGTAATAGAACATTGGTGAAAAAAACCATCAAATTTCAGAAGCACTAGAAGGATCATCATGTTACACTTAGTAGGTGACCATCCACAGCGGACTGGCACCATTTCTTACCTGCCCAAGGCGCCCGATGGCTGGCACTGGTCACGACAAGAATGGCCCAGGACAAAAGCAAAGCAGCAAATGTGGCCCGCATTTCGACAGGTATGCAATGGCGTGTTCACTCAGCAGCAAACACGCTTGGTGCGTGAAGTGGCCAGCAAGCGTCTAAAACAGTTGGCAGAAAACAGAATCATTACCACGTGAATGCAAGAACAGGCCATATAAGCAAGCAAAGGTATCGCGCAGAAAAATAAAAACGAGTAGGACCCATACCACAGTGCCGATCTGCCCAAGTTCTCAGATATGAATCCTTACATCCAAAAATTTAGCGCTAACCAAAAGATGATTAGAAGGAATATCAAGTGCTCGAATAACTACACTTCATGGAGTTGCCAATATGAGAAATGAAATGTGCACACAACTAGCACAGTAGTCTGTTAAAGTCATGAGGATATAATAAGTGGCAACATGCAGCCTCTTTTTGATGCCCTTTTAAGCACATTGTAATTTCATGCAAAACTAACCCTGATGTTCTGTTTAGTTATTGGCTGCATGGAATGCTTATTAGTTTGCTTAGTGCCAAAGCTGAGATATATAAATAATTAAGGTCACTAAAGAATTACTACTTCATCAATATATATTGCAAACAAAACTTTGAAGTGTTCAAAGCCAGCAATTTTACCTGTGCAATGCTGCCACCTTGACCAAGAAAAAAAAAACAGCTCAGAGTTAGCGAGGCTTTTTCTTTTCAATAAGCACTACATCCAAAAATAAAAACAAAATAAAATGATAATTAATCAAGTACCATACATTTGGTCATTAAAAGTTTTTGAAAGGCTCTATATAAATTTGGTAAATATTTGACAAGACCGAAGTGGAAAGCCAACAACCCACTGAGCACTGTTTCCATAGCCCAGGTAATTGCAGGCACAGGAGAATGAACAATGCGCGTCCATTTTTCTTATGTGGACAAAGCTGGTTGTGTCAGCTAATGCAATAAGCACCTACCATAGGGTTGTCCTCCAAGAACATGTATCGAAAATGAGCAGAAGTTGCATTTGGACTCAAAGGAGAAAGCTTTGAAGAAATGATAAATATACAAAGATGGACTGTTCAGTCTTGAAATGTTGGGTAATGCCCCACTTTCATGAGTGTACAGTTTAATGGGCCCCTCACCAGGCCACACAGCAAACTTTGGTTATACGCATTCTGCAGAAAAATTTTTTTTCAGATCAGCTCATTAATAGCCGAGACAGAAATATTTCAGTGTCGCGAACGCATGATTTCGGGAGACTAGCTCCAATGCCAAGCGAGACACTCTCTCCACTTGCCCCATCTAGCCCCCGCAAGCGAAATTCATTCCCTGCATTCTCCCATTCCAGAACTTGAGGATCCTCGCTTCTTTTTTTTTTTCTGGCGCTACGCATTCCTGCTGACGGCATCGCGCGCTGTGCACAAGGAAACATGACTAATGGTATAATTCAATGCTACACGAATACTGAGGCAGACACAAGTGGATCACAGAGCATGATCCTGCGCTGGAACATGGTAGAAAATGGCATAGTTTCGGTGTCTGCACGCACGACTGCATGACATGGGAACTAGCAGACAAAACGGAAGTACATCTCTCTTGCTGCAGTGCAAAGTAAAAGAGGAACACACAGACATTCAGTTTGTGTGTTTTATTATTTCTCTAAGCTTTAATTCGTCTATTCAAGCATATATTACACAAATAACAGATGCTGCCTCGAATAATTATTGAAGTCACGTGTCACCACGAGTGACGTCACAGCACAAACACACGCACGTACACATGCTAGGTGCACTAGCATGTGTACGTCATCCTGCGGCTTGGAGCGCGGCGGCCGCGAGGAGAAGAAAAAATGGCATTTGGTTTTAAATTTCAGATCTTTCTGCGGCACGTAGAGACATAATACTTTGCAGACACGATCGTTATCAGGCATTGTATGCTCTGCGCTTGTCAGCTCAAAATGGCCAGAACTGGTGAGAGGCCCTTTAAAAGAATAAGAAATGGATCTGCTTGAAGCAGTTGAGTTCTTTTATGGAAGCCTGACACAGCATTTGTGATGCAAGTCTAGTTACAATTTAGCAAGAGCCAGAAAATCAGCAAGTGGCGTGTGGTGTGACAGTTAAGCGTCCCGGCAACCGCAGCTCGCTTGCAGATGCACGGAGGCGAGCGCCATCTGGATGGCATTGCAAGGAACTGAGTGGGCCGCACCACTCTATGAATGATGGAAACGCTGGAAAAGGGGTTTGTGTTTGAGTTTCAGTGTAACATAACTATGTTTTCTAGTATATTCAAATTACAATCCAACACTATCATGTCTGTCCGGAGGTTGTGTTTAGGTCGTACTTTACAATTTTTGCTGACGCATTTTACTTTCAGGAATTTAATGAAATGCCTCTGCACCTCGTGGAGGGCCAGCGTGGTTGTGGTTTAGAATGATTTTTCACAAAACGATGCCTGACATAAGACGTCGACACAGGATTTTTTTGCAAAGCGGGGTCCTTAACACTATCGCATTAAAACTGGCTGTGAGTGTGAAGTATCTTATGACATCGTTGAAATAGCAGTATCAAAGAGGGAAAAAAATTTTTGGTCTACTACATCTTACATATGCATCATAAATACTTATTTTATACAGCATCAATGTCAAAGATACAAGTACCCGTAGCGGTTCCTTAGCGTCTAGGTCGCGGTTTTGATTATTAGCCACGGTGGCTACATTTCGATGAAATTAGAAAGCAAGAACACTCATGTACATAGATTTAGTTCCATGTTAAAGAACTCCAGGTGGTCAAAACTAAGCCACAGTCTCCTATTATGGTGTGCTTCATAATCATACTGTAGTTTTGGCACGTGAAAGCACAGAATTAATTTTTTTTTTTAATTAAAGGTACACGCTTTAAGTATTCTTCATAACACTGGCCCAGCTGTTCTCTCCAAACAGCAATCTCATTGTCACTCAACATGAAACCGTATTTTATAACTTGATTTGTGCTCAAGTAGTTAGGGCTTGATTAAGGACAGCATGTAGCAGTTCACTGACAGCCCTGCTGACTGAATTCACTGTATTAAAATACAATCATCACTTTAATGTGGCCAAGGCTTCTCCACAGATTCCTCATGCTATCCGTAAAGCGGTAGTGCTCATGCCACAAGTGGGTACCATTCAAAGAATGCATTCACATGTGCTGTTAGTTTGTTCTTGCTCTAAAGCACATATGAGCCATAGTGTTGCTCTCACTTAAGGCACAAAATCTACCATTTGTGTAGCAGTGTTTGAGCCATGTGAAGGCACCTGCTAGTGGTGACTAGCATATGGTGCACTGCAATACGATTAATCACATGCTGCCTAGTAATGAAATGTTCACTGACAACTCATCAGGTGAGGAAGTGAATGGTCAAAATGAAACAATCGCTGGACTAAGCACTAGGAATAAGTACATAATTGGCATTTGACGGCCACTGCAGGCCCCTTGTTCACAGCGAAGGGCAAGGAAGGAAGGTCTGATCCTTTATACATTAGGTGAAGCAAAGTGAGCTGTATATCTCTGCTGGCGTAATCACAAGAGACAAGTGTCTCTCTTCATGTCTACCTTGAGAGTTATGTATTCAGTTACCAATATATGCAACAAATTGGATGCGGGGTAACCTTCATCATCCTCATTTATTTTACCGTTAAAGGTCCCTTTCGGGTATTGCATAAGGAGAGAGGGCGGGAGGATACAAAAAAAACAATTGATACATTGAAATGTGGTTAGAAATGTAAAACAACTAGACATTTCATAGGACACTGGAAAAATCCAGAGGTATACATCTGCACTCTGTGCCACCAAGTGCATAAATAATCAGACCCTCTTGCTTGGCTCTTCAGTGCAAACAAGGGTCCCATACAGGCTCCAAGCATCAATTATATGTTTATTCCTAGTATTTAGGTAAGTTCCCATTTTATTTTGACAATGATGACGAGTAATGCAAAAGCAAAGAACTTTTACTATGCTAGCATGACTGTTGCAACATTCAGTTAAATTAGAACGAAAAGCCTAAGCATCAATACTGATGCAAATGTTCCAGCGACAGCAACACACATGCTCTGTCTCATACAATTGAGTGCAACTCCATCTGTAAATAAAAGTGGTCTATAAAGAAAATTTCATATTGTGACACACCTGCTCGCTGCAGGCGACACTTAATGATGGACGTAAGGATGTTAGAATGCGATAAAAAAAATTAATCAGTAGAAGTTGTTTGCACAGAACATTAATCTATTGCTTTCTATGACAAACTTCTTTGATGCCTACTTCACTGCATGAATTTGATGCATACGAAATGCACGTGTCTCACTACTAATCAGGTTAGTTTTTGCTTACATTCATATGCTCATTTTTACTTCTACTCACGTCTACTTGTGTATTACAAATGTCCATGTTTCTTACAACCTGCTGCCCTCCCTGAATGTCAAACTTTTCTCTTTCAGTGGGACTACCCTTTTTCGTGACAAATATCTGAGAAATATTTTTGTGACAAAATATGTGTTGAAATTGCGTGCGGCCCCCTTCCGTGGCGATCTCAGTGACCAAGTGCGCGCGCAAGTTACAACTGATACAATCTGGAAACATATGAGCCGATTATTATACGTAGGCGCAGCAGAATGTAAGAGCTTTTTTGGGCAAGAAACATCGGTTCTAATTTCCTGCATCTCTTAGAACTTGTGTAACTCCTGAGAAATATTAAACAGCAGAGATAATTTTTCCTAGAACACAGCTCGGTTATGGTTTAGAATCTCTTCGCAATTAAAATCCGACGTTGTTTACGTCTACTATGGTACGAGCGCGACTATTATTAGTACATAACAGTAACCTAAAACCCTGTCATTTGCATATTCGATATCGCTTTGCGCTTCCCCAAAGCGGGCTCTTCTAACGCGCATTTGACGGCAGTGCAACGTATGGACAGATAATCAACGAACTCACAATTAACGAACTCGTGAGTTCAACTATTTAAAGGGAAGATCACAAATAAATGAGGAAGCCAGCATCATGGCAGAACGATGAGATCACCTACATTTGTAATGACAGAGGCGCGCATATATTATCGCCTTCTCAAATGCATGACTATTTGCGAAACACAAGTCTCTTAGAAAATAAAGAGAGAATTATGACAGTGTGTGAGCGTTTGAGAAGATGTGCCTATTTGATTGAGCAACAAGAACGTCCTAAAGTTACGCGGAATAACAAAAGAAGAATCGCTGAACTTTTCGGGCCTCGGCTTACGTGCAGCCTATGTATTAAAACTCCTACAATACCAAAAAACTGTATCATCTCGCTATTCTAGGATGAAAGGAGTTGGAGGGAGCCAAACCTTGTACGTCAATACAGCAAATTAAGGTTGAGTAATTACCTCAATACTCTTGGCTTGGGTTAGGCAGCCGAGAGCTCCTCCAATTGGCTCCTCGATGTCATAAGTGCGCTTGACGGCTAAATCACAGCGTCCCCTTCAAACACAGTATGCACAATGCAGCACAAATAATTAGCGCAGCGGCACGTTCAACATAGCATACGAATGAAGCATATTTAGCATTTCTGTGCCGCACTGCGAAGCACAACTCGGAGCAGCCTGGATCGGCTGCAAAAATAATAAACATAAAGTTAAAAGCAGCGGTAAACTACGTGGCGCTGCAGGCATAAGCGCTGTTTTGTTTTAAATAAAAGAATGCAGGCTAACGTTACTGGTGCTTTTTTATAAGAATTACAAACAAATAAATCACTTAGTTAACCTTAATTTTACAAGAAAATAAATTATTCTTGTTTTGATGAATGTAACATCGTAGTATGGCCAAGACGCGTTCCGAGGCTTCATTGGTGCAAAACAAGCAGAATTACCACAATATTTAAGCATGTCGCAAGCTACAATGTCATTTATTTGCTGACGAGAACGTGTAGATTTGTGAATCTACGTCGACAAGCCATTTTGTCCGTAATCCGAACGGCGTTAGCGGCAGCGACGATGGCGTGCAATTCCGCTATGGCGACTAGCAACTGTTCGGAACAGTCGATGCAAACGCGTAAGCAAGCCGTTCGATTACGAGTTAGTGTGAGGCCACACGCTAATGTGCTGCCGTGAAAAACTTCCTACGTTCCTCCTCATCGTATGCGGCATCGAAGTTACCATCTCTGAACGGCACACTCCATGATCGAGACGCCAGCAGTTGTTCCGAAGTCGCCGACGTTCTCGTAGGGCGCTGGCGGCCGCTTCACCTGGGGAGCCGGGCCGCTTATGATCGGGCATCAACAGCTTCCTGCGGTTTGCTAACCGCTACTCGTGGCTGAGGATCGCCTCCGCCTGCTGGCAAATGTGAACGCATCATGTTGTGTCCGTCGGAGCCGGCAGCGGAGAACGGCATCTCCGTGTGCGTCGCGGCTCCTTCAGCTGCGCCCGCCCCAGTTGTAGTACAGGATTTCAGCGGTGGTCCTGACGGTGGCGTGAAACCAGAAAACACCGGACCGAATGGAACAGTCGCAAGTGGCAACGGGAGCGGCTGTTGTACTCCCGTCGTCCCCGCAAGCACTGCGGCCAACTCCGCTTCCGTCGACGCTGACGGAGGCGGCGATCCCAAGCTAAAGGCGCTGTGCGTCGCACAACGCGGAGCCGAGCTCACGGCGGACTCGTACTCGAGTACGGACTCGGGAGGCACGGCGGTGGTAGCACCACGCTACTGCAACGATCCCTACTGCCAACTGAAGGAAGATGGGACATCAGTGGTGGTTGCCGTGGTGCCTACACAGGCGGACGGCGGCGTCAGGTCGTGGAAGTGCGAGGTTTGTTGCAAGCAGTTTGCGCAAAAACACCACCTGCAGACACACTTGCTCTGCCACTCTGGTGTGAAGAGGTTCGAGTGCCAAGTGTGCCACAAGGCATTCAAGCAGCAAGCACACCTGAACACGCACCTCCTCATCCACGAAGGTCGGCGACCGCATAGGTGCCCGCACTGTGACCACAGCTTCCTGCAGGTGAGACGTCCATCTGTATCAGCTGCAGTGTCGATGAATGATAATTACGATCAGCGAGTGGGTGCCGTCGATGGCTACCTGGTTTCTGTGCTGCATGTACGGAAAGTGTGGTGCACTACCCATTGGAGTAGTAATCATAATAGAACTTATTTCGTCTGCATTTTCTTTTTTTTTCGCGGTGGCATCGCCGCATTCATTTGAATCCCCGCGTTAACTCTATTGGAATCGTAGTCGAAATGGCTGCAGTCGAGTATTTCCTTTAATTGGTAACCGTGGCATAGTTGTGTTGAAACACGACACCAATAGGAAACTAGAAAACCTAAAGGGGCGGGAGGTAGCAGTAGCAAAATTAAAAAAAAAAAAAAAACAGCAACCCGACGTTTCGGCTTGTGCACGAGAGCCTTGTTCACAATCGGGAACTACACGGAACACATGTCAGTTAAGATTACTGTCCAGTCACCATATTGCAGTAGAAACTTGCCCACGCCAGAGAATGCAGTGACATACGTGTAACCCTTTTGTCTGAATCCAGTTGCTAAACAGTCAAATATGTCGTTTGAAACAGTTGAAGAAGCAGGCATTAGTTTGATGCACTCTGCAACAACAGTGTGAAACTACTAAATAAGATGCTCAGTTTTACACAATTCACTGAGGTCATAAGATAAAAATTTGCACAGTTGGACTTTCTGCTGATACTCTTGGTAAGTAAGTACCTGAATTGTGCAAGTAAAACTCTTGCTTGGGCTAGTTGGTTCATGCTTGAATTAGTAAAGGCAAGGCGCAGAAGACCAGGACTCAAGAAGAACACAAACGACAGGACCGGCAAAGCTTTCAACAAAGCTTTCGCACCGATCCTGCCATTTTGTGCGTCGGCCTGATCGCCGTCTCAGCTTGCCAGTCTCGAGTGGCTCCGGTCCTGTCGTTTGTGTGCTTCTTCTCGAGTCCTGGTCTTCTGCGCCTTGCCTTTACGAATTGTGCAAGCTTTCCTATACAAAATCAAATATTCTCAATTATGGTGTCATAAGCTGTGTGGCACTTTTGAGGGTTGATGGGGAATGAGGGTGCAGTATTAGGATGGAAAACATGCACATATTTAGACTTCATTTCGTATTCTGTGAATGGTTGCTATCTGACTGGAGGAGGAAGATGCCAAATCACCATTAACAAATGAGTTTTGCAATGATTTGCAAAGTGGACGAAGATTAAGATCTTAAAGGAAAAGTGATGTGCTAAATCTAGTATACAAGTGTGCAAATGTGGACACCTGTAGTGAAGAGGTTATAGGTGTCATACATCTGTGTTATTATGGCCTTAAACCAGTATTTTGCACTGATGTGCAAATGGGCTGTGAAAGTTGCTCTTTCTATTTGAAAAGAGAGGGGGGGTTGTGAAAAAGAGAACGCTATAACAGATCAGGCAGCAGAGTTGTAATTGGAGGTTGTGCTGCTTTATTTCATGCACCTAAACCACAGCACTGACAGCACCATTTATGTGAACGAGTATAGCTTGGCAGGAGGGAGTGCTTTAGTGTCAGAACTCCATTAAATTTTTATAATCTCCGTTATTATAACACAATCCTAAATAAGCCGTGCAGACATGCGTCACCTTGCAAAATCACAACCTAACATCCAGCAAAGCCACTTGTTTCAATCCTCCTGCATAAACTGCTATTCTGAGGTGTGATCTTCAGTGTACAATGGTAGCACCATGGATGCTGTTGCTTGGGTACTTTTCCTAATGCTGAAGTCAGTCTCAGTGGCAAGATTGCTGTGGCAACCATGTAGGAAAGGAACTTTCTTCCCCTGTGCTGCCAACACTGGCCAGTAACGTGATTCTCCCCTGGCTTGCAACTGGTGCTTCTCAGCAGTGTAGACAAATCCCATGTTGATAAGTGTTAACTGGAACGTTAATGCAGTCGTCACAAAATTTGGGGATATCTTTATTGAATTTGGTGCTAAGCAGTTACTTCTGCTGAGTGGGTATGACTTCATTTCAGCTTGGGTTCAATTCTGCAATTAAGACATGTGCCCTAAAGCTACTAAATGAATACTTAATTAGTAAATCTTTGTTAATTAGGTAATGTCACACTGCAATTTTTGTACAAGTAATGCCCACCTCTTCAAGAAAGCCAGCTGATGTGTCAGAATTGCAATATCTACCACAGGTGAGTTTTACAGTGTCTTTCTACATAAAAAAAAATCATTTGACTCATGTATTCTTTATAGCTAGTACACCTGCGAGTGTGCTGTGCTGTCTAGTTCAAGATAGCTTGTCATGGATCGAATTGATCATCATTGGCGTAATTGTGAATCTTTGTGCGAATTGTGTATATGCAAAATTAAAAAAAGGATTGAAATGCAGGAAAGTGTGAACAAAGGTATCGTTGGCCACTCTTATTGCTTTCTTCCACATCTTTCTAAAGCACTCGTGTCCTTGCAGGTGACCCACCTGAAGAGACACCTGGTGACTCATGGTGGCAGCTGCCTGCCCTGCGCTATCTGTGGCCGACGCTTTGCATTTCCAAGTGACCTCTCTGCGCATGTTGCCAAGCATCACCCCCCGCCTCTGCTGCGCACAAGCACAGGTGCTCCTGCACCGCCAGCACACAGACTCCAGTGCGAGGTGTGTGAGCGGCTATTCCAGTATCCCAGTCAGCTGCGAGACCACATGTTGGTGCACACACAGGTGCGCCGCTTTGCATGCCCAGAATGTGGCATGCGCTTTATGAAAGAGCACCACCTCCGCAATCACCTTGTCACCCACAGCCCCGTGAAACCATTCCCGTGCCCTGTCTGTGGCAGGGCCTTCTCCCTCAAGGCCAACATGGAGAGGCACGTCCTCATACACGAGGCCCAGCGCAGGTTTGGTTGTGAACGCTGTGGCAAGCGTTTCTCGCAACCCCAGACACTCAAGATGCATCTGGTGTCGCACGCCGATGTGAAGCCATACTCATGCAGTGTCTGTGGCAAGGGCCTGGCACGAGCGCACAACCTGCGCGCCCACATGGCCATTCATCAGACAAGTAAGCCCCACCGCTGTCCCGATTGCAGTAGCACGTTTACGCTTCGTGGGAACCTAGTGCGGCACCTCAAGGAGAAGCATGGTCCAGCCGTTATCCCTGCTGGATCTGTGGAGGTAGTGATTACACCGCAAAGCCCCAACCGCAATGCGGCCAAGCGCAGAAAGAACACGCCAAAGCGGCTCAAAAAGTGTGGCGAAGGTTCCGGTGAAGAGGACGGTGACAACGAGGAAGAAGGAGAAGAGGAGGATGGTGAAACAGAGGGAGAACAAGCAGAGACAGACGGAGTAGAGGCAGGCCGGGACCGGTTCCAGGACCTCTCTGGGCACAAGTATCAGGGGTTGCCAGGGTCACCAGAAACTGCACGCAGTGTTGAAGTCCTTCAGGCCACTGTGTACTACCCTGCCCCCATTGTAACACAAGAGGTGCCGTTGTCCGAACACAAGCCGTTCTCACTACATGCGCTCCAGCCAGCGCCAGTGTTTGCATCACCTGGCAGCTTCTATGGGGAACTCCCAACAGCAACACCTGCTGCAGTCGGTTCTGAGGAAGTCGGTGCTCGATTGCAGGCATTGCATGCGGCCATTGATGACCTGGCGGGCAAGTTGGGCCCTGATCACGACAAAGTGACGGCCTTGCATGCGGCATTGGATCAGCTTGTGCCTCCATCACAGCAGCCGAGCTCTGCTGCGCCTTGAGAAATGGCACGGATCTGCCAACTTTGCAAACTATAGCAGAGTCCGTATACTTTTTTTTCTTTGTTTCTTTTTTTTTTAGTTTTAATGTGCGACATTTAAGAAACCAGTACCTTAGACAAATTTGCATCTGATGCACACCTGTCAGACACTGCGTACGCAGATGCTTGATCCCAAAGTAATGTAGTTTTATTAGGGCTGATTCTTGTTAAAGCGCATTTAGTTCCTCGTGGAGTGGCTGTAGAGCGAACTGCTTGTGATGTGGCACTGCTGGCAGCACCACTGACTGCTGCTTTCAAAGGAACAATGTGCGACAGGGTAAATAAGTTTGGCCCTTTCTTTTTTCAGCTTTGGCTTGTGAAGAGATTGTGTGCCGATTCTTCTCAGGCAATGCCAAGTGTAAATGAAAAGAACCTTGCAGATTACTTTTCCTGTGCCTGCAAGTGAGTGGACCCGATTATGTGTGACCTGAGTGACTCCTGCCAGAATGTGACGTGACTGAAGGAAAGAACTAGAAAATATGAATCTTTCTAGTGTTAGTTGAAATGAGTGTTTGTGCATTTGGGGAGAGCAACTATGCTTTGTGTAGTACACGTATTTATGAAATACAGATGGTCAGCATACACTGTGCATGTGAGATTTCTATAACACTGCTGGGCTGGCCAGCTGAAGTATCATCATGTTAAAAACATGAGTAAATGTGCTTGGAATGTTTGTATACTCCCATATCATTCACAGTAGGTAACTCTGTGGAGGCTACCGCCCAGTATACCACCCTAATATACCAATTATAAAAGAAAGAAGCAAGGTAAAAGATTAATCTGCAGGCTTGTCCCCATTTGATCAACACAGAGTTGGACCATTTGCAGGATGCTTCGGCCTTTTTCTATGCACATATTAGCACATTAAATGAGCACTTTAAACATAGTTGGAAGAACAACTGCATAACAAAAAGAAATCCTTAAAGAATGAAACTGCCTTAGCAAATCTTTGCAGTTTTAATGTGCTCTTTAGAAAGGCAGTTAGAAAGTTGGTAATGTATTTAAGTGGCTTCTGTGAATGGTTTCTTTGTACATATGCATCTGTTAATAAAATACAGATGAACAATTTAAATTCATCTATATACCACACATATTAAACATATATGTATACATGGTGTCCCTGCTAGCTTTAGCCACAGTTTAAAAATATGTAAATGCCATGTAGCTGGACAGAACAAATGTAATGTTGTTTTCCATCGCTTGGAGATACTCAAACTTCTTTTTTTCATTCCGCATTTTTAGGTCATTAGTCTTAATTAATTGATCAACTTCTCAAATATTATTATTAAGTTAAAAGTGTCAATGAGAAAATTTTAGAGCTGCATGAAAAACTCCATAAACAGCTTTCTGTTCATCGATACATGTTACGTAAATATGTTTTTCTGAGCGTGAAAGAAGCCCGCGAATACACGCAAAGTTGCTCGAGCAGCCAGTCGCATGGCAATTTTGTGTGCATTTGTGGGCTTCTTTCACGCTCAGAAAACTTTTATGTAGCACGTATTTAGCAACAGAAAGCTGTTTCGGTAGTTTTTCATGTCGCTGTACAATTTTCTCATTGACACTTTTTATCTAATTATAACATTTGAGAAGTTGATTTATTAAGGCTAATTATCTAATTAGGCAGAATGAAAAAAATTGTTTGAGTATCGCCTAGCGACGGCAAACAACATTACCTTTGTTCTGTCCAGCTACGTGGCATTTGCATATTTTTAAACTCTGCCTAAAGTTAGCTGGGACACCCTGTATATACGTGGTGATAATTTCGAAGTGTTAGGGAATTTTTTTTTTTATTATTGCCTGTTGCAGATAACATAATTCTAGTCCTTCAGCTGGATTGTTCAGAGAGGCAGGCATTACTTGCACAAGAAATTGAAACATTTAATTTACAGAAATTCACACTAATTTACTTTTTAATTAACTTCACAGTACATATTGCAATCTACAAATGGTAGCCTGTGAGCTTGCAAGGTGTGTCCGCTTGAAATCAATCTCTAGGGTGACACCAGTTTGGAGTGCCCAATCCCCCGCAATGGCTGACCCAACAGGTATGTAGCCTTGAATATATTACGATAGTGCCCTATCCACAACAGACACATCAATGTCGAGCATGGCTGCTTGACATAGAAACATTGCAGCAACGTTCCAGCCAGAATACTAGGATACTACAAAGTTTCAACAGGGATGCAGTGATTACAAGATATACTGTGTCGTGGTATAATTTGGCATTGTGGTTGGCAGCGGGATTGCTACTGTGTGTGTCTGCAGTAGCAATACAATGTTTGTCGCTACACTGCTTTAGTGCTAATTTCATTAACGTCAACATTCATCATGGGATGGGTATTTCTAGAATTCTTGTGTGCTTAACATGGCATGCAGCACACAGGTTGCCATACAGAGCTTTCTTAGTTCCTTAGGCTGGTGAAAAACAGGATGAATGAGTGTGGAAATGGATTTTCCTGCAGTGTTCTTGTTAGTGCAGTTTACCATCACGGTGCACTGTACATTTCCTATAAAACGCATGCTGAGCTCCAAATTCAACATTTCTTGCTAGTTGTGTAGATCACGGCTGCAGCAGGTTTGGGTTTGCATCAAATGGTGATAAAAGAACACAATGGACGAGGAAGATGAAAACTAGCAATAACGAGTTTTTTCTTCCTCTTATCTCCTTCTGATAGCTTTAATGCAATTAGCATTCTTGGGGAACTTCATGCACTTTTCGGTACGTCTGTGTGTACCTCTTCTTTCACATCAACTTGGGTCAGTGAGTGGGTGCCCAAATAGACAACTTGGGGCAGTAAGTATGTGTGACGGGGCATGTGCCCCTGGGTATGTGCAAGAACGGACAAAAAATTAAATTCTGGGGTTTTACATGCCAAAACCACAATATGATTATGAGGCAAGCCATAGTGGGGGACTCTGATTTGATTTAGTTACCTGGGGCTTTTTAACATGCACCTAAATATGAGTACACGAGTGCAATGCACCCACTTCAGTCAGGATCAAACTCTCAGCCTCAAGCGTAGCAGCACAACACCATAGCCCCTAAGCTACCGCGGCAGCTTTCAAGAATGACTTGGGTCAATGGGTACATACAAATGAGCACTAGGTGTGTGAACATTCTTGGCCAATCCCCAAGGATGGATACATGCCACCGGTTGGGCGCCCGGATAGACAAGCAAAACCAAAAGCAAGAAGTGAAGTCGGCGACAGAGAAGTTAAAAAGTCAGCACCAAAACAAGCTGAGTGCAGAGAAAGAAATCAAGTGAAGAAATTGGGATGGAACCAGAGTGTGCATCGAGCAAGGGCCGTTGAGCTAGACAAGATGTTGGTAAGTCAGCTACACTTGAGTAATTTGGCAATATGGTGCACTGATACATTCCATCCGTGCTAACTGCATTGACATTATTATGAAATTGGTTCTGCTGGAAGTTTAATTTTATTTAATTCAAACAAACAACTTATTTGCTAAATTTCAACTGCATTTAACCTGCACTGCCCCGATTCTTCCCCAATGGTACCCCTTAAATATATATGCATGTGCAGTCTTTAAAGTCATCACAAGAACCAGCTAAAAGATAAATTGGTCAAGACAATCTGGGGGCAAGTTGGTTGTTTGTAGCTTGCATGGAATGACTCGAAAAAACAAAATATGCACTGCAAGAATCTGTCTAAATGAAGCTTTCATTGGTATTTGCAAAGAATGTTCTTGTTTAGCCACATTTTTGTAAGTATAGAGCACATGATCAAGTTAGACGCATTTTCACCAGAAAATGGCTCACTCAATGTAAGCTTGTGGCACTTGAACATGCGAATCCCACCAATAACGACACTGGGATGTCGATGCTGGGATGATCACAGTGTTACGACGAAATGACAATGCAATGACAACAGAATGAAGAAAGCAGAACTAAGATGGCACAGGAAAGAAGGAATGATCACAATGGAATGAAGGTGATGAAATGACGACAGCATGTTTGTGTTGGAGCTCAAGTTCACACTTATTGCATCACCTGCCATCCCAGTCCACCTTGGTCTGCAGTCTTGTACCGGCCAATTGGGCAAGACAGCAGCCAGCATCCGGGTTAAAGAGGCAAGGAGTGTCGCTTCAAAAAAAGAAAAAGTCTTCAGCAATTCCTTCAGCTGTCAACTTATCCACTACAACAGCAGCAGGCTTTGACTAGAGTGTACTAGAATGGAGGAGTGGGTGGACGCCTTGGCAAGCATCAAGGGTGATGCAAAAAATGCAAAAATTGCGGTGGTGCTGCCATCGCCTTTATCTGAAGCTCCAGCTCCTTCAGCTGTGCCCATTGGCTGAGGCAAGCTCATGGGCCAAGTAACTGTTGTCTGCTTGATGCAATGTTGTTGCATCATTTGCATCGTTTCCGTTGCTCCTTCTCCATTCTATTTACAGCTCGGTGGGGAATAAATTCAGTTTCTGCCACTGAGTATCAAAACGATGCAGCAGAGTGAAACGCCTGTCAAAGCTCCATGCAGCTGCGGTAACACTGGCTGTGGTAGGGTCTCCGACATGACAAACGTCCGGCCGGCGCACAGCGCCACTCATTCAGGTGAAGGCGATAGTGGCGTCACCAACTTTTAATAAGAAAATCCTCAATGGAGAGCCTGCGCTGGACCCACTCCCTCCATCTAGTACACTCTACTGACAGTAAGGCAGCCATCTTCCCAAGAACAACTTTCTTGTGATGCACGCATTAAAAAAAAATTATTAGATGTAGAAAAATCTGAATCTTTGTCCAATATTCATGTTGCCCCTGGGATACACGCACAGATGCCCTCACTCTCGTGGTCTTTGTGGCGCACAGGTTGGCAAGCACAAGTAGTCTCCAGCTCTGAACTGCACATTGCCTAGGAGCAAAAGTTTGATTACCAGTGGTGGATTATTTTTTTTTTCGTTTATGCTGTGTGGAGAGAGATTACAAGGGAAATGAGAGGTGAGCCTGAGCTACTGTGTTCTAACCTGTGACTCGCGACTAGAGTAAGGTGAACAAAAGAGGGAGAAAGTGGAGATAAGAAAAGCAGGGCATGAAAAAACACCAAGAAATTACAGAACTCATGTCACGACTGTTGAGGCAGTGCAAATAACAATCAAGCAACATAGCGATATTCCTGAAGTCACGTTTACTTAAGATGTGTAGTGGTAATTATAAGACTATCGTAGCTTCAGCTATATTCCACATACTCCGATATCGCCCCACTTTGCTATGGCACTTGCATGCCAAGGTCACCCATGAACATAAAGGCACGACGACGACTGCATGAGAGCAACACAGTGAATATGGAATGACGATAAAGCAATGATACCGATCGAATGACAGAGACGTATAACGACAACGGAATGACGATAATGAAGTGTCATTATTTAAATTATTGTATAATGACAATGTGCAGACGACAGCATGAAGACAATGAGATGATGACTGTGTGACAGGCAAGACAGTACGACAATGAATGCATGATAGAATCTGTGCAATGACAACGATGGCATGACAACGGCAGCTTAATCAACAGAATGACAAACAAGGAATGATGTCGATGGATCGACGAAGGTGGTACAGTACAACAACAACGGGACGACGATGCCATAGTGATGACAATGATGGCATGACACGAGTCGGATGTCAAAGTTACAATGATGACAATGAAACATCCATGATAGAATCCAGATGATGGTATGATGACAAATGCACGATGACTGTATCACGAAACCAACCTGTATGACGACAGCATGACGAAGCTGGAGTGACGGATGGCACAACCATGAAGGTTCGACGATGGAGGCACGATACCGGCTGTCCGACATGACAAGGGCAACATAATTGCGATTAATGACGACAGTACCACTAAAATACAATGACGAAGAAAGATCAATGATGAAACGAGGAAGGCAGTACGACAGTAGGATGACATCACTGAAGTGGTGCCAATTTTAAAACAGCACGACGACGATGGCATGACACGAGTGTGCAAAGATGGTGCGATGATGATGGCTTGATGGGAGTCGGGTGACAAAGCTGGAATGACGCTGCCACGAATACGAGAGCATAACGGCCCCGAACACATACTTAGTAGCCGAAGCTATTAGACAACTCAGACCACTGGGTCGGAGTAGAACTGACAATGGAAGAACAACGATCGAATGACGGCATAACCAAGGCGGTGCGACAACAAATGCACGACTGTATGACAACAATGGCATGACAAAGCTGGAATGTCGGCGATGCAACGACCATGAAGGCATCACGACCACGAGCTCATACCTAGTGGCCCAAGCTATTAGACAACTTGGGCCACTGGGTTGGGATAGAAGGTGCGACGACGACGGCATGACAAGAGCAAGATATCGCGAAGTGGGAATCGTGACAGTGGGATATCAAGAGTCATCACGACCAGGAGCACATACCTAGTAGCCCAAGAAGTTAGTCAACTTGGGCCACTGGGTCACCGTAGGAGGCTAGATAGACAGTTTCAAAATAGCAAAGGCAAACAATGCTATTAGCATTAAAATATCTGGAATGCTTATTACAGCCACATATCCAGCTCACTTTCAGAAGCCATAATAGCCTGATGTGCAGAGCATTTCAGCCGTGGACCCAACTTTCGAAATGTGCCGTTAGCAATGCGTGCCAATGATCCAGCCACTGAGTATCTCCTTCACAAGTACAAAAAGCACATATAAAGCAAATGGTCTGGTTTCTGTCACAGTGCAGTTTTACAGTCTGGACTGTCTGCATGGCTAATAAAATCGCAACAGTGTTGAGTTTCACCATGTGGCGTGGGTGAAACTGATAATAGGAAACTGGTCTAACGACCTGATTGGCAACATAATGGGGAAGATCAAACAAGCAGAGTTCCTTTGACTGCTGTTGCAGCAAAAGCACAACTGACAAGACAAGAACGGGCACCATCAGTGCAAGCTATGACAACTTGTCCAACAGTATGGGCTCACAGGTACCTAACTGGTTGGAGCAGAAATAAATGCCTTCTTGCTACTGATCTACAATAAGCCACAAGAAATTCAACCATAGATGACAGACAACACAATGTTTTATTACACAAAGAATCGTAGATGACAGACAACACAATGTTTTATTACACAAATAAAAAGAAAAGTGAAATCCTCTTTGGACATGACTCAACGGCGTCTCCTGTCGGATGATCGGTCCCTGCGACGATGGCTTCTTTTTCTGCAACGCAATATTGCACCCATCAAATACTGACAGACATAAGAAAAATCAGAGGGCTACCACAAAGAAAAAGAAAACACCAGATGTCTGAAACCTCGAGGGAGGAAAAATATACTATTAGTATACGTGCATGGGTTCAATCTTGTAACGGCTTAGAAGGCATGCTTGCCCTTGCACGACTCTGACAAGTCGCGCGTGGGCAAGCGGAGTGTTTGCTTTCCTAGCCATTACAAGATTGCACCCCAGTAGTGAACAAAAAGATATACTATGATACTTTGGTTTTCGGTGAAAAATTCATTATCGACATTCGAAGCTATGAGCTGCTTTTTTTTTAATATATTGTCAAACTGGCTGTGCACTGCTGGTGCCATATCGCTCCATTTTCCAATTTAAGGCTAAACCCCATGAGCGCAATTTTGTGCATGCAGCGACAAGCGACAGATCGCGCCGTCGCTTGAACAGAACACTCGGTCTTGTCGCACGGTCGCTCAGTTCTGCAAATCTAGAATTCGTCGCCCGGAAGTGCTTGAGCGGCTAGCCAATAGCGTGAAGCCGGAACTGGATGTGCATAACTCAAGCACTTCCGATTGTCACATGGGAACGAGTAAACGATAGAATTTTTATATGTGCAAAGATGAGAACTTGCTGCAAGATCTTCAAAAATATTTTAAGCTGCTTTTAACAGTAAAACACATCAACTTAAGTCAATAAAGCACGCATCACGCTTGTTTCGGTGCCTATATTGCCGCCCTCATACCAGCAACATTGAGGAGATGTCACTTGAAGTCATTCCTCACATGGACTTGTAGGCGACGAGCGAACACGACAGCCATCTCCATCGCGTCGCTTGTTGCTGTCGCGCGCAAGATTGCTTGCATGGGGTTTATACTTCATTTATGTCATCGTGTACATTGTTGCCTACATTTACAATTTGTGTGCAAGTGCATGAATGTGTGTGTTTTTCTTTTCTCCCTTTTTATTTCATCCCTTATCATAGATCAAACCTGCAGCAGCATGCCAAGCCTTTAACTTCACTAACCTCTCCAGTTATTAAACTTTCTCTCGCTAGTGCATTGTGATTGGCCGTTCGATCCTCCTGGCAAGCCCGAGACTCCGAGCCAGAGCTGAGCCTGCTGAGCGGCCAAGGCCTCTTTAAGGGGCACCAATGAGCTGCCCCCTTGCGAGCCCTCTTCCTGGCAGCGGATGGGCTGTTGTGATCGGCCGTTCAACCCGCAACACCCTCTGGTCACGGTTCGCGCAATTATAGGGAATGGGTCAACAGCCTTGTCAAAATGGTTCTCAAAACGGATGATTTATGACCAGCGCGGGAGTACCTCGGTCAGGAGAGGTTTGGGCAATTAGCAAGGATACGGCCATTACCTGTCAGCCACACAATTTGGCATGTATACGGTGAAGGTGCGGTCTGTGCAATGATACGTTCCATCACCTGTCAGCTGCCCTAATTGGCATGTCCACACCGAAGACTGAGTCAGCGTACGATCGGAGTCGGCGTATGTCCCCCCCCCCCCCCATTCCCCTGTTTGTGCCCAGTGATGTGCATGCATTTCTGACAAAGTTCCCTTCGGAGGAAAAGGGGCAACCGACCTCCGGATTGGTGGGGCCTGATGTCATAGGTCTCCTGATGCCGGATTGGGGGAAGTGACTGAACAATGACTACGCAGGGCATAAAAGGAGAGTGGGGATCGGCTGCTACAACTTCCATCATGAACTTTTTTTTGTATTACTTTGAATTTTCTTGTAAATATGTAAATACAAACGTGTTTGTCAAAGGTCCTGAATATTGGGCCCAGCCTCACGTTCCCTTACTCCTCCATGAGCAAAGCGAATTCCTCGTCTTCGAACCCCCAGACACAACAGCATGCATACTTTTCAAGATACAGTAATTCTGCGTTAACTTGAAATATAGGTTAAGCCACATTTTTTTCCGGCACTACTTGTGCTGGACTACCTCGGTACATGATGCAAACAGCAGCTCCTTTCCACCAGTCCAGTTCTGTTCAGCCATTAACCAAATGTTAAAATAATGTCCCGGTAAGTGAGCCAGTAGTAAACACAGCAAAGCTGTAGTGTATTTTACCATTCATTATGGAGCATAATTCAGGCTAGTGGGACATAAACGAAGACACTAACCGATTTTATAATGTATACCCTACAACTATCTTGCCCATGAAACTTTTACACATCTCGAGATAATCCATGACATTAGAATTTTGGAAAGGCAAGATTTTAGACACCTGCTCAAAAGAGAATTAAAATATTGTTTGTGCACAGGAAGCCTTTCTGAGCCGAAACAAGGATGACAACGTAATAGCAACTGTGCATTTCATTACCAGCATACCAAACACAAGATCCTACAATAAAAGTCTGCGTGAGAGGGCAAGACATGACAACAGACCAATTTCATGACTTTCACTACACTGCTGCAAAACATGCTGGTAGTAGTAGCTCTTAGCGGGCTGAAAAGCAACTATGGCAAGACGAATGTTGCGTTTTGTGCCATAATGAACCTGCTTTGCCCTCAAGATCAAAAGGCAGGGAGGTTTGGAAAAAAACACTCTACAATACAAGTGGGGCTAAGGAGATGCGTTCTTAAACTTCCCCTAAAATTAACTGTAAAAATCTATAATGGCATTCTCCTTGGAATTCCTCTCAATGGTACCTTGAGCCCAAGTACAGTGGCAAAGCTGTCAAGGATTACACTGTCATCATGACACTGGCAAGGCCACTACACATGTGCTCAATCTATTAGAAGTGGTAGTTCAATAAAATGGGACATTTATTTTAATTTATTTTCTTTCGTGGCGGGAGAAAAAACCTCAGAAGCTAGAATGTCATCCTCGATAAATGTTAGTGCATTTAAAAAGTAGAAGGAAGAAGTTTGAGTTTAATTGAACACCTGAGTAAGAGCAACAGTGCACTGTAATGAGATGCTGAGCATTACGAAACAATGAATCTTCTGGGCAAAATCAAAACCATTGCTTACTTTTTTGTGGGCCCCTTCACAAAGCACCAATCCACATTGATCACCTGGTCCAGGATTTTTGCCCCATTCAGAGCATCTATAGCTGCTTGGGCCTCCTTGAATGTCTCGTACTCTACTAGGGCATAACCCTAGGTCAAAATAAGAATAAGACAGCTTTAAAAGAAGAAAGGCAGCACCATAACAGGACCATGGCACTGTTACAAATAGAACTTCTTGAGAGTACCACAATGCTACAATGTAAACCCAATTATAGGTATTTCAGGACAAGAGCTTCGCAAGAAAAATTTGTCCGTTCCAAAGATCAAAACCAGAACCAACACCTTTATGGGGTGGTCATTCTACCATCTTAGCTAACAAGGAAGCCAGACTGATCGACTACTTGGAGCACAGGAACACTGACTATGGCAGATAGGTTCCGTAGAAATCTGCGAGGTGGCACAAAACAACAATAAAATTTTGTCGTTTCACGTGCTAAAACCATGATAAGACTATGACTCATGGACTCCAGGCTAATTCTGACCCCTGGGGTTCTTTAATATACACCTAAATCTAAATGCAACAAAACACGTCCAGCAAGAGGTGCTTGAATCAGCCTCAGTTGATCTTCCAGACACATTCCATTAAGCAAACAATGCAAGCTTGGACTCTTAATACGTGGCCACGCTTGCCACCACTGTCACGAACGTCGGAATGTTAGAACAAATAACGACGGTACGCCAAGATAACCCTGCCAGACTCTGCCATCAAGGCCATGCTGCGGCAGATCATAGATGCCCTGAAATTGCTACTCTCTGGTTTAAACACACCAGTGGCACAGAGAGGTGTGAAAATAATGCACACTATAGAAGACCTGGCTATGCTGCGGTAGCCTAAACCGCTGCCTGTGAAGATACATTTACTGTGAACAAGGTTGCCGGGTCAAAAAACCGAAAAGTAGCCATGAAATCGCAAAGAAAGTAGCAAAAAAGGAGCCACTACTACATTGGAGCTGCTTAAAAAGTAGTCAAAACGTCGCCAGGAAGCTGCCATAGCCCATCACTTAGAAAGAAAACATTGCTGTAGCCGATTATGAACTGCTCCTTTTGGAGCTGTTATGTTTAGTGCCCTTAGACTTATTTAATATGTGACTTGGGGATCAAGTTAGAACTGGTAGCTCCATATATGTATTCAGGAATTGTTATCCCTGTATAAATGCCGATATCAAGTAAGCACAAGTAGTTGTCACTGAACTATAGTACCAGCGAGTATGTTGTGAGAACAATTCTTGCTCTTTAGTCATTCATCAATGTATCCCTGGTGCCATATCTAAACTTTGCAAGGGAATATCATATACTACTCAGGATTTCTTATCACTTAAGAAATGTGCTTTTTTGGTAGTGTTTATAGCCATATATTGATGTGTTCTCACGTGCCTTTACTCAAATTCATCATGGAACCGTAATATAACTCCTGTTTCCATCTTTTAATTTTGTGAGCACTCAACTATAAAAGGAGACATTTCAAGAAATGAACCAGAAGGCGCTCCTATTGAATACATTTTGTCGCTTGCAAAGTGGAGGTTGCGTCCTCCCTTCCAAATACACATGGTGAGGACGGTCGTTGCACATCGTGTGCGTAATAAGAGGCATAGTACAGCAAATTATACCACTAATACTTTGGCTGATTGTCTGTAGTTCTTATAGAAAAATGTTGATTTTAAATGCAGCCAGAAAGTAGCCAAGTAGCCAAACCGAAAATTTTCTCGTCACAAGCCAATTTGGCACAAAGTAGCCTGGCGACCCTTCACAGTCTGTGAAGCATAAACACACACATTGCACAGAAACAGTATGCTGAGAAGCTGTCATCATGAACTTCACCATACCATCCTCCTACTTCTTTGTGTCCTATCTCTGTCACTCCCCCAAACCCCTTCCCCACCACGGAGTAGTAAGCTAGAGGAACTGCACTCAGGCAGAGCTCTCCACCTTTCAGCCATTAAAGTTGCTCTCTCTCTTAAATCTAAGTGCACGAGTGTTCTTGCCCTTCACCTCTACTGAAATGTTGCCCGCCGTGGCCAAGATCGAGCCCGTAACCTTGAGCATAGCAGCACAACGCCATAGCCACTAAGCTACCTCGGGTGGCGACAGTTTTCCCGTTTATAAAACTCCCTCCACCCTGCATGTTTCTGCAGAACTGATCTGCCAAGTAAAACACTTAAATTCAAGCATATCATGCTGTGTCAAGGCAGAAGAACTTGGGCACAATGTTTCCTGCAATGTCCCCAATGTCCTAAGTGCAATACAGAAGGTACCGCAATAACAGTAGTAGATCCATCGTTCAGTGGAGGCTTGCAGTGTCCTACCGGCACTGACCACCTTTGCTACGAAATTGGGTACTCTCCGCAAGGTGTTTAATGTATAACAACGCTCCTAGGCAAATGACCTGGTTTATATTTCATCCTAAATCCTTTAGCCTCCATTAGGCTGTCAAGGTGTTTGTCCCAATAAAGCCTTATCATCATCATCATCATAATTGTGTGAACAAGAGGTGCACCCACCAGCCCGCACCATACAAGTACAAGGCCTCGTTAATGCGGAAGTCATCCATACCATCATATCATTGACAATGGAAGAAAAAAAGAAATGTGCCATGGAAACAAGAGCCGTGTTCAAACAAAACAAGTGCATCTTTTGCTAGTGCAGACTGACTGAACTGTTAAAATGTTCAGCTGAAGCTGAATTAATTTATCCCAGTTATTTAGCAAACTGCAGTATTAAAATACAGCATCTGCAAATGTCACTAATATTTCAGCGCAAATAATTGCACATAAGCAGCCCTGTAAATATTTGCATTAGGCTGAGATAATCATTTGATCACTGGTGATGAGCACGCACAACACGAGAGAAAAAAGGAACTTCCTGGGTGGCGAATGGTCAGTTTCCGGTGAGAAAAACTTCCAGCAAAAGCAAACCAGTAATAACATACAGCAGCAGCCTCTATTGGCAGCCTATTTTCTAGAAGAAAATGGCACAAAAGCTTTCTTTCTTGGTAGAATCCCATGCCAGGAAAGTATCCGCAACTTGCCTGAACAGACCCTGACCAACAAGTAAATTTACATCTGTGAAAAGCCCACTCTGCCACAAGGGAAGCCCTATATATTATTAGAGCTTTTAATTCCACTAGTATTCTAACTAGAAGAAGAAAGCTTTGGAACCATTATAACAGGCATCAGAAGCTTGTACTGTAGTTGCACCAGAATTTGCCAGAAGTCACAAACCACATCAATACAAATTTCAAACAAAATTTGTCAAACATATAGTACTGAGAACTTATTTTGTCGAGCTGAATACACAAGGAAAGCATCTTACCTTGAGGAATCCCGTCCTGCGATCAAGGTTAAGGTGCAGGTTCTTAATCTCTCCATACTCAGCGAACTTCTCATAAATGTCATCTTCCTGTGCTTCTTCATGCACACCAGTTACGAACAAAATCCAGCCTTCAACCGCTGCAATGTTAAAGAATACAGACAACACTGCCACTTTCAGTCATAATCAAAAAGGCTCAGTGCCAACTATCACAGGAGCTACACATGGCAAGCTGGACTAAACACAGAAGCTTGAAATCATCATGCGAGAGAGAAATCTATATATACAAAGGCACACTGCTTCAGCAAAGGGTGTGGAAGGACCTGTTCAAGAATATTCTTTTTATACGACCCCTGTGCCCTATTTACTGCAGGCAATATCCTGTACATTGATGCCACATTGTTGGAAGTAGATGCTACTTGTACATCTTCAAATGTCCAAATCTGAAGACCAGTACTTACACCTCTGTGGGCCCGGTTCATCATTACCATCAGTATCCATAGCTTCATACTCGTGGATCTCCTCTCTAGCAGTTCCTTCTGTAAGAAAATGTTGATGACGCCTATTCAGCAAAAGCGTAGTTCAGGCGTACAAAGTTGCATGAAATTTTGGAATGCTGCATACCTGAACCAAAACCTCGACCTTTTCTTTTACGAGCCCGCTCTTTGAGTTTCTGCACGCTCTCTGAAATGAATGACACAACAAATCTGTTACAGAGAAATGGTGCATCAAAGACCTAACACAGTAAAGACACCAAGAAAAACAAACAGCTGCTAAACAGTAAAAAGGTGATGTAAGATACACAGAAGTGGCAATTGGTGAAAAATTCAAGAGCTTTAAATATGAAAGATTACTGTGAATACCAATGTATAGACACTTGCTTAAGTTGAACAGGCACAATTCGAATATGCTTGAGAAAATAACACGATAAGTAATAACAGCTAAAGCGACAAACTAGCTAGCAAGAAGCTTGGGGAATCTATTGACATTCTTCAATATTGACAGTATTAAACAAGAGCAGATACTCTTACTCCAAGAATGCTTTAGAAATAAATGGATTAAAACAGAATCCCATTACTGAGCTACAATACAAAGCTTACATGAACTAGTTATGCAGAATGAATGGAAAGGTAACTAATATCATTACAGGAGCATTGAACAAACCAATCACATATGTGACGGTACAAACAGATACACGAGTAGAATAAAACAGTCTAGCGCAGCCACAGAACCAAACAATTATCAGCTTTGTCTATTTGCCATGTACTAAGTAGGTTCAACAATGACAGAAGCGATTTGAAAAAGCATTTACTGCTACAAAGGATGCGCGCACAAAACTTGTGCGAGAAGCACTGTGCAAAAAGTATGATGACAACAAAGGCGCAGACCATAAATAATCTCTGCGGGTGGGTGAATATACTAAGTTTTGAGTACAAATCAAATACTACACAATAACTATTCAGATTTAAAAAGAAGCTATTTGGTATTTTCGAATATTTGAAACTAGCCAAATATTTCGCAACAACCAATTGTTAAAGTTTGGTTACTGTTTTCTATCTGCTAAACAAAGTATTCATAATTATCAGAGGTGGGAAAATATTTTCGAAGTGATATAAAAATTAAATGGGTAATGCAAGCCGTTTTCAGTTTCACAGCAAAAGCCTACATGACAACTTATGTTTTCTTGTAGTCTGTCATTTAATGTTTTTGTCAGTCTATGTCCGAGTTTCCTGTTACCTTTTACACTAGAACCAGCAATGTTTTATCTTGAAACGGGCCCTTTTACATGTGTCTGCAGTATGCAAGTCCTTCAGCTGCCTTTCTTTGCTTTTCCCACTTCTAATCTTTTTTCACCAACCATTTATTTAATGTTTCTGGGTAGGTAGTCACACAGCAGCCATTCTTTGTTGCAATCAGGCACCAAGATTAATAGTGTTGAGAGGCTATTCATTAAGTTTTCTAATAACAATCAGCAATCTTGGGTTTAAAGCTGATCATTTTTCCCTGATAATTTCTCTTTCTTTTTCCACTGGTCAGTACAGGAGTGCTACCAATTTCTGCCGAAATAAGTATCCCTGCTGTAAATACATGCAGCTGCGTATCATTATTCAATACTTATTATTCGTCTTTAAAAAATTATACTCGCCCACTTCTAATAATATGGCTAGCAAGCTATGGCAGCCAGCACAGAGATTAAATTGCTAAATAAGAGTAAACAGATTGTGAAATTGAAACGTGACATCGGCGATCTTTTTAAATCTACAAGTCCTACACATTTGCAGTAGCACGACGCTCAACGCGTTTTCGAAGGGCGCGCGCAAGTATTCCGTGACGTCGGACATCGGAGAGCACAATTGGCGACGGCTCACGCCTGAGTAGCTTCGCATGTTTGGAATTTTCGCAACTTATTTTTCACTCCACAAGCAGGCGTTTGCTTCCTGGACTCTCAGTGTCGGTGTAGTCTCCAAAGTTATCGTTTGTAAGCAAAATGTGAACAAATGACAAAATATGATGCGTTTTTCAGCCCATTTATGAGCTGCGAAATTTCACCACAAAAACAACGCAACAAGGCAAACAATTTGTTGGCACAGGAAATGTGATGCTACAACGAACCCTTGGAATGTTTGTGGAACGGCCAGTAGCTCTTAGTAGGTACCACTCGAGTGCCGTCAAAGGCATAGAACCAAACTACCGCCACCATTCCTTCATTGATAGCACGGCTAACAAGCAAAACAACACCCAACAAATAATGGTCATCTCTCAGAAATACTAAGCAGGCAATAAACTCGAAAATTAAGCCGAGCTGTAAACTAAGACCATCCCCGTGCGTGTGCACAAAAGTTGCCCTACCACATTGGCAGCGAAGGCCATAAGACAACTTCTCGTACACAGTAAAACGAACTCAATTGTCCAAGCAACTCCTATGCTAAACAAATTCGTTACTCACGATCTCCTTCCTCATCGACTTCAAACTCTTCTGCGCCGCCGTCGAGATCTAAAACATCCGCCATTTTCACACGAGTGCGAAGCACGAGTGGTGTGAAGCGCGATTAGTGCGTCCCCCACGACTTACTGCAATCCAGACCTGCACAGACATCCGGCTTCTATGGGAGCCGCTTGCGCCAAATCTCGTTCAACCGATGGCCGTTGGTGTCGCTTTTATAACCTGCTCGTCTGCTACTCTACGGTTGACTGGTGCGGCATTGTAATTGGTACAGCGGCTTTTGTGTTGCGACGAAGTGCTTGCATAGTTGATGATTTTTGCGAACACAGTGATGATGATATCACAAGGCTTTGATCGGTCACTTGGCTCTAAAAGTTGACTGCCCGAACCTGAAAAATGTTGGTGCATGTAGTCCGTTGCTTTCTAAAATAGCGTTAAATAGCCGCTCCTATTGCCTTTTTCACGCAGTAGCAAACCGCATAGATATTGCACATTAAGTCACAGTGTTTACAGAGTTCGTAAAGTTCACAACAGTTTCATTGTATACATTGTAAAGTTTTCTGTGCTATTTAGAAACTGGAAACCAACGTTCAACGACAGAACGATTACCACTTATTTTAACTTTCAAAAGTTGTCCGTGAATGTGTCGCTAGTTCATAATGAGAATTACGCATACAGCTTCACTATGGCTTCACTGCGTAAGTATTTTTAGCACCCCTGTTATGCTGCCACCATACCACGCAACAAAGCTAGCTTTGCAGTTTGAAAAGAGTTCCGTGGCCTGTGCAGCACGTTTTAAAGCACTGGGATTGTTTTTGCAAGCTTTCTACTCATCTAGACATCCAAAAATATTAAAAACAAGCTGTGCTCATCTTTCCTAGAAACAGACTCGATCAATTTTTTGTACACATCGGGCACAGGAATTACTTGTGAATATACTTTTACCAGATCCTCTGCCTTTCACTACGGCACACAGCATTAAATCCTAATGGCATCTGTAACATTAGGCTACATGTAATCAATTAATAAAAGCTACAGTATCCTATGAGTCCTTAAAAAAATTTTTTCGGTCTCTTTACGGAGGTTATGAAGGGGAAATTTATGCCGTCTAGCATTGCTGCAGCTGCCACAAGTAGGAGCGGTGCAAGAACGGTAAACACCGAGCATAGCTAGCTAGCTATGCTCGGTGTTCGTTCTTGCACCATTCCTACTCCTCTAATTTCACTATGCAAGCACAAAGCATTCGCAAATATTGTTAATATATATATATATATATATATATATATATATATATATGTGTGTGTGTGTGTGTGTGTGTGTGTGTGTGTGTGTGTGTGTGTGTGTGTGAATTTATTCATTTGCAAGCAATACAAGCGTTTTGTGCCTGCGGAAGTGGCAGCACGAGCGCTGATCGCAGCAGGCAGCGAACAGGTTATAACTAGCGCCGCTCTGCTCATATGTTTTGTCCCTAGCGGTAAAAGAATGAACTAGACCAGGCGTGCTGGAGCAGGGAGATCTGCTCAGGTACGGAGTTCACAAGGTCGGGCTGTTCACTTCATAGAATTTTCTACAATATGAAACTCTATGGTTGACTCAATGCCTCCTTTACTAGATGCCTGCCGCGTTGCTTGCTTTCCCATTGTGGCGGCCATAGAGTTTCCTACAAAATTTTTGTAGGAAACTCTATGGTGGCGGCGGTTCCCTTAGTTCAGCATAAAATCCGTGAAGCGGCGCTCGTTGCCTTTTCAACTTCCGGCGGCAGCGGCGGCCGAATGTTTCCGCCGGCGCGTTCGTAGGGTTCGTAGAGCCCTGGTAGAGCCTATGCATGGCTAGCCACCATAGCATGGCCTATGGTAGAGCCGATATGCGCGGGCATGTACGCGGGCTTAGCAAGCGTTCTCGCGGGCCTCTGAGACGATGACAGATGCCATAGTAATCACAGAGGCTGCAGCACGTGATCTAAGTTGCAGGCGTTTGCCATGAGAGGCGCTCGTTGCCTTTTCGCAGATTTTTTTTTCTTTTTTTTTTTTGCGGCTCAACCCGGAAGTATGGGACCATAGAGTTTCTCACTACATGAGAAACTCTATGTATGGGACTCTAGCCACGGAAGGAAACTGAGGAGAGGCCCTACCACCTCCGCGCACTAGGAGAAAAGTGTGAAGGAAGTGACGTCGTACGTTTTCCTCTTTTTTGCTGATTTTTTATTTCTTTGTCGTAGTGGCCACGCCTTTCGGGCCATAATGGCGGCTTTGTTTTGGTTCAGTGCGCTCACACGTGTTGCTCCGTAGGTTTCGTACGTTCTTTATTCTATGTTTCGTACCGTGGCAAAGGCGCCGTGCGGGCAGGTTTGCGTTGGTCTCCGTGTTTTGTTGCGCTGCGTTATCTGGACTGTGCTCTCCCGGATGTTGCTGTGGCAAGGTGGGACAGGAGGAACTAAAGTTCGTGAAATGAACGCGCATGCAACGCTGTACGCAATGTACCGCGCCACGGCAATGGCTACGCACGAAGGAATATCCGCGGGAAATTTTGCCTTTTTTCGCGGAATCATGCTAACGTGCTAACGATTGCTTAGTATTGCTGCGGAGCGCGCGCGTCCGAGCAGCACGGTTGCGCGCAGCGCGGCGTGGTTTCGCGAGAAATGCAAACAAGAGAGGAGAGCTGGCCCGATAGGCGGAGCAACGCCATGAGCAACGCGAACTTCCGGCGTCACTTTAGCTTCACAAAGAGTGACGTCAGGGTCTCTCCAGTTTCCTTCCTCCGTGCTAGCCACCATACCGGAAAGGGTTCGCTCGCGGACGCTCCTGTGGTCGAGGCTTCAGCGACTTCGTTCGTACCTAAGTACTCTTTTATCTTTATTAGCTAGTGTTTTGAAGTGTTTTCTTTTGCATGGAGTAGGGGCGCAAATTTTGAATTCTTGGTAAGAGTAGTAAACGTACCGGCTTTGTCTAGGTCTGGCGGCTCCCCCGTTAGGCCTAGGTGGTAGGAGGGACCTATTTGATAGGCTTATTTAATTCTTTGAGCTAGCTCTTCGGATTCTTACATGTGGTAGGGAGTGATAATTCTTTATTTTTGTTTGGGATAGCGGTCGAGGTCGGCTTTGCTTGAGTGATTTGGCGAACTTGCTCGTTGGGCCTAGGGACGTAGGCCTAACTATGAAATCGAAGAACGTGAAGGCCGCGGGGGACGGGGAGCAAGTGCAGTGCGACGAGTGCCTGCGATGGTGCTTCCTCGGCGAGACTAAATTCCAGAATTTAGCAGACGCGGAGGGGTCTAGCTTCACGTGCAGGTCGTGCCAGAGTGTCAGGGAAGCCGTCCAAAATCTGGAAGGGAATTTGGCGGCTAAGTTCGAAGAGCTTAAGGCAGACCTGAGGAAGGAGCAGGAGAAGTGGGTAGCACTCCAGGCGAAAGTTGACAATTTCGTCAAGGTGGATGCGGCCCAGGCCGCGCTGTTAGTAAGGACCGTGGCCGAGCTTGAAGAAGAGAAAGACAGGAGCGCCGAACTGGAAAGGCGGCTCGATGCACTTGAGACGCGGGCAGCGGAGAATGTCGGGTCAGGACATCAAAGCGGTGGCAAAAACTCAGAAAGTAGGGCAGACCCTACAGGCGAAGTGGGAGGCAGGCCTCCGGGAGGGTGCATGTGACCATATGCACTATTCCAGAGGTCCAGGGCCAGTCTTACCAGGTGGAAAGGAGGGTGGTTGACGCCAATCGGGTCATTAGGAGTCTGAGCGCAAGACTCGGGTACAGCGTGATGGAGGTCAACAGGGACGTGTACGGAGCCAGCTGCCGGCCTTTTGTGCAGGATGGCATTCACTACTGTGGTGCCACTGGCAAAAGGATAGGGGGCAGGATGGGTCGCCAGGCAACAGCTTCTTTAGGGGGACCCAGAGCCCTGAAAGAACCAGTGTAGGCGTGGACGATTCGAGGCAGGAGTCACAAACAAGCAAACATCGGTACTGTAGGAGAGGCGACAGGAATAAGCTCCAGAGCCAAATTAAGTCAGACATAGGGTTCATTAACATGCAAGGTGGCAGAAATAGGCTAAAATGGGAGGAAATCTAAGAGCAACTAAGGCAGGAGAACTTAATGGTTTATGGGTTTGTAGAGACACATCTTAGGGACATGGAACAACTGCCCTGTAACCCTGATTATGCATGGGAATACTGCAACAGAGTGCAGGGTAGCAGAAACGGCGGGGGAATTGGAGCACTCATTCATAAAAATACAAATTGGCAAAGGGTCGAACAGGAATGCAAGGAGAATTTATGGCTAAAAGGAAAAGTAGCAGGGGCGAAAACACTTCTAGGCTCTGTATACCTTTGGACAGGATCATATGCTAAAGAGGAAAAAAAATGTTGCACTGTATAGCAGCGGATGTCAATGAGCTAGGAAAAGGATGTGAGATAATTGCATTAGGAGACATGAATGCGCATGTTGAAGATATGGATGGGTGCACAGACTCCACAGGTAACATGTTGCTGGATATGTGTGAGAGGCATAACTTAGTTGTCTGTAACTATACTGAAAAATGTGACCGGATCATAACATGGGAGGTAGGGGGTCGACACTCGACAATAGATTATGCGTTAATGTCACATAGGATGTACGATAGATTAGGAGCCATGATTATAGATGAACAGGGCTCCAGAAATATAGGTAGCGACCACAAACGTATCAAGTTGAGTTTTAAGAGGGAAACTAAAGCACGAACGACGCATGAGGAAATGGCAGATGTGATTTTTTACTCACAAGACCAAGTGGAAATAGCGGCCAAACAAATTGAAGAGAAAATATCATAGGGTACTGAAACTGATTGGACTTACCCAAAGTTAACGAGACTATTTGAGCGTGAGCTAGGTAAGGCGCGAGTCAGGAAAACAAGGCAAGGGATACGAAAACTCAAGAGCTGGTGGGATGAAGAGGTTAAGAAGGCCATAAAGAAACATCAGGAAGCCTACAGGGAGCACAGGTATTCCAAAAGTGAGGGAGAACCCGAAGCAGAAGTAGAGAGGAAATGGGTAAACTACATAAAATGCAGAAGGGAAGCATCCTATTTGATCAACGAGAAAATCAAGACGAAAGGGTCCCAATGGCTGTCATAAATAATCAATAAAAAAGATAAACAAGCAGCTAGGAAATTCTGGCAACATCTGAACTCCTTGGGTAATAGGACATAGAGCAGAGGTATATAGTAACAGCTCAAGGTACTCGGTTAGAAGGAGAGGAGGCAATGGAGCATATAGGAACCATGATGAGGGAAAATTTTACAGAACAGAGAAATGGTACATGCAGTATGTCGTAGAGGGATAGCCCGGTCAATCCACTGCTTTCACTTGGACAAAGAGAGTGGAAAAGGGCCGAGAAGAGGGTACCAAGTAGCACATCGGAAGGCCCCGATGGTATTCCAATTATGTTAATAAAGAAATTGGGCCCGAAATCTAAGAAAGCGTTAAGGGAGGTGGTGAGCAAAATGCTAATGGATGGTAAAGTACCTGATTAATGGAGGCTAAGTAGGATGAGAATGATATTGCTACGGAACAGCCGCCACAGTGTGGCTGCACTGAGGAGGACGAGGACGACGTGTGTGCCGGCTTGATATAGCGTCGCCATTTTGGCCTCCGTGAGCTTCCCTGTAAATAAATTGTAAATAGTATTCGGCTTCAGCTTCACGTAACATTAATTTGGTGGAGGTGGACGTTCCCCGTACCCGTCATGGAGCTTCGCAGCGGTCGCAACGGCGACAATGCAACTTCGGCTCCTGCTGGCGGCACTTCATCTACGCAAGCGTCTCCGCCTGCAGCCCCGACTTACGTCGCCGTTTCCCCACCTCGGGATCCTAGTGTTTTCAACGGAGTCGGCAGTCCTGATGTTGACGACTGGCTCCGCTTATACGAACGTGTCAGCACCAGTCACAGGTGGGATCCGACTATTATGCTTGCGAACCTTCTTTTCTACCTCGACGGAGCTCCACTTGCATGGTTCCAGAGTCACGAAGAGGACATATTTCGAGCTGGGATCTCCAATCAAAGAGAAGCTCCGCGACCTTTTTGGCAATCCGTTCGGTCGCCAAGCCAATGCCAAAAAAGCCCTTGCGAGACGTGTACAGACGTCGACCGAGTCCTACGTGTTGTACATTCTCGACGTCTTGGCCCTTTGTGCCAAGGCTGACCCGACCATGTCTGAGGACGAGAAGGTTAATCACGTTCTCAAAGGCATTGTTGACGACGCCTTCAATTTACTGGTGTTTACGAACGTCACCAGCATCGATACCACCCTCAAGGAGTGCCGCCGTCTCGAGCATGCTAAAAGCCGCCGGGTATCCCAGCACATCACGCGACTTCCCAACAAAGCTGCTACGTCATCCTGTGACGACCTCTTCCATCAGCCGTCGCGATGTGATAACTTGACCCGCATCATTCGTCGTGAGGTCGAAGCGGCACAACCGGCGGCCCCTTCATTCCCGTTACCTGATCATTCTCCGGTGACAATCTCCTTGATCCAGGCCGTCGTCCGTCAAGAGTTGTCCAACGTCGGTCTGCAATTTATTCGTTCCGTACGCTCGGAACCTTTGTCTCCACGCACGTCCCCACCGCGCTCTTCTTACTCCTCTTATGGACAGCGCAACCCCTCTGAATGGCGAACCGTGGACGACAAGCCGATCTGTTTTAACTGCCGACGCATTGGACATGTCGCTCGCCACTGCCGCAGCCGCTGGACTTCTCCGACGTGCTATTATCCTGATTACCCCCCTCGCCCCTATAGCGCATCCTTTTCCTTCGCCCCTTCTATGCCCGCTTCATCATCTGACCCTGCGACACATTTGACACGACCCCGCTACTCCCGCTCGCCTTCTCCCTCCCGCCACCAATCTCGCTCGCCTCCGTCACGCCGTGCTCCTTCTCCGACCTACTCGCCGCACCCCCGACCGGAAAACTAGACAGTGCAGCTTCTGGAGGTGAAGCTGCATTGACGACATTGGCACGAAATCCTCGCTTCACCTTACCCACGAACAAGAATCTTTTGGACGTTCTCGTCGACAATGTTCCTGTGTGCGCGTTGATTGACACCGGGGCGCATGTGTCCATTATGAGTGCTGCTCTTCGCCGTCGGCTCAAGAAAGTTCTGACGCCTGCCCCGAACCGAGTTGTACAAGTCGCCGACGGAGGGACTGTCGCTATTGTTGGCATGTGTTCTGCCCGGCTCACCATTGCTGAGAGACACACCGTCGTTCTCTTCACTGTCATCGAGCATTGCTCTCACGAACTCACTCTCGGTCTGGATTTTCTTGCCAATCATTCTGCCCTCATTGACTGTTCGTGCGGCTCACTTCGCCTTGACTTGCCTCTTCTTGCCGACCCTGTGGACCCGCCTCCAAGCCATCTGAGCTGCATGGATTTTATTCGCCTACCGCCTCACTCTGTGACACACGTCGACTTGTTGTCTTCACCAGCTGTACCTGACGGCAATTACGTGGCCGCACCAATTCCGGCCGTTATGCTTACACATGGTGTTACCATGCCGCACACTGTGCTGAAAATTACTGGCAACCGCACCTGTCTTCCACTTGTCAATTTCGCGCTAACCGCGCAAGTTCTGCCTCAGGGGATCTCCTTGGCTATAATTAGCGCTTTGCAGGATGATGAGGTCGAGCCATTTGCAGTGGAAGATCGTTACAGCTCAGCCCATACCTTGACGTCATCGCACGGTACTGACGTCGACATTAAGAAGATGGTTTCCTCGGACCTTACACCTGCTCAAGCTGAAGCTCTTTGCCGCGTTCTTGAAGGCTATCGCGACATTTTTGACTTTGACAATAGACCCTTAGGTCAAACGTCCGTCGTGACCCATCGCATAAATACTGGCGATGCGAACCCTATTCACTGACGTCCATATCGTGTTTCTGCGTCGGAACGAGCTGTTATCCAACAGGAAGTCAAAGAGATGCTTGCAAAGGACATTATCGAGCCTTCCTGTAGTCCCTGGGCATCTCCCGTCGTACTTGTCAAAAAGAAGGATGGAACTTGGCGCTTTTGTGTAGATTATCGCCACCTGAACAAAATCACAAAAAAGGACGTGTACCCTCTGCCACGTATCGATGACGCTCTAGACTGCCTGTACGGTGCCACCTATTTTTCTTCTATCGACTTACGGTCCGGCTACTGGCAGATATCCGTCGATGACATGGACCGAGAGAAGACTGCATTTGTTACCCCTGACGGCCTTTATCAGTTCAAGGTGATGTATTTCGGTCTCTGTAACGCGCCCGCCACCTTCGAACGAATGATGGACTCTTTCCTTCAGGGGTTCAAGTGGTCCACCTGTTTGTGCTATCTGGACGACGTCATCGTTTATTCGCCCACATTCCTCACGCATCTAGACCGTCTTTCAGCGATTCTGGACGTGTTCCGCCGCGCCGGTCTCCAGTTGAACTCGTCAACTCGCCGCCAAATCGCCGTCCTTGGACACCTCGTAGACGCTAGAGGCGTGCGACCCGATCCGGACAAAATTCGTGCCGTTACGAATTTTCCTGTTCCGAAGTCTACCAAGGACGTTCGTAGTTTCGTAGGGCTGTGCTCTTATTTCCGACGCTTCGTGAAGGATTTTGCGACCATCGCAAGTCCCCTTACCGACCTCTTGAAGAAAGACGCCCCTTTTTCTTGGGGTCCTGACCATGCCGCATTTTTTTTCGCAGCTGACTACTCTCCTTACCACGCCTCCAATTTTGGCCCACTTTAATCCGTCTGCCTCAACGGAAGTTCGATCAGATGCCAGTGGTCACGGCATTTGAGCAGTGTTAGCACAGCGCCAGCGTGGACATGATCGCGTTATAGCCTATGCCAGCCGACTTCTATCACCCGCCGAGCACAATTATTCAATCACAGAGCGAGAGTGCCTCGCTCTTGTGTGGGCTGTTGCGAAATTTCGTCCATACTTGTACGGACGCCCCTTCTGTGTCATCACTGATCACCACGCTCTCTGCTGGCTATCCACACTCAAGGACCCCACGGGACGACTCGCTCGCTGGGCGTTACGCCTGCAAGAATATACCTTCTCCGTGGTATATAAGACGGGACGCTTGCACCAGGATGCCGATTGTTTGTCCCGTTACCCCGTCGACGAACCGGCTGATGCGGACGCCATCGCTTGCGTTTTCTCTGTGTCCCAGTTGCTTCAAATCGGCAACGAGCAACGGCGCGATCCTTAATTACGAGCCCTCATCGACCGTCTGGAGTCAACTCCTGGCGACGCCTCTCTCCGGTGTTTCTCCTTAAGGAGGGGGCATTATACCGCCGCAATTTCGATCCACACGACCTTGACCTTATGCTCGTCATTCCATCGCACCTGCGTTCGACTGTCCTCCAGCAACTTCACGATGCTCCTTTGGCTGGACACTTGGGCGTGTCGCGCACATACGACCGTGCACGCCGTCGATTGTCTTGACCGGGTCTCGCCTCCTCCGTGCGGCGCTACGTTGCCGCTTGTGAGCTCTGTCAGCGCCGGAAGAAGCCCTCCACACCTCCAGCTGGATGTCTCCAGCCAATCGACATGCCACCCGAACCCTTTTTCCGTGTTGGTCTAGACCTTCTTGGACCATTTCCTCTCTCGGGCTGCGGAAATAAATGAGTCGCCTTCGCTACCGATTATGCTACGCGGTACGCAATCACCAGAGTCCTCCCGACAAGTTGCGCTACTGACGTTGCTGACTTTCTGCTCTATGACATCATTTTAGTGCACGGTGCTCCGCGCCAATTACTCACTGACCGTGGTCGCAGCTTTCTGTCGGCAGTCGTCGAGGACATCCTCCGCTCCTGCTCGACAAAGCACAAGTTCAGCACTCCTACCACCCACAGACCAACGGCCTCACGGAGCGCCTCAACCGGACCATCACCGACATGCTTTCGAAGTACGTTGCGACCGACCACCACGACTGGGATCTTCACTTACCATATGCGACGTTCGCGTATAATTCATCGCGTCACGACACCGCCGGCTATTCACCTTTCTATCTCCTATATGGCCGAGAACCCGTGTTGCCCTTGGACACTCTGCTACCCTCGGCCACACGTTCCGCCACTGAATACGCCCGCGACGCGATCGCACACGCCGACCACGCGCGCCAGCTCGCCCGCACCCGTCTCGAGGCCTCACAGGAGCATCATAGATGCCTCTATGACTGACACCATCGTGACGTGCACTTTTTTCCGGGGTTCTCTGGTGCTTCTCTGGTCACCCGTTCGACGTGTGGACCTTTCCGAAAAGCTGCTGTCGCGCTACACTGGCCCTTACCGTGTGGTACGACAAGTGACCGATGTCACATATGAAATCATCCCCGCCAATCTCTCAGCATCATCATCAGCTGCAAGTGACATCGTTCACATGGCAAGACTAAAACCATACCACAGACCTTTCACCGCGGATGTGTAGATTAAGCACCGGGACGGTGCTTCTACAGCCGGGGGTGATGCTACGGAACAGCCGCCACAGTGTGGCTGCACTGAGGAGGACGAAGACGACGTGTGTGCCGGCTTGATATAGCGTCGCCATTTTGGCCTCCGTGAGCTTCCCTGTAAATTGTAAATAGTATTCGGCTTCAGCTTCACGTAACAATATATAAGGGAAAGGGGGACAAAGCTGACATAAATAACTACCGGCCTATAACAGTGACGTCAGTGGTTTACAGGGTGGTTATGCAGATTATAAAGGACAGACTGAAGGCATGGGTAGAGAACGAGGGGGTGCTTGGAGAGCTACAAAATGGTTTCCGGAAGCATAGGAGGCTAGAAGACAATCTGTCCTCACTAACATAGTGCATTGAAATAGCTGAAAAGGAACACAGACCCCTATGGTTGGCTTTTTTGGATATCAAGGGAGCCTATGACAGTGTACTTCAAGAGGGTTTGTGGGGAATTCTGGAAACTTTAGGAGTGCAAGATGGAGTAACCAATTTCTTAAAAGATATATGTAAATGTAGC
Organism: Dermacentor andersoni; assembly: GCF_023375885.2. Classification (NCBI taxonomy): domain Eukaryota; kingdom Metazoa; phylum Arthropoda; class Arachnida; order Ixodida; family Ixodidae; genus Dermacentor; species Dermacentor andersoni. The sequence goes on from NC_092815.1 coordinate 92,636,104, forward strand.
CGCGTGATTATACAATGGGAAAAGCAGGTTTCGGAGCCTGTAATGATTCGGCGGGGGCTTAGGCTGGGGTGCCCATTGTCACCTCTGACGTTTATGCTGTGCCTACAAGGTTTAGAGGCCAAAATACAACAAAGCGGACTCGGCTACAACCTATCATTTTTCAAACAAGGAAAATTGATTGAACAGTAATTATCAGGACTTATGTACGCGGATGATATTGTATTAATGGCTGACAATACAGAAGATCTGCAGGGATTGATAGACATATGTGGTACAGAAGGAGACATATTAGGCTTGAAGTTTAGCAAAGAAAAATCGGCAGTCATGATTTTTAATTATAACATTTGCGGCGAGCATAAGATACAGGAGGCCACGCTGGAGATAGTCGATAAATACAAGTACCTTGGGGTGTGGATAAATAATGGCATTGAGTATCTGACGGAGTACGAAAAATATGTGACAACTAAAGGTAACAGAAGTGCAGCGATTATGAAGAATAGGGCACTGTGGAACTACAGTAGGTACGAGGTAGTACGAGGGATATGGAAGGGGGTAATGGTTCCGGGCCTGACTTTTGCCAATGCAGTTCTATGTATGAGAGCAGAGACCCGGCAACAGTTGGAAACTAGGCAACGTGGTGTGGGTAGGCTCGCTCTGGGCGCACATGGCAAGGCACCAAATCTTGGGGTGCAGGGGGATCTGGGATAGTCTTCTTTCGAGGGCAGAGAGGCTAGTAGCAAGGTAGCATTTGAGGAGCGATTGAGAAAAATGGGGGAAATGCGGTGGGCTAGGAAGGTTTTCAGTTACTTATACACGAGGAATGTTGACACAAGGTGGAGGAAGTGAACTAGAAAATTGACAAGCAAATACTTGTGCAGCAGCGGGGGGACAGGTAAGGAATCATCCGTCAAGAAAGAGGTTAAGGAGACAGAGAGGGGTATGTGGAAAACAGATGCAAACCAAATCAGCATTAGAGGCATACAGGACGTTTAAGCAAGAAATAGCCAAAGGAAATATTTATGATAACTCTAAGGGAAGCTCATTGTTGTTTGAGGCCAGGACAGGTGTACTGCGGACTAAAACGTACCGAGCCAGATACCAGGAGATAGATTTGTTGTGCGGGGCGTGTGGAGAGGAGGAGGAAACGGCTGAACACCTGATACTTGCTTGTAAACAACTTCACCCTGCAGTTGAATGTAACGGGGAACTATTCAAAGCTTTGGGTTTTAAAGACAGTGAAAGTAAAATAGACTTTGAACAGGTAGAAATAACTAAACGGAGGCTATCTGATTGGTGGATAATATCAACGCAAAGGTAAAGGAGTAAATACATAGGTATGCATGCATATAGTACCATTCAAGGCTAGGTGGCGCGCGCCGCCGCCGCCCAATTCAAAGGGTTGAGCCTCAATCATCCATCCATCCATCCATCGAGACGAGAAAAGGGAAAGGGCATAGAACCGAGTTTACCGGACAACGCGGCAGGCATCTAGTAAAGGAGGCATTGGTTGACTTCGCATACAGTCCCCCAAAAAACAGGAGCAAAGACTCCAATTCGCCCTGGCTATAGTGCCTAGAATATACTGGAATACGTTGTTAGAATTAATGGACAGCCAATTGCCTACGAGAAGACGCACCGTTTTCTAGGAGTAATAATAGATCGAAACCTCTCCTGGAGTCCTCACGTCTCTTACCTAAAAAGGAAACTAGTGATGATAACAGACGTGCTCAGATTTCTTGCAGGAAAGTCATGGGGTGCGTCTGTGAGTGCAATGCTCCAACTCTATAACGCACTGTTCCTCGTTCTCCTGCGCTATAGCTTACCTGTACTGGGTGGGACCGGCAAGACCAACCTCCGTGCCCTCCAATCTATCTGTACAAGCTCAAGCTCTGCGAATTTGCCTAGGTCTTCCCAGATGTGCGTCCACGGCAGCAACAATAGCCATCGCGCATGACCACCCCATCAACACGTATCTTCAAGTCGACACTTTAAGGATGCATATCAGGCACTTCGCCCGACTTCCATCGCATCATCTCGCCTCCCTTCCTGCCGCTCGACCTCGTTCAGCGTTTAGCAAGATTATTGCCGGCAACCATGGAACTTTACCGTCAAACTTCACGCCTGCAGCACGACCATCTCAACCGCTGTGGTGCCTCCATCCACTCCAGGTTCTTCTTGTTATTCCCGGTATCAAAAAGAAAACGGAGATGTCAACTTTCGCCCTCAAACAAACCGTGCTTTTAGTGCTACATGAAAAGCACAGAGGACGCATCCACGTTTACACGGACGGTTCCGCCTCCTCTAATAGTTCAGCTGGAGCCGTGGTGATTCCCGCAGAGTTTGTCACCCTCAAGTTCAAGACATCTCACATTACGTCATCGACGGCTGCAGAACTCGCAGCTATCCGTGCTGCTCTGGAGTTTATTGTTCATAAATCATCACATTCATGGTCCATCTTATGTGACTCAAAGGCAGCTCTTCAGTGTCTGCTGTCCCCTTTCAACCACGGACCAAATGTACAATTAGTCGCAGACATCCGACTACTCCACCATTACGCAATCGACAAGGGACACAACATCATCTACCAGTGGATACCGGGTCACTGCGGAATTTCGGGAAATGACAGTGCGGATGACGCTGCCCGGTCGGCTCATGATGGTGCCCAGATTGTACCCATACCGCTGTCAAGAACAGATGCAGCCACAAGTCTTCGCTCCCTCGCACGCGAGCTTACGCTAACTCTGTGGAACACCAGCGAATTCACGAACACACGTCTTCACAGATTGGATCCAAGTTTGCAACTCCGTCTTCCACCAGGGTTGCCACGAGCGGAAGCAACACTTCTGTGCCGCCTATGGCTCGGCGTGGCATTCACGAACTCCTACTCCTTCCGTATTGGAATGGCCGACAGCCCTGCTTGCGACACCTGCGGCTGCGAAGAGACGATCGCGCACCTCCTCTGTGACTGTCCACGTTACAATTTGCAAAGAAAAGTGCTCGTGACCGTGCTCGAAAAACTGGACAATCGCCCCTTCACAGAAGAGAAAGTTCTAGGACGCTGGTCCAGACATCGCGTTACTGTGGGCATTTTTCTTGTTTTTTTTTTTTCTTCTCTCTTCCTTCTCCTTTTATTCCCTTTACCCCTTTCCCCAGCACAGGGTAGCCAGCCGGTATTTACACTGGCTAACCTCCCTGTCTTTCCTTCCCTTTTGTCTCTCTCTCTCTCTGGCATGCTGGCTAGTGTGCCGACCGCGGTCATCCTTACTGTAGTCATACTCGTACTATAGTCATACTATTCTAGTACACTCATAGAGTTTCTAAATAAATACTAATATGAAACTCTATGAGTACACTATACTCGTACGCAATGAATGTCGGCTGCTGCCGCTAGGATCCACCGCCCACCGCCCCGTTCCAAAGGGGACGCACATAACATCCATCCATTCATTCGTATAAAACCCCTTAAATTTCGTAAAGTAGCGACAAGCGTTTCGAATTCCGCCTCCTCCTCGCGCGCTCTACACGGTCCCTCGCGCCGTGCCAATGGCGGTGCATCAGCGCCAGTTTTGCTCGAGAAGCGTCTACGGAGTGGCGACGAGCGCGTGTTGGCGCCGTTGCTACGCTCGAGCAGTGTAGGCGGCGCCACGGATGAGGAGGGAGCATGAAAGAAAGGAGAAACGAGGAGGAGGATAGTGTCGCTACTTTAGGAAGTTTAAGGGGCTTTGGTGGATGTAAGTAGGCGTAGTGTTCCTGTATATGCTCCCGCAGGGAGCATATACAGGAACACTAGGTGGTGTAAAACCCCTGAATAGAAAAGTAACGACTTGATCTGAACTTTGCCGCTTTCTCTCTCGCCTACCACACCTCCCGAGAGTCGGCCCTCCTATTGGTCGAAGCGCTGTGGTCACGTGCTAGCGCACACATTTTTGGACCGTAGCAGACGCCGGCGCCATTCCCGGGTGCGTATCGAAATCGATCTTCGGTTGGTTTCTGGCGACGGAGTTTTGGAATGCAGCGTTTCTCTAGCGCTGGTGCCGTTTACGTATTGCGGCGTTGCCTAGCCTATGATGTGTTTATGGGTGCAACAACCGAGGAGGTTAAAGGAAAAGACTTCGTCAGTCCATCCGCAAGAAGTAACGCGGCTCGCCGAAATATTTGTCTGCACAGGATCGGCCGGGCAAACTTTGAAAATGCGCGGAATCCGCGTTTTTGTGAGGAAAGTGGCCGTTCATCAGAAGTCACTCGTATTTTTTTCGTACGATTTGGTTTGAAGCCCGAGCGTCTGCAGCCTTTCTTCGAACTAAACAACGTTCGGCACGGTTGTAGTTGTGAACGTTCACTCGCTGCCACGAAAGCTATGCTTCATGCATGCTGTCTGAGCATCGCCGTTCACACTTCTGGTTCGGCAGGCTAAATTATGATGTTGCGCACATTGCTTGGCGCACTCGTTTCGTTATATAACTGAAACCGTTGCTAGGCTCAGACACCAAAGTTGCGCCTCATATGTTAGTTCGACCCGCCGTTCAGTGACGCGTATTGCATACTGAAGTGACGCGCACTGCTAGACGTATTTTGATGTTTTATTAATTTTTTTTTGTTGGACTCCGCTGACGAACTCGAGACTAAAACGGCGGTTCTTATCGTTTGAGCCCCCGCTCTTCATGCTACTCGCGATGCAGGTCTAACTTTTATGTAGCGTGCACTGGTGCATGTATTTGTATTTGCGGGATTGTTACCAAAGTCGGCAGTTACTGTGCCTGCACACAGTAACGGCAGTTATATATTAAGTGCGCCATATCTGCGCGCATAATAGATCAGGATGCAGACAACCGCTAAACACAGCTGAAATTATATTGGGTTCATAAATGTCGTGCAAATCTAAGCTGGTTGAAACATTTTTAACGCGGATAGGTCGGGTAAGAGAATCCTCTAACGAAAGGGCGCGCAATTACCCAGACCATTTACAACGTTTGACATTGATAAAATTGTTATGGCCATGCACACGGCGGCTGACATATCAACAGTTCTTATTTTCGAAATTATATGTGAAATGTCACGGCGTATATTTTCTTCCGTGCCTTGTATCATTTCTCAAAAAGTTGTGCCATACCAAATCTTAGCTTATTCATCTTAGGATCACTTCACCGAAGACCAATTTGAAAGCAAAATCCTTCAGAATTACGGCATCAAGAAATTAAGGCCCGATGCATTACCAAGCTTCTTTGTAGTACGAGCAAACGCGCCTTTGACAGAATATGTTATGGAAGTAGTACACCACCGTCGGTTAATATAAAGCCTAGATCTCACGTCTGGGTTTTGAAAAGTAAAATGTAAGTATCCACATACAAAGCGTATGTTGTTTCAATTTCTCTTGGCGGCGTTAATTTCAAACGAAGCTGAACAAAAGGCGCCGTTCGAGAAAAAACACTCCGTTATCTCGCTTGCACACACCTCCACCGTTGACACCGCAATCGAAGTGATCGCAGTGGAAGGAGCTTCGATAAAGCAGTGCAGCAGTGCAGCATCGGGATGCCTTAGAACACGCACCTATAAAGAGAGAGATATAAGAAGGAAGAAGGAGCATGTGCTTGCTGCGGTAAAGCTCGGGAAACTATGGAACATATGTTTTATTAGAATGTGAAGGCGTCTACCCAGCGGTCGATTTAGGCACCACTGGCCTCCTTGAAGCCCTTGGGTTCAGCGAGAGCAGTACGTGGAAAAGTAAACATGTCCGCAATAGTGATTAATTAGTAAGAGGCGATTGGAGGGTTGGTGGAAGAAAGGTAGGGGAACGACAAAAAACGGAGAGGTACAAAAGCAAAGTTCGCAATAGGGGATCAGAAAATTTGGTTGTGGGAGTTCATAGTGTTCTTTTTTTATTCTTTTTATAACCTAGGTAGGGCATTAGGCAGTATAATAGCAGGAGCTTAGTGGCACAACCCACCGCCCCGTTACAAAGGGGACGCTGATAACATCCACCCATCCATCGCATTGGCTTCCGCGCGCCGTCTTGCTTGTTGGGTGATGGACCTCTTCCTTGTGAACTGGACAGCGCCGCCTCCCATTGTGTATGCTCCGTAATTTCTGTGTTTGCCTTTTGTGTATATGCCGTGCATGCCCATGAGATGTGGTCTAAGGTTGGCGTGGCCCCGCACCATAGGCATGTGTCCGTATATCTTTCGGGATGAATTTTATGGAGAATGTGCAGGTTGTTATATGTATAAGTTTGCAGCTTTCTCCATATAACCTGTTCTTCCTTACTGAGATTCTTATATGGGGGTGGTAGTTTCATTCAATTTTCTCTGTGATAGCTTAAAATTGCAGAGTACTTCTGGTCAATCGGGATCAGGTCGTCAGAGGCGTCCTGTGAGCACCCGTGGTGTTAGCATGCGCACGAGCTACTCTGTCAGCCTCTTCGTTTCCCCTGATTCCCTTATGACTGGGTACCCATAAAAGGTGAAATCTGGCTCCGGGCCTTATATCTCGTATAATCCTATAGGCTGCGGTGCATACTGGTCCCTGAGGTAGCTTCTGCATGCCGCTCGAGAGTCTGATAGGATGGTTATTTGTTGTTGGTTTGGTTCCGTCGCATTGATAGCAAGGGCTATTGCGATTTCTTCTGCTTCCACAATAGTGGCGTTGTGAGTGGAGGCACTAGTGATTTCTCTGCCGAAGTAATCAGTGACAGCAGCCACCGTTCTTTTCTGCCTGCCTGGGTATCTTGCCGCGTCCACGAAGCGGGAGTTCGGTTTTTCTCCGTGCGTTTTCTCAATGTATGCAGCTCTGGCTTCTCTTCTGCCTGCATGTATAGAGTTGGGTCCATATTTCTGGGTATGGGCGCCACTTTGATGCTGTTTCTGATTCTTGTGGGGATGGATATAGCTTGGTTGTGTTTTTCTAGGAGCTCGTGATACCCGAGTCGGCTAAGGAGTATCCTACCCGTGGTCGTTTGTGTGAGTCTGTTTCTTTGAGTTATCGTGAGCTTCTGCCAGTTCTTCGAATGTATTATGAATCCCGAGAGACATGAGTTTTTCGGTTGAGGCGCATTGCGGAATTTGTAGGGCGATTTTGTATGCTTTCCTTAAGCACGAATTGATCGCATCCCTCTCTGTTTTTTTGTTAGCTGGTAATACGGGAAGCTGTAAATGAAGCGGCTAACCAACAGACTTCTGATTAGGCGAAGGGTGTCTGATTCCTTCATCCCCGTACTTTTCGTGGCTACCCGCTTTATCATTCTTGCGACTTGTTGTGTTACCATCTTGATGAGGTTAAGCCCGTGTTGGTAGTGTTGACTTGATTGTAGCCACATGCCTAGTACCCTTTAAAAAAAATTCAGAAGATAGTGCAATGCCGGGCCGACCCGCTGCGGAGGTGCTGTTCGCCATAAGGGGCCCACATGCACAACTTCGCTAGTCATCCTTCTTCACAGAGCAGAAGGGCACTGAGTTTCTTTTTAAGCGAAGCTTTCCCTGCCTCTTCCTTCGAATTTCCCACTGCTGCTGCTGTGGCTGCTGCTGTCAGGCACACCGCGTCGGAAGGGGGGGGGGGGGGGTCGCAGCGTGTGCATACATGACAGGAGCCAGTCAGAAAGGAAAGGCGACGCTAGAAACTTGTTGTCACCTCACCGCGTCGAATGTGCACAATGCCCTCTGAAGCTCTCTGGCCATCGCCACATTATCCTCTCGACAGCTGTATTTATCCGCGACTCCGCTCAGAAGCACTGCAGAAACTGCAGCGCTTCTCTTTCTACTAAGGTACGAGTCCAGATAACGCCACCTAAATTGGTTCAGAGAGGACGTAGATAGAACTGTAGGGAGGAGGGAAGAGAAGAGGCAGTTCCCATGCAAGGGAGGGGTGGAGGTAACGTGAGAAGGCTAGCAAACCTTACTACTATACGACGGCTTTTGCAGGGGAACTGGATAAGCTCAAGTTTAAGGTATGGTACAGTACGTTGCTGCTATTCCTGAAAAATAAACACCACGCAAATATGTCGAGCGGACGAACTACGCAGGGCGTCCAGAAGCAGAACCGCATTAATTAAAGCGCACCGCGGGATCCAGGAGACACTACGGAAGCGGTCGACCGTCAAATCAACACTTCTGTGCCCGCCGCGTTAGCTTTGCGGCTTTGGCATTGCTAGAGATCGTGGATTTGATCCCAACCGCGGCAGCTGCATTTCGCCGGGGTGAAGTAGAAAACGCACGTGCACTTAGATTTTGGGACGCGTTAAAGAGCACCACGGCGTCAAAATTAATCCAGAGTCCGCCACTAAGGCGTGCCTCATAATCCGATTGTAGTTTTGGCACGTACAGCTAGCTCCATAATCCAATTCAAGTTTAATATTTCTTCCACGATGCGATGTGCCATGCGAGGCCATGACTATGCTCAACCCTCTCAGAGGTTATGAAATATGGCGCACAACAATGCCTCAAGCAAACACGTCTCCCTGTGTGTTCTGTGTACTACGCAGACAAACAGCGGGGGTGCCCGCAAGGTAACGTTTAATATCAACTCACCACTCTCGTGTTAGACTAAACATTGAAGAAATTAAACTTTAGCCATCAACATCCCCGCCAACTATCATCAATCAAGGCATCCAGCACGTTATATTTCGCTTACATCGATTCCCACAGTGCGTGGGATTTGCATAACTTTTACTTTTGTTATTATTAAGCCGTATCAGTAGCACAGCTCTTATGTGGGCAGCTGAGAACTGATTAGGGTTTGTTTTGATTACAACAGGCTTCTTTAGCGCTTGTCGCTTGCGTGATAAACTTACGCTACCTCAGCTCGGCTTCGAGCGTAGACCTTCCAGTGCTTCTATGCTGGCGAAGGGAAAACGTAATCTGCATTTTAGCGATGATGGCAGTGTAATTCTTTTAAAGGTAATTTTAGGTTGCTTTATTCTAATAAAGTAAAAGAATGCTAAGATTATATTGGTCTGTAAAACTCACTGCTGGTGTTCCGTGTGCTATACATTTTGTATACCTGGTAAATCCGTGCAGTTCTTTTTTACGTCTAACAAACGTGAACGTAAATAGGATACAGAGCTTTTATTTAACCTTAACAAAGATTTTATTGAAGCGTGACAACAGTCAAACGCAGGCACAAGGCAGCACTAAATTAAATAATGCGCACATATATACATCGAATATCTAGTCGCAGTGGCGCAGTTTAAAGAGCCCGTGTAACATTCGCGGTGCTGGTCGCGTTCTACGTTGGAATCTGCAGATAAGATTGCCCCGCTTGCCGCGATATCTTTTCTTTATTATTGTCACCCCCTGATTGGCTGCTTAGCGCTCAAAAAGCGCGTCGCTGAAAGAACAAACGTCATTGCCTTCCTGGCGCTGCGTGAGTCGTCTGTTCCGTGGCCCGGTCGTCCTGCCGCCCTCGGCATCTAGCCGTCGAATCCGTAACGCCCCTCACCAGGTCTGGCCATTTTGAGCTCCCCAGCGCAGAGCATACAATGCCCGATAACGATCGTGTCTGTAAAGTATTACGTCACTACGCGCCGCGGAAAGATCTGAAATTTCAACCTGAACGCCGTTTTCCCTTCTCCTCGGGGCCGGCGCGCTCCAAGGTGGAGGATGACGTACACGTGCTTGCGCTGTGACTTCGCTCGTAGTGACACGTGACCTCAAGAATTAGTCAAGGCAACGTCTCTTATTTCTGTAATCTGTTTCTTGAATAGACGAATTAAAGTTTAGAAAAATAGAACATAAACCGAATGTCCGCATGTTTTGGTGAGGGGCCCCCTCACCAGGCCACATAGCAAATTTCGGTTATACGCAGGAAGTTGTTACGTGCCATCTATGGAGCGTTCTGCCGCAAGAATTTTTCAAATCGGTTCATTAATAGCCGAGATAGAAATATTTCAGTGCCACGAACCCATGATTTCAGGATGCGAGGGCCACTGTCAAGAGAGACACTCTCTCCACTTGCCCCGTCTAGCCTCCACTAAGGTCCCTAGATGAAACTACTAGGGACCTTAGCATCCACAAGCGAAATTCCTTCCCTGCGTTCTCCCATACCGGAGCTCGAGGATCGCGCGACGGATACGTCACGGGCCCCGCCATCTTTTTTCTCCCTCGCTTTTACGCAGCGCGGCGCACTACCGCTGACGGCGTCGCGCGCGAACTGTTGCGTATGTCTCGTTTCGCGCAGCACAAGAGTTTGCGCGTTGTGCAGGAGAACACCCGATTAGCTGTATAAGCCAGTGCTACACGAACACTGAGGCGGACACCAGCGGTTCACAGCACATGATCGCGCGCTGGGACAGGTAGAAAATGACATACTTTCGTTGTCTGCGCGCGCGACTGCACGACGGGAACAAGCAGACAAAATGTAAGTACATCTCTCTTGCTTCGGTGCGAAGTAAAACAAAAGCACGCAGACATTCGGTTTGTGTGTTTTATTCTCTCTCTAAGCTTTAGTTCGTCTATTGAAGCAACAGATTATACAAGTAACCGCTGTTTCTTTGAATAATTCTCGAAGTCACGTGTCACTACGAGCGACGTCGCAGCGGTGCGATGTACGTATGCGCACTTGTGCGATATACGTCGATGCTCCGGCTTGGAGCGCAGCGTCCGCGAGGAGAAGGGCAAACGGCGTTCGGTTTGAAATTTCAGCTCTCCGCGGCGCGTAGCGATGTAATACTTAGCAGATACGATCGTTAGCGCGCATTGTATACACGGCGCTTGTCAGCTCAAGATGGCCCGACCATATGAGGGGCCCTTTAAGGAGCTTCTGCCGTTGCCTCTGCGCTTCCTTCTCTTTGTTGACGCCTTTTACAAAAACTGAAACCTCAAGAGAACCTAGAACTATAGAACTGCTGTCAAAGCTGCTTTTGATGTTCGGGGTACACTATAGTTGAGGAAAGGCCAGTGTCTGCAGCATACTCGAAAATTCAGTTAGACTCACTTCATGTAACTTGTTTTTACTAAAAAACACAATAAAACCATCTTCCATGCATGACCTTTACAGCGGTTGACAAGTTCTGACTAGGATAGACAAGGCCTCAATTGTCAAAATGGGTAGTGGAGTATGAAGCAGCGTCGGCACAAGCTTCAGTTTCCTCCACACTACGGATACAAATTTTTGGCAATGATCTTTCGCGCAACATAGCCTGCAGTATAGTAGATCAAATCACTATTGCTCCTTTTTTGTGTGTGTTTGCGCTTCATGCTCACCACTGGACGCAAGACATTGAATGATATCCTCAGCTTCATTGATACTTCCGCGGTCAAGCAGGCCGTCTATCCTGTCCAGAAGGCTGCTGCGCCCGTTGTTGAACACAACTCATTTGGATTCAGCAGTGCTTTGACCACGTCTGGTGGGCGGTTTCCTCCTCTGGGTGGTTTGGCTAGATTATACGTAAAATGCTAGTAAACTAACAGTCACAAGCGTGACAGTAAATTGAATGAATGTATTGAATGAAATTGACAGTAAACTGAATGAATGCATTAAATGGAATTGCCAGCAAATAGAATGAATGCACTGAATGAATGAATGCATTGAATGATATTGACAGTAAATTGAATGAGTGCATTGAATCAATGAATGCATGGAACTAAATTGGCAGTAAATTGTAGGAATGCATAGAATGAATGCCAATAAATTGACAGTCACGAGCATAATAAGCGTTAAGCTGCGGATTCTGGGGAGGTATTGTGTAGGAGTCCACCTAGTGGACATGTGCATTTCATCTGCTGCTGAAGTGCTGATTGGCTGTGGCACCTGGCTGCTGCGGACGCGCAGCGCAGCTAAGCCAATCAGAACTTCAACGATAGCTGAATATTTATCGACATGCCCACTATGTGCACTCTTGCAGAATACTTCCCCTGCTGGCAAAGATGGCACTTTGTTTGCCGGCACTGAGCTCCATTCTGCGCGCTTGCTGCTTCAGAGTTAGAGCGTGGCGTGCATTCTTCAGGTACAGCAGCATTCTGGTGGACACCACATCCTTCATGGCTCTCGGATTCGGAACTTTCAACGCTGAGCACAGCTGAGAGGCAATTAACTGACTCGGCGCGCCTGCGCCGCTTTGCTGGAAGCTCTATAGATCTTGTTCGCACAGATTTCTTGTTTTTCTTTTTGCTGGCACTTAAGGCACAAGGTGCTTAGGATACTATATATATATATATATATATATATATATATATATATATATATATATATATATATATATATATATATATATATCTTTTTTGTGTGTGACCTCGAAGAATTGAGCGCGGAAGTGATGGCGTTATGCGAGTATCTACAAGACCTCGATCATGGTAGGAGTGAGTTTAATTTCACAGCCTGAGTTCTCCCGGTGGTGTAATCTTCCTTCCTGTAATTGTCGCATACTTGGCTATCACTAATACTGCTTCGCCTTTACGGCAAAACTGCAACCTCTCTCTCTTCTCTCTCTCTCTCTTTTTCTGTGAGTCCGAGTGCTGCTGCGCATCGCTGCTGTTGATTCTGATTTCGAGTGAATCCGGCTCGGCCTCATTTCTGTGACTGAGTGAATTATACAGTGTTCCCCAAGACAAAAAAAAAAGAGCAGTTGCGTTACTCGAAGAAAACCTAGTGCACATTGTTTCCAGTACAGTGGAGTAGCCGCTAGTAATTCTTGCGTTACTGAGATTTAATTCGGTAATTGCAATTAATTATCTAACTCGCGAAGTACTGTCCTAATTTTCAGAGTGTCAATTAGGCATTTGTAGGCACCCCAAAATTACATCTAATTGCGGTGTTTTCAGCTACGTACTAATTGCGTACAATTTTTTTCCGACTGGCAAAAAGAAACCTCACGAACTATGAAAAATACCACGTGAGTGCGCTCCCATCCGGGTCATAAAGTCGCGTCCGCAAGTAAGCTGATTGAAAGCAATTGCATTGTCTGTCGCAAAAAAGAGACAGCGCGTCACCTTGATATTGGTACGGAAGGCGCGCCAACAGCAAGTTTCGTGGCTTCGCAGCTATTCCTTCTTCTCATTTCTACGTCACACTTATTATCCTGTCTTTCAAGGCCGACTCATCACATTGATAACAAAACCCCCTTGATAAGGCGGCCGAAGCGCCACTCTGACCACGCACGAAATGCGAAAAGTAATGTAGATTATGGGGTTTTACGTGCCAAAACCACTTTCTGATTATGAGGCACGCCGTAGTGGGGGACTCCAAAAATTTGGACCACCTGGGGTTCTTTAACGTGCACCTAAATCTAAGTACACGGGTGTTTTCGCATTTCGCCCCCATCGAAATGCGGCCGCCGTGGCCGGGATTCGATCCCGCGACCTCGTGCTCAGCAGCCCAACACCATAGCGAAAAGTAATGTAATGTAATAGGCATAGAATGTTTCAATATCCCGGTTTTGCTCGCACCGCATCGAAAGAGTGCGCGCGAAGCTGTATTTCGCGCCAGAAACTTGCTTCGGAGCAAAGTCAAATGAAAGTGGACGTTTCTTATTTTTAATGAAAGTGTACACGTGCTACAAAAACAGGTTCGTGTCAAAAAATAAAAGTGAAATAAACAGACCAGGAAGCAACCAAGGGGCAGAGAAAAAGAAAAACCGATGCGTTCAAGAAAATAACTGGGCCTCGTCTTGTAGAAAAACTGGTCTTGCATCACCAGTCATGATAGTTGGCATCATGATTGGCGTATGTTGTGGTAATTAGCATGGCATGCAAAAGGCAAGCAGTGATTTGTGCTATTACTGAAATCAAGCAAAAGAGCGCCAGTCCTGTCTGAGAGAAAGGGGGCTTCAAGAGAACTTGCAAGAGGGCAAGAAGGAAGTGCAAACTTTAAGTAGTGTATGAAGTAGGACTTTGTGTAAAGTCCTACTTTTAAGTGGCCGCCTGGAATGCGGCATTTCCATGCGGCCAGTCATGCCATTCATGCACAGTTCATGCTTTTGACGAACTCTAGCGTGCGTCTTGGGCGCAACGCGTTCTTCGCGCACTAGCAGCGACGCAAAGAGCATCGCCTTTGAGACTGACAGTCGGTTTTTTGTTACATGCTATGGCAGTGAAAGAAAAAAAAAATATATATATAATATCGTGCTTGCATATTACTTTCTTTCCTTATTTACTACTGTGGGGAAGCCATGCGACAACGCAGACACATTGCTACATTGTTTGTTTCTGTTACTCCGCACCCAATCTCAGAGGTCATGTTTCAAGTAGACAATAACCGCAATAACCGTGTGCTTGTTGCTACGGTGGTGCTACATGGGTGCAACGTGAACGATATTAGACAGTTCTTAGTTTAGCGTCAGTGTAATAGTGGGGTTAAGGGAAATAGCGTTACCGTTCCGCAGACGAACTTTGCAGAAAACTAGTTTTAATGTAGCGTGATAGCGTCGTTTACACACGCTTTGAATTTCGCATACATTATAGTGGGCAAGGTTATTCTGACTGGTGTTGTAGAAGCCTCGGGGAACTTTTCTCATCGTGACGATAGATTGGATCTTTTACAAGCACTGCTCCAGGAGGGAACATGTAAACGGCAAACGGAGGCCTCAAGAGAGCACTTGAGATTATAATAAAGGAGGCGGCGCAGTATCTCCAGCGCACCCAAGGGCCAGCAGGGACACCAACGCTGGGAGCAGCGCGCGGTCCGTGGGTTGGGGCATGTTGGGACCGGCGAGACCGAAGCGTACCAGGTGGTGTTCGCATTCAAAATTGGCTGTCTGTTATCGTGGACAGCCAATTTTGTTTGCGAACACCTCCTGGCACGCGCAGGCATCGGCGAGCCCCAACCCAAAGACCAGTGCCGGTTCTAGCATTGGTGTCCTTGAGGAGCTGCCAGTAATACGAAATAATGACACGTTATTAGTAAAAAAACACGATTGAAAACATGTAATTACACCCACCCATTAATTTGTGACGCTGAGTTCAGTAATATCGCGCCCCGTGACTTCGACGCCTATTCACCATCTCTGAAAAGTACGAGAGGCAGCGCAATGGAAGCCAGGAACGCATTGTACTTATGGCATATTCCTGGCCTGTCGAAATATTCATTCACAGCGCGAAGCTCACGCTCGCGCTCGGTGGCACTCTCACCTTCGAGCTGGAAGCGTGGCTATGCATGGACAGCGCTGACCGGGAGCAACTGAGTGTTAGTCATGGGCAGGCTGTGGGCAAGCCTTTCTCTGCCACCAGCCTCAGCTACCAAACGGTACTACATGGCGGACTTCATCGGAGCGAAATTCCGTCAGCGAGGCTGCAGCTTCGACACAACCGCACTTATTTACCATTAAAGTGTCTTTTTCCACTTGCTCCAATCTCGAAAGGTCATCGCATCCATGTCCATATCGCTGCAAACCAAGTAGGAGTGCGGTAGGAAATGAATTGTGCTTTTACGTGCAAGAACCACGATTTAATTTATTATAAGGCACGCTGTAGCGGGGCATTCCAGATTAAGTTTAGGTTTGTTCGATTCAGAAACTGTGCACAGTACCAGAAATAAAAAGGTGCAGGTGGTGCGACTTGTGGTGCGCCGGGCTGTACCCACTCACTGCAAGGTTCAAATGTGCACTGCACCGTGGCGGCATCCTAGGTTTGTTCGATTCAGAAAAATGTGCACGGCTTCACAAACAAAAAGGTGCAGGGGGTGCTGGTTACGGTTATGGTGTGCCGGGCTGCACCCACTCACTGCAAGGGTGAAGGGTGCACTGCACCACGGCAGGACCTTACCTTGAACCCCATTCAATCGAGCACGGGGGTGCAGGGTGCACTGCTGCACCTGGGGAATCGAAGGCCTAGGTGCAGAAGGTGCAGAGAAACTTGGCCGGAACGACCAGACCTTTTGACCACCAGAGGATGTTCAACATAAGAGTTTTTGCATTTTGCCCACATCAAAATTATGCCGCCACAGCCGGGATTTGATCTCGCGATCAGTGCAACACCATAGCCGCTAAGCCACTGTGGCGGGTCGGAGCGCAGTAGGAACCAGCCGCTTGGCACATTGAAATGGATACAACACAACTGTGGCTGCCATATCCTGGCTCCTGCCCGAAATGCCAAAGCTAGCAATCGCAAGGCCCAGGCCAGGCTTACCGCTTCTGAAATGTCTTTATCGTAGCCTGTGAATCATCTACAAAACCTGGAATAGCAGCACGGACATGAGCAAAAATTTGACCACCTGTTTTCCAACTTGATAGTTGACTGAACTTCCAATGGTTCACCTTACCTTCCCTCATCATTCTACGCACTTGCACTGAACACCGCTGCAGTAAACCTGCGTATAACAAAGGTGCGGCTACAGTGGAAATGTCCCACCCACAAATTAGCTCGCAGGCTTCCATATATTCTTCCTTTTCGTTATAGTAATGCTGGCTATAGTAAAGAAACTGATTAATACATTTCCACTGGTAAGCAATAACAAAGAATTGAGCTAGCTGCTGCCACAGGCACCAGTTGGATCAAATTACGTCTGCTTAATGTGCACTTCACCAATTTACAGTTTTACCTGAAACCCATGGTCACTATACTGAGCTTTCAAATGCCGATCACAGCTCGGAGATATTCACAACAGTCAAACTTTGCGGCTTCCTGTTTTGCACCACCTTGCTCCTCAAAAGATTGGAGACATTTACAGCAGTGATTTACACTCCTAGCACAAGAACCAGTTCGTTGGGACATATGTCTTCGCATGTAAGTGGGCAAAACATTGATCTACTAATGGTAGTGAAATTAATGATATAGCCAAGATTTCTGCTGGTTTCGATGACTTTACACGAAGTCCTACTTTATACACTATCTAAAGTTGGCACTTCCTCCTTGCCCTCTTGCAAATTATCTTGAAGCCCCTTTCTCTCAGACAGGACTTGTACTCTTTTGCTTCATTTCAATGATAGCACAAATGGCTGCTTGCCTTTTGCATGCCATGCTAAGCCACCTCTACATTATACTGGCCACACTGTGGCCAACATATGCCAACCATCATGACTGGTCTTGCATCAGTGACACAGTGGCTAGCACATACAATGCTCTGACCACTCCACTTATCACTAGTATTCTCTGAGTCACCTTGAAAGGCTTGCACCAGCACAACCAAACCATGCATAAGAATCAACACTTCTGCCTCTGACCAAGATATAGTGGGAAGAAAGACAACAGGCAAAATGTTGGGTATGCCAACAGAGCTGACAATGGACATGTAACCCTTTCCATACCCCAGGAAATGACCAAAATTGTGCCAAATTTCCTAGAAATGCGAGGAGCAGGCAGCCAAATTTCCAATGAAAGCATTGAAGCAGCCCCTATTAAAAAGATAAAATTAGACAATGATACCAACACTAACAAGCACCACCATCTAGTGTTGAAAACTAACTTTTGCATGACTACACTCACCTATATCAGCTACGCTTGTACCAATTCTGGTGACTAATATAGTAGGTGGTAGAGAAACGGCTAATCTTGTTGAGCCCTAAACATTAGTACTGTGCCAGTATTAAAAAGCAAACGAACACGATGTAGAGAGTAAGAAAAGAAACTGCCTTCATTGCTGCAAACTGCAACAAGTCTGCTAACACAAGAGCTTTCTACGAGAAAAAAAAAAAAAGCATCTAATGATTATACACATCTACTGCTTGCACAACAAATGCGTACTGACGCAAACACATTACGTTTCTAGACTTCTTGCTTCTTGAGGCAGCTGTTGACTTCATAATTACGGTATCAAACCTTATATTTTGGACACAGGTCGAAACAAATGCCGGCCTTTATGCTACATCAATGCCTTGTTGTGAAAACGTACTTAGATTTTGAACCCAGAAACTCTGCTGGGACTTCCGTGATGCAATAATGTAACGATTATATTTTTTTTAGTGTTAGTAGTGTTAGATACATAAATGTGTCCGGTTTTTCATAGCTGTGAGGGCAATACATCTTTTTTGCTTCAATTTTTCGTATTTGTCTGGAAAAAAAAAAAGATGACAGAAACCAGCTTTTTTCATGCCCCTCAACATTTCACAAAATTTTATTTGCACTCTAGTCCTGTCAAGTGTAGAATGGACTCTGCTTTTGTCAGCACTGTGAAAGTGCATGCACATCAATGGTGTCTGCCACCACAGAACCACCACACTGGGTTTCAGTGACACGAATAGTCTCCCTTGTCATGTCCAAAGCAGCGTTGCACTTGGTGCATGTTTTGAAATGGTTGTATATCAACAAGTAATTATTTGTTGCATTATCGGGGAACTGAAGCTGCAGTATTTATTGGATTGGCGGCTATGCAATAAAGAAATAAAAACGAGACAACAATTTAGTCGGTACTCCAGTAAACCACATTGCCAGACTTCGTAGGAAATGAAAGTGCAGCAGCGTCACCAGAGACTACTTGTATTGAGCCGTTGGTCTGATTTTGCCAAGTCTCACAATTACACTGAGGCAACACTATTACCGCAGTCACACTGGCAAATTTAGTACCACTTGCATCTAGTGCACTTCATTACACCGAGTGTAACTTTGGTGGCATGCTGTCACATTGGAAAGGATCTTTTGGAATTAATGGCATTGTCAATGAGCAAATGAGTAGGCATATTATGTGTTTCTTATTCTAAACAATTTTGCAAGCTAACACTGCATCTAATTAAAAACAGTATTTAGCATAAATTTTCAATGATTAATAGTCACAAGCCAAGACAAGATTAGCAGTAAGCAGAGTAAAAAAGGTGGTTTCTATTGCTCACAGAAAGCTGCTTAAAAGCATTTGAAACTGAGAAAAGGTTACTGAGAAAAGGTTTTGAAATTCTTGGAGTCTCAGCATGGAAGTACGTATAACGAAACATTGATACAATAGACATGACAAATTATTGTATATAATGAAGCAAATATTAAACGCTTCTCAATGCCGGCAGACAATATCCATTTAGGGGTGTGCAAATAGTTATTTCGAGACCACACCAAATATGAACTGAATGGTGCCAGAAGCTAATCCGAATAATAGCTGTTTTCACTGATATTATAAAACATGTCCGTATCCTAGTAATAATGTTAGCAAGTTTCTGTCATTACATTGCACATTACGAAGCCTTGCTTAATTAAAAGCACAAATGGGGACATTAGAAACAAATATGTAGTTTGTCCACACACCCAGGACAATTAGGAAGATGTGAATGACAGCAGTTAGCCTGTAAAATATGGCTCCCTGAACGACAAAGCCTGTTCCCCCTATGCGACTTTTGATATTATGCCTAACATGGCCCCAGGAATTAAATTTATCATACTTTTGTACCAATCTTGCGTCCGAGTGCAATTGACGAGTCTGAAAGCTATAACAAAAACATTTTTTCCAACAAATAGTGACTATTTCATTAGTAATCAAATCGAATAGGACAACACATCCTTATATAAATTTTAATAGCGAGGTTCGACTGTGTTATCTTATTTCTGAGACGTTGCCATCGAGGCTACACACTTCAAAGTTTGCATGGTATGCACTCTGTGGCATACGACAGCGAGTGTCTCACTACAACCCTTTCCACATGACAGGCTGTGAATGAAGCTAATAAAAAAGTAAACTTGATTAAGTGACGTTAAGTTCCTGACACGGGCAATGTCAAATGTATCTGTGCTATCAGATACACTTGCAGATTGATGAAGACAACCATGCATTAGCCAGCACAGTTAGCAAGCTTCCACATTATCAGGTCACAGGGGTAGAACTTCAGCTCTGAATAAAGAGGCGCTAAAAAGAAATACTAAATCAGGCTGTATTGTTCAGAGTGCTTCACCAATGCCCTTCTGCATTGCCTTGAGAAAAAAAATCACCACTCACTATGATGGAAAACAGCTCAAACAT
This sequence comes from Dermacentor andersoni, assembly GCF_023375885.2. Classification (NCBI taxonomy): domain Eukaryota; kingdom Metazoa; phylum Arthropoda; class Arachnida; order Ixodida; family Ixodidae; genus Dermacentor; species Dermacentor andersoni. Next base: position 92,655,898 of record NC_092815.1, read on the forward strand.
TCCTCTCTGAATCTTGTTTTCATGGTACTTTAACATGTAGATATGAAGTCCTTTGCTTGCATTTGGCAACTTCAAATAGGCCAAACACATATTTCTGCGTACTTTCTTTCAGTATAGAAGCCACTTACATAATCACTTGGAAACAATGTTAACTGTACACTGGCCTTGTCACACAGATACATTTTTTTGCAACCACCGGAAGGAAAGCAACACAAAAATTTTGGAGGGTTGCCCTCCACTGGATTACCCTTTATTGAAGCTGTTATCCAGAATCTCCGTTTACAAAATCCTTAGTCCCAGGCTAACTGGTTTCCACAGCCCCAACTCCGGGTATTTTGCGTGGTGACAACAAAAACAAAGCGGCACCCGCAGCACTGTAGCATCCCACCACGGCAAGTGCGGACATGAAGACTCAACGCACACGCGTGCTCACATGCACGCATACGCACACACACATATATATACTTGCACACGTATGGGGAAAGAAATGTGAAGAGAAAGAGAGAGAGAAGGTTGGAGAAGGGGAAGAAAAAAATTAGAGAGCTTAAATACTGCCTTTACAGACAATAAGAAACCAGGCAATAATGTCTTTAACGTGTGCATGTTTGCACTGACAAATATGCAAGTCTTTCTTGCAAGAGTCTTTCCAGTGAACGTGTGTGAAAAGCATTCTTTCCACCACACTGGGGCTGTCTCACCCGAGGAGTCCTATTCGAAACAAGTCAGCACTGTGGGCCACCATCGGGGCAGACAGGACTACAGACTGGGCACAACCGCAGCACTACAGCTGGAGCACCTCTTGGTCACCACAGTCACAACACCTCAACCCACCCACTAACATAGCCAGTACCTTAGGGAGAGAGAGAGAATGTTGCCGGTGTGCTCCAGAGATGTCGCCAGAAGAAAATGGGTGTTAGCTGGAAGGGCTGTGTCATCACGTCTTCCAGTTGAGCGAGCCCTGAGCCATCGATCGTGGTGGGATCATGTCTAGCAGGTATTGCCGATGGAGGTCAGCTGCGGGCGGCAGCTTTCCTGCTGCACCTGCTGCACCAGCAGCGCTCAGCATCTGGTACGAGTAGGCAGCCAGAAGGGGTCCGAAGGGCAGCACATGGGCGGGCTGGGGCCCCCCACTTGTGGCCTGGTGTTGAGCCCCAGGCAATGCCGCTAGCTGCTGCTGCAGCTGCTGTGCCTGGAGCAGCTGCTGGGCACTCAGCTTGGGCAGGAAGCCACCGGCACCTGCTGCTGAGCCCAGCCGTGGTGAGTGCGCGGCGGGCGGGGGTGTTGACGATGGGGGAGGCGACGGCGCTGCACCACTGGCAAGGCGCTGCTCGATCTCCTGCTCCTGCTGCAGGGCCTTGACGAAGGCTGTCTTGAGGCGATGTGTGTGCTCTGCCTTGAGCGCCTTCTTCAGGTTTGAGGTGACACAGGCTTCGCAGATGACTGACGGTCGGCCGGCACGGCGTGTGTCCTGCCACTTCCACACGGGTGTGAAGTCCAGACCGCACTGACTGCATGCAAATGGCTCGGGAGGTGCAGCACGTGAGCTTGCTTCTCCGTCTGTCAGGAAGCTCACAACAGTCTCCAGTCCAAGCAAGTACACAAACTCGGGGCTACTAGCATTGGGCACAAAGTGCATCTCTGGTGGTGGTGGCTTGGGTGGTGGAATCTGGAGCAACGTCTTTTCTAGCTGCTTACGCAAAGCCAACTTGGCTGCAGCCTGGCGTTGTGCAGGGCTCTGGTTGTCAGCTGTGGCAGTCAGGCTTGGCGGTGTTCCCTGTAAGTAAAAACCCTATTTACTGCTTCTGTCAACCACGATTTTTTAGCAAGGAAAATTGTTGCACAATGGTGGCAGTTTTCTAAAGTCAGCTTCTCCCTACATTTTTTCCCCCTCTTACAGGTAGCTTCGCCGCAATACATCTGTGTCATGCAAAAAAAGCATGCAGACAATGTGAAGGAAGTTTTGGGTTTGTTTTAATTGCACCGTGCAGGCTATTTATGGCCCAATGTTATTTTTTAATAATAAAAGGAGCCCATTAGAATCGAGTAAATACCGTAATCAAATACTGTGAGCTATGGTTATTGCTTGAAGATTTTCCTAGGGTGGGCCAAAAATAGTCATTTTCGAAGAGAGTTGATGTGTGCTCAAGGCATTCACTGTCCTCTAAGCTCTGCAGAGATGGACGTTGCCACTAAAGCAGTCACCATAGGGGTTAGGTTACATGCGTGCTGACTGGTCAAGTGCTGACCAGTCAAAGGCTAATTTTAGGATTGAAATAATGAAAGTTTGTGCCCATAGAAATGCATAGGTTCAGACTAGGACCTTTGGCCGAGATCGAATTAACCAAAAAAATTGAATTAAACGGAGTTGTATTAAAGGAAGTCTGCTGTAATTGGATTATATGTTTATAGCAGAATTGTCTAGAGATCGTGAACAGTTTCTCGCTGTGTTCAAAAAGTGTTGCAGTGCCCCTAATGGCGATGTACCTGAGGCTGTGGTGGCTGGCTGGTTGTGTTGGCAACCTGGTGAGCTCCTGGAACTGTATGGTTGCCACTGAAGTGCTGTGAGCTGTGGGGCACTGTTCGGGACAGTGAACCAGCCAAGTTGTTGATGCCTGCAGAGCTAGCTGCATTGGCGGGCAATCTGAGCACATTCTGCTGCAGCTGTCCAAGATTTCCACCGCTATTACTACCAGCTCGCAATGCAGCTCCAGAGCTCAGGCTTCCTTGAAGTGCACTGCTAGGTGATGGGCCTTGGTTGCGAAGCTGCAACAAGGAACACACCAGTTAACAAGAACAAGAGTTCTCTTCATCCCTGCTAACAGCAGCCTACTTTCGACGTCCATTGCCAGGACAAACCAGTGTCCCAGAAATTACAAACTAGCTCTGTTTCCAGACAACCAAAACCATACCATATGATTGCAATTTTTTGAGGCTCACCACTCCACCAAATTTTCCCTTCCCTTGGCACTCATTCTGTCCCTCTATAAATCACTGTTCTACATATTTACATTCCCAACTCCACTTCTTCCTCGTGACCTAATCTAGAGTATCTAGAGTATTGATGAGGTTTTATAAGTAAGGGCATCGGAGATTAAAGAGCACCGAAACTGGGTATTTATTCAAAACGATCATTAGGAAGATGGATGGATGGAAAAACTTTAATAAGGTGCATTGGGACATGCACTAGCATGTAGCAGGCTGCTCCCAAGTCGAGACAGACAGACCTAGCCTCTCAGTCACATCGTGGGCCCGCTGGACTGCCCATAGTTGGGATTTTGATTAAGAAGATGGCTTAGTAAAATAAGGTGATGCACAGCGGTGAACAAATAAAAGGCATACAGGGCCTAGCTAGAAGTACTAATACATAACTAAAAACATAAAATTTGGTTATGAAGTTAACACAGTAGACAGGGGGTTTATCTAATACAGTCATGTAAAATGCTTTAAATTACTGCATATATTATGGCTTAATGTGTACAAGCAATTGTAATTCGAGCTGTAGGTGTTTTCAAAGTGTAGGCAAATCTTGAGGGGCATGAAATATCCATTTAGAGGCAGCACTATTTCAAGTCTTGCAATGACAAGCACTGGTAACCAACCATGGTGACATTGACATTTGCTGTTAGTTTCCAGGGTGTCTACCAAGTTGACATTTCCAATTTTTGTGAGATTTCCAGGCTTTCCCCAAGTGCCTTTCAATATTCGTGAGAGACACGCAGGAAAAAAAATTAATGAAGGAAAGAAAAAAGGAAGACATATACTTGTGCCACACGGGCACTGAGGATGTCATTAACTTGCTAATACAGTCAAACCCGGCTATATCGAACTCGCAGAAAAACGCCTATCAGTTCGATATAGAGCATAATTCGATATACGCCTGCTAAATAATTGGATGTCATAAAAGCACATACCATTTATAAAATCACTTTATTGGCGAAACTAGCTTAGTTTCGCATAAATTAGTCCTGCATTTTCTTCTGCTTGGCCAATTTCGCTGCCTGCGACGCACGCACTTCCCCACGTTGTCTAAGGAGTCCGAGCAGCTGAGGCCGCAACCTTCCGCATTCGCGCAGAAGCACCGGACTAATGCGAGTGCACCAAATCACTTCGGGGGATGTGGGCAAAGGACCGTAGTTGCTTTCCTCAACGTGCCTACATTCATTTGTGCTCGGTACGATGTCGGCGATGTAGTCTTCGTTTCGGGATCTACCGTCGTCGCGACACCACTCACAAACTCGTCCACCGTTGAATCGAATGTCCCTGAAATTTTGACAGCTCGCTTCAAACTTCGGCAACACTGGCAACGGCTTCGTCGCATTCATCAGAATTTACAGTCATCACCGAGCACGCGGAAACCGGCACGTATGAAGAACGCCTCGTACACGGCCGTGCGTACGCGTCGGGCGCCATGGGCACCGGGTTGCGAGTCTGGCCACTTTAGCCCTAATCGTGCCGAGAGTGCTCCTCGGAATCTTGCACGCTGCGGGGACGTCGCGTTCGACGCGATTTATGATTTCGATCTTCACGACGAAAGGCGAATTCTGCCGCTTCATCACGGCAACACTGCGGGAGAAGGCCCACAAGGCGCAAACACGATAAACCAGAGAAGCAGCCACACAACTCGCACTTTCGCCATCTTACACGAAGAGCGCACAAGAGCCTCTGATTGGCTGTCTGAGCAAGCGCTGTAGGCGGGCCAGGATCATTTTTCGCTGGGGAGTGTCGATAGATAGTGATCTAAAGAAAGGAAGGACGCTTGATTCTGCAACCCGTGAGGGAGCACGGCGAAGCGTCGTCAGGGGAGAGGGAGTGGGAAGTGAAAGATGATAGAGAAAGAGGGAGGATAATAGACTTCACTATGCGCGACAGGGGGAGTGTCGACGGCTCGCCCGAACAGCCCGAGGCAGCGCGGTCACGGTAGGGAGAGCGGTTGGATGGAGCCGCGCCGCCGGGTTTCCCCGCTACCGCGAGGGAAAGCCAACTTCTGGGGGCACTTTTCCGCCGCTTGACGTTCGATATATCGGGAGTCACTGCAATATTTGTTCGATGTAAGCGTAACTTTTGCCATATATACTCATTGTAGCTATACCGTGACCAGAAATTGTTCGATATATAGAATAATTCGATGTAAACGGGTTCGATATAGTCGGGTTCGACTGTAATGCCTTAAATTTTAATGCCGTTCGTGGGGTGGCACATGGACATGCTTAATGCCATATGGGGTGCAGTGCGTATTCATAACTCACTTGGCCATCGAATGAGTACTCTCGTTCGCAATGTCTCCACAAAGCACTATTTTTTTCTAAAGTTTGCAGCTGGATTCAAAAATGACACTCCTGAAGTAAACTGCACAAAATACACCTATTAATATTTTCATGCCATTTCTTACATGTTTGCTGCCTAAGTAATCTTTGGCAAGCAGCCTTAACCGTTTCACTGCACCTATCACCATCACGATGTTTAATGCGCGTGTAGCAGTGACTGAAATATAATGGCATTAAGAAACTTATACCCCTGTCACACGGGCTCCCATGAACTCCTTTAGGATAAGGGAGCACGAGACATCCTAAGGGAGTTCGACCTCAAGGAAGTTGTGGTCGTGTCACATGGCTAATAATGAGGTATTAAAATTAGCCACCAGAGGCGCATTCAGCAGTGTGTTTTTTGCACAAGTACAAGAATATAACTTCTAAATACGCGCGTAGCTATTATAATTAAAGCTCCTTCCATAAGAATATTATTCAATGTATTTGATGCGATAGTCGTACCCCTCATTAAGAATCGAAGTGCGCTCGCTAAACATAGCATTGCTGACAGCGACATTAGCCACCATAGCGTGGCGAGTAGGCTCTGTTCTGCTACACGAACTGCCGCAAACTATACTCAAAATGCAACATTTGGTGCACGGTGAACTCGTGGGCTTTCCTTTTATCTTGTCTACTGTGCCGTGGTGTCATTCATGAGTGACCACACTGACCACTGCCCTACTAGCATGACAAAGGCCACGTTTACATGAACCCGAGGCGAGCGGGTTGAGTCAGTAATCAAGCTGACCGAGTCTGACGTGACCGCACTTGCATGAACTCGCTTCTCACGAGTCCGGGCAAGGACGGAACACAGTGTTGAGCTGAGACAACAATGCGTTCGAACTGGACTTGCGGTTCCCTGCTGCCGTCTGCAGCAGTTCTATTTCATGGGTCTTATTGCTACGATGAGGTTGCACTGTACAGTGCCTTGTCTTGGCCTTTAGCCTGATACTATTCCAACTGCTGACGCATAAATAGTAACGTCCCAGCGTTCCTGTGCAAGTGTCGGCGTGGCGAGCCGGACCCGTGCGCGTTCACATGCACGCTGCAAACAGGTCAAGCTGGTTCAACCCACCCCATGCAGTTGGGCTGACTCAGCCGGACTCGACGCTTGTTCAGTCCGACTGGCTAGCGTTTACACGAACTCGACAGGCATATTCCAGCCCAACAAGCCGACTCGACCCGATTCTGTAGGGCTCGTGTAAATGCCCTTAAAGACGAGAAAAACATGGCGCCAAGTGGCCTAGGTCGAGAGTATTGTGCAGCAGCAAGCATATCTGTTGCTGAATTGTGCTTGGAGATTTATTTAATTCAATAGGACTGTCCTGAACACAGGCCACGTTACTTTTAATGCAAACAATAATTAAATTACCACTTTTACAAAAAGAAGAATGGGCACAAGTGCACTTCCTTCAGCTGCCGAGGGAGATCGCCGATCTCTCTTGACCAAAAGCTCCTTTAAACTTCCATAGTGGAAGGGCGACCGTGTGACACTGAGTGCATCTCCGTTGAGCTAAAGACGACGGAGTTAAAGGGCCCCTCACCAGGTCTGGCCATTTTGAGCTGACAAGCGCAGAGCATACAACGCATGATAACGATCGGGTCTGCAAGTGTTACTGCTATTACATCACTATGCGCCGCGGAAAGGTCTGAAATTTCAATCCGAACGCAGTTTTCCCTTTCCCTCGCGGTGAATGCACTCCAAGGCAGACGGTGACGTACACATGTTCCTGGGCCCACGTACTCGTGTTCGCAGTGTGACGTCAATCATCGAGACACGCGACTTCGAGAATTATTCAAGGCAACATCTGCTATTTTTGTGATCTGTTGCTTGAATTGACGAATTGAAGTTTAGAAAAATAATGAAACACACAAACAGAATGTCTGCGTGTTTTTTTGTTTTACTATGCACCGAAGCAAGACAGATGTACTTCCTCTTCGTCTGCTAGTTCCCATGTCGTGCAGTCGCATGCGCAGCCACCAAAACATGTCGATTTCTACTATGTTCCACCGCAGGATCATGCTCTGTGATCCGCTTGTGTCTGCCTCAGTATTCGTGTAGCCCTTGTACCGCTAGTGAGGTATCCTTGTGCACAGCGCGCAAAATCATGCACTGCATGAAACGAGATGATCACAACAGCCCGCGCGCGATGTCATCAGTGGAAGTGCGCCGCGCCGCAAAAAAGCAAGGGAAAAAAAAAATGAAGGCGGGGCCAGTGACGTATTCATCACACGATCCTCGAGGTCCGGTATGGGAGAATGCAGGGAAAGAATTTCGCTTGCGGAGGCTAGACTGGGCGAGTGGAGAGAGTCTAGCTTGGCAGTGGAGCTCACCTTGTGAAATCATGGGTTTGCGGCACTGAAATATTTCTATGTCGGCTGTTAATGAGCCGATCTGAAAAATTTTTGCGGCAGAACGTTCTTAGAGGACACGTAACAACTTCCAGCGTGTAACCAAAATTTCCTACGGGGCTTGGTGAGGGGCCCTTGAAAAGGAGTTTGCGGGTGCCCATGTGACAGGGGTCTTAAGGCCTCACATTTTTAATGGCATTAACCTTGCCCGTGTGGCACGGGTATTCATCAGTTTGAACACTAGGGAGTAGTGTTTATTTTATTCAAAAAGAAAACAGAAGGGACAGGTTAGTAAACTGCACAGCAAATAAATATCTCCAAAAGAAAAAAAAAAGGGGGGGGGGCTAAAGCCCATTGCAAACAGAATCGAACATTTTCAAGTACAAATAAAAAGAGATGCATACAGAAGCAAATATTTTGGAATATGAGCTATTTCCGTCAACTGATAACAAGCTCATTGGTATGAGGCCCAGACTGTAGCATGTGAGTTTCTTTCTCAGCAGCTCGAAAGTCAACCTCAACTGCCTGGACATACCTTCAGCCAGCGCACTCAGTGTTGCGTTTCACTGCTTTAAAGAGTGTTTTGGCTTGGATAAGGGACACCTGCATCTCGGCATCAGCCAACTTTCTCAGCTCACGCTCCTTCAAAGAAACGGCGGCACACTTCCTTTTCCATTCGTTCCTTATGCGTCGGTCCTTTGTGCTCTCGTTCTCCTTCCGTCGCACGTTTGCCCAGCGAACCATTTGAAGCATCCTCTAGGTCTACTGTAGGGTCAACATACAATTTTTCGGACTCCCTAGGGGCCGCGAAAACGTCAGAAAAATCGGGCAGTCCGAAAAAATGAATGCATGTCTTTTACTGCCTTTAAGGGCTTAAATTGCCACCAGCATGTCCAAAAAAGCTCTGAAGGCCTGCCAGTACATTGATTTTACATATTGACACTTGTACTGTGACAGGAGACGGCGTGTGCATGCATGTATAATTAAGACATACATACTGTATCCCGTGACAATTGCCCCTTCACACGCTTAAGCCTCACCGCAATACTTTGTGTATACTTCACCGTGTAACATTGTTGTATTGAGGCCATGTTGACTTTCGGGAAGTGGCATTATGCAATGCGCAGTGCTTTCCGAGCTTCGAAGCCAATCGCGAAGATTACAAAGGCGGAGTCAGTGCCATTGCTGACAACGGCGAATTGATTTAATGAAAAACACGGCACCGAACAGCAAGAAGTTTAATAGCAAATGTCGAAGCAGCTAGGCCTAGCTTTGCTGTGGTGGTGGCGAGAACTTTGGAGTGGCGCCCTCTCGCGAGTGATGACACGGCCAGGACGCCACTCGCTCTGGCTCGCACGGCTTCAATGGACGCTCGTTCTCTTCATGTATGCTTGGAGTATGGGTCGCTCGAGTCGTACTTTATGAAGGATATGTTGGCTTATTTCTACTACCATGCCTGAACCACAGGTTCTTCATAAGCGTGCGACGCGAGAAAATTTACGGCTTGGATATTGCAAGCTATGTAACATTGAAGGGGTCTACTGGTTTTGCAATGCCTATATGCGCCGTGGCTGTCCATAAATTTTGCATAAAAAGAATGTCTGCAAATCCAACATGTGAAGTTGTGCATGATGCTTTGCTAAACACTTAACATTCCCTTAGTACTTAGCTATGAGAGACACTGCATTTTACCTGGAAGAAAAATCTTGGTATTTGGTGTCAACATGTTATCCGTGTTAGAAAGGCCCTGCCCAGCGAAGCTGTCACCACGATTCTTATTACTATGATGAGTTGTTCTAGGCAATTATGGCCACTTTATCAATGCATAAAAGAAAGAGTTAGGCATGCATTTCGTATGAAAAAGTTTGCTGCTACTTTCACTGCTTTCTGAAATAGGACCCCATAAAACGAATTGCTCATGGCTGCTAACATGACGGCGCGTCATGTAGAGTATTTACATACACTCTAAGTGTATATTTGCCACACAACAACAATCGTCGCCTGTCTTGCCCACATTTCCTTTCTTTATACGAGCCCGGTCCTTCCAAGTCACAAACAGCACGCGTATTATCAGCATGAAGAGCATTCTCGACAGGAAAGTAATGATTGTGGCGTTGTCAAGAAAGGAAACGCAAGCAAGATAGATGACAATTATTGTTGCGCGGCAAATACACACCCCAAAGGGTGCAACTGTTCTTAGAGTGTAGTTAATCCACAAATACCATACAGTCAAAACCCGCGATAACGAAATATCACAACAACGAAATTCCCGCGACAACGAAATATTTTCGTATCCCCGGCGAACGGCCATAGGATTCAATGCATTTCGTACCTCTCGGCAACGAAATGTAGCTGTACTGCTATCCCGCATCAACGAAATTTGCCGGAACGTAACTCCGCATATTGCGTAAGGCCAGCAGGCTCCAAAATGTGCTCAAATGCGATTGCTTTGCATTAAAATTGCGTAAAATACCACCACATTACACTTGTGTTGGCGCCGTCATTCTTGTTCACAACAACCAAGCACCGGAAGCGATCAGTGTGCTGGAAACACGTCATGGCCGCCATCTTGTTTGTTGATCGCGCGTTTGAAGCGGCACCATGAGCGGCACGCACGTTGCTACCGACATGTGACGACGGTGTTTGCACGCCCACCAAGCAGATCGTTGTTCGAAACGCGCGTTCATTTTGCGTTCTCCGCGGTTGACGACTCGGCGAGGCCTAGGCCAATCGCGTGAGGCAAGACTGAACACAAACTGGACGCGCATTTCGAACAACAATCCCCGATCGCGGCAGTGCACGGCGTAATGTGCGCCTCGGTGAGAAAAATGCAGCAAAAACAAAGAAATCCACGTCCCACCTACGTGGAATTGTTTATGGCGCTTGAGACGGCGGTCGCGGCATATGGAGCGTCACGCATGGGGCCATGATTGACCGATCGTCCGGGAATACGCATCCCTTGCTTCAAGAACGCTGGTTTTGGTGCCACCCGACAGGCATCGTGTGCAGATTCTACACCGGATGTAGATTTGCGCGAAAGGGCCGTTATCTCGATCGTTTGCCTTCGCGTACACGAGATACGTTCACTTTTGCAATCGGCACCGGCCGCGTCGGTGCCTACGGGCAACAGCGTGCGCTGGAGAAATGCTGCTGCATGCACTGTTGCTCTGCGTCCGGTGCCGAGTTACGCAAAATCTCGGCAAGTGATTGCATCTCCGAAAGCAGTTGACCGAGAATTCTGCGCTACGGTAGTACTGCCACTGCTGGTCAACGCATGCGGCACACTTTGTACTGTCAACAATGCGGTTCTATATCCTCGAGCAAAGCTTGCAAAGTAGGCTAATGGAATTTGGACAGTAAAGTGTTGTTCTGCGATGCATTACCTATCTGTGCTGTCTCTTTTCGCAACAACGAAATTCTCGCGATAGCGAATTTTTTCGCGTTTCCCGCCGATTTCGTTATTGCGAGGTTCCACTGTAGTAGCAATCAGCTCAAAGAAATGTTTCGTGGTTAAAACCGAGAGCCGATCAATTGCAAGCGATGAAATGTTTCATGGTGGCCCTCAATAGCCCTTATCAACAATATGTCACACCCCTCACACAACGGTAGCAACCGACTGTCGTCATGGCGAGGCACGCATTATTCGCAATACCCATCAGTACACTACAACTTCTAATTGAAACCATGAAGCAGTTTTTTAGTGCCAATTGCAATACCTAGAAAATTATTGCCTAGAAAAGGAAAATTCAAGCACCTTCTTCCTCACCATGTCTCGATCCAGCATCAATTAATTCATCATCATCAGCCTATCTTACGTTCACTGCAAGACGAAAGCCTCTCCTTGCGATCTCCAATTATCCCTGTCCTGCGTCAACCGATTCTAACTAGCGCCCGTGAATTTCCTAATTTCACCGCCCCCACCTAGTCTTCTGCCGTCCTCGACTGTGCTTCCCTTCTCTTGGCACCCATTCTGTAAACCTAATTGTCTAGCGGTTAGCTAACCTGCGCATTTGATGACCTGCCCAGCTCCATTTTTTTCTCTTAATGTCAATTAGAATAATGGCTATACCCGTTTGCTTTCTGATCGAAACCGCTCTCTTTCTGTCTCTTAACGTTATGCCTAGCATTCTTCATTCCATCGCTCTTCGCGCGGTCCTTAACTTGTTCTCAAGCCTCTTTGTCAGTCTCCAAGTCTCTGCCCCATATGTCAGCACTGGTAAAATGCACTGATTGTACACGTTCCTTTTCAATGATAATGGTAAGCTTCCAGTCAGGAGCTGGCAATGTCTGCCGTATGCGCTCGAACCCCTTTTTATTCTTCTATAAGTTTCCTTCTCATCATCAGGGTTTCCTGTGATTAATTGACCTAGGTAAATGTGCTCCTTCACCGACTCTAGAGGCTGAGTGGCAATCCTGAACTCTTGTTACATTGCCCGGCTATTCATCATTATCTTTAGCTTCTGCGCATTAATCTTCAACCCCACTCTTACACTCGTTCTGTTGAGGTCCTCAATCATTTGTTGCGACAACTCCAGTGTTGCTGAACAGAACAATGTCATCTGCAAACCGAAGGCTGCCGAGATATTTGCCGTTGATCACTTAGTTATAATATTAAGCCTTCCCAGGTTAATAGCTTGAATACTTCTCCCAAGCACACAGTGAATAGCATTAGAGAGATTGTGTCTCCTTGTCTGACCCCTTTCTTTATAGGTATCTTCCTACTTTTCTTGTGTAGAATTAAGGTAGCTGTGGAATCTCTGTAGATACATTCCAAGATATTTATGTAAGTGGCCTGTACTCCTTGATTACGTAATGACTCAATGACTGCTGGTATCTCTACTGAGTCAAATGCCTTTTCGTAATCTATGAGAGCCATATATGAGAGGCCGATTGTACTCTGTGGATTTCTCAATTACCTGGCTGATGACATGGATGTGATCCCTTGTAGAGTATCCCTTCCTGAAACCTGCCCGTTCCCTTGGCTGACTAAAGTTCAGTGATGCCCTTATTCTATTGTAGATTCATCTTGGGGAATATTTTATATAATACTGGAATCCAGTAAGCTAACGGGCCTATAATTTTCAATTTATTAATGTCTCCCGTTCTGCGCATTAGTATAATGTTTGCATTCTTCCAGTTTTCTGGGACCGTTGAAGCCAATTGACACTTCGTATAGAGAGCTGGCAGTTTTTCTATCATTATGTCTCCTCCATCTTTGATTAAATCGACTGTTATTCCATCTTCTCCTGCCGCTTTTCCCCGTTTCATGTCTTGCAAGGCCCTTCTGACCTCATCGCTAGTTATAGGAGGAGTCTCTGCAACCTGTTCATTACTGCTTAGAATAGAGGTATCGTGGCTCCTCTAGGTACTGTACAGGTCAGTTTAGAATTCTATACTGACCTGTACAAAAAGAAAATGAAAATTTGCCTGCGCTTATGGGGATGCAAGCTGCTGCCGCGATGGCGCAAGCATAAACTTGTGTTGCCGCCTGCTGTCAGCTGCAGGAAGCAGCCTTTCAAGGAGTGCTGCGGTGTGTTGCCCACTCTTGGAACAGGCGACTGCCCTCCCTGAAGCGCTGCTTTCTACAGCTGATGGTAGGCGGCGACACTAGATTATGCTTGCACCGTCGTGACAGCAGCTCGCATCCCCATACGTGCAGGCAAATTTCAATTTTTTTCCTTAAAAACAAGCAATTAACTGTGCCAAGTGTTATTCTAAATGAAGTTGACGCTAAAACGCAATAGTTCTGCAAAATATGAGCAAGAACAGTGCAGCAGCGAGAGCAAAATCGGGTACGGTCGATTCGCCTGCAACACGTGAACCAGTTCACGAGGTGCTGCACACTGCCATTCGTTTCAGCGGTGCAGCAATGGCTGCTCGCTGAACCATACCATTCGTTTCAAAAGGTGCAGGAAGGTGCAGGGCTGGTTCATGATTTTGCTGCACCCACTCCACAGTCGGTGCCGACTTGGTGCAGGCGTACAGGTGCAAAGCAGCACACGGGTGTGAGCGCCATTAAAACCCCACTTATGCACATCTGATGTGTATACGCAAGTGTGGTGTGTATTTATGCCCCAGAAGCCGATCAAACCTGCAGTTCAGGACCTCTCAAACCTACGCACACTGTGCACATTAGTCTGACATGACATAATGCCTGCGCCCCGTCTGCATCCTTGCATTCGTTTCGAGTGTCTCGCTGGCTTGCACCACAGAAATCGAGCTGCACAATTGCTGAACTTCTTGTGAATCACTGTGAGCTACCATATTTACTCGAATCTAATGCATACTTTTTTTCTGATAAAACTGGTCCAAAAATTGCGTGAGTGTTGAATCGAGTACGACCCTAGATCTGCGTTACCATATCGCCATCGGCATTTTAATATGGCCGCCTTGTACGTGCTTCGAGCCTAGCTGCGATAGCTTTCTCCATGTGCTGTAGTATGTGTGCTTAAGCAATGCTTCCTTTGGCTTAGGTTAGTGCACCGTCTGTCTTTCCGTTTTCTGCGTTTGCTCTATCAGCATGGAAGTGCCGACTGCAAAGACATGCCGAGTTCATCACGATACCGCAATTAAAAGGAAAGTGATCACGTATGCGGAGACGGGCGGAAATCGGGCCTTATTCTGGGTGTTCGAAGTTCCCGAAACTTGCGTGCGGGACTATCACAAACAGGAGAGGCATTCTACATCTGGGGCTGCAATGTACGGTGCAGCCGCGCGGCCCCTATCTTGAAAGCGATCTGCGGCGGAGACAAGAGTCTATGCATCTGGCCGCACCGTGCTGTGTTCTCGTTGCTTAGTTTGCATCGAAGCGAGAGCTCGCACTTCCTCGCTCCAGCGTTAAAAGAGTTTCCGCGGTCATAGAGTGAGACGTGTTCATGCTTGTGTGCGCGTGGCACCATGCTTGTTAATTTTGTTAGTAAGTGGACGTCTAAAGGTTTATACAGCCGATAAATCTACTATACTTAATTTTTGTATAGATGTCTACTAATTTGCTATCGTAATCGATGCTTCGCTTTTCGTGCGAAACTGCGACTTTATTTATCGCAACTTTAGTGCATTGGGAGTAAATATTTGTTTCTTTTGAATGAGAGAAAGTTGTACTTCTGTATGAAAGAATGAGGTGCATGGTACTGTAAATGACTTTTCTTTACGTCACGGCAAACGGGTGCACGTCACAATCGAGGGTGTTTTCTCCCCTTTTATTTGGTCACGAAAAACAGGTGCGCGTTACTATCGAGGCCACGAAGGCAATGGAGTAAATAAGGTAGTTCACAGTGGTGCAGGCGAATCGAACAGACCCATCTTTTTCAAACACGCGCAGCGAAATATTCAGGACCCTGTATTGAAATTTGATTTTGTATTCAAATAAGTAGTCGTTGATAAGACTTTTCTTACACAGAAGGGGTTGAAAAATTTCCAGAATTATATCAGGCAATCGCTAAATGCAGATTTCAATAGAGAGGGGAGAAGGAGAAAAAAAGAATAATTGTATTTAAGAGTTTCCAACAAAAGATGCGGTTTCAAGCCGTGTCGACGATATCTTCACAGCGGTGCTACGAAACAAAGCCAGCCACGCTTTCGTATCCACTCCGCCCCCGCAGCTGATAGTGCCACCTACAGTGGGACGACACTATCATGAAAAGCTCCGGCAGCGGGGAACGAGCGCTTCGTTTGCCTATTGCTTCAACGAGTCTCCGAAACTCGAGATTACGCAATCTGCAGCACTAAACGATCAAGACGAACTATGATGCCACGCCATCTCAGCTCGCCGAGTCTTTGTACTCGCGGCAGAATACCTCTAAAACAGGGCATGCAGGCTGCGTATGCACTCAGCCATGCATATAGCCAATTGCACAGCCACGGCCACATTAGCAAAAAAAGAGATGCATGCACAACAGTCAGCCAGTGACATGTCAAGAATCAAGTGGCAAGTACCTACTAAGAGGAATATGTGTACAGACTTTGTCAAAAGTACACGGGCTAGGCTGGCCGCGACTGCCAAGCTGATGTAGTCTCCGTGGCATGCAATAACTTTGAATGCCCTGGGGACTGAAATTAACTCTTGTACTCACTACCCAGAGGTTTGGAGCATCAGGAATGCAACAGGAAGCAAACCACGCAGCCAAACAAACCACATGGTGAAGGCGCAAACCTTGCTACTTTGCTATACTAATCAGTACACTAACCCTATAAAGTCTGTGTTGCTAAGCTGTGGCATGCCTTGTCCGATTTCATTTGGCACTCTTGTACTTGTTGGTTCCAAAGAGACATTTTTAAAACCTTTGTCTAGGATTGTCTCAGCAAGGGCCAGCATTTACTGCCATGAAGTCTCTCTTCTGTAACTCGTAATTTAGAATGATTTAGCAACTGTCAATCACTGCTTGGCTGAAGAGGTTACAAATATAGAAAGAAAATAAGAACAGAGGGAAAGAGAGTCACTCTTTAGGAATGGGTGGCCCCTCTCGCCTGTACTCACCCTGGCGTTGATGCCCACCAGGTCGGGTGTGGCTCGGCTATTGGACCCCTGATGTGTCTGCGGCGACTGATGATGTTGGTGCTGCTGTTGCTGGTGGTGGTGGTGATGATGGTGGTGGTGATGGTGGTGGTGATGGTGGTTGCTCAGTGCCATCTTGCCCGAAGCTCCAAGGCTCTGGCCTGGATTGGCCACCACAGTCGGGGCACTTCGAGGCGGGGGTGCCAACGGAGGTGCCGCCGTCGGCACCACCGTTGACGCTCGTGCTGATGGCAAGCTGGGTGGCGCCACTGGTTGGGCAGGTCGCGCTGGCTCTTGCCTTTGCAGCAGTTGACTCTGACGCACCTATGGCATACATGTGGCACTCAGACTAACAGGCAGCATGGAACCTACTGGAAAAGCAGCCAACTTTTGGCAGTCATGGACCAACTGATCCACACACAGGCAAGTTCACAGAACCCAACGGGTCTCATTCACTCAAATGTTTTTGAAAAGTGATAAACTTATGCAAATTCTGGAAGGAGGCTTTTGTACACATCTTACTCGCCTGCTGCTGATGTGCTGGGGATCTGGATATGATTTCCACCATTAGACATGCAATTCCTTTATTTAGCGACAGCCTGTACTGAGTGATTAAAGGGGTCCGAACCACCCCTCGGGCATGATGAAAAAACAATCCATGGATAGCATGCACTGCTGTGAACACCTCAGCCAAATTTTGCAGTCGTGCGCAACGCATGGAGCTTGCAAGCAGAGCTCTAAGTCACCTTTATCTCAGAGGCTTTCTTTTCGATAGAAGCCTGCTCATAACTCTTTATTGGATGCTTTATTTCGTAATATAGCAGGTCCCCATACGTAGCTGGTATTGGCCAATAGCCAACATCAATCAAGAAGGGTGTTGGAATCGGTGCACTCTTTTGTGCTGTTACTGCGTATATTTATTGACGCAGTTTAAAATTTTGGGCCAAACCATTCATATGGTGGCGGATTACCCAGCGAAGCTGTCGATTACAGGCTGAACTATGGCCAAACTACGCGTCAAGAAACACTCTCGAATTTGGAATTCGCCCCGGTGAAACTCCAAGGAGGTGGCAACTCGCGCTTCGCTTCGTGCTTGGCTTGTTCACCGGCCGTGTGCACAACGCGTGGTCTTCCCACTTTTCCCATTTTTGTTGGAGTTGCAACTGTTGCAATGGTCTACCTCTGTAATGCACAATCCGGTTCTTACACATTGCGGTGCACACGTCTGTGTTCTCCTGCTACAACGGCTGCGCCGTTGTATTGAGGGCAGACGATGGCAGACTCAGCTGGCAGCAATGGCGGCCAGCGTGGGTGCACTCCCCCACTCCACAGGTGCGGCGGGCGGTGAAATCACGAGTCCTTTCTTTTGCACCGTACTATCGTTTGTTATTTTTTTTTTGCTTCGGATGATGATAATGTGACGTGCGCTCTGGAGCCTTCACATGCAGACCTGACTCTAACCTTTGCAGTCCTTGCATGGGCGTACAGCAACAGATAAAAACTGGCAGAAATGCAGGTGTACTTGTTTGTCCATAAGCGGAAGTGTGTGCAGCAATGAATCGACCTCTTATTCCTTGCACAGGGGTCTTAATATGTAAATAAAATTATATCTTTTTGGATACGTACGTTTTTTTGGACATTTAATAGTTTGTACTTCTTTACGCTTCCCGTGGAGTCAGAATTATCGGTCGTCGACTGTAGTGGCACCTATGTGAGCATTCAAATCCAAAATTGAACTGCACACCCCGGTGACATTCAGTAAGCAGAGTGTTGCAGGCAAGCTTCACTCCGCTGTAGCCTTCGCAGTGCAAGTCATTGAAGAAGGAGGGGAAGCACCGCGAAAGGGGTATTTGATTGCCAATAACTCTGCTTCTGCTGAATGCATTTAATTACTTTTTGTGGCGAGGTATTAATGAAATTGTCTAACTTAACTTCAAATGCATTTCTCGCCTTCAATAAAATGTGGTTCCGGGACTCTTTAAGGTGTGAAGGCAACTGATTAACCCAGTTATGCAACAACTGGGGGGAGGCAGAGAAATAATACTTCAATTTAAAAGTGGTGCTCCACTGAGTCAACTGTATTTCGTGCAGAAGCACACACTGACCTTCTTGAGCAGCACCAGCTTCATCTCCTCATTGCGCAACTCCTGGCGCAGACTTCGCACCAGTGCCCTGCGAGCAGCCAGTTCTTGCTGGGAAAGTGGTGTCTGAGGCGGTAGCGGCGGAGGCTGCATCTGCCAGCCACTGCTGCCAGTGGCTCCGTTGACAAGCCGGTGCCCGTTGAGGCGGCTGTTCTCCTCATCCGAGAGCACAATAATATCGTCAGGACCAAGCCGCTGTGGTCCTAAGCCTGCCTTGCGCCGCCCTCCAGAGCTGCGCACCACTTCCGGTGACGGTGTTACTGGCACGGGTGCCACTGCTGGCACAGGCTCTTTCCTGTATGGTCAGAGACACAGTGGCTCAAATTAATATTGACATACCACAGTGTAAAAAGAAAGGCCACGAAGGCTGCTGTCATTTCCTGTAGACGCCGCTTTCTTCAGACAGCTACAATTCACCAACTTCAGACGAACCTCCAGACGAAAGCTTGTACAGTGAATGTTCATTACAAAGAAATTGCTTTAGCCAAATTATTTCTCGTCTTATAAGTGGTGTCCAAAATATGGCAGCAATGACCTGCTTTTGGTTCCCGAAATTGGTTCCGGTACATGCAGCCAGCAAAAGTATAGCCTTCAAGCTGTTGTTACTCTGACGGAGTTGTCTCTGGAGCGTGGTTTTGGACACCAGCTATTGTACACTTTAACAGATAGTTCTTTTTGGGGCCTACTGCTCTGCATACATTTTAAGCTGGATTACTTGAAGTGCAGCGCAATAGCGCCTGTGTGCCACGCACTGGGTGCGTGTTAAAGAACCCCAGATCGTCAAAATTAATCCGGAGCCCCCACTACAGCCCGATTCATAACCATATCATGGTTTTGGCATGTCAAATCCTAGAACTTAATTTAATATGAAATGATGCGGTGTCTTTTACCATCCCTTTTCACAGATCCAGGCTTTGTATTTTGGCTCATGAAGACCAGCCAATGGTGTCTTAACTTTGATAATGTAATAGCGTGTCACAGCATGCAAATGCACAGGTAAAACATAAAGAAATGGAAATTTAGGCAATGAAAAGATCTGGAGGAGGGAGCAGACACTCACTTAATAGAAAGATCTTCCACTTCCATCGTGTCCAAGGCAACGGCGGAAGGCTCAGGCCGTTCATGGCGTCTCCTGCATAGGAAAGGCACAAGTGAGCGCTGTAACCCTTCAATCCAACATAGAATATGGAATAAAATGTCAAAGCACTACATGGGAAATGTTTGCCCGAAAGACTTCCCGTCTTAAAAGAGCCAATATTATCTTTCAATTCCAGGGTTATGAATGCACACACTCAAAAAAGAAGAAAAAATGTGCACTGTGTGCATTTACTCTTTGTTTAGTATGTGTATTCCACACTTTCCACTAACTACTGCAGGGCAAGGTTTCAGGATTACGGTAGATATACATCAAGCAACACAGAGGGCCATTAGATAAGCAACAGAGTTTATCACAAGGAAGAGAAGAGATTCATCAGTGTGTCATTCAACTTGACAAAAACATACTTTGGTTGCCAGAACTTCTAAAGTAGAGAAAAGATGGCCAGCATGTTAACTATAGTGCAAAGCAGTACTTTGAGACATCTTATGGCTCGTGTAATGATGTGAGCTAAGTGAATTTTTATGTAACTCTGGTTTACTCCTCGATCCCACGCCATGAGAGCTCTTTCACTGAATCCGGATGCTCTGAAACATAGCTAGCAACATGGCTGTCAGCTTCCAATAACTTATCATAGACTGCATGTCAACACCAAAAGCTTGAGTGTTTAAAAAATGGGAAACAGTCAATGTTCGTGCATCAAGATATGCTCATAAAAAATATTATGCCCTCAAAGTATGTGTCGTGAATTGGCAAAATCCAGCATTACAGGGTGCTGCATGCGACGTACAAGTTTTCGACTTGAACTGCTACCCGAACTTGATGCAATACAATGCTCATTGCACCAACATACATGTTCTAGCAACACAATTATTTGAGTCCCTGACAAGTATAGCCTTAAAGGGACCCTGAAACGATTTTGGCGATTTTCTACAAACGTACTGAGTCGTTAGAGTAGGTCCTTCTGATCATTAATTGATGCATCTAAGTGCTCTGCGTAAAGCGTGTAATTTATTATAAGGTTTTAAATATACACATCGCTGCCGATCGTAGCACACTGCTCGGCGGAATTTTAAGCCGCCCCTACCCATATGATGCAAATAACCCATATGACGTCACGTGGGCGAGCTATCTGATTGGCTGACCAGGGCGCATGGTCGATAATTTTTCCAACTGTATGGTAAACAAATAATCTTCGTAATAGTTGGAATGTTAGTTCATTTGTTTTTATAAAAAGAAAGTAACATAAAGAGAATGCAAAAGAACAATTTTTCAGTACACTTCAGCACTTCCGGCACACAGCAAGTGTCGTCTGCTTGTGTTACAACGTACTCCATTTTGACGAGAGCTCCGCGGTCAGAGTCGGTCTCAGTCTTTTCGCGAGCACTATGATTCGACTTTGTTGCCTTGTGGACTGCAAACCTAGCGACTGGCAATATGTCAAGCTGCGACATCGTGTCCCTCTGCAAGGCAGTATACAAGCGAACTGGCTGCTGCGCAGGGGACTGCCGGTATCCGATCGGCGCCAGGATTTGCGCGTTTGTGGCCGTCACTTTACACCGGAAGATTACTAACGCAATACCGTTTCGCGAGTCCAGTATTAGGGCAAACGCAAGCGCAAGGGGACAGGGTCTGGCCGCTTGACTGTGCCGGGATGAGCCACGAGATGAGCAGAAGGGCAAATGTGAATGGTCTGCACGGTGCAGCCACCTGGTGGCACAGCGCTCAACCATACACAGTAGCAGCAACGAAGTGTATTCTTCTTTGCTGCTGGTGTGTATTTTTCGCAGGAGTGTAATCATCAACACGTTGATTTATATATGTTTAAAATGCTTTACACTTGGTTAGAGCAATATTAGCGCTTTGTTTGACTGGTTAAGCGCTGCGCCAGCAAGTGTCTGGACCGTGCAGACCGATCAGGCTGCTCACGTACGTCTAGGTTAAAGTTCCTTCATCAGCTTGAGTTTATGCCTCCAGTCATTTGCCGAAATGACCAGCTTGCCTGTTTTTAGCGGAGTACTGGACACGTTTGGCGCTACGACAGAATGCTCGCAACGCACGCTGCTTCGATAGCTCTCGGTCGACGGCCAAGCGGCTAGCGGAAAGGTCTCGCGCGGGAGGGGGCGTGCTCCTAAACAACCGGAAGTGAACGATGTGACGTCGCATCGTGACGCTGAACCAGTGAAGGCGGAGCTTAGCGCTGCTCGCTCGGCGAGCGAGTTGAGGAGGAAAAGCATAGCTAGGGAGGAGGGTAACTTCTAATCGCTTGCAGCTCCATTAATACGTAACGCTTCACTTAAATTGTGGTGCGAATGTTCTACTGAAGCTGTACCCTACGCGCCTACAAAATTTGTCCGAACCGTTTCAGGGGCCCTTTAATTATGGCCACACAAACTTCCGTTTTTTTTTTCTAACACGCACATGCCCCTGTTTTCCATTTTCATCAGTATGAGAAGCTCAGCAATTTTGCTATTGTAAACAGTTAACAAGCACTTGGTTAACAAGAGTACAGCAGTATGGTACAGTCCAGTGTGCTTCTTTACATACACTCAACAAAAGAGATTCATGAATTGGAAAATTGTCATACACCCAACAGTAGCAAGACACTACAAAGGAAACTCATATGGGTGGATGACAATTTTCCATTTTATGAACATTCCTCCACCTTGAAGGCTTCCACAGAACTGATTGGCAAAAGACATGTCATGAGGCTTCAAAAGTGGTCTACTCTGACAGTTTTGACACAGGATGCATACTATGTCAAATGAGAGCACTCATTTTGTAACAACAAAAGTAGTTGTGAACAATGCTACAGTTCACTAACTGGGTTCAACCATCAGCAAACACAAGACTGACTGATTGACCAAGTGGCAGTTTCAAGCCGCATGGGCAACATTATCATTAAGCCAGTATAGAACAGAAAAAAAAGTCACTCTCTTTTACGTATTCTTGAAGAACAAGTTTTGTTGCAACAGCAAAGAGCAAATACTTTATGCCACATTCAAACAATAGACTATAATTATAAGTATGGTCAGAATAATTTTCTCTAGGCTTCACAGGAGACGCGAAATTGTTATAAAAAATTTTCTGAAGCTCGAATTAACTGCCGCCTTTGAGTTTGCTATCAAAGTGCACCTGCAGAAGGACTGAAAAGTAGGCAAGTTGGAAGCTATCCATTCTTGGGCAGCGCACACATTAACTAAAGGACCAGTGCTTGTCCTGTATTCTTTCTCGTGTTTCGTTTGTATGTGCACTGCCCAAGAATGGAAAGTGCACCTTCATTGACTTGATACAACGTTTGATAGTTATCTGCACATGAGATTGAAAAACGATGCTTCATAATAGCACAGGGGCTGTGCAGCAAAAGGCAATATGAATGTGTGTGCAGTTGGTGAGTGCACGTATGCGACACTTTGCAGTGCCCGCATGGCGGCTGGCGCACGTCTTCACTCTGTTTCAGAGTAATCTAGCACTACAGCCTGGTGCTAAAGTTTATGCCAGTCCACCAAAAGCACAACTATATTACAAATGCAAGTGTGCCCTTGCCAGGTTTACTTTTGTGTCGCAGTATTGGTGTTGTCTGCTCAATTTGGAGCAGTCTATACAGAACATGCTGCACAGCATGCACTTCAGTGCCAAATAATTGCCAAACAATGAACAGGGAACACACACACAGGGATATGAAGCTCTGTCATCAACAAATGAGCACAAATGAGACAGAAATGCTGCCCACCTTGGCTCAGGCGGTGGCCTGAGAAGAGGTCGTGGAAGAGCCTGGCCGAGGATCCCTCGAAAAAATGGGTTGGTCTCCATGATTTTAGCCTATTGCAAGCAGTCACTTTTACTACCAGTGAACAACTGCCTCCATACCACCACCCTGCAACGGGCACAGGTGCTTTTATTAGATCATGCCTGTTAAATCCGATATGAAATAGTTTCTATGAGCTAAACCTTGCAGCAGTCAGATTGAGTCTACAAGAACCATTACAACACCAAGTGCTGCATAGTTTGTGAGCGACACAAAGTATGTCAGATTTGTCTAGCTATCGAAGCTCATGTTGACTACTGCACTACATTTCATGACATGCTGTTTATTTACAGCTTAATACTGTGACTTCTTTAGGCTTGTTGCGCAGCTCAGAAATAGCAAAAAGGAAGGTGGAAGGGGCAATGAAAGGTAACGGGGAACAGAGTAAGCGCTCACTCTGCTCTCCGTTCCTCTTCATTACCCCTTCCACTTTCCTTTTTGCTCTTTCTGAGCTGCACTACAAGCCTAAAAAAGTCATGACATACGAACTCGCCCAAAGTGCCATGCTTTTGAGCTTAACGTTTGCTTAATCCAGGGTAGCATCAACCACGTTGGAAAACTGCATGGCACATGCTAAAAACACATATACAAAACAAAGTATTGTTTCAAGTGTGTATCATATTAGCAGAAAAGATTCATGCATGGAAACCAACACAGTATCATCGGAGGCCATGTTGCTGTAGGGTGTTCATGCCCCCCCCAGCCATGTAACACACTACAAGGGGCCTTTACGGGACAATAAATGATGCTGAAGATGATAATGAGGTCGGCGTTTCTCCTATACTGTAATCGGAATAACTTAATGAGCTCTCAATTAGAACAGACACAAAAAGAAAAGTAATAAACCAGCATACCCCCTCTTCCCACGTACGAACATGCAACAAAATATTCTAAAGAGAAGAGAAAGTTGCACAGTGCAAGGACCATCTAATGGTAACATTTTCAGAGAAATTGACTACACATATGGGTCCGCATTTTAGAGAGAAAAAAAGAAGTATGCAATTCTTTTTTTGCATACTGGCATAATGTAACGCATAGTAGGCATAGTGGCAAGGCGACTGAAGTGGGAGAAGTAAAAGTTAAATGTCTGTCCACTTTACGTGACTTGTCCTTTGTGTTCTTTTCTTACATTTGCAACATCTGCCAAACAGCCAAAGCAATCATACAACATTAAGCTAAACATTTTGCTCTAACCACTTCAATGTTGCATGCTCTGCAAACTGTGGATGGGAGTAATGTGCAAAGTAGTTTGCATTCTACCCATGCAATGCGCAGCTTTCAAAAGATTTAAGTGCCAACAGACAGCACACTAAGAAAGAACAAAGACAGGACAAGGCGCTTTTGAAAGCTATGAACCAACTAGCCCCACAATGTGTTCTACTGTAATGTGCAGCCTTGCTATTTCCTTGTGTGTAACCTAAGTTGGTTGTACAATTTGCAAATAATCATTTGGAGGCAAGCTATACAGGTGATAACAACACAGCATGGGTAAACACAAGTGTGACTGGGAGCTTCAGTAGTAATACTTGTCTTTTACATAGCCCTCATATTATTCCACAACAATCTTCCACAACCTGAGCCCACAGAATGCTTGCGCAGATATCAATCGGCAAGTGAAACAGAGCGGTGGGAGAGGTGGTTAAGTAAGGTTAATCTTGAAGGTGCTTATCAGTTAAAACGAATGAAACAAGGACAGAGAAGACAAATAATGCTAGTGCTGACTCCCAAGCAAGCTTATCAGAATGCTTTCTTTTCTTTTTTTTAGTAAATTCAGCTCAAAGAGAGTGTTAGCTTTTCTTTCTTTTTTTCCCTTTGTCTTGTTGGCACCATTCCAAAATTTTGAAACAAGTTGATTTTCATCAGTAATATCACTGGTGTTGACTTACAAAAAATAAACGAGTACTGAAGATCTAGTGTAATCTAGTGTAAGAATAATGCAGTTTAAAACTGTTTACGTGCTTTCTGTCTTGTTGTGCTGCCCCATGGATAGCCACAGCATAACCACAAAGCATAAACCAACGCTCTGCCCTCAACATACTAAGCAGCTCTCACCAAAATAGGAGCTAACGTCACGCAATTTATGCGTGAAGTTCACCTATGTGCAAACTCCCCAATACCATAACACATATAAAAAAATGATGCAGCTGCATGAAAAGTATAATTTAAAAGCTGGTAAGACTGCAGTCACAAACCTAAATTTTAAATTTTTCTTAAAAACCTTGTGCTTATATCATTCCCTTGAACAATTAATACTTTTTACACTCTCACATTCTTATTGCACCAGGTTTAGTATTCCAAAGTGATGTGTGCCATCCTCAAATCCAACACAACTCAGCAAGACAGAAGTTCACAGGAAGATAAAACGTTTTGAAGTAATCGGCAATGATCGAACAGGGAATGTCGCCGAGGCACTAAACTTTGCCTCCGTTACTTGCCGACGGCAGAGGTTCAAATGAAAACATTGCTTCCTTTTGCCATACCACTATGTCCGCCCATAACCCCTGTAGGTACCAATTTCCTGGATGGTGCCAATTGTACCAATTTCCTGTGGTTTCCTACAGCAAAGCTCTCCTGTACCTCTGCCCGATCATAAATACTTCTCACAACAGTCCATCAGTACAAAGCATGCGCTACGCATCACATTTACCACTATGCATAACCTTTAGGTGTAATACCCTGTGCCTCATACAGGATTACCGAAAAAGGTACCAGTAAACTCGAAAGGTAGGACTACAGAAAGAAGTAAGTGTGTGTATGGAGTATTGAACATTCAACAATATAAACATGCGCTTTTCTATAGTGAAAACATTAAAGAGTTAATAAGTAAACAATTGGCATCACTATACGAAATCTTTTTGAAGTTTTACTAACACCCATGCATGGTTGTTGACAGTATCGTAAAACATCTCTAACTGCACTAATGTAGCACTACACCTATGCATGTCACTTGCCGGCTATATTTCCTAGACAATAACTCCCTAGAACCCGTTGGGCATTGCGTTTGCACAGTAAGAGGGGTGTTAAAAAGGCTTATTGATAAAAGCATTCTAGCTGCTGCATGAACCAAGTGAGAGTTTGCTTTTGCAATATGGGTTTTACGGAACTGAAATTGTGGTTTCTTATAAGACATGAGTTCATTCTTCATTCAAAAACACACTGCTTGATTCAGAGGAGCAGTGTATCCATGTAAGTGCATAATAAAACTCAAAATATTGGGAATTAGATGTTCCTTCTTTTATACACAGATCTCTTGCTTGTACAAGCAGAATGAGGAATACATTTCCAGCAACAGCGTGACCATGCAGGTTCTGCACCTACAATAATTCACAGGGCCACCCTTCAACAGATACATTCACATGAATAACTTTGTACCTTCTCTAGCGAGCATTTGCAGGCATGTTGGAATAACTAGAGAGAGAACACTAGTCATGTAGTACAGTGTAACAGGGAGTAGGCCATCCCAAATATTTTTACCGGATTTTATCACAGAAGAGAGGATGTTGCAAGCAGGGGCCCTCATATTTTGGACAGATTATTTTAACGATATCACATCTATATATTCCGTCTTAACATGTAGTGGTCAAGCATGTAGTGCAGCGAAAGCTATGGCTCTTTTAAGCAAATCAAGGGGAAGAGTCGGCTTTGTGTTTCAGAAAGCGGAAGGGGTTTCGTTCATCGTGCACTGCTAATCCTCTGTTGGCATCACTGAGAGGTCGAATAGGCAAGATTTTTTTCTGGTTCTCATTGCTAATTGGTGAAGGCAACCCTTACACACACAAAAAAAAGAAGTTTACATCCTTTTGGGCACATCTTGTCCCCAAAATATAGTAGTCGTCTGTGTTGCTTGCATTTCCTGTCTTCAGAACTCTGCTACTTTTCTGTCAAGAAGCAGGGTAGCCAACCGGAACTACCTCTGGTTAACCTCCCTGCTTTTCTCTGCATTATTTTCTCTCTCTCTCTGTCAAGAATGCAATGCTGATAATGCACAAGCCATTTGTGACCTGGAAGTACCGGGTGCAGAGCGTTAAATGAAAGGCACGCAAGATACATTGCTAATAGAAAAAATAGGCAGGGGTCAGACAAAGTAAACACGCTGAGTGGCTAAAAGTTACTGGCTGGAACGCCTACAGCCGAAGTGACATCATGCCTGTCACTAAGTCACACAGCAGGGCTTGACAGCTAAGGATAAGATTAGCAGATAAGGGGTCCAGCAGGTCCCCTCTCTGCAGTTATATTCAACATGCAACAAGTGTGCCTTTCTTATTTTGCTTGCTGTTTCTTACTTTAGTAGTCTATGTAATTCTCATGACAATCATGACTAGAGTGGGCACTTGTAATTATCTGCTTATAGGCTGAACTAATCTGAACTGCATTAAACCAACTAAAGCAATAGAATATGCCCTAAACATTAATAAGAAGTAATACTGCACTGGGAGCGAAATGCATGCATGCCCCTTTGTGATTTCACACAGCACATCACATGCATGAAACCAAAATAAAAGCATTTGAATGTCAAATGTAACTGCAGTGCAGCACGGTTCAAATGCCTTGCACGATGGACATGGGAATGACTAGATCACTGCATATCGTGCTTAGCAGTGTGGTCTTCCCACAAGAAAGCAGTGCAATTATTAATGAAAAAGCGAAGTTGTAAGCTAACTGAATGCCAGCCTCTTTAGTTCTACCCGTGAGAGGATATGGTTTTCAGTCAGAGTGGAGTAGGTGAAAAATTAAACGATAAAAAACGTGGAAGTTTTATGGCAGTTCAAGGAGCTCTGCAAAACTTTTTGAGGCTAGGCCTGGTTACTTTAGAACACAAATACAAACGGGTTTACCCAGGAAGGTGACCTATGCGTGACATGCAAAAATGCTGCAGAGAGAATTCGGCACATGTTGTCCCAATGTTGGAGTTTTCGTAAAGCACTAAGACCTAAATGTAGCTACGAGAGAACGGCGAACGCATGTAATAGCTATTTAGAACTTTAGTAAAACCACGAGTAGAGAGGGAGCAGGGTGACACGGAATAAAGATGTGTAAATCCAGCCATAAAATAGTGGGCACACATACAAAATAAGGTTATATTGCCATATCAAAGTAGCAGTTAAACATTTCCGAAGTACCCTATAAAGCATGGCAGCACAATCCGCCGCCCTGTTTCAGAGAATGAACCACTCATTATCATCATCACTCATCTTCCCCAAGCCCATGCGCCCTACGGGCAGTAATGTTGTGACGTGAAACGCAGCCGTACGCATATGTTTCACGCCATGGTCATGCCGTGGGCTCGGGCTTCACACAACAGTCTGCCAGCATGCCAACCTCCTGCAAGCGTCACAGATTAGAGGCGGCATGTTTACTACTCCGACGCTGCCTACCGCATGGATCCCTGTCGCGATTGCCGACTGCTCTCGGTCGTGCTGCGGTCGCAAACGATCGCGTCCCCTTGAACAACTCGCGTCGGCGGAAGTGTAACCAACAGTGCGAGCCGTACTCGCTCAAGCAGCAAAAGTGGCCTCCGCCGTGTCCGCGCGGCGCTGAAACTGCAACGAATCGGCGGCCTGAGCGAATTGTAGGTCACGCACTACGCCCAAGCGTGTTGGGCAAACGTCGCCGGTGGATGCGACGGCCCGCGAGACAAAAACACGACCACAGTGCTCGCTTCGCACCGTCAGCTGCCGCGCGCGCTACCAGCGCCCTAGAAATAAAAGGGCGGACAAATAATGCGGTCGACGTAGGAAACGCGAAAGCGCGAGATGACACCACGACTTCTGGATTCCTTCACGACACGGACATCTTGCCAGATTTTAGTTTTCTTTTGTTTTCATGTTGTACGAACTTAGTAAACAGTTGACCGGTTTGCTTCCAGGGAAGACAAGCTTGACACGAATGGAGCGTAAACGTTCGAATTGCACAAGGCGCCTGAAGATCAAGTGGAACCGCAAAGGCGAATCGAAAGTGGCTTACTACATAATCCTACGTACACTGCAATCGAAGTCATTACGAGCTATTCAGTATAGAATATAACTGCGGCTTTTGACTCATTGTCGGCAGCTATTGACACGCACGCACATTCGGCGCAGAAGCCTTGTCGTAAGGCGAAAAAAGCCTACTCTTAACATGAAAGAATCATTAACCGGCGGACTCCTGGCATGAAATGCAGTACAGGGCCTGCTTTTAATACTGAACAACGCGTGGTAGAAGTCACGCGATGCCAAAGGCACCACCAGCCCCATATTACAAGTATATCGGAAATGCTGCGTTAGAAATCTTAATCTTGACAACAACAACGTAAGCTTGAGCGGACGGCGAGCCGTCGTCGGTCGCTGACCCGACCGGTCATTTCTATCAGCGCCAGAGCACTTCGCGTAGAAAACGGCCGTACGGACGGCCACAACGCGCCAAAACATAAGAGCGATGTCAAACAGAAGACGAACCATTCACAGCGACCTTGTAGCACACAACGCACGAGCAAAACTACAAAGAAATCAGTAGAAAACATTCAACCAAACAATTAGCTGACGAGCCGACCTTTCAATTAAAGGCATCGCAGCCATCGGCTTACTTGGATGGCGCTCTGTCGGTCGGACGCTCCGGAACGGGCTGGCTCACTCGCTTCTGCGGACCACTCACATTTTTCATCACAGTGCAATAACAAAAGCAACTTTGAAAAGAAGTCAGAGATGTGCCAAAAAAAAAACAACAAATCGAGAACTCAATCGCGCCCCAACGCGCCGTGTCGTTTTCAAAATGGCGAACTTTTCGTTAATTACCGTCTCGGGTTTTCGTCTGCCGCCCCTTCTTTCTCTTTGCTACCTAGCTGCCTTGCGACGACGGCGATGGACAACGCCGCCGCGGGAGAACATTTTTGTTTTGTTTTTATTGCGCAATCCTTTCTGATCTTTTTTTTTTCTTCGCAGTGGTCTGCTTCACGTACCGCACGTTTAACCGTAAGTACTAGACGCGCGCAAGAAAACATTCTCAATAATTAATCCGTAATTGATTAAGATTCCGTCTACTGCGATCTTATAATCTCTCTTCTAGAAGATGCAGCACGGCGTGATCGCATCGGCTGCTTTCTTAAACAGCGATTGGCGCGACTTTGCAGCGACACGTAACGTTGACTCTAAAACAATGGCCTGGAACATCTTAGGGCAGACACTCAATGCAGACGTACAACTCCGACAGCTGCTGGGTTTAGAACACATGGATCGCACCGAACAAAGAGATGCCGAGAAGGGAGAGCGCCAGTACACGATAAAAAAAGAAATGAGAAGGAAAGGGAATAAGCGACGCGGGGGGAAGGCAACACTGCTGCGCCTGCTTGGGCCGCTGCTCCTTCCTCCTCCCCAGCGCAGACATGTCCCAAGCCATGCCCATGGAGCCGGCGAGTTCATTCCCTCCCCCACCATACACACCTCCTGCCGTCGTCAAACACACACACACATTCAAAATGTCTATCGCTATCAGAAAACGACGGCGCACGAGTAGATGGCGACACATACCCATTTTTTCCTGCAACACAAAATGAGCTTTCATCTTCATAAACTCTTCTGAATATCATGTAATGAAAGTAAATGAAGAACTGAACGCTCCTTTAAAATCGTCAGTTCTGCTTTCTTTCGTAATTGCTTGCCCCACACGAATTAGATGTATAACTGCTACAGGCGGCGAGGAACTACTGCAGCCGCGCGAAGGAACGACACGCTACGAATGACAATCAGGCCCACGGACGTGACTGCGCGCTATCCGCCTGTGATGGAAACACTAAACTCTATGTAGGTTTCGAAAGCGGCAGCACCGGCGCAGTCTTCGATCCGCAGTCTTTTTCGATCGAAGTCCTCGTCGCCAATTGCAATGACTACTAATTCCCCCTCCAACGCCCCTCCCCCACTCCTAGCGCCGCCTCCTCAGGACCGGCGAGACGTGTGAACATGAAAAGCAAACATGCACAAAAAAACAAGACAAACATGGCGATCCGACTATTGTTTCGCCTATCACGAGCTTTCGCATTTTTTTTCTTCCTCGGCGAAGGCGCATTACATGCCTGGACGCATAGAATGAAGTAAAAAAAAAAAAAAAACCCGAGCACCACGCTCAGCTGTTTTATGCGAAAGCGACGTGCAGAAAAAAGAACCAAAACCCACGTTCTCTTCGCACTCCCAATATTTCGACAGAGGAAAAAAAAAAAAAAAAAAAAAGACAATTCCGTTGCGTCGATAGCGAAGGCCGCCGGAGGCTTACAAACGACCTGCAAATGCAACGCCCAGACTGAATGCAACGAGAGCGCGGCGCTGGGCATCATTAGACCGACGGTGACCCCAGAGTCAGGAAAGTGGCCGCTTACCTCCATCTGCTCGGCGCCGGCATCCAGATCAAAAGTCAACACATTTAGGCTTAGCAGACCTCGATTATCCCAGGTCAGAATCGTGGGTCTACGGCGGAATTTGTGTTGCACGCGCCGGCACAAATCCCGAATCCTACGTCGCACAAGCACTGCTTTCACTCGAGTGTCAGAGCGCCTGGGGCGCCGATGCTTCGTTGGGTGCCGAGTGGCCGCCGGCTCCGATGTGAATTCGGTCGCTGACGGACAGTCAGTCTTCCCGGCTCTACGGCTATTCGAGATGCGACGGACACAAGAAATCGGGCGATGCAGCGCGTGGTCGCGTCTCGATGCCTCAAGCAGCGGAGCCTTTCGATGGGGATGGCTACTCCAGTGGTTACGCTTTCTTAGGTTTGTGCTGGTTACCGCTGGTTAGCGGCCGGAGAGTAGCAAAATATAAGGCTAACATCCAGCAATATGGCCGCCGCCCACGGCGACAAGAGATTCTGGAGAGAGGAAGGCTTTTCGCTCCCGCTTCTCGGATCGGACGGCGTTTTTGTTTCCTTTCGTAGGGGGCGCGTTCCGCACCGAGCGTGTGCGTGCGCTCCGCTCTTGACCTTGTAGGCATAAATTAAGGGCTGCTGAGCACTGCACCGCAGTGTTTCTCGTGAATTTATTTTCCTCGTTAGTGGTCTGTTGGAACACATTGTGCGGATCATTAAACTAGTATTAATCGAGCACTTTATTGTTATACGGCTAATTGCCCATATCGTAGCACCGGCGATCTCAACCTCTATTGCGATTGCTAATTTTACGAGTCTTTTTTTTTTTTCTTTGCTGTTTTCTTAAGGCAGTCTAAACGAGAAGCCTAGGCACTTATGTCAAACGTTTAAAGATGAGAAAATTCTTCTAAACTACGTTGATAATCATTAATGTCAAGCGTTGATTAATTTGTTAATTTTAGTCGCCAAGCTGCTGCATCTGCCTACCGCAGTGGTTGCGCTAGTGCGCAGCTCCGCACACGATCATTCATTTATTCCTCCAACATTGGAATTTGTTTTTTTCTGCTGAGAACCGAACCTGCGACCAGACTTTCCTTAGCCGAGTGTAGCTTCATACCTAATATTACGATCCTATTTGTAACATACTAATATTACACACACACATGTGCACAAGGTGTTGAGCAGTTAGAAGCAGGGAACCTACAAAAACTTGTCAATTGATTTAACTTACCACATGTTCCTACAGGGCTTCTCAAACTATGCATGTAACTATCAGTATATCTAGTAATCTTTATGTATTAGGAATAAAGAAGCAACATGAAATTGCTGCAACAGCAGATTCCAAGCCAGTCGAGCTTCTGCATCACTGTTACACTGTACCAAGTCATGCCACCCTTGTAGTGGTGATGTTAAACTTGTATTGATATCCAAAGACTTTCTACATTAAAGACATGTAACGTTGTTGCAGTATGAACTTGCATGTTAACAAAAACACCAACATCATTCTCACTCCCCGTTTACTTTCTCAGAAAGTATGCGAAGGGTCAAGCAAGATACTATGTTAACTAAGGAAAAGTTAATTATGGTGAAAGAAATCTTAAAACTTGTTTGGGGATAAAATTAAGTTCCAGATTAAAAAGAGAATCAGCTGCATGCTGCACAGTATATAATGAGAGATAGTTGAAGATCAATCTCCTGTGCCATGCATGCTACTGACCACCCATTTCAACAAACTTCACTACTCATAATTTGTATTACGCACACATTTAAAGCACATCAAATTCACCACAGCATGCTCCATGCCACTTGTACTGTGCTTGAAGCAAACCGTATCCCTGTATGCATGAAATCCTAAATTCCGTGGACGAAAAGCTCCAGAAGCTTTCAACACATGTAAAAGCAGTGCATTTTGTTCTAGCTTTGCACAACTTCACACACATTTTATGGACTAATATAATTTTTCACTCTTATGGCATACAAGTGTGATGTACATAATCGGATTTTAACACAGCAGATGGAAATTGACTAATTGCCTGCATGTCCAATCGACTGATCACAGCAAGATAGTCATGATAGAGGGAGAAACGGGGAGCGAGGGCATTGTAAGTGCCTCGGAGCATTGTGGGCAACTTAACTATTCCATGGTCTTTGATGAAATCAAAGAGTGAGGAAGGAGGTTAGCGGGCAATAAAGGAAGACATATGCAACAAAAGGGAGCAAAGCAGCGTACATACTTGAGCAGGTTAGTTCACGACTTGAGCAGAAATATTGCAAAATAACGGACGAGAAAAGGGCAGACAACGGTGCTGTCCTTTTGCATTTTGCATCTTGAAGACAGCACTGTTGTGCCCTCTTCTTACATACTGTTATCTTGTGCCATTTCCGCTCAAAAGGGAGTGAAAGTTCGTTGTGAAGCTGTGGGCCTCATAGAATGCAAGGCACTGGGTGAGCCCAGTGCTATCAAAAAGAAGTCATCATGTCATGGTGCGTGCATGCATGATAATAGGAATGTGAAGAAATCAAGTCATGCACATGCAGTAATAATTAATCGTGATGGAATTTAAATTTAGGCAATGATATGGTCAAGTACAAACAGTTGAACTTGCAGCATGAACTGATCTGCGATGCTTGCTTCTGTTGTCACTCACTCAAATTTTTTTAAGGTCCTAGGCAGATATTTTGCCCAGACTTACCATCACTTGAAAGGGGGGTGGGGGGAAGGGGAAGAAAAAGTAAACAACATGCTAACATGACAAGCATTGCATGTCACCTACCTAGCACATTGCAAGGTATGCAAAAAACAATAACTTTACATTCATACAGCATGTCCACTATCAGCACAGACTTGAGTAATTCGCAGAAATGATGCACAAGAGACAGGTTACTTTTTCAGCAACTTGCTATGAATGATAGCAGACAGTGGAAATTGAATTATGGCTACTAATAAGATATTCATTTCATGAAAGTTCATTGTGTCTTCAAAACTTCAGGACCCATTTGCACTGAAATACAAGGGTTTCTCATACAGTCTTACAACCCTCTGCTTTAGAAGTGCCCTTCTGGGAAAAAAATTAGTGCAATACCAAAGCACTTTGACACAATTTGACACACCTTGAAATTGCAACACTTGGCCGCAAGTAAATAATTAAAAAGATATTGAGAGGTACTTTAGAAGATAAAGATGTTGACCAGTAATTAGTATACGCTTCCTAATGTCTATAGGCATACATAATGTGTTGCTCAAAAAATAACCATCTTATCTCCTCTGTAGAATATTTAATGTATTCACTGAAACAGCCAGTACATGAAGTATTCTGCCTTTTCAACATCTATGTACTAGCACAAATGAGACACAGAATGTGATTTCTACTGCCAAAATAAAACGGCACATGCCTATAGCTATGACCCAATATAATAATGTCACCAGTCTAAGAGGTCAGTCATCCGTGTAAGACATAATGACATCTTGTTAAGTGTTGACACATTTTTTATTCTTAAAACACTTGCAATATTTTATTGCAACAGT
Source organism: Dermacentor andersoni (assembly GCF_023375885.2). NCBI lineage: Eukaryota > Metazoa > Arthropoda > Arachnida > Ixodida > Ixodidae > Dermacentor > Dermacentor andersoni. Next base: position 92,690,943 of record NC_092815.1, read on the forward strand.
TTGAACACCTGTAGTTACAAGCGTGGAGAAATATGCGCAATCTTGAGGTATTTTTATTGATCGTTTTCATTTGAGCTGGCCACTTGGCACATTTTGGATCTGAAAGCACACATGAGGATTGCGGGGTTTAAATAACGTAAGATGCCATCCAAACCAAACAGAATGAACACACAGTTATTGCTAATTTTCACTGCAACAAAATCACCGTAATCACAAGTGGTTTCAGTGCCAGGCAGAAAAAATGTCCTGCACTGCCAACACTGGTACAATGTCCTACCACCAGACTTGTACACATTACAGCAAAAAAGTAACCAATACAATTACTTCTTTCAAAGATGTAACTGATTGCAATTACTAATTACTGCCCCACAAAAGTAATTGAAGCAATTACTAAAAAGTAATGATCATTTTAGTGCTACATTCCTCCCTACACTTATTAACACTGCACGAATACATTAAATAGAATGAGCTGGCCTGGCTTTTTCAATGCATCCTCCACAGCCCACCTTTTCTTGTGAACACATGTGCAGCGACACTGAAAACTCGCTCAATATGTGCACTGGAGAGAGGGGCTGTGTAGCAATGTGTAAACACCCTTCTCAAACGATTGTGGTTACTCAAAGCTATGGTGCTCGAGTCTAGGTTCTCTATGAAGTGCAGTGCTTCATTGTTACTGGGGCTAGGGGAAGGGGTTCACGACTAGGCCAGTGAAAAATCATATTAGGTGATCCCTTGGCATCAACGTCCGAAATTGCCATTGCTCTCGAGTCACTGCAATTTGTCGGCTAACATCTGGTGGACCTTCTCTTCGTGCCCCTCACTTGTTAGCCATTTATACTTAAAGGGGCCCTGAACCTCCCCTTGGGCTTGGTGAAATAACATAGTCTGCGGGTAGCATACGCCTCTATGAACATCTCAGCCAAGTTTTGCTGTCATAGCTCGTAAGCGAATCGCGAAGTCACCTTTCTCTCAAACACTCTCTTTTCAACAGAAGGCCTTGTCCTCACTCTCTTCTAGATGCACTATTTCGTCATTGGACGCACTATTTCATCATTCCCTTAGATGGCTGCTGTTGGCCGATAGCTGACATCAAGTTGCAGTCAGCTAGACGGCGTAGATACCGCGGCTGTCGCAGGGTCCCGTTCCGAGTACACTGGCTAAGTGCACTGCAGCTTGCCGAGGACAGCTGCGTTTGGTTTACGTTTAGCACGTCGTAGGCACCAAAGGCAGAAGTCGCGGCGTCTACATTAACATCCAAAATTAAATTTAAACTGCGTGCCACGGTGACACTTAGAAGGCAAAGCATTGTGGGCACGCCCCACTGCGCCGTAGCCTTCCCAATGCAAGGCACTGAAAAAGGAACGGGAGCACAGTGGAGGCCGTGTTTGATTGCCAATAATTCCGCTTCTGCTGAATGCATCGAAGTATTTTTTGCAGCAAAGTATTTTTGAAGTAGGCTATTTTCACTTCAAATGCCTTTCTCCACTTCGATAAAAAGCAGTTTAGGGCTCCGTTAAACAATGATTTGTAACAGATGCCAGCGAACGTTCTCATTAGTTGAAAAAGTGTCCCATTCTGTAATGTAATTTAATATATTGCTGCATATTATTCAACCCTAGAAATACTGTTTGTGTGTTGCAATAACAAAACCAGGTGTATACGAGTCACGTAATATAACACAGATGAGACATAAGAGTTTACCTGCCATAAACTTCTGTCTATATCAAAGAAGTCATAGACTGCACTATGCGAAGAATTGTTCAGAAACAGCTCTTACCACCTATGAAGGTCGCCTATAAGTACTTTAGGAGAGGGGGTGAGAAAATTATTATATAGGAAAAGCTCAGAGGTCGAGCTTCTAAAAGAAGTATGCAAATATGCAAGCCTGCCATGTTCAGGTGATCAAGGATCGTGATTGTGAACGCCGATTCTGGGATTAACTCATATACGTTTTAATCCCTATGGGCTCTAGCTCCCACCAAATTTAAGTGCTCAAAGCTATGCTGCCTGTCAGAGCTTGTTTCATCAAAAATTTCACTGGTTACATGTAAACAGTTGCTGAAAAAGTAATTGAATTACAGGGAGCATTGCCGAGTAAACAAAGTAAACCTTAAGTACAAAATTGCCCAAAAAACGTAATTGATCACAAGTAATTAATTACATACAATTGGTTACGTACAAGTCTTCCTACTGCTAAGCCTGTTTCATCTTGGGCATTAAACACGAGACCTTGTGCATTTCGTCACCGGTAACAAGGAGGTAACTAGGGTACCCACGCTGAACAATGAAAAAAATGTGTGAGCAGTTGTTTAGTATTATAACAACTCCCATTTCAGTTGGTCCCTTTTCCATATTGTTGAATCTGGAAAAGACTCGGACCAGGCAAGTCAAGTGAGGCACCATTCAACTGAACACGTCAAGAAAACGCACTTATTCAGGTCACTCCACAGTAGACAATTTTAGCTAAGTGTCGCTTACGCCCCCCCTCTGCTCAGATTTGAAGTGCTGAGGCAGTGCAGAGAACAACAGCATTGGTTTCCTGCTTTTTATAATGCGTCTGCCCGAAGCACCATCTACGTGCAGCCTGCTTGGGTGCAAAGCAACAAAGAAGCCTATGTGGATGCAACCCTTGTGCTCAACTGAAGTGACTCTGTAGCAGAGCGAAGGCAGCATTCTATGTTCTGCTGCTGTGCAAGAGTGTTGCAAGCACGCACACTAGTGTTCCCACCGAGCGGCTGTGTGTAAACCATTACGAAAGTGGAGCAGGCCCTAAACACTCAGCTAAAACTCTCTAGTTATAAAATCATGTTGATGGCAAGGTTTCACACAAGTTTGATGGTTTCTTGAGGCCTCCCGAATTCCATTCAAATGAAGTTTTGCTGCATCCCATGTAGCTCTCAAGTGTATACCTATTGCAACTGTTAAGCAACAGAAAACTTCAAGCTGCATAATGATTGGCTCACTGGGCCATGCAACCAATATGTCACCAGCATGTGTCCCAATGTATAAGTCAGGAGAGTACACTGCCAGCAATGTCTTTTCATGCACATAGAAAAATTTGTATGAGTGCGTCACTCAGTATTTTTGATGAAATAAACTTCTAATAAACACAATTTGTGCACATTTTAGTACTTCCATAGTCTAACTCGGTGAGTAGTGGTTTTACACCTCATTCCTGTGCAATTCTGTGCAAAACCTATCCAGTTCTGCACAACTGTGCGGAAAGCTGAAGGTGCAGTACTACAGCATGCCATAATGCAACATTATTGCTGCCATGCCTTCTTGTACGCATGGTTAAACATTTTTTTTCAATACTTGTAAGGACCTTGAAGAGCAATACAAAGGCAGAACATCTCATCGGTAGCATGCAGCTATATTAATCTCGATGTTATGCATTCCAACAGGCAATGAACGTACCAGGCCAATGCTGAACAGCTTTCATTTGGCAATATTGGTTATGCACATACACATGGTAAACCTGGAAGCCATGTAATGAATCTCTAACAGCTATTTGTTGAAAATGCCATCTTTTGATAATGTTTTCGTTAAGTGACCATTCCTTGGTCTCAGCATGTCTACCAGTAACAGGCAAGTTACAACTTTGCTTCTAGAAAATGCCAACACAATGGATCACAACGCACACAACGGATCAAAGGTCCTTTGGTTCAGCCCACAATTGGTTCAGAAATTAGAAAACTAATACTCCAATGCAACACTTGCTGCCATAGCTGTTACAGAAGCAATCGTCTCTATATGTTCCAAGGTGTATTCTTAGTTTGTCACTTACAAACAACCCACAATTTTTATTATTTTCATAATGGCAGAGCCAAATTAACTGTCACAAAAATTTGTGTATATCAAAGATGCATTGCATTCCTGTTATAGAATTATGGTCAATTAAGTACCTGCAATAACAAATTCAGTATTAAAATTGTAAGCCTAGACCAATATTCTTAAGTAAGCCCAATTTTACCCTAGTACCAAACACATCCTTCACTAAGTGAGAGCAGTTTCTACAGCTTGCAATTGTACAGAAAATAGGAAAACCTTTCATTAGCCCAAGAAGAGAAAAGCGTTCAAGTTTTTGTATGCTTTCACAGATTGCATAGAGTTATCCAACATTAATATCAAAAGATGGGCATGAAATTAAAGCAAAATAAGCATTTATTTGCTTGAAATACTTTGCAATAGTGCTCAGTAAGACTCATGCGCATGTGTAATACTCATGCTCAGTAATGGGCAATGTACCAGACGTCACTGTCACATCAATAAACACTGTAAAACATGGTTAGAATTTTATTTGTACTTGAATTTCAACTGTTCTATCATTCTAATTTCTGCTGTTGCTTCATTCCTCTATTCAGGCTATTACCTGCAAAGGAAACCTACATGTCTGTTGGTGCACAGCTGAGTTTCAGCGATGTTTATGTGTCTACTTAAAGCTATTTAGTGTCCCCTCGACTGCCTCCGTACTGTATTCCCAAGTTCCTTTATACTGCAGTCACTATTTTCTTATTACTTCTCCATGCGTACAGAAGGTGGCAGGCCTTGAAGCAAAGGCAGCACACAGGCCCAACGTTTAAAGAGAGAACAACGCTGTCAGTTTTTAGTATGAGTGCTAGCATCCATAATCTACTAACTGCCGTCTAGTTCAAGTTATCCTGCTGACCCTCTAGTCTAACTATCCTATGTTTGGCACATTTAAGCCTTTTACTCCATACAAATGGCTCTAGAATGAGATCACATTAATTGAAGATAATTAATCTGTACTAAACTAATGAAAGTAAATTGTGGACGGAAAATCTACAGAGTCTGAGAATTTCATTGAAGCTATGGGTGATGAAAGTGGCACATAAAACTTTTTTACGTTTTCGCAACTAGGCGCATGGAAACTGTTTCGTGTGCAGGGCATGATACTACTTATTTGCTCAATGGATAGCAAGCTGCTGCACAGATAACTCAATGCATCCAGTGTCTTTATGTGCTGTGTTTTTGTTTATCATGCTTTCCTAGCAAACACTGGCTGTAGCCAAAATACTATGAGGAAGGAGTACAAAATGGAATGGCTTGGCAAATGCTTGGCATGTACAGGCATTATTTGGGGTGTGTGAGTGTGTGTAGGCACTCACTGAGACATGGAACTCAAAGGGTTAAATTACACTTCAGAAAAAATGTATTTCGTAACAAACATGCAGACAAAGTTGGTGCTTTGATGCAATAGAAGATTGAGCATGCAATACAAGTACAATTACAATAGGCTGTTCCTGTCCCTGTGTCTGTTGTGTGTACCATAGGTATATTTCATGCCCTGTCTACTATTAGCATGAAAGTATTTTATTCTAAAGACCTATTTTGGATGATAAGGCAGAGGGACAAATATCATACAAAGCTGAGACTACAAATACGTTGTAATTTTAAAATACAATACATTGTGTTTCTAGAACCTAGCAAAAGTATTATGCTTTTGCGACTTTTGAATATGTATGCGAAAAGCACATACCTGTGCTCGATGTAGATATTTCAAATGCTCAAAAGAAATTTTTCAATCACAGTGTGGTCTGGATAAAAATTCAAACAAGATGTGTCCTTGTGGCTAGCTAGCAACACAAGCAAGAGAAGGAATCTTTATTGATAATGCTAGCAAACATAAAATTTCTGTAGCTTAACATTTGCAATTTTATTTCATCTGACAGTGCTAACAAATGAGCAAAGCTAAAATGTAACATTAATGATTGTGTACCTTAAGGAAAGCAGGTGAACCTACCATTTTTACACTGTTCCTGATTTCTGAAGATAATGCCACAAAGGAGGAGTTGCCATTTCGCATTCACAAAATTGCAATTCGTGACAGTGAGTTACGTCCCAAAGTTCAACATCTTCAGAAAATGTTCCACTCAGCAAACTGCAACCACTATTTGCTTTCATTTGTAGCAGCACATACATGTCACCACATGTACACTTCACACTGGGATGAGTGAAAATGTTGAATCCAGCATGGGCAAAATAGCAGCTGCACTGGAGATAACACCCAGCAGCCCAACTGTCCCCGGTTCAAGTCTGGCATGGCCCAGCGCCGTGTAAGGTATCCACAGGTCTGCAAAATTCTTGACCAGGTCAAGCAGAAGTGCCTTGTGGAAGCTCGTCGAGGCCCACAGCAGGCGAAGCGAGCTCCTCAGGGTGTTGCCCTTGGATGGCACAGCCAAGAGCATGGGCAGTATCTGGTACAGCTCGAGCAGATCGCGTATAAGTGCGGCCACGATGGCCAGCAGCCAAAACTTATTGCTTGTGCGGCTCCAGGCATCCCTGCACGAGAACAGGAGATGGCTTGAAATTCTATGTTTCAAGGAAAAAGTTTGGCCAGGAAGAGGCATGTTGCAGAAGGATGCAAAACGAAACAGTGGTAAGAAACTGCAGATTTACGGAAGTTTTGTCTCTCATACAGGAACCTCGTGCACAATAAAAACACTGTTAAAGAGCATAGTGTGACCATTTCCATAATGTAGGAATTTATAATATGTGTACCAAATTTCCCAGAGATTTCGTGAAACATGCCTCCATAACGACTATACTCATCGGCTATGTTAGTAGAAATTCCTATGACATACTATATACCCATCATTGGTAGTGAAAGGGTTAAGTATGCCTCAGTACATGATGCCTACATTCTGTACTCACTACACACTGAACTTCAGGGGATATTATGCACAGAAACCAAAGACACTGAAAAATGATACAAAAAGTAAGCCACGATTACGGACATCAATCGATGCAGTCACCAAGCCATGTACGCCTTGCACTGCAAAAATGTGTACCATCAGCCAAGCATTCAAGAGTCCTTCACACCAGACACATCATTAGAGAGTTTTAGAATAGGGGCCCCAAACGTTTTGGGGCCCCAAAGAAATAGTGTCGGAGCCACTGCGCATGCGCACGACGCAAACTGCGTTTGGGTTTTGCGTTGGGAACGCTATTTCACCGATTTAGCGGGAGCCCAAATAGCGTCCCCAAAAGCTTTGCGTCGGCAAACATGGCGGCAGCCATCGAAGCGACGGCTCTAACCTAGCACAAAACTGGGTTCGATTCGAGGTAACGCGAGAAGTTCGCAAGCTAGGAGAAGTGACTGCGGTTATCGCTTTCTCCCAACTAGCGTGTGTTATGAAGATTGACTCATTAGACGCTGCTGATTTTGAATTCGATTGTGGATATTATGGCTCGTAAGCCTAACATGGCTAAGCTTGGCTGGTGAAGGCTAGTAAAGTTGGTTTGCTCAAAACTAAGCGCAACTAATTATTTGCTGCTTACAGAATAACCTCTATATTGTAATTAAACGCAAATACACGCAAGTCAAAATTATTATTCCTATCATAAAATGGTATATTTTATTTAATTATTTCTAATAGCTTTTCTTTGACGCCGTATAGTGGCGCTGTCAGCGCAAGACGCTATCCGCAAACGTAAAACCCTATTCTAAAACTCTTCACTCCTACGTGCCCCAACGCTAACACCCGCAAAGCTGTTTGGGGCCCCAAACTATTAGGGCCCCTATTCTAAAACTCTCTATTGTTACTTCTGTGCAACGTGTAATTTACATATGAACTCGTCTGCACATGGTCTGCTGTATTAAAATATTCACCTATTTGGCATCTGGAAGCAGACGTTCAGAAAAAATGCTTCTTTACTGCACCACCACTTACACACAGATTTTAGTTACCTTTGTGTCATTCATTGTTATTGCTATCAATTGAGCATGCATTGGCACAGGCTTGTAGTATCGAATGAGCCTATGGAACAGGTAGCCAAGTTACTCAGAAGAACGATAACCAAAGCTCTATCTGGGAGCAACAGAATGGATGTTATGTGATCAGAAATACGCTCTAGGGTGGCAGAGCATTAGACAAAGCAATGAGATCAGGAAATTTGCAGGCACAGGATAGGTTCGGCTGATGCAGGGCAAGATTCGGAAGTCAGTAGTCGGAAGTGATTTTATTTAGGCATTAAATAAATTACAAAATTTGTGTGTACAGAAAGAGGTCCCATAGCCAAAGACTGAATCGAGGCCTCCTAGAGTAGTGATTGTAGAAAAATTAATTAAAGCAGCAAATAGCAGTAGCGAACACAAACAATAAAATACATCGCAGGCTAGAGTAACTGGACATTGCCAAGAGAGCCCATCATATTGCAGTAAACGTAAGCCAGCTGATTACGATTATGGCACAATGGCAGACATTGTGCAAGATGAGTATGAAGAATGAATCAGGCAAGGCAACGTAAAAAAGTAGATTATCTGCAACAAAATCACAATTACGTGTAGGTATCTGGAGAATTCCACTGTAGGTGGCACTGAGAAAACATAGTACCGCTGTAGTTGCTAGCACTCCGCAATAGAATAGTGAAGATTTGGATGTGTTGGTTGATGGTTTTTAATGCTTGTAGTGCAGGATGAACACAACACAAGGCATCTTATCTGTTTCGTCCTTTTATCATCGCACTACAGACATCAAACTACATGAAAACCTTTTGTACATGACTCATCAAGAAGGTGCTTAACAAACAAAGATGGTGAGATGTTCTCATAGTCAATGCCAATTGCAGTGGCAGACACCTCGTGGCTATCCTTCATTGCATTATAACCAGAATAGGTTGACCAAAACATTTGGTGAATTTCCTGTCATCCCTGTGAGACTTCAACACCAGAACATGACTTGCGCATATGATAGCAGACATGTCATTCAGGTGATACCATTGCAATGAAAAACCATAAGGGTACCAACATTTCTGAGTGACATGAATAGTGCATCGCTATAGCAATGCACACGTAAGGGGCACCAGAAGTGGCTTTGTAGGAGGTCCTGGCTGCCAAAGTATAGACAACAAGTCTCTCAAACTGTACACTGCTGTGTTACTGTGCTTGATGCAAAGCTGCGATGCTTGCCCAAGGAAGAATGAAGTAGGTGGAGAGCTCAGACTGGCCTGGTCAACCGTCATTAAATGTTCAGGTGATGTGGCACCAGGATCAGTGTAGTTACTGCATAAATAGCGAGCAGGCTGCTACTGATGATGATAGAGGAATAATTATTTTACCATCTGGTGGCACAAGCAGACAATACTGGCACCAAAGTGATTCTGTATAGCCTGGAACCCCGAGATAAGAGCAAACATTATACAGGTGAGCGGTTAACAATGTCCAACAGCTTGTCACGTTTTCTGAAGGTTCAGATCTCATCTAGCAATGCAGCTGTCTTGACCTTCACAAACCACCCATTAATGACACATGAATGGAAGGTGGAAAGTGACAAATAGAAGCGCAGTTTCAACGAAGCTTGTGCCGCTGTAGGCCACAAAGTTGGAGGTACGGTTCCTCAAGCTGGCAGAAATGCAAAGGCTGTCATCAAAATAACAGAAACTTTCATTACCAGAGAAACCTTGTGCAGCATGACTGGCCTGGTTATGCTGCAAAATGCTCTCTTCTTGTACCAACACCAACTTGTCGTCAACAAGAAAATGTGTGGGCTTCTACCTTACTTTGACTTCCTAGTCTGTGAGCACCAAAATGTCACCAGTCACTCGTGGTGCATTCAATCAGGAACTTTCATTTTGCACCACACAGCATGTGGTTAGTGCCAATGTTTGTCTGATACTATTTGCACTTATAGTTTATTCAGATGCCTTGCACTTCTGACCTTCAGCTTTCACCGTGTTATTGTGTTATTTTTGTTGTTTCTGCTCCTTCAGAACTATGAGGTGCACATGTTTCATCAGATTGTTCTTGTACTGCGACTCTTGTAAAAGCACCAAAACACCGCTTTGGTAGTGCCCTATGAGCCCATCTACCAGGTTGCACAAGACAGGGACGTTTATCTAACAAAAAAATTCAATTTCCTGCAATTACTAAATACTAATTCCACTTATTTTTTCCATGTTCGCCTTGTGTACCTTTTTGGCATCACTGCCATCGTTCTGGCAGCTTTCCAATTGTAGCAGCGCACAGGGAAGCAGGTTGTTTTCACAGCGAATGCCTTTCCTTTCAACATTCTTTTCGATTGCTACAGTGTACTCCCTTGAGCAAAAGTGCGAGGACCAAGAAATCTGCAATAAAGCCTACAGGTGACTATGGCTATAGGTGCAGCGTGGAAAAGGCAAGACAGTCAGGAGTAAACACAGATAGTGCCGTGTGTTCCTAGTCTGTGTCTACTACTGTTCGTCGTGTCTTCTTTGCGCTTACCTATAGTCTTGAACTGCTAACAAGCCCAACTTTCCACCATTGTGGAAGTCTACGCCTGTCAATGCAACTTGAAATTGAGGACTGCAGTCCAAACTTGCCATTGTGAACTTTCCAATGCACTCAATTTTTGTTAGCGTCCGATTTATAAATACAGTTCCTTCGGCGACCCTATGGCCCACATACTTTTGCTTACAGATGTACAAGGAATTAGGCTGCTGTCACGGGCAATGCCCTCAACTAATTGCCGAGACCTTGCACATACTTGTCCACAGCACTTATTCACAATATAGCTTGGAATTTCATGTGGAAAAACATTATATTTCTTTAGGAATTTGAGTAATCATTGTTAAACAAATGGCATCATCTCATTTAATAACACGATTGCTGGAACTACTGCCATGCACATAATGCGGGGTGTCCCAAGGGAGATGTTGGAAGAATAATAATACTATATTGTTCGAAAGCACTATCACCCTACTATTGTCTGTGTATCTTTTATGGTGAAAATCCCAATGAGCCTTGAACAACTCTTCTATATTACTTGCAATACCACCACTCTCTTCAAGAAATGTCATACTAAATGCCGATTCATCTGAAACGTGAGGTGACAAGGTGTAACAGAGGCTGGATATAAGCCACATCATTCAGTTCAACAATTAATGACTACACCTGTAAACACTGCCACTGCCAAATCACTGCTTCAGCATGTGAACAGAATGTGCTCAATAATGCTCCTGCAAGCATGATGTTTTTAATTTGCCTCCCTGCTCACTGACTGCAATATTTTTGTCATATTCACTAAGAAAATAATGCAACCTTTTTAATGTCTTGACCCTGAGATACCAGCAACAGGAGGACTGTTTGTTGTTGAAAGATGTTCAGAAGGAACTATTCATCGGACTAAGCCAGAGCTCTTCAATGACTATCATGATTTTCGCTGTTTAGGCTACCACAAGTCAAAAGACCCTGAACATACATGACAGGCAGCATGACTTTCACCTAGATCTATGAGGGTCATTCCTAAAGTTAGTATTATCAGTTCCAAAACAAGTACAGGTACACTGCAGGTGGGATGCCAGGTAAAAGCATGCTCCTGTAGTTCAGGCACACAAGTACTGTATCCCATATTAGCACAGTGAGTTGATGGTGTCAAAACTACAGCACTGACATGAAATTAGCTCATATGGAAAACAGTTGGGAAGAACTCGCAACAGCTACTTAAAAGCTAAACTGTTGCTTCTATCACTAGGCCGCATCTTGCTCAGGTATAAACTAAGGCCAAGTCTGGGATTTGTAAATGCCACTGCAATGCCCATATCAGCCTGCCTGCTCCACCACAGTCCAGCAACTCGTCCTAAATAAATGTACCAACTTGCTTGAAAAGGCAAGGACACAACCAGCTGGATGCTGCCTGCAATATAGTCCAATACAAGCTGTAGAACCCAAAAGTCTGCAACATTAGGCAATCACTGTTGGCATGTAACCGTAACTCCTCTTACATGTACTTCATTAAAGACCCCTCACCAGGCCCCATTGCCAACTTCAATTATGCAGTGGAAGCTGTAAAATGCTGTCTAAGAAGTGTCTTACTGAAACAATTTTTCGAATCGGCTCATTATTGGAGGATGGAAGAAATAACTGTCCTGTTACCATGCCGTGAACAGGCGAGTGTCGCTGCTCACAGAGACACTCTCTCCCTCTGCCTCTAGTAGCTTTCCTAAGTGGTGTGCCTTCCTTGCTTTCTCCCATATTGAAGCCGAGGAATGTTGTCCCCTGGCTCCTTTTTTGCGGCATTGTGCCTTCCGCATCAGATGATTAGTAATTGTGAGTGACGAAACATGAATTGCGATGTACATGTGATAGTGACTCTCTGGCTGGAATGGGCTTTTTCAAAAGAGAAGGTGCAACTGTTTGGTTTGAAATATTTTCACAGTGCGCAGTGCCATAATACTTTTCAGACACGATTGTGAGTACGTAATGTACGTGCTATGCTTGTTTGTTTAAAATGGCCAAACATAGTAAGGGGCCCTATAAGGTTTTCAAGGAACGACGAAAAGGCAAAGAGCAGCTGTCATGACCACTCCCTCAAGTTATCCAAGTTGAGGTGATATTGTTAATTGCCAAATCAACTGCCACATGCTGCCCAGTACCCACTCTTCTCTGCCATGCAGTTGAGCTCACATGACCCTTCTTGCTGTCTTGGTTAAAGCTAACCTTTGCAGCTAACTTATTTTCACCAAACACCTGTTTATGTTCCGACAAATACCCTTACGCCCCTAAAACAATGCAGGGATGTATAAAAATACAGTTACAGGGAGCCTAAAATGATTTCAACGATATTGTATGAACGCACTGAGTCATTTAGGGTAGGTCCTTCTGATCATTAAGTGATGCATTTAAGCACTCTGCGTGTACAGTAATTTGCTATGAGGTTTTAAAAATGTTCCTCACTACCAATCGCAGCAGTACTGCTCCCCTGAGTTTTCAGCCGCCCCCTCACAACTGATGTAGTTAGCCCAATGGACGTCAGTTGGGCAAGCTATCCGATTGGCTACCTACGTCGTGCCATCGATAGTTTTTCTACCTTTATTGGGGACAAATGTTCGTAATAGTTGGAATGTTGGTTAATTTGTTCCTATAAAGAACGTAACAGAAAGAGAATACACAACAGCAATTTATCACTATGCTCAAGCACTTCTGGCGCACAGCAAGTGTCGTTTGCTTGTGTTACAACATTCTCCATGTTGACGCAAGCTGCACTGTCAGTGTTGGTCTTGAGCTTTCCTTTCACGAGCACCATGGATCGCCCTTAAGTTCTGGGCTGCAAATATAGCAATCGGTGACCCTCTGCACAGCAACATGCAAGCGGAGTGGCTGTAACGCATCGAACTGTTGGTATCCGATCGATGCCAGGATCTACATGGTTGCCACCATGGTTGTCACTTCATGCCGGAGGATTACTACCACGATGGAGAGCTTTAGCATGTCCGGTATTTGGGTAAACACAAGCGCAAGTGTGACTGGGCATTACGCTGGATGAGCGGAGGCGCAAAGCAAACGTGAATGGCCTGCATGGTGCAGCAACCTGGTGGCACACAGCTCAGTCAGACAAACACAGAGCTAATATAGCAGTAACCAAATGTATTATATATTGCTTCTGGTGTAAATTTCTGGCAGAAGTGTAATTGTGAACATGTTGTCTTTTAAACTGCTTAAAATGCTTCACACTTGTTTACAACAATAGTAGCTCCATGTTTGGCTGGTTGAGCTCTGCGTCACCAGGTGGCTGCACTGTGCAGACCGCTCAGGCCGTTCACATTTATGCTAAAGCCCCTTCATCACAACGGTAGCAGTATGGAGGGGCTTTGGTTTACGCCTCCGCCCATCTGTCTATAGGCCCAGCTCGCCTGCGGTTACCGGAATACCGGACATGTTCGGAGCTGCAACGAAACGCTCGCAACGCACGCTGCTTGGATAAGTGCTTGCGAAGGATCGATGGCCAGGTGGATAGCATAAGGTTGGAGAGGCTTTGTGCACAGGCTCCAAGACAACTAGAAGTAGATGACATCATGTAGTAGGTCACATCATGATGCACAGCCAGTGAAGGTGGATATTAGCTCGGATCCCTCGGTGAACGAGTTGAGGAGAAAAAGCATGGCTAGGGAGGAGTACAACTTGTAATCATCCATAGCTCTCTTAATATGAGACGCTTCACTTAAATTGTGGTGCTAATGTTTTACTGTGGCTGTACCCTATTTGTCTACAAAATTTGTTCAAGCTGTCTCAGGGACACTATGAAAACACAAATAAGCCTGTATACTATATTAGAAGCTGCTGCAGTAACCAATTATGTATTCATGACGTGCTAAAGCTGTAATTGCATTTCTAAAGAAGAAAAATTATTTTACAAAAGCTACATTTGCTTCCAGTTTCTCAGCTTTCATGCCGTACTTTCACTACCATTCTCAGTTACTAGTGCTGGCACTGCCCATTCACCTGATATCAAGATAGCATGCAGACTGATAAATTCCGTTTAGTAACTTTCTCATGCTTTCCAAGGTCATTTTTCAAGAAAAACCTGCAGGTCTGGATACCTTTACTGATAATAATTTCTTGTGTTTTTAAAAGTGGCATCATAAAAATTGCTTGTTCATTCTTTTATTGGCCATACTTGGCATGTACCTACATTAATATCTCGTTGAACAGGACCTCAAGGATTCTGAGAATTATGTTTTGATTAAAAGGAGTTCCATTTAGTGAGAATATGCACAGAGGTGCAGCATTGTATGTCACACACATTGTTAACACTGTTAGATACATTAAGCATAAAGAATTGAGTGTAGCAGCTAGCGTGTTCCATGGTTTTAGGTTAAACGAGAAGAAAGGGGGTTAACAGAGGGGCCCGATTGGATATGATATGGTTTTAGGTTGCAGCTTATGGCCACTGAATTGACTAAGCATGGCGAGTTGCAGTTTCAAGGATGCCCTGCGGTGACATGTAAAACCAATAACATGGCTCTAGCAGCTCCAGCCGGTGGCAGAATTGTATGTGAGCATTCAACAGTAGTCCAAATTAACGAATGGCACGCTGTAAGTGTCTGAAATTTTGGTTGTACTTATTTTTGGTTGTCTATAAAATGAGTGGCAGGGCCGCAAAGATGTCCAGGTCTGCACATGTTATGCATTAAAAATGTATCAAATTTTTGCCTGCTTGTGTCTTTGCCACCGCATTTTAAGAATGGCTTTCTGGATAAAAGATTGGTGTCACAAAAGATAATTTCAGATCCTGCCTCTTTCTAAAAACATATTTTAGAGCTTGCTTCTACGGTTCCATTTACAGAAAGTAGCAAACATTTTAGCTTCGATTAAGGAACGTTCCTTTGCATTACCAAACTCAAAATCAACTAATTTAGAGGCTGCTGTTTTGTTTAATGGCAATTCTGTTTATGTAATTTCTGTTTACCGAGATTCTACAGTATACATACCCTCTTGATCTCTAGCATTTACTATAACTAAAGGGACTGGTGCTAAACACAGATGGAACCATGTTGAGAGGCAGATAATCTCCATGCTGACAATGATAAACAACTATCACTGACACTCAAGTTATTATCAAACTGAACTGTAGCACAATTTTTTTGAGTGACTGGCTGTATGCAGGAGTGGCTATATATGAGGGCGAGAGGGGGTGCTTATCCCCTCAGTATTTCCTCCTATTCCCACATCGCCCCTTCCTTCATCATGTAGTTGCCAAAAATTAGAGTGCCCTCATTCACCCTCGATAAAAATAGAAAATTATGTTTTGCCCTCCCGCTCCCCCTCCCCCTTTGACAGAAATATGCTGATGCCGCCCCTGGCAGTATATCTGACTGATGCATTTCCTCCTGGTCACAAGAGTGAATTTATTGAAATTAAAGTATATCTGAATGGTGCATTTTCTTCTGGTCACAAGAGTGAATTTATTGCAATTCAATATGAGCACAAACAAAACTTCTTTCAGAATAATGCTAAAAAAAGGGACACTAAAGTGAAAAATGATTTCTTCTGCATCAGTAAATTACCGTTATACAACACCAAAAACACCACTCTTACAATGATAAGACGTTCAATAAGCCAGAAAAAGCGCAAGAACGAAATACGGGTGGCGACGCCTACTTAAGTTCCCGCACCTGGGGGCTGTGACGTCTTGGATATTGATGGCATCTTCTAGGGCCTACTAATAATATATAGCGGCACAGATTGACTACATTGTGTTCTAAAGGAACCGAATATTAAACATGGCAAGTTTCGGAAACCTTTATTCAGCCAACGCGGCCCAAATGCGAAAATATACTTTGGTATCCCTGACGTCACGCTGACGTACCAGCGCTGGAGTTTTGGCGCGAAATTCGAATACTGATACTTGGACCTTCATTTTCTCATCTAATAATCAAACAATTTTTTTTTAAATGACTGCCTGCAGGGTTCTCAAACAATGCTTCATTAGTCTAAACTGATTTAGTGTTTCGGTTTAGTGTCCCTTCAAGAAATATGGCTTACCTAAATGTTACAATTCATAAACAGTGCAGTCTCATGCAAAATTTTTTCATCTTTCAATAGCTAATAATTTATGTATTTATTGTAGGAAACAAATTAAGAAACAATAAGGTGCACTTTGTTGTAAAACAACGAATGCTATTGCATGAGACATCTTGCTTTCTCCTTTTCACACACGACATCACTTGATGCTCCGAGCGCAAAGTACCATGAATGTCATGCAAACTTGTTTTCTGCATAGACTACGGCAAACTTATTGTCACTATCTCCGTTACAAAACCATAAATGCCTGCTTAAAAGACTGGCAGTTGCCTGTATTTTCAGGACGTCATATTATACAAAAGATGACTCCACTTTCCTGGATAAATACAGGTGCAACACGTCTTTGCAATGGCCATCAGCATAAATTGAAATTTGGTGCATAAAGCTTACCGGTGCAATGTCAGCAAGCCAACTTGGTGAAGCCAAACTAGGTTGTCCGTTAAAATGTAAAAAGCATTGCCAATACGAGCCATGGTCAGGCTGAGGCGCAGGGACACATCCGGAAGGTTGATTGTGCGGGTTGCACCATGAAGTGCATCCACAAAGCGTCCAAGCCGCAGCACTGAAAGACATAAATATGGGTGTACGCAGTTAATCATGGCAAGCGAAAAATTTCAGGGACCAAAGCTAAACATCATAGCATGAAGTCACTGGCCAAAATTCAGGTATTTCAAATTTCGATTTTCCTACTAAACTAATGGAAAGTAATGACCCTTCAGCCTCTTCACTCGAGTTTAAAAAGCATTCAGGCTTGCATTCCTTATGCTGCTTTATATTAGCATAGCAAACCATTCCTAGACCCGCCTTCATATTTATTGCAGTGTTCAACTAAACACGTTGACAGTCCCTTTAGCATATGCAAAAGAGGGTGAAACTGAAAGCCTGTGCGTTCCCGAGACATTTATTACATTACTTGACATTTTCATTCAAATGTGCTGTTACTTCCTATTACTGGTTTTCTCCCACCAAAGGTCGTGGGTTCAAGTGCCTAATTAACTCTACTTTAGTTAACTATGGCTTCATTAACTTTGTACTAATTTATACCAAAGGTCGCAGGCTCGACTCCGACCAAAGGTTGAGGGCTTAAATGCCTGAATTAACTATATTTTAATTAACCGTGCCTTAATTAGCTCCACCTTAGTTAACAGCAAAGGTAGTGGGTTTGACTCTCAACTTTCATGATGTCTTTGGAATTCAACTTGGAGATATGAACGGTTTGCCCATATCTCCATGTTAGGTTGTGGGTCCGAGTGCTACAATTAACTTCACCTTAATGAACAGCAAAGGTCATGGGCTTGACTCAATATTCACGATGTCAATTGGAATCCAACTTGGAGATATGACCGGTTTGCCCACGTCTCCAAGTGGGTTTGACTCCCACCAAAGGGCCTGGGTTCGAGTGTCTTAATTAACTATCTTAATTAACAGCCTTAATTAACACCAAGAGTAGCAGGGTTCGACTGCCGACCTTCTCGATGTCAAGTGGAATCCAATTTGCAGAAGCCAGTTCACCCATATCTCCAGTAGATTTAACTCCCACCACAGGTCATGGAGTTGAGTGCCTTAATGAAGTCTATATTAAGTAGCTTTGCCTTAATTAATACCACAGGTTGTGCTGATGATTGAATCACACCGAGGACCTAATGGAAGAGCACATTATAATAGCACATTGCCAGCTTGTGCAGCGCTTCTTGACCACCTCGTTTTCTTTGAGGTCAAGGCACCATTGTCTAGTCCATGCTCAAGTGCCACGTAATGATATTCAACGGCTTCTTTGATTTAGCTGTTGGGTATGCGCCATTCTGTGTGTGCCCATTCTTGGCCAATCCTCAAGAATCCCTATGTGCCACTGTAACACAAGAGGTATAGATCCTTAAGTGTATCTAAATATGTGTTTCACTTATTTGTGCATATAGCTGTCATCCCCATTCTTGCCTTGACTATAGTCGGGTACAACCTTAGAAAAAAGGGGAGGCCCCACCCAGATGAGCGAAGTGCGACAGCTGATTGCCTCCGTGACTAAAATAGTCCCGCTCAAAAAACCGTGCTTCTAAAATGCATAGTTCTCGGTATAAATAATGACTTTTGTATTTTGATGACTAGTTTGGTAGAGCTCTCATGATTGGAATGCTACAGCACATGCCGGATCGCGAGAGAAAAATAACCCCGTGCCTTCTACAAACGCTGCGCATCGTCTGCTTTTTAGCTTGGTTGCAAGGGACATAAGTAGAAAGAGCAGCTCTGCATGGCTTTAGCGCTGGTTTACATGTACATGGCACATTTACTGCTTGTTTTCTGAGCTTAAAATGAATCAGTTGCTATTTAACAAGTACTTTAAGAAGCAATGAATTTATTGAAACCATTACAAACCTGGGGCAAGAAGACGATCGAGGAAGGAAAGATACAAAAATGTTTCATTCATTGTTTTAAATAAATACTCTTGGTTTTAAATAGCAT
The DNA here is from genome assembly GCF_023375885.2 of Dermacentor andersoni. Lineage (NCBI taxonomy): Eukaryota > Metazoa > Arthropoda > Arachnida > Ixodida > Ixodidae > Dermacentor > Dermacentor andersoni. The sequence goes on from NC_092815.1 coordinate 92,709,700, forward strand.
AAGATTGATATTTTTTTGGTTTTCTGTCTTCACAAACTTATTTTAAAGAATGTGATAGTTTTTTTTGTTTCTTTTCACACTTTTCTTTTGCAAGCATGTGGTGTAGCCAGTTCGCGTAGCGTAGCGTCAGCAATGCTCGCTGCAATCTTTCATCGCCGGATCACGGCTCAGAACAAATGCACTCAGCACAAATGGTGCATCATAAGCTCGCAATATTATTTCCGGCACTCTGACCAGGGCCAGATGCACACGACTGACGCAACTTGGCCCATTATGAAGCGCAGGCGGCCATCTTCTCCATCGGCGGGGTCACCGGTGGTACAGCTCGTGACATCCGTCTAGAGTGCATGCCCATTGGTGGAGGGTCGTGTGCATCCGCCTTGGAGGAGTAAACACCCCTTTTTTCTAAAGTTGTACCCGACTATAGTATCATACATCCCGTTTGTATTCGTGACATCAGTGTGTAGATGTCTCATACTATGCATCCGCTAATTTGGCATTTGCGTTTAGGCATAGCTCGTGAACAGTGTAGTGCATAAACATAAAAAATTGCATGAGATCAATGTTATTACCTTTGTGGTGCATAAATATTGGTTGAAATTAATTGCTACATAGTATGAAACACAATTGTACACATCACTGTTAATATTGTAGCACTTTATTAACCACTTTACAAAAGTTTTGCTTCACATAGATTTCAACATGTGCATTGGATTTACATATTTTTTGCAAGGACATAAAGTACATGAGAATGTTGTTAATAAGGGGAGGTATCATGCATCCTGTTCAGATGTTGCATGTCTTCAAGTGTTAGCCAAACTTGTGTACTGTGCCAAAGCAAGCCACGTGCACAGTGTATCTGAGATTGTCTGGAAATGGCCTTGTGGCTTAAGTCACCTCCTCAAGCTAGAGAATGGGCACACTAGGCAAACTGTTGGTGGAAGAGAAGAGCTTACACAACTGTGCTCTTACCAAGATAGTGTGCAGGCTGTGAAAGCCTATCACAAATTCAAGCACACATTGGAGTACTTATGTGCGCGGACTCCGAAAACGACATTGTACTGCAAGTGTGATAACGCTGCCTTCAATAAGAGCATGGTTAGCCCATATCAAGCTTTGCAGCAGCCTTCAGTGTGGAAAGAATGTTGTTTGCAGAACTAAGTGTTGTTGCCAGCTCCCCACAAAAACCTCAAAGTAGCCATATGCATTATCCAGGGCAACATTGCAACATACAGTGCATAGCACAACCACTACTGGATGAATCAGCTTGTATATGCCATGAATTTGTGCTGTGGCCACAATGAGTAAATGGTTGAGCCGATATTTTCCGCAGGAAGTGCCTCTACTCTGAGGAAAGCTCTTCAACAATAAAATTCAACGGGGAAGGGCCTTCCTTCAGGTGTACTGTGGAGGTGCCCTTGATTAAATGCATTAAACCGAGCATTTGAAATGCGCTATTACAATGTGTGCTTTTTTGCCATAATGTGTCAGCACAAAACAAATGTCTGCTTGGAAACTACAGCACATATAAAAAGTGCACAAAAAGCACACACGCACACGCTAAACAAATAAGCGATATTGTGTCCCATAAATGAAATGAATGCGTCTAGTTACGAGAATGAACAAAATTACGCGCAGTGGCACGCGATTTTTTTTATTTTTTTCCATACTGTACACAGGTGTGATAAGGGGCAAATTGCGTCCAGTTGACGCGCGTCAAATGTTTGGAAGCCTTTCCAGCTGACATTAGCGCCTTTCAGGTTGAATCGGCGAGATCGGACTGTGATGATGTAACGGACAGGTAATGCATGTAACGGGTCATCGGAACCCGAAACATCCGAAGGTTGCTATCACCTCTGGAGCTTTATCTCCATGTTTACAAGTCGACACGCTGTCATTGCCGCGCATACTACCTTTGAGCTACGCTTAAACAGTCTCCAGAAATGTTGTAGCGGTCTCATTATCACGCTCATTTCACGATTCTCACGGGCTGTCAATGCCACGGCAATGTCAGGGAAGCTTGCACCTTTAATTAGCCAAATCGTGACAAAAGAACTCACGCCTTCGTCCCGAGCTGAATGTCACCTCCAGATTCTGAAGGCGGGCCACAGTGTCCCTACGATTTGATGTTTTCTGCAGCCAGTACCATAAGAACCGACTACTGTACTGCAGGAGCCTGGAATCAAAAGCAAATGCATAGACAGTCGGTCCATCACGTCAACGAAACTGCACGGAAAGATTAGCAGCGTATGTAGCACTCCTTACCGAAAAAATTTGTCCCTACCGGTTGTCTGCGCGTTGAACTTCGATATATCTGCCAGGAGATCACGCATCTTTGCGTTTGTGTCCATGACTGCCGCTGAAGGAGGAAAACGAATACGAAGCGCGCAGCAAGTCAAGGTACGGCTTCCCCCTACGATTTAGCAGCCTTTTCTCCTTTTGTATAGGCGCTTCATCAAAGACCCCACTGTTGTAGAACCGGACAAACGCATAACCGCGTTTTATGAATGCAGAAAACAAATAAAGGAATCAACATCACGTTAATCAATGTCAACACCCCCAGAGCGTACTATCTATGGTATTAGCAGCATTAGTCAACACGAACCGAAAGACGAAAGTACGCGGCATTTCTCCGTTAGAGGACTCTTCAAACTTTATTTAAGAAAAATTAAATAACATGCTATAAATAATGTAATAGTTTTAACATTTAGTGTTAATTCCTTAATTTACGCTTGCCCATATGACGTTACTTGGCGTTACAATTCAAATTAGTGCTGCCACTAAAGTTTTCAGAGCAGACACAAGATGTTGCAAGTTGTTGCAAGCTTGTTAGCAAAATGGTGCTGCGCGCATAGAATAAAGAACCTGCGCGCGTGTTCCCATGACAGCAGAGAAGTTCAAATCACTCTGCTGTGATCCAAATTGGTCAACGTCAAAGTTTGTTATGTGCTTGAACCTGAAGTTTGCGTTTTCCTGAAAGTGGCACTGGCGAAAATGAACTTTTCAGTCTCCCCAGAGACACTGACTGTTTTGCAGAATTTTCACGAAAGGGTGAAAAACCGACTTCTACGACTGAGAGAACAAGAGGAATGGAGGCGTTACTGCGTCCAGCACAACATCTCTGAGAAACCGCAGTGTTCGCAGCGTGCTCGCAGCGCTACAGTTGGGCCGTCAGCGGCACCCTGGCGGACTGCAGTCCACACGACACCTCGAAGAGTACCGATCCGAAAAATTTTCACATCGTCACCTGCATACTGCATACGAAGTTTGTCGGACCAGCTTGCTGTCTATTACCGTGAACTGGAGCGGCTTCAGAGCGATTCTGTTGTCCGTTTGAAAAGTTCGGAGACGCAAACGAGTCGTGTGAATGACATCCCGACTATGTGCGCGCAGACGCAGACTGTTTCAGCTGTTGTAACTCCCGAACCTGTTTCAGAGTGTTGTCATTCAGCTATACTAAACGCTGCCCGAGACAAATTCCGCGTGATGCTGAATCCGGACCCGAACGACCGCTTTTCTGTCGTCAGGAGAGAACGAGTCTTCAGACCGTTGGACGGCAGTCGTCGTCGCGTGACGTGGGCGGGTTCAGTCGTCGAGAGTGAAAAAGAAAGCTATCGTGCTTCCTGTAATGCACACATAAACAAACACGATGCGGAGGTGATTTGTGTGAAGCCCACTAGGTCGCTTCATGTGCCAGCGAGTTTAACTGCTGAACTGGAATCGTACAAGGAACAGCTCGAAGGACAGGCGACTTGGAAGTCGCTTCTTGAACACGACACGTCACGCAATCCGTGGACGGTAATTGATAGTATTACAAATGACATTTTGGGTGACGTCCTGAGCGGCGTTCTTGAAGAAGTCGAGCGTGTGTTCAGCGGCATTATTGACGAACTTTTAGATCAGGAATTGGTAGAGCAAGTAACTTGTTAGTTCACTGCTGGCGCCTTGCTAGCTTTGATACCTGAAAGCTGCTTTTGACAATATAAATAATAAATAAGCTTTCGCATGACTGTAAGAAAAATAAGAAAGCCTTAAGTTTGCCTACTTTAGCACTTCATAGTAGCAATGATGCACACCGCAAGTTAAAAGTGCTTGCCAAAACGTTTACTGAAATAATTTTAAAGGTTGTGCGTCCCCTTGATACTAACCATGTGGCATGAAGTAATTCTTCATAGTTGTAAACGTTAGAACTTAACATGATGCAGCTGTCATTGTCATCAGGGTGGCAGTGCACATCGCACGTGGAAGTTCATATATTCCATCACAATATGTGGAGTGATCACCACTATTGTCATTTACTTGCTGCCATTGCATTACAAATTCATCAAGCAAAATGGACAGAGATGGCTCGGAGAGCAAACGCTGCAAACCAGCAAATGTATGGCTTTTGAACGTATCAACATGTGCAGAAAAGAGCACGACCATAAACTAAATATCACCAGTTGGCCTTCATAACTCCTATAAGTTAAAACCATTTAGCTAGCTTCGCCTAATCTTACACAGTCAGAATCATCCCATCTGAAGGTATCAGAGTTATCGATTTGAAAAGCCAGACAACTGATGATTTTGTTGGTATGTTTGTATACTTATGTTCTGTGTTATGTGTTGATATGCTAAAAAAACTTCAAATACAACTAGCTAGCAGAGGGTTGCGAGTGTTTGTGCTGCTGTCCCTGTCCGTGCTGCCTACTACATTCGTCGTTCCACAAAACCATTCTGAATATGGCGAAACAGAAAATGCTTTGCTAGCTGTTCACAAAGATTCCCTGCGCTTACCACACAGGCATGAGGTAGCCGTTTAGCACGCTTGCAGCCAAGGCGTCTTCGCAGTCATGGAAGCTTGTAAACAAGCTATAACGTCATCATGGGCAAGATCTGGAGTCATCCATACATCACGATGGCTCATTGTAATCTACATTGGCTCCTCGAACACCTACAATGTTGCCTCGATGTGGAGTGGCAGTGAAACTCTTGTGCCTGCTACGTGAGCATACTTTATCTTTGTTAGACAGTGCCAGACGGTCATGTGCTACAAAGCGTAGTACATCCTCATAGACATTGTTGATTGAAATGCACTCTACACAGAGACATCTAGGTAGTGCAGATGATCAGCCAGCCCTTGGGCACCTTGAAAGCACACAGGTAAGCATACTTTGCTCTGCCCCGCCCTCGGTGATGGCCCAGAATTTTATGGACAAGCACAGCAGATTTCCAAGCCATGGACTGTGGTATGTTGTGTACTACATTGACGCCAATGTCTGCGTGAAGTTTTGATGGGAGCTCAGAGTTGAATCACACACAAAATAATTTTAGTTTGTGTAGTATCATTAGTTGCTGTCCTGACCCTTCTGTACGTCTTGTAATGTGACGTCACTCCTTTCTGACTGTAGGCAGCTATTGTTCAGTCATTAAAGAAAGCGTCTACTCGCAGATGGAGGCACTTCAGAGACAAGAAACCAGTTTGAAGGCATTGTTGTAGCCATGTTTCTGTATTTGTTTCTTTCAGGATTCAAATAAAACTTAAGGAAGGGCTGGTCCCTCTGCGCCTTTTAGCTCCGGACTGCAGGTGGTGCAGCTTTAGCTGCACTGTGCAATTGGAATCTGCTGTCACTGAGAAAGGGTCGCAAAACAGGTGGTTGTATTATTTGTTATCTTTGAATGATATGAAACCCTGCTGGAACTGTGCTCAAAGGTTATTGACATGCTATGAAGATTTTTTACAGGTATGAATGCTTATCTTCAAACTGAAATACATGTGATGCTAGAAATTACTGTAAAAGAGGCCATTCACATCAAAATGTTAAAGTATGATAGAGATGGAAAATGTTGTGGCTTTCACCATTAGACTGAATGAGAGGTTGGTGCCATCCGATGTGAAACGTCTGCAGGCTTTGCGTATACTTCCCACTAAGTCACAGCTACGCATTCAACAACATGAATGCGCATTCATGTTCGTCGCAAAAGCAAGTTACCGGTCTCAACCAGACACTGTCATCACCTCCTTCATCCCGAGCTTCGACTCGGGATACAAGAACTGATACAAGAAAGCCACACAAGCCTTTACATAGATTGATGCCTGGCATGGCCTTTACACGATCGCCATCTTAATGGCCATGAGGACAGTTTGAACTGCGATGTCCGCACGGTGCCGGAGACTATACACCACATGCTTTGTGCGAGGTCCAAGTTTGGCACGAGTGAAGAATTGAACAATTTTGTGGCTGTGGTTGGTGGTGGTGTAATCTCAAACATAGTCCATACCCACAAGGGAATTGAATACAAAGCGAGATAAGAATTTCAACCCCGAATTGTAACAATTAGGCACCCCAAAATAAAAATAAAAAATTCTGATCCCACGGGCTGCAGGAATCGGTATTGCGAAGCTTTGGTGTTTGCGAGGAACACTGTTCTTGTTTTGCAAAGATTTCCGGACACTCAAGCTTTCTGTACCGACAGCAGTGCCAGGTCTCAGACCCTAGCTAGTGGAGTAATTGTATCTCTGAGATGTTGCGCGTCCACAATGCTCTCTGTCATCGTTCACCTTGAGGCAAGTGTTTCCACGTTCTGCAAGCGTCCATACCGTATGCATTCTAATGCTGCTGTGGATCAAGCAAGGTTTCTTTTATAAATTTAGAACCATGAAACAAGCGTGCATCTTTTGCTGTTCAGAGTGGCATTTCATTTTCGTTGTAGTCCAAGCCATCATGGTCCAAGCGGCTGGTGAGTGGCAATACTATTAAGGCACCTTAGAAGCCATAGTGCTGAAACAATTGAAGCGCCATCTGGCCAGTGGCTGGTGGGGCCAAGTTGCACAAAGTTCACACGAAGAAACGCTTTGGCTTGTGCTGCTCCACGCCACAGTCACGTCTGACAGAAATCAGCGGTGCTATCCTTGACATTGTGAAATTCCGCCGTACTGTCAAATTTGGTAACAGTGGTATTTCGGGCCAATCAGAGAGGCTATGGAGAGGCCCTAGCGGCCCGCTGGGCGCCTCTGATTGACTCGAAATGCCGCATTTCATAATTTGACAATATGCCGAAAATTGACGATGTCCAGATGCGAATACCGGAGTTTATCGCACGCTACGCATAGAACTGAATGCCCCCTACATGAAACGTTCCTCAAGCTACTTGTTTGCAACTGTAAACGACAGGTTGGGGGGAACGACCTGGTTCCGTTGCGTTGCTATCTCGTCGCAGCGTATCGAAACCGCCCGGCTTCGCAGAATTTGTACACTCGCGTGTTCGAAGCTATGCATTCTTCACTGCGCGTCGACGCTGCTCCGCTTCGCTTTTCTGAGCGAAACGTTCACCGGGTTTTACGGCGCTCATTGCCTGCGATTGACGCTGCTCAACCTTGCGTTCATGAGCCAGCATGCTCTCGAGTCTCGCGTCCAACACTACGCTTCGCTGCGTATCGATGGCATTCTTTTCCAGCTCGACACTCCTATTCGAGCCTGTGTTTCCTCTGCATTAAGTGCACGCTTTGGTAGCGCTTTGCTTGCGTTGGAGCTCGCGTCTGCGTTTGGTCTATGGCTCCATTTCATACATCTGGTGCAACGCTGTGGAAGCTGCGCAAGCAGTGCGGTTACCAAAGTTTATCACTCCGCGTGTTCCGTCTATGCTTCACTGCGCTCCAGCGGCGTCTGCTCGCGCGAGCACGCTCACGCACGTGAGGCTGCGGCGACTAGCTGCAAATAAAAAACAACGAAAAGCAAATTGGTATAAAAGAACGTGTTGGCAGCCGATTGAGCACATGCTTTGTTTGCTTCTGAGGGCAAATTCTTGTTTACGTTCAGAACTATCCTTATATAAAGAACATTTTCACAAAAATCTATCAAAATACACCGAACGGTTTCTTAGTGCGAACGCAGCCTCTGCAAAAAGTGTCTCTAGCCTCCACAGCGCTGCATTTGATGTATGAAATAGAGTACAGGCATGGTATAGGGCTCCGTGTTTTCGGATAAATCCGAAAAAATCCGATAAACACTCGCCAGTAAATTTTTTGGCAATTCGGATTTATCCGGTAAACTCCGATTTTAACGGCCAATATGACCCTGTTCCGTTCTTTATCGAAAGCCTTTCGATAAAGGGCATCTTCTGTTGTGAAGTCGGGGGTCCGTGCGGCCAACGAAGGTTCTATTGGTGGTACCGTGCCAGGTGCCAGGAGAAAGAAGGGTTCCGAGCGACCTTGAAGAGAATGAAAAAAAAAAGATCATATCCAAAAAAGGTGCATAATCAAGTTTTACAACACGGCTCCAACTATCGGAGCACACTATGGTAGCGCTTTGCATGTCTGAGCGTCCCCTTCTCACAGCCGTCCGGAACCGCTTTTTATGCCCTTTTCTTCCCTCTTTCCATTGAGGGAATTCACTGGTCAATAACAACGCCGAATCGTTCACCATCTCCATTGCCCCTCACTGGTCGTCAGCGTGCTGCTCGGGTGCTGTCCTCAATGTGCTGTTCGCGGTGCTCATGTTTTCAATGATCTCGAGCTACTCGTGTACGTGGTACACCCGTCTCCAACGCGTCACAATATGAGGCAACCATCTGTCGTCGATGCTTTCCCCCGGGAAGGACCCTTTTATCGATAACTGGCCACTTCTTGACGGTCAGGAGGGCGACGTTGCTGTCTTGAAGCGAAGTGAATGATGAGGGGTGAACATCAACAGTGACAACTGCATGTCGTGGTCTCTTCGGGACGGTCAAGATGGCGTTGCTGTCTTGAAGTGAAGTGAATGATGAGGTGTGAACATCAACCGTGACAACCGCATGTCGCTGGTGGGGCATCCCCCGCTCTGAAGGACCGCCAGTCACAACAGTTCTCAGCCGCCATTGATACATCGGCCGGTTTGACCGATATAAATTTTGCCTCACGTCAACAGTATCTCGTAGACCGCACTCACCGCACTCATCGCACATTTAAAAAAGGGCTTGTCTCCCCCGGGAGCGCGAGACGACATATTGATATACGGTCCCCTGGGGGCACTCGAGCGCGGAAAGCCTGCTGGCGGAAAGCACGGCATGCTCACATGACGCATTCCTGTAGCGCACGAACAGAAATTTTGAGCAAGCAAAATGGGAAGGAAACGAAAACTTTCTAGCGACTACGTAAAGGAGCTTAGTGATTTTGAAGAGCCAACGTCATCCGAAGGAGTCATTGTTTGCAAGTTTTGTCGTGTGACAGCATTGCCAACGGCAAGGGCGCCTTGAAAATTGCAGAGCATCTACAATCGCAACGCCATGCACATCCAGTTGAAGACACAGGTGAGTCCTCATTTAACTGTTGGTGCTCTGAATTTACGGCTATCTGAGAGTGTATGTAGCATATGCTTCGTGCAGTCTGATACGGTTTCTTCGTTTATTGTGCACGCTTCCTTCTATGCCAGGCCTCTTAACTGACTTCACATGATCACACTATAATTTGTTCACATCGTCTTGTTATTCATATCCCTTTGGCAACTCGTCACAGCAAAGGTCGCTGGAAGAATGCATCACACGGGCCCGATCTAACACACAAGAAGCGCATGATATCCCGCACCAGTTTTGCCGTGGAATCTGTCATGCTGAGATTCCCCTGCACCAGGCCGATGGACCTCTTGGCAGTCTCTTTCGAAGCAAGTGTCCGGCGGCACTCACGATACCAGGTAGTGATCAACTACATCGGAAATACCTACATGAGGTCAGTGCGAAAGACATTGCGACGATAAGCTCTTCGATGAAAGACCGCCCCATTTCCGTTCCCATCACCATCGGCGAGTCGGCGGAACTCCGCGGACGTCCGGCAGTGGCGGTGCTTGCAACCTTCTACGACGACGAGCTTCCAGGACATAGGACTCTCATGATATACTTGCAAGTAGTACAGTAGTATAACGCAATATCAATTTGCATGTTGATAAAAACCGCTCTTCAGAAGGTTGGAAAGGCCTCAGCCGACGTAGCTATGTTGCGCTCTGATTCAGCTTCCTACATGCAGAAGCTTCACAAGGACTTGCAATTCTCCATACCCGATTTCAAGGCACTCCACTTCAAAGATCCGTGCCACCTATTAACAATGCTCTCGAAGGTTTGATTAAGACGAGCTCGTTTAAGGTAGTTCACGATTTTGTTGTGCACTTTCCTGCCTTGTTGAAGTCGTCGCAGGAGCTAAGTGGTAAGATTGGTCTTGTGTGCGTGGCCATGGGCATGACCATCAAGTCGCTGAAGCCTGTATGTCCGTCTAGCTGGTTCTATTTTTATGAAGCCCTAGAAGATGTTCTGGACTATTGGCGCGCTATATCGTTTTTCTTGAGAAGTGACGATGCCAAGGGAAAGAAGTGTGAGAAGCTCAAAACTCTTGTTTCACCACCTGAAGTAGTGCACGACTTGCTGATTAAGCTGAGGTTTCTTAAGGCGAATTCGTGTGCTGTGCTCTCAATCATTAAGGAACGTGAGGCAGAGAGTACCCTGGTACACCAGGTTTAACCTACACTGGGGGTTAGTTTACACGTGCTCCTCAATCTGGTGGGAAGACCTCAGGTGTGACCTGCCTGAGGTCTTCACACCAGATGTCGCAAGTCTGTTGGATCTCCTTGATGAAAATGACCGCTCAACAACTGTCGCAGACTTTCATAGATACTACGCTGCTGTCGCTGAAAAGTGGGGACAGACAGTTGAGAGGAACCTTTGCGATGCACTCCAGAACACCAGTGAATCGTTTTGGTACAGTGTTTAAATTTTAATTCCGAATGTGAAGCATGAGCTACCCCACACTCCCGAAACCTATACGCCGATATTTAGTTAGTGTTTCTTGAAACTGATGACATGAGCCAGCTCATGAGTGATTTTGCGGACTATCAGAGCTATGAAATTAGTAACGTTGTTGAACCCCTGTCGTTTTGGAGACTTCCCCTGTGCAGTGGCCAGTGCTTTCTCGCTGTGCGCTAAACCTTCTGGCTATCCCTGTTTCTAGCGCAAACGTTGAAAGGGCATTTTCGAAACTGAGGATCATCAATCGAAAGGAGCCCGCTTCCATCAGTAACAGCAACCTCGTAAAGTATGCTTGCGTCTATTCCAACAAGCTTTAAGGTTGTAATGTGCACAAACTTGGGTTTTTTCTATAAAAGCATTTGTGCTTGTGTGTATATGTGTTTGTGCTTTCAAGCCTCTTAGCTAAAATACACTTCGTGTGTTCTGACGTTTTCGTGTTCAGATATCATTTCATCTAAGATATTGGAGTATTGAGAATAATGCAAACTTAAACTCCGAATTTCGGAGAATTGGGGATATACGAGAAATAAACTCCAATAAATGCCGAATTTCCGCCAAAATATGAACTCCGAAAAATACACTCCGAATTTCAAGAAAAATAAACTCCGTAAACACGGAGTCCTATATATAACGCCTCTGGTTGACCCTGGTCGCCTGTGTTTGCAATATTCTGATACCTGCACATCGTGCAAGACAACAGCCAGGAGCCCCAAAGTATAGAAAAAGTACTTGTTGAACCGAGCCCACCAACCAACCAACCACCACTACCCACATGTCCAATGAGAATAGTTCGTGCTCTTAATTCTTTCATGGTCTAAATGCCAAGGCAGAATCCAGCTGCATCTAGCACTCGCATAGTGGGGAGAAGAGGCAATTGGAAGAGCTTGCGTGCCCTTATAGCAGCGAAACATTCCAGACGTAGAACTTTGCTCCAAACGCTGCATAAAATGACCTGGTGTTGTTATTGCTAAGCACAAGTGGCATATGTCCACCGTGGGAGATCAAGCAGGAATGTTTTTATCAGTTTTCTTCTCTTTTAGTGAGAAACTCTATGTTTATTACTAAGACACCCGCCTCGTGATCGTGGCCGCCGCTCACACGGGCGTGCGCCACGTGCACGAGCGCCATTAGAGCGTGAGCCACGAGGATAAAACACGAGGAAGAAACAACGCAAGGGATCTGGCATTCCATTCCGCTGTCATCACAGGTTCAGACCGCACGGCGTTCTCTCGTCTACCAATGCTGCAGTCAGCCTCGGAGTCGATGCCGTTCTTCGTGCACGAGAGCCTCGGTGGCAGCGACGAGCCCGCGTCGCCTGGCGACGAGCCTCAGGCGGACGAGGCCAGCCCCGCACCGGGCCGACACGTCAGCAAGGTCGAGAGAAAGGGAAGAGGTCGCGGCATCCGCGTCGCCGCCGACGAAGAAAGTGACACCGGCGACGTGGACTCCGACAGCCGAAATGCTGGTTCCATCGAAGGCGGTGCCGGCGCTGCGATGATTGGAAGCGGTGACAGCAGCGGTAGACGCAGCGGGACCAGCGATGACGGCAGCGCGTCAGCGTCGGCTCCAGCCGAGACGGGCACGATGGCGGCGACGGCCAACCTGTCGTGCCGACTTTGCCGCGAGGAAGCCGGCAGTGGCCTGGACGAACCGCTGTTCCGGTGCCCGTGCCGGTGCTCGGACGCGTTCGTCCACCGGTCGTGCCTGGAGGAGCTGCTGTGCCTGCCGGGCCCCGAGGGTGGCCCCGCAGCGTGCACCACGTGCGGCGCCCGTTACCCGGTGCGGCGTCGCACCAAGCCGCTGTGGCGCTGGTTCTGGGAGGATGAGACGCGAGAGGACGCCGCGCTGTTCCTCGCCAACCTTGTGTTCAGCGTGGGCAACGTGGGCGTGCTCAGCATGGCCTGGCTGTACACCCTCTTTGAGTACCACTCCGAGTCGCGACTGTCCCAGGCCTCGCTCGCCTCGGCGCTGCTTGTACTGACCGTCTTCTGGGTGGCCTTTGGCTGCGTCCGCTTCTGCGTGCTGTCCATCTCGCTGGCTCAGTGGCGGCGTGCCAACACCACGCTGCAGGTGCTGCTCACGGACAAGAGCGTCGCGCAGGCCTGACGCAATGCACGCGTCTACCTTGGAGTTTGGGTGTACCGCCGGGAGTGTGTGATAGGGAGCAAAGGAAGGGGCGTGTTCCTTGTTTTTTTTTGTTTTTTTAGGGTGCTTGCCTGCATCTTGGAACTGGCTGACACAAAATAAAGGGTCAATGTTCTCGACTGTTTTTGTCTAACTGAATGTCCTCGGCACATACCCCATTGGCCAAGAATCGGGTGGTTAAAGGCCAACTGCAATGAAATTTCACTTTGGTTAAATTTGTTTTATATGAGTGCATTATATGAGCGCATTATACTTTGCTGCTAGGACACGTCACCAGAGACGGCAGTAGGCAAGACTCCCTTAATTTAGGAGAAAATTCAGAGCCTGCATGCGAATGTATGCGGTGCACTATGAAGAAACAAACACAACTCCGCCGCAAGTGCCTGAGCAATTTGTTGAATACATTCTTTCTTAACGTCCGAGTCTGCCTTTGTAGTGTGACACTATTTTCATAACCGCAACGCAGCAGACTTTATTTAAATAATCAAGAAAAGGACTGTCAGTACTTATGCTGTTCTAAGACGACCCTAATCTAGACTGCGCTGCTTATCAACAATGTACTCTCGCCTTTGTGCTCTTGCACGGCCGTGGTCAACGCACTTAACTAATGAACTCTCGCGTGAGTCGTGCATGAAAAGGACATCAGTATATTCGTCTCATTGAAATTTCAGGGAACGTCATCTAGAAGAGATAGAGAATACCGCAACATTTGGCTGTGAAATAAAAGGAGCCCTTCATTGAAGCACCGGAGGAACGACACATTTCCCCCACTGAACTGAGTCCACCTGAAAGGGTCACCGGAGGAGTCAAGATAACGGGTTTACGGACGTTAGCCGCAGCGTAAGCGCATTTAAGTAATCTGGCCTCAACGCTTACATCGGCACTTGATATATTACTGTTTCCTCTCTCTCTGTTGCATTACTGCAGGTACTGTACAGGTAGTCAGTGGCGACGTACAGAAACTGCGTAGAGTTCAATATTCAATCAAAATTCAGTTAGATTGAACACTTCAAAGAATGGTCTGCCACGTCACGAACTGGCGTACCTTAAAGATCGCAGGCTGGTCATCTGAGTGTATGCTGAGAGGCATGGAATTGCTGAACTCCGACCACGTCAGCCGGGGCGCGCCGACTTCATCCGCTTTCGTCTCCTGCAACGCGTGTGTACCACCACTTCAGCCGCAGGCGTACTACGTCGCATTGCTTACAGGTCATACACGTTTCCAGGTGGCTCGTATATATGTCAATTTTGTTAGTCTCTACGAGTTTTTGGCATGGAGACTGAGCTATGACAGAGAGACAGGTCTGTGGGAAATTTCCTCACTGCAGCTATAGCTGTCGAGTGCCTCTACAACGGAATGACTTGTACGAGCAAGGAATAATAATGTCCCAGTTCTATTGGAAGCTGTACGATGCGTGGCCTTTACAACGAAGTGAACTGTAAAACGAATCACTTCGGAAGTCCCAAGCACTCCGTTATAAAGGTGTTCGACTGCATACTACATTGCAGCAAAAACGTGCACGGCGTTCATAATTTCTGTAGGATGAGCCGAGCGCTTGATCGAATAAGCTCTCCCGTTTGTTCCTGCCATGAAATCGTTTTGATATTGATCCGAGTCAGGGCTCTCCGAACTTTTTGCCCGGAGGGCTGGATTTGCAAGCAGTGGCGGTTTTGAGAGCCGGACAATGAAGTTCTTACTAAATAGTGGTTAAAAAAAATTTCAGACATAAGTTACGGCACTTGCCGTAGACTAAAAACTTAATTGCTATTAATCCACGTGCTTTCTTCGGATAATTTTCTTTATTAGTTGCGACGAACTTCTGATATAATGTCGAGAAAAGGAGTTAAGTGAGCGAAATACCTTCGCTTTTCGTGCCAATTCTCCGTGCTTATATCGATTTCAAATAATAATAAACACTCACGGTGTCAAATAAGCTTGCTCACATTTCCCGGTAACACGCAATTATTTATTTATTTTATTATTATTTGTTTATTTTGCATGTTCATAGCCATTCTGTCAGAGCCAAGAAGATATATACAGGACGTTCAGGTGGTGTGCATGGGAATCGTCACCCATCTTTGCAAAAAGGCCTTTTATTTTGCTGGTGTGTCGTAATTACCGCAACTCCGGTTTTTCTCTGAATTCATATGTATTCTGGGCATAGTTTTCACTTTTCCGTATAGTGTAGGAGCGCAGGCCAGTCAGTGTAGAATTGTCAAGAATAAAATAGCGCAGTGCACATGACAGAGAGCACTCATGTTTTCCCCCTTGCTGTCTGTCCTGTGTATTGCGCTATATTACCCTCGTCAATGTTTGCTTTTTAAGAGTTGTCAGAATAGACTACTCGTGTAAGCTGGAATTAAGGTTTATTTTATTAATATGAGAATTAGAAATGCTACGCGACTGCGCGTGTTTCAAAAAAGCAGCCACATTTTTTTCTTCTTTCTGTTCTCTGTAATCGCAGCCATGCAGCCTTCACTGCTACATATTGCGGCGTGCTATTTACGAACAATATTCACTGTCGTATGAATACCTTGCTCTTTAATTAGGAAGGCGAGCTATACTTCAAGATATATCTTGAGGTTTACATGCACAGGTATTTTCGAATGGCGCAAACAATTTTTTTTTTTTGCACGGTTGAACCGATAACCTGGTTAAAAAGTTAACCGCGACGCAGCCACTAACAAATAAATAATAGTTATTCGACCAAACTGTAAAACTGTAAAAAGGAAGCTTTTCATCACAGGTTTTCAAGTGCACGGGGCTTTAAGAAAAAAAAAAAATCTGAGGCAGAAGGTTACACGCGATTTGTGGGGAAACTGTTTATTTACATAATAATCACATTGTATGGTAACACATAACAGATTAAGCACAATTACAGGTATACCCTAGAGTTCGTACTAACCGCACAATATCTACAGAGAAGAGGAGATGAATCCAAATGGCACATGCAGCAGTGTTAAGTGTGAAAGCACTGAAAAGTTACAATTTTTGACTGAGAGCGGCGGGAGCCGCCGAGTACAACTTACAATGTGTAAGATTCTGTGCTATAGGAACGGCACCGATCGGGACGGATACCAGTTGCAACGTAATAACATAAAAAAAAAAGCTGATAAAATATTAAAGGTGATAATAACGGCATTAATTAAATGCGGAATACAATTATCACCAAAAATGCACGAGATATTAAATTGTTAACATATTTACATTAGTAAATTCACATGTTCGCTTAACGTTAGTACTTATGTGAGATCATGTGGCGACAGCAAAATGCCACATGTAGCACTAAGCAGAATGTACTATATTTAAGCGTACGAGATTTGCATCCCTTCGCCAAAACGCGGTGCGGGGGCCAATGTGATTGGTGGACTTGGTGCTTTGACTGTATTATTTCGGTGAACTGTGGGGGTAAGCCTGATGAGCCAATAATTAGCGGAGTACTCATGTGCTCGTCAGATAAATCCGCCCTTTATCTCGACTTCTCATTTTTCGTACTAGCGGAAGTTTGCTCAAGAAGGAAAGTAGTGCCAGAAATTGACCTTGCAGGCAAATTCCTTTATGTTTGAGAACTGTTCAGGGCATGGAAGTCCACCCCGCGTGCCCACTCTCCCGCTCTTGTCCCCTCGTCTTGGGAACGAAGCTCACAGACGTCGGACGACAGCGCTCGTTTCCTCTGGTAGTCTCTCTCTTTAAAACCAGCCGCCAGCGACAACACCCGCACGTGACGTCACTGCCCTAACCCTTTAAAGCTAACACGCCGATGATGACGAGGTCACCTTTGACGAAGATAGGTCCTCCTATCGAAACGTTGGCCAGCCTTTCTGAGGCACCTTATCCCTGTTTACAAACTTTATACCACAGTGTTCAGGGCATAGTAATTTATAGAAATTGGCAAGGGGTTCGTCTATCCACTTCTACTTCAAGATGCAGTTTCTGCAGTTCAGTTACTTCTAATGTAATGGAACTTGGCAGCATGTTTTCACATTTCAGATGAATGGGCTTTCGAACATTTGTAGTTCGTCCTTCGTGGCACCTTACACGCTATGTCACATGAGGCTCCCGCTTGGTCGACGCTATCTTGGACGAGGTGGCGTGATCTCTTGTAAGTGCTGCAAGGCCGGGCTCTAGGAAGAAGCGCAACAGTGCAACGTTTTGTGGAGGAGCAGTGCAGGATCTGCGGGAAAAAACGGCTCGCCTACGGCATGGCCGTCGTCGTATGGACCACCGCATAGGCCGCGGGCCGGTCGGAAGGCCCCCGCGGTCCGAACCGGTCCTGCGGGCCTTAGTTTGTAGACACCCTGATCTAGATGACTGTTTCGACACCTGCGTCTCCCTCCACAACCTTAATTATATGCGCGTTTAGGGAGCACGTCATTGCATGCACTGTTGATTTGAGAACACCGTGAATGGAGTTCTAAAGGGAGCGTGGCAATGAGGTAGGGTGCGACGCTCATTATTACAGCATGATCAGTGGGCCACACCCCAAAGTAAGGTCACGAAACACGCCTATAAAGACATTTGATATCGTCAACGAGATGGCTGTAATGGTTGCTTTAGAAGCATTCCATATCCACAAAAATTCACCTTTCTGTGTAAGCGAAGCATTTATTCTTTTGCACAGTGCCGAACTGGACTTCTTGAATTCTGCTATCTAAAGCAGGCAGCAGTATTGTTCACCTGTTTAGTTATGTTTATCACCTTCGTATGAGATGAGGGACGTGACGCTTTTTTTATGGGGTTTAACGTGCCAAAACCACTTTCTGATTATATGGGGCACGCTGTATTGGAGGACTCTGGAAATTTCGACCACCTGCGGTTCTTTAACATGCACCCAAATCTACGTACACGGGTGTTTTTGCATTTCGCCTCCATCGAAATGCGACCGCCGCGGCCGGGATTCGATCCCGCGATCTCAGCAATCGCGGTGGGTGTCGTGACACTTCTGTGGGGCTCACTTTATAAAAAAAATCGGAGGGTATGTCGATTGGAATAAACAGTCGGTAGTAGCGCTTGTCCGCGTCTTTCGTGTCTTCTTTATGTGTACGTGCATTTTCTGCGCTGTAATTGGAATTTACACTTTTAGGCCAACTAGTCGTTCCTTCTGGGTAATATCTGTGGACAGTAAGGTGATAATTTAGGATTTAAATATGGCGTTAAGGAATCAGGCATTATAGTATTGAATGAAAACAATGAACATACAGTGTCATACAGGGCCAACAAATATCTCGGGTAAAGGAATGCAAATGACTTGGTATATGGATAAACGAAAGCAGTAGATATAAGGAAACACAGGAAAAAAATAGCAAAGGGTAAGAGAAATGCGGCCAAATGAAACACAGAGCGCTATTGGGATACAATAGCTACGGGGTGCTCCGGGGTATGCGGAAAGGTGTAATGATTCGAGGATTTTATTTTCATTTATTTAGAAGTACTGCTGTCTTTATTTCGACTCATAGCAGATGTGGGTACATATTTTAGTATAAACAAAAGAAGGAACGCTAAATACACAAACATATTAACAGTTGATATATTTAGGCAGTTGCTCAATGAGTTCTTCAAATGGCAATGCGCGTAGCGAACCATCTAGGTTCTTACAAATTTCAACTGTGAGTGAAAAAAAAAAGAAAATTTAGAACAGTCTATATGTGTTCTGAAAGGAACGACGTTTAGTGCATGGCTTTGTCGGGTTGCACGTGCGCTAGGAGGTATACGGAAGAGAAGGGTGCCTGAATGCCGCATGACGTTTGAATGATTTTGTGAAGCATGGTGATTCGTTCCCGTGTGTGCCTAAGATTCAAAGTCTGCAATGATAAGATGTGAGCATTGGATGAAGGTGAAAAGCTTGTAGCGAACAAGAGGAACACTATAGTGGGCCATCCTCTCCAGCGCTGTCTAGTGAGTTAAGCTATCCAGTGCTTTTGCTTGGGAATGCTGCTCGTGCTGAGAGTCCGTGCCCTGCTCTGACATCGGTACCAAACTCCGGTGATTAATAAACGCCTTTACAATTGGTGGAGGTTGCTTCGGCCAAAATGCCGTTATTCGTTGCGCACGGGCCGAAATAGCACTCTCGCCTTTGTTAGATTTGTCGCTCACCGACGATTCTTCGCTTTCGAGGAAACTACTTGTCCAAGCCGACACCCACATTCCTCCGGGCGCCTCAACGGTCCCCATGTCCTGCAGTGGAATCTCAGACGCTATTGCACTACATAGAGTGTCTCCATCTGACTGAATTCTCACTCGGGAAGGTCCGCTGCTGACTTTTGCGACAGTGGACATCACACAGGGCTACAGCACGATTTTCGTATGCAGCCCGTTTCCATACCCTCTGTTGCTGCTCCAGGGGGAATGTCTTGGCAATGTAGAAAGAATTGAATACATGCAAGTCATGGACGTGCCCAATGCCAATACTGTGCTACTTCAGTGTGCTTAGTGCTGTTTCTACGTGCGATCTATCACCCAGTGATGTGTTCGCTTCTTCTATTGCCTATGCCCTTACACTGGTCCGTCGGTTTCAGCTTTTGTACCTTCTAGAAGGATTTCGTTCTTCTTTCCATGTAGGGCAATCCTCCCTGTGCCGGAAGGCAACTGTTACACATCACATCGATACTGGCCCGAAGCCGTCATTGCGGCAACGTTCGTATCGTGTATCTCCTGCAGAACGTTGTGCAATCAACGAAAAAGACGACGACATGCTTCGCCGCGAGGTGATACGACCTTCCAATAGTCCATGGGCATCCCCTGTCGTCCTAGTTACGAAGAAAGATGGTTCTGTGCGCTGTTGTGGGGACTACCACCGCCTGAACAAGATCACTCGCAAGGACGTCTGCCCACTCGCGCGCATAGACGACGCGATTGAGAGTCTACAAGGCGCAGAACTCTTTTCATCTCTAGATTTGCACTCAGGGCTCGGCGTCTCCCTTGGTTAAGTGCCCATGACAGGCGCCGATCGGTCGAAGACAGCTTTTTCCACACCCGACGGCTGATAGGAATTTAACGCAGTGCCTTTTGGACTTTGTAATGCGCCCGCAAAGTTTGAGCGCATGATAGACAGTTCTGCGCGGCTTGAAGTGACACACATGCTTGTGCTATCTTGACAACGTTGTTGTTTTTGCTCCTGACTTCACCACGCACCTTCAACGGCGCCGCTCTGTTTTAACGTGTTTAACAAACGCAGGGCTACAACTGAAACTTCAAGAAGTGTTGATTTGCTGTTCGGCAGCTGGCAATTCTAGGTTACGTCGTATTCAAGGATAACATTCTCCTCGATCCAGCCAAATTATGGCCGTCTCTGAATTCCCTAAGCCAGCGTCCGTCAAAGAATTGCGCAGTTTCATCGGTCTGTGTTCCTACTTCAGACGCTTCATTCGCAATTTCGCCGCCATCATATCGCCCCTGACGAAGCTACTGAGAAGCAACAGGCTTCTTACTTCGTGTTCGTCCGAGTGCGACGAGGCCTTCACAAAGCTCCGTCGTTTGCTATCTCCGCCACTTTTGCGCCATTACCACCGAGGTGCACACAGATGCCAGCGGTTTTGGCCTCGGCGCTGTTCTTGCCCAGCGCAAACAGGGGCCTGCTGAATATGTCGTGGCTTATGCAAGTCGTACGCTTACGAAAGCTGAGACCAATTACACTGTGAAAGAAAAAGAATGCCTGGCCATCATCTGTGCTGTCCCCAAGTTCAGACCTTATTTGTACGGTCGTCCATTTAAAGCAGTAACGGACTACCATGTACTATGTTGCCTGTCATCCTTGAAAATTCTCTCAGGCCGTCTTGCCCAATGGGCACTTCGCCTGCAGGACTACGATATCCGCGTGCTCTACCGCAGCGGACGCCAGCATTCTGACGTCGACGCCCTCTCGCGCTCTCCCTTGCCTGACGACAATGCCTGCTGCTCACTATCCCACTTTACCGTTTCTTCGCTTGACCTTACCACCATCGCGTCTGAGCAGCGCAAGGACCAGTGGATTCTCTCTCTTACAGGCTTGCTTTCTGGTTCATCAGCACCACCAACCACTCGCACGCTGCGCCGTCAAGCGCACCATTTCGCCATTGGCGACAACCTGCTTCACCGACACAATTATAATCCCGACAGGCGCCAGTGGTTATTAGTAGCACCTCACAGTCTCCGTTCCGACATATGCGCAGCTTTCCACACCGATCCACAGTCTGCACACTCGGGAGTTTTCAAAACTTATCAGCGCCTTCGACGGCGGTACTACTAACGAGAGATGTACATCTACGTTCAGAAGTTCCTTCGCTGTTGCCCCGATTGTCAGCGCCGGAAATCTCCAGCCCTCCTCTTACCAGCCGGTCTGCAACCTTTACCCTGCCCTACTCGGCCGTTTGGGTGCGTCGGAGTCGGTTTGTATGGGCTCCTTCCCCTGACATCGGCTGGAAACCGCTGGGCCATTGTGGCAGTTGACGACCTCACGTGATACGCTGAAACTGCCGCCCTCCCGATAGCTACAGCGCGCGATATTGCCTCCTTCCCGCTTCATCGATTCATCCTGCGTCATGGAACACCTGAGGAACTGCTCAGTGATCGCGGATGTGTCTTCCTGTCCGAAGTAGTTGAATCCATTTTTAAAGAGTGTCACTACGGCGTACCATCCTCAAACCGCTGGCCTTACAGGACGCTTCAGATGTGCGCTTGGCAACATGTTTGCAATGCATGTCGCCTCCGACCACACAAATTGGGACGTCATTTTGCCCTTCGTAACCTACGCGTAGAACACCGCTACTCAGAGCACCACTGGCTTTTCACCCTTTTTCTTACTGTACGGTCGGCACCCGTCCCACACAATCGACACAATTGTACCATACCGACCATCATCATCATCATCATCAGCCTGGTTACGCCCACTGCAGGGCAAAGGCCTCTCCCATACTTCTCCAACTGCCCCGGTCATGTGCTAATTGTGGCCATGTTGACCCTCCAAACTTCCTAATCTCATCTGCCCACCTAACTTTCTGTCGCCCCCTGCTACGCTTCCCTTCCCTCGGAATCCAGTCCGTAACCCTTAATGACCATCGGTTATCTTCCCTCCTCATTACATGTCCTGCCTATGCCCATTTCTTTTTCTTGATTTCAACTAAGATGTCATTAACGCGCGTTTGTTCCCTCACCCAATCTGCTCTTTTCTTATCCCTTAATGTTACACCTATCATTCTTCTTTCCATAGCCCGTTGCGTCGTCCTCAATTTAAGTAGAACCCTTTTCGTAAGCCTCCAGGTTTCTGCCCCGTACGTGAGTACTGGTAAGACACAGCTGTTATAAACTTTTCTCTTGAGGGATAATGGCAACCTGCTGTTCATGATCTCAGAATGCCTGCCAAACGCACCCCAACCCATTCTTATTCTTCTGATTATTTCACTCTCATGATCCGGATCAGCAGTCACTACCTGTCCTAAGTAGATGTATTCCCTTACCACTTCCAGTGCCTCGCTACCTATCGTAAACTGCTGTTCCCTTCCGAGACTGTTAAACATTACTTTAGTTTTCTGCAGATTAATTTTTAGTCCCACCCTTCTGCTCTGCCTCTCCAGGTCAGTGAGCATGCATTGCAGTTGGTCCCCTGAGTTACTAAGCAAGGCAATATCATCAGCGAAGCGCAAGTTACTAAGGTATTCTCCATTTACTCTTATCCCCAATTCTTCCCAATCCAGGTCTCTGAATGGACCGACCGACCGATACCGACCGGATGCATCTGAATGTGCGCCCATTTCTGCCACGGCAAGACATCCTGAGGAGTGCCACGATCTCGCACGGGCTTTTACCTCCAGTGACCCACCTCTGCAGTGACACCACCTCTGCACCCACCTTCCTTCCTGGAGTGCTTGTGCGGCGTTCCGTTC
The DNA here is from genome assembly GCF_023375885.2 of Dermacentor andersoni. NCBI lineage: Eukaryota > Metazoa > Arthropoda > Arachnida > Ixodida > Ixodidae > Dermacentor > Dermacentor andersoni. Next base: position 92,732,452 of record NC_092815.1, read on the forward strand.
CTTCCGCTGCACCTGGGCTCTCTTCAAAACTACTGCCCTAGTATGAAAGGCCCTACAGTATCGTCGAGCGTGCATCCTCCGTTAACTACGTGACCGAACCCATTTAATCGTGTTCGGGCATGCGCCGTCGTGGACGAGACATTGTCAACGTCGAACGCCTCAAGCCGTACTATGATCCGCTCATAGTGAGGAGCTCTTAGGTCGCCGGGCGGCTCCCCTTTCGTTCCCGGGGGTAATTGTAGCAAAGAAGAGGAACACTATAATGGGCCATCCTCTCCAGCGCTGTTCTCAACAGACGCCGCTCGTGCTGAGAGTCCGTGTTCTGCTGTAACGGTTGGTCCGAAACGCCAGTGAATAATAAACACCTTTACAAGGTCAATGTCACATGCGCAGTGAGGGCATCAAACAGTTGAAGCGGATTCCAGTATCGGGCGAACTAGTAATTTGTAAGCCGTTAGTTTACATTCCATCGATGCATATTTTAAAACTTCGCTTAAAGTAACAAAGTTTCCTAAGTGCTTTTCCAGAAATGTGAATAATGTGAGCATGTCATGTTAAGTTATGTGAAAAATGACACCTTGGCATTTGAAGTCATTAACGTGGGACAAGTAACTACCATTAGCATTGTAAGATAAATGAAGCTACTTATTTTTGTTACCAGAGGTCATTGCGACTGTTTTAGTGAAATTAATTTTCATTTGCCACGTGTTACTCCATTCGCAAAACATTGAAAAAAAACATTGTTTAATTCCTGCTGATCATTAGCGTTGGTAACAGTGCGGTACAAGACGTAGTCATCAGCGTATAGACGCAGCTTGACGGCGGTCAGTAATCCAGTCTAGTAATAGTCCCATTGAATATTGCGCGCAGTTTACACAGAGCATTTTATGGCAGACCAAGTCAAACCCTTTTGAGTAATCAATAAGAATGGCGTCCATTTGATCGCGGTTATTGAGTGCAAAAGCTATGTCGTGCGTGAGTTGAATGAGCTGCATGACAGTGTGAAAACCAGTCCGAAAGGCATACTGGTTTTCGGAAACGAGATTGTTACAGGTTAAATATTGAACAATGTGCTTATGAATAATGTGTTCAAGGAGCTTGCAGCAAGTGGAAATGTGAGATATCGGTCTGTAAATAGCTATTAATTGCTTATCGCCAGATTTAAATATTGAGACCACGCTAGCAATTTCCCAAGCTCGGAGAACGGTTGACGTGTCCAGTGATTTATGAAAAATTACTGTAAGATACCGGGCATTCCATTCTGAGTACCGCTTGCAAATCTGATCGTTGATAATGAGTGCTACGGAGTCATGAGAAGAGGGTAGTATTGTTTTCCAAAATTTCCATGGATTTTTTATCATGAACTTTGTTAATGTCGCGTTAAAGTAAAAGCTTTTAGCTTCTATCTGTTTTCTCTTTAGTTCGGACTTGAGCGAGAAAAGGAGTGAATCGTCATTTTCGCTGTGAAGCCGGTTACGCTTGCACATACGTTTAATGCGTTGTTTGAGATGCATTTTTGAGAAGAACAAGGTCAAGAACAGAGTTCACTCTAGTAGGACGTTCAACCACTTGGGTTAAATGAAACGAAAGAGCCATATTAATCAGAGAGTTCACAAACAGCCTTTTCGCGACCTGTTAACGTTAACGAGGTCCAATCAATACAAGGAGCATTGAAATCATCTGTAATGATTATTTTATAATTATGAATTATGTTTTCGGTTATGTATTCTGTAATATGGGAAAAGGCATCTTCAGAACGAGGCATGATAAACAGCGCCCACTACTGTCACAATACCATAAACCTTTATCGAGTACTAAACAGACTTTTCGATGCCTTTTTAATAAAAAGAGCTATGCCCCCACCTTTACCGAGTTGCCTGTCGTTTCTTACGACCAAATAAGCTGGAGGCAAAATTTTTGAATGCGATATAGGGTTGTTTAGCCATGTTTCAGTTACGCAGGCAACTGATAAATTGTGACATTCTACTAGCGAATTGAAATCTTCAACCTTGTTAAGGAAACTTCGAGCATTTACGTTCATAAGTGTTAGTTCCTGTTTATTATCGAGTCACTCTGTGTGCTTAGAAATGCCAATGAGGAGTCTGAACGATTGTTTTGCGAACGTTGTCCCATGTGTAGCGGACGCTATCGACTATCAGGGAATCGTACTGCAATATATACTTGGCTGCTTCTTTACGGATAGCAACCGAGTGATCAAACAAATCCTTTTTGCCGTAAACGCGCAGGAAAGTCTTAATTAATGTATAGATTAGATCCTTTCAGTTTTCTGGCATTTCTAAGTAGATCAAGTTTAGTTCTGAAATCCAGTAACCTAACTTACCTCTGGTCAGGTGGAGCGGGGTGTCGGCAGCGCGGCTTTCAGAGCAGCACTGATTCTTAGCGTTGCTTTCACAAAGACAGCTCATCGCTGTGTTAGATTTTAGTCAACGAACTGTCATCATCATGCATGCCGTCGTCGACCGACACCGTTGTCGTCATTGTGGTCGTCTTCGTGCCAATGTCGCCGTGTTGTCATCGTCGTTTCCTTGCCATTTCCGTGATCACGTCGCCGTCCCCGTTGCTGCGTTAACTTCCCTGCGCAGTAACCTATGCCATTTTCTTTATTTAAGAATTAGTTATATCTATGCTGCTAAATATATAGTCCACTGTCTTAAAATTTTAAAAATCTGATATTAGATTGTTTATGCCAACTTTATATATTCTGAACTGTCTTAGCAATCCACGAAAACAATACAAAGTGTGCACTCTAGCATGGCACTACATTCACCTAGGTTCCCTTGAGCATTCTTGCTTTTCTCATCAAAAATAAAAACGAAGTTGTTTGGCAAGGAACTGCCGACTCATCTATGTATTCAAGTTCGTCCTGTTATTGTACTGCTTCGTTCACTTTGCAAGATGCACCAGCCAGTCTAATTAGTAAATACGTTTCCACTGAGAAACGGTTCTTGCAAGGAAAGCACAACACATAGGAATGAATAGTTTATGATCTGCGATTTTATTGGTCTTCCCTCTACAGTCACTAGAAATAAGTGGAGTGATTCGTTTGATTAGGTCGAAAAATGTAAAATGTGCAGTTGGAGGGATGGTGTCGACGCCATTTATGAGAGTTTGCTGTTACCTCGAGTCTCTTAAATTAAAACGATGTCACTGGGAACAATGGGGAGTGGACGTACATAAAGATAAAAAAGATGGCGGGCAAGAAGCCGTCCGGACACTTTTTGGCTCTTTCGTTACGAAATGAAAGATGCACGATTTGTTGACGATGTACTGAAAGCTCCTATCGCATCTACAGTTACAAGGAGAACACTTTCAGCATTAGTAAATATTCTGGGCAGCGAAAGTCGGCCAAAGTTGGTTTCGTCTCGACAGCCCTGCTGGTCGCTGGAAACGCACGGAGCTTTTCTTTCTATAGCGGTTAACGCTTGTTTTGAGTCGTAGCGCGATGACAACAAACGGTGGCTGCAGTGGACATCAATGCAAGTCATATGCTAAAGGACGTCACTGGTGAAATGTACTATTTAGCACGTGTACCTACGTTAACCATTGCTCTGTTTTGAACACATACAGGGTGTTTCAGCGAACACTTTCAAATTTTGTGACAACCTGTGATAGATAGCACAATTCTAGCTCATGAGCTGATCTACTCAAGGAGGCATACATTACTTGCAACAAAAAAAAATTGAAATGCAGAATCGACTAATTAACAAAAAATCACTAATTAAGTTTTTAACTACTTACCTTATGACACATATTGCAATTTAGAAATTCTAGCCGGGGAGTTCGCAAGGCGGATCCACTTGAAAAGAATTGTGTGGATGACGCCATTGACGAGATATGTGCTGCCAAACTGGCGGTAAAGATGCAATGTCGTTTCGCTTACTTTCTTAACAAAACATCACTTTATGCATTGAATCACAAAAGTAATTGGAACGCTAATGCATTTCTCCGCAAAGTTCGGGAATTAATGTATCAAAATTGGTGCCATCCTGAGAATCTGTTCCAAGTGGATCCGCCTTGCGAACACCACGGCTAGAATTTCTAAATTGCAATATGTACCATAAGGTAATTAGTTAAAACTTAATTAGCGAATTTTTGTTAATTCATCGATTATGCATTTCAATTTTTTGTGCAAGAAATGTCCGCCTCTTCGAGTAGACCAGCTCATGGACTAGAGTTGTGCTATCTCCCTCAGACAATTTTTTTTAAAGTTTGAAAGTGTTCGCTGAAACAGCCGATACACTTATGAATCGTCATACGTGGGTTTATCGATTCTCGTTGCCGTCATGTGACGATTTGTACGCAACTTTTTGCTTTTATCATTTTTCCTTGTAGCACACCATTTACACTTGAGTGGTAGAATGCAGTAGCAGAACGCAGTAGAATGAGTCCTGGGCCGCATTATGTAAGAATTCTATTAATTATCCATTATTTTTTAATTTCATCATTGGCTATTATGGCTCCAAGCCTTCGCTATCACTAGTATTGGCCACTTGCTGTTACGGATGTTAAGAGAAGAACATAATCGAAGGAAAAGAACTCACACATAATACAGCCCATGACTTCTTTTTCGACACGTTCTTTGGGAACATTCACAGATCGAGGTCAGTAAATGCTTACTGAACAAGGGCAGTATACATAACGCAAGCGACGCACTAGTGCTAAAAATGCTCCGAACAGATTTTTCTTGCACCAGGCAAAATGGAATAAAAAAAAAAGAAAAAAAAATAAACTCATTGTTCCTGTCCTGCAACACCGAGTATACTGTTTGCCATGGCAGCTGTCAATGGCCGAACGATCTCCAGGTGAAAGTTGCTGGGAGACGGGTTCGTGCAACAAAACAACCGCGCAACAGGCCGCGTCTTGACTAATGCATTATTTATGCGCGCGTCCATGCACGATGCACTGTCACACACGCGAGATGAAAGAGGGAGTGAAGAAATGGCTATGGCGGTGTCCAAGGCGCCCACGGCGACTTCACCGCTTCGGTGTGTATTTGTGTGGAGGGTTCCTTCTTGGCAGCACACTGGGCGAAGCTGCTTTTCTCGCAGGTGACGACTCGCGTACCGCTAGGGTCGATTGGCCAGGAGCTGGGTGGCGTCTTTCCATCTTCTACATCTGTTCACTTCAGCTTCCTCATTGGGAATGGCACGATTGGCGCCACCGTCAATTCTACAAGCCATAGTCCGGATCTCGCAGGAAATTATGTACATAAAGCATGATTTCTCGCTGGGCTTCTGCAAAGAAAACACTTTAAAAAGATAGCCTGGACACGATTACTTGTGCATAAGCGTTTGCAACAACACCTTTCCCGCGCGCGCGCCTTGCCAGAGTTGTCGCGGTGTATCCTGCAGAAAGCAAACTAACCTACCAAAGACAGTGAGCAACAGCCTGACGTAACAGATTTTCGCTTAGACGGTGTGAGCGCCTGAAGCCGCGAGCGAGAGCTTGGAAGGAATTTTACGAGTATTAGGTGGAACATTAAAAGGGGGATAAAGGTAAATTGCTAAATTGTTCCTCTTGAGTACCGAATAGACAACTTTTACAGAGAACAGAGACTTCGCATTTCCGAAAACTATACAAAACAAAATACAGGTGGTAATGCCACCTTGTAATTCTCGCGCCAGCTCCTGTGACGTCATATCTTGTGGCTACGTCTGGCCGAGGATATAGAGTTTGTTTATTTACAGAGCTGACTGAATTCCTTAAGGGATACATTGCACAAAAGATGAAAGGAAACACAACCTTGCAATGTTTGAGGCTGTTTCTGCGCCAAAATTACTCAAATACGCGAAAGTACCGCGATATTTGTGACTTCAGGCTGAAGCCGTATAGGCGATATGGTTTGTTGGCGAAATTCAAAGAAGAGATTGCGTTGCGGTGAGGTACAAACGAGGAGCTGGACACACTGGACTAGATCAACTGTTTGTAGTTCCTTCTTTGTCCTCGTTTTCAGAGCGCTACGTTTGCTGCCGTTACAAGTCACCAACAAGCCCAACTTGCATCAATGAAGGAAGTTTCAGCCTTCGCTTTATCGGCCTATAAGCTGGATTTCTTTACCCGACGAAAGGGTGAACATAGCGTTACGAAAAGGTAACATACCGTTCTGGTCTGCCCTTAAACACTGATAGACTATCATTCCGAGAGTGTCGCTGCATTTTCTGTCAGCTAAATGACGACGTAGTCGATAAGAAACCCGCAACTTAGCACAGTGGATCGTCAGTGAAGGCCGATAAAGGTACGTCGTTCGAATGTCGGCGCAACGCAGACTTTCTTCTGTGGGGAAGATAAATAAAATTGTTCAAACTGCATTTTCTTATATGTTCTAACACAATCATTGAAAGGACGCACAATGCCATCGCGATGTGGTCCGGCATTTTGACAGCGGTGGTGCCGATCTTGCCCGACGTTTACGCAGCTCCCTCGATTATACGAATGCTCTGTTCTCGGTAAAAGATACACCTTGGGCATTATTAGCAACCATATATGACTTCAGATTGATCTAAACGCTGTCTTTCGGTGCTCCTTTAAGTTGCGCTCTTTCATACAGAGTTGACTCGGTTCTAAAGACAACGTTTACAGCTACACCACTCAGCATTTGAAGCGAGCCTCCTCTGCTCCCAGCCACAGAGGGAAGAATGATGTCCTCTGGATAACGCCTCCGTTAACGCTGTACAGGCGCTACGGTAAGCGTGACTGCAGCTATACGCCACTAGGCCGTGTGGTTTGGCTTCTGTTGCAGTGCAATGTAATTCTATCGGAGGGAGAAAAAAAAAAAGCTATTCACCCCACCCTATAGCGCAGGAGGATGACCACAGGGAACCGACAACATCGCCCAATGACAGCCCTGATCTTAAGCGCGGTGCTCTTTACTTTTTGACGAAGACTGTTCCCTGTAATACCGGAGGACATCCAGGAGGCAAAGCCATGGTAGCCTCGTAAGCCGTAATTTTGCCGCTTTGCCGTACTTCGTGCTGGTTCCCTTGCTTTCTGTTACCTACGAATGAACAATTTGCGTGTACATACGTCCACACTAATGTCTGGAGCGGTCAAGCGACGCTAAGTTTGGGATACAGGGATAAAAACTATATAGCTTCCGTGCTGTTGCGACTACCACAGCGCGCAGTGTCCGCCTAAGCCTAGTAATTAAACTAAATCGTCGCTTTCCCTGCTTCAAAACAAACTGATCGGACGCTTCAGACAGGAAGTGTGTACGCCTGTATAGTACATCGCGCATGCTGTGCCAGTGCCTGACAAACTACACAGCGTTAACAACCTAGCCTAACCATCATACGTTCACTCCTGCTGCCCGCCCGTCTGCGGATCACTTGATATCTTCAGCGTCAGGCCAGGCCACATTCCAACGCGTGAAGATAGTCTAGATTGGTCGCTCCAGCAGTCGACTTGGAACCGTTCGCTTCTTTCGCGGATGCGCTTCCGCGTAGTACGCTGGCTTTATCGAGTGCGACGCATGCGACAAGGCGCTCTCCCCCTTCTTCTGTTCCCGCGCGTCCGTGTGGCTGGCTTTTGTTGCCTCGCTCGTCTACGGCGCGGTTGGCGGCGGTGGCGGCGGGTGCGTGCCAGGGACTAGAGCCGCCCCGCAGAGGCTGAGGAGGAAGAGACGCGCGCAGTTTTCACTTGCAGAAGTGTTCCTCTTTGGTGACCCTGCACGTCTGGCACTGCACCTTGCAGCACCAGACGAACTTGCAGTGGCACTTCTCGTCCACCTCGCGCACCACCGTCTGGTAGCCGCGGCCGCAGCACAGCAGCCGGCAGCCGTCCATTCCGTAGCTGGTGTTGTTGCACGAGCGGCCGGTGGTGCCCAGCACGGCTAGCCTGCGACACGCAAGACACATGGTAAGACACGACTCCGGCAGCAACGAGTCATCGCTACTGTAATGGTCGTCGTGACTCGACGTGAGCTCATCCCAGCACTTTCTTTGCTTCTCTAGATGGGCGCCCACTGCATCAGTGGTTCCAGATTTTGCACGCGTCTTGTCTCTGCTGCCCTGCAGCCTTAGATTCGCAAACTTTCTATTACGAAAAGTCAGCGCCAAGCCATAACTAAAAGCCATCGAACTGTTGCATTGGTGCCTTTCAGTTAAGCAACTGTTGCATCCAGAAACCAAAGTCAATCATTCAATGAACGCTTAGAGCATGGCACCTACCACCGGCTGGCGTTCTTGTATTCTTTCGAGCTCACCCATTCATAAAACAGCTTTCAGATTTCTATGAACATAGCGTTAGAGCGTAGTAATTCTCTGGTGCAGGCTGAGAACGACATATTACTGAAATGGTAGAGTGACAGTACGCAAGGTTGCCCACTTGAAAAAGCACACCGTCGAATTGTTACTCTCGCCCGTTTTTTTATATTTTGGGCGCGTCTTGCTCTTACAAGGTGCACGCAATTAAATCACTGCTACCAAAACTAGCAGCCATGACTCGAACTCGGGCGTTATGCCTTGGCAGTAAAGCCACGCCTCTGAGCTTTTGAAACGTTTCTGAGGCCACAGCACGCACGCGCATAGCTATTTTCTTTCCTTTTTTTTGTTTCATCTTTCTTGAAACGGGTTCAATGAAGGACATCAAGGTCTTTCTCCAGTCGTCTGATCTTCTGGCCGCTCCTACCTCCCATTTCAACTTCGCTGGCAACTAAAAAAAAAAAAAAAAAGAACGCCATGCCATAAATATCGGCCTGTCAAAACAAGAGAGGAATTCGACCGCCAACAGCAATGATCGACGAATCTTTTCTGCTTATTGCCCAGGAAGGATTAGTGTCAACGGGCCATTGCGTTGCGTCTGATGAAAACCGATGATAGCTCTGGAATCCTCGTTTGCTTCTCTTTCCTTTTCTTTCGTCGCTGCGGAATGCGCGGTGCCTATTTTTTTTATAATTTTTTGCTGTCGCGCTAAGGTGCTCTCAATAGGCCCCTCTTAAGAAAAACTCGTCTCTTAGTAAGGTATGGGGCCACACGCGCGTCTGTCTGCAGTGTGAGAGCTGCGAGCTCTTTTGGAAGTTTCCTTGTCGCTGTGTGCCATGTCCGTTCATTAGCACCCTAACTGAATACTCAGCTACAAAAGACTATTAAGGTTGTGCGTCATTCATGACTACGCAGTAGCTTTCTGTGCTGATGCTTGCACAATTTATTCAAACTGGGGTATGTAATTGACGTGAGCTCTTAGCATATTACAGTGTTGGACGTATATAGCAGAGACACCCCTCTCCCCTCAACACTTGTCTGGTCGCGTTACCCGGTCGCATCTCGTAAGGTTATATGCAATTAACATTCTTCCTTTAGAAACGCTACAATATATCAGGACAAACCTTTGTCATGGGCTGGAAGAAGTTGCTGTACGTGACTACCGAAACTATTAGGCAACGAGATGAGCAGGTCGAAGTTACACGTAGCAGCAAGACTTGTGCAAAAGGTTTTCTTAATACAACTTCACCAGGTGTCGTCATGATATCTGTGGCTTCGCGACGAGTATCGTCCTGACGGTAACAAAAAAAAAAAGAAGGTTATGCGTGTATTACTTCAAGGCAAAAAAAGTGTCCTCTATTAAAGCGTCTGCGCATCTGTATTACTGGTTGAAGATTGGCTGTGCGTCGGACCCAATACAACGAGGAGCGCGTACACAACCAGTAAAACAGCGGCACACAACAGTTCTTGTTTTATGGAGTTCTATCCTTACGGCAACAACTACAATTCACAGCATTTGAACATCACTTCCGCAGATCCCACACCTCAGTCCATGCAGTGAAGCTTTCCTCTCTCGTAAACCCATGCGAATGCACCGCTCATCCGATACGGCTACGACAACGACAGGCAGCGCGGACAGCGACACCTTGTAGCGAAATGGGCAACCAAAACGCGCTGAAACGTCCTTGAGTTGTGCGACACTTCTGGCGGGGAGAAATCTGCGACATTGCAGGAAATGTTAATCACACCGGCTGAAGAGAAAACATAGTCGCAGAGTATGCCGCAAGACGTCGCCGTAAGAGTTTCTGTGCACGGCTCAGCCTTGGCCATTTGGTGAAGCGGTGGCGCCAATACCAGGTGAAACGTAGCTGACCAGCAAAATCAACTTGCACAGCTGGTTTTATCGTTGATTTCTGATGTCTCTAAATATTGAAAATCGGAACTGCACAATAATACAATTGAACCAATAGAAAATTGTTACCTGGGATACGTGCACGTTGAAGTTAAAACTGTTATTCGCGTGGCTAGATCTCATCGGTGTGTCCCATATATACTGTGGAGATGCGGGACTCTCACGCGTCCGCTGATATGTTGCTTTCTCGCATAGCTCCCGTCTCCTGTAATCCGGCTTCGCCGCGTGGCTTTACTGCGGCGGCGGTATGCTTGCAGCGTAGTACGAGGGATGGCGCGAGTGTTGCTCTGCTAACGCCACCTAACGGCGGGGTTACATGGGCTCAAAAAGGAGAAGGCTCTTCCTCACGGCTAGGGTTCGGCTAGCGACGCGAACGTTCTGCGCGTGCGCCGATCCATGCTTCTGCGAGACCGTCTCGCGAGGCCCACCCCGGAATGGACGAACACTATCGTTCGAACGCGCCACCGTTCGCGTGAGCGTACACGCGAACGACCAGGCGTTGGTCTCCAGCATGGGGCTCGCTCGTTATCCGGTCGCGGTAAGTCGGACTTCCGCGATTTGTCGCGCGCCCATCAGCATGTTTTGTGGATAGCAACTCGGCTAGCAGACATTATTCTAGGAAAGGTGCAATAAATGCTCTTGTGATTGCTTGCACTACTGTATTGTCGTTCCTTTGTCCCAAGAGCACGGGTGAGAACCCCACGATACCAATACTGAGGTCTGGTATAAGGCCACAAACATAACACAAGGCTCACTGTGGGCCACACCCCGATGTTTCGGATCAGGAAGGAGAGCGTCGATAAAGACTGGCAACTTGTGAGGGTGGCCGGGGATCAATGAAATACCAAACTCCAGAAGCAAACAACTCAACGAGCCACATTTTATTCGATGATACCGTCCCATGGAAACGAAGCAAATCTTGTAGCAAGGTCGACAGTTGGGCAGTTTGTTGACATTGCTTTCGAAATAAGACGGACGAAGGTACGCGAGACATTAGAAACCTGCCCAGTGTGCTACCTCGAGCGCTTTCGTGCTTTCTGCGCTTAATTAAATGGGCCCTGCGGTATTTTTATTTGAAGAATGATAACGTAAGGAGTGAGTAGGGTGCCTTTCGCAAAATTTATTCCCGCAGTAATTTTAGACAGGAGCCTACAAATAAGGAAGTTATGAAAAACGCAATGTTCACCTTGTCCATTCCTCCTCAACACAACGTTTTTCTCAGCTCGAGCTGCGCCGCATATAGCAATGCCCTGCCTATAGCTCTCTTCTGACCTTTTTTTTGTGGCGCACTTATGGTAACCCTGAGGTTGGCGTCTGACAAAGCTGCCAGCTGGAGAGTCACAATGTACCGGTGGCAGGGCAGGTGGCACACGTTAGCAACCGCCGCTGCTCCTTTTGACACAAGATTGCAAGGGTGTGCAATAGAAGTGTCGTTGAACGCCTCAGATAAGAGTGAGCGGTCTTTTACGCGAGATTATTGGCTGCTTGCTGCATACAGCGAAATCACTCTTGCCTCGTAAGTCTACGGTAGCTTTGTGCACGTATCGCGAACGTTTTCGCTTATCGCGTTCGAGAAGCGTCGCAGGGCCCCTCTAAAGCTAAATAAAACAAGTTGGGCAAGAAGGCAGCGCCCGTGCGCACACTCACGTCTCGTTGCGCGTGCAGTAGTCGGGCGACTCCTCGAGGTAGACGAGGTCCTTCTTGCCGGGCTTCTTGACGTCCCTGAGCACGGGCCGGAGCCGGGGCCGGCGCTTGCGGCCGCCCGCCCTGGTTCCGGCGCGCGTCATGTGCACGTGCGTGGCGCCGTCGAACTTGACCGACAGCGCGTCGCCCACGGCGCGGAACGGCTTCAGCCGGCGCCAGCACACGCGCACCGAGCACGAGCCGGACACGCCGTGGCACTTGCACACGGTCTCCATGCTGCGGCGCAGCGTGCGCCGGCCGGCCTCGTTGTTGTGCAGGTTCATGAGTCCCGACGCCGTGGCCGGGTCCTCGCCGGCGTCCACGAACTTGCGGCTGAACTGGGCGCCGAAGCCGATGTCGTCCGAGCAGCCGCCCCACTCCCAGGAGCCGCGCGGCTTGCGCTGCCGGATGGCGCTGTCGCAGCCGCACTCGTTCAGCTCGCCCTTGCTGCAGGCCCGCGTGATGCTGTACGCCACGCCGGCAGCCGACACGCCGTACACGTACGCCTTTTCGCGGCTCACTGCGACGGGAGAGAAGGACGGGTGCTCATAGGTGTCATCGCTGTACATATGCGTTCGCTGCTCTGCGATCAGCATTAAGAGATTACGCATAGAGGGTGCCTCAGGGACCGAATTCCCAAGAACCGTCTGGCCCGGTCTAGCGATAGTAAGACATAATCATTAAGGATGTGGCATCATGCAGGCACGAACTACGTCCTCAACCCTGCGAACTCTTTATGGGAGATCGTGCGAGAGTCCAGCTTGACCGGCAGGTTATGAACGCCTTCTTTCTCTTATACTTATTTGTTTCTTTGTTCACTTTATGATCCCCACCACTGAATCTCACTCCTACCTTAGGCCACTGATCCATCCTTGTTTATTCCCTCTTTCGGTCGTAAGAACTATCACTGACTGGACAGCCGGCTTCCATTATACCCAAAGCACCGTCCAAATAGACGCCAGCAACCAGCAGCGCGCGCAGAGCCGAGCCGCGCGTTGGCGATGCGGCTGAACAGCGAGACGCATCTTCACATGCTATACGGGTTGTCCCAACTATCATGCACCAAGATTTAAAAATATGCAAATGCCACGTCGCTGGACAGAACCAAGGTAATGTTGTTTGCCGTCGCTTGGAGATTCTCAGATTATTTTGTGCATTCCGCCTAATTACATATGTACTCTTAATTAATTAATCAACTTCTCAAATATTATATTTACATGAAAAGTATCAGTGAGAAAATTGTAGAGCAACATGAAAAACTCCCGATACAGCTTTCTGTTCCTCAATACGTGCTGCATAAAGGTGTTTTTCCGGGTCTTAGAGAAGACCGCGAATACACGCAGGATTGCCGCGTGACTGGCCGCTCGAGTCACTTTGCGTGTATTCGCGGGCTTCTTTCACGCTCGGAAAAGCTCTTTTATGTAGCCCGTATTGAGCAACAGAAAGCTGTATCGGCAGTTTTTCATGCTGCTGTGCAATCTACATACATACAAATCCGTACGTATGTCTGACATCACGGATTTCAAGGTATCCTCTTGCGTTCTGGTTGGCTCGCCGCAGCAAGAGTTCTCGAAACTTGCTAAGTTCAGTTTTGGGCTCATTTATGTAATGTTATGTAGGCCAAGTGTGCCGATAGGAAGTTAACTACACGCAGCTATATATGACGAGCAGAAGCCGTCAAAATTTATGACGTCACGGTGATCTTGTGCGGGAACTTCAAGGCGGCGTCGCCACCCTTATTTTGTGTTTACATTGTTTTTCTGGCTTCCGAAGCCAGGGGGAATTTTCTAATACTGCTCAACGTACTTTACAGCATGTTTTCTAGTGCTTCGCGCGGATACTTGGCGAAACGCACACAATCGTCATCTATCCGTATCGTCAAAAGCTTTCGTGCTAAGCACTTGAAAGGATGTCTTACCAACAAGACCAGAACTCCGCCCGTAGAATGTTATTTTACAGCGATAGCTGTTATGGGTTCACTCCCCTAGCGTTTTGATCGTCTGCAAAACGGGCATGAAGTGTCATGCTCTGTTGGGAACATCTTGTGCAAGAGCACGGGATGCGCTAGCGACCCCGCTTGCGTGCGTCGCACGATCGTTTGCTGCATTCGGCTGAGTTGCGGATGCGGACGGGGAAGCCTACATCTGCCGCTTCTGTACATTTGCGCGATCAAAAGGCACTCTAGCACACATCCTTGCAGAGTGCACTAAGCTCAAGAACGCCCCCCCTCCACCCCCCCCCCCCCCCCCCCCAGAGCGATGGGAGACCTTGTTGTCCAGCCCCAACCTACCGACCCAGCTCGCGCTGGCGGCTAGGGGCCAGGAACTGCTGGACGCGTATGGGACCTGAGAAGAAGGTTCCACCCCATCTGGTGCCAGCGCGCACCAACCTTTACTAAGGGCTCAGTATAAAAGTTGATTCTCTCTCTCTCTCTCTCCTAGTCGTTTTGATGTCCGCCATGGGTGCCCGTGTCTGTCGCAGGATTCTTAGTGATTTGCAAAAAGTATTTAAATAAACGAATTCAAGAAAATTATCAGTGCGGCAAGTGTACTCCAACTCCGGTCCCACAAAGTGTAGTATTCGGAGGTTTTACATGAAAGTGATCCCATTGAAGCTACAGTACTCAGAGAAAAACACTGCACCAGGAGAGCGTAATCACTCCGCTAGCTGCTATATATATGATCCACTTCACACGCCACGTTCTGCATCTTACCTTTAGGTCAGCACCTTAAGTGAAAGAAGCTAAATGAAGCCAGTGGTAACATGTCAAAGGGTAGACAGAAATGGGGAAGAAGAAATCTAGTCGTGCCTCTACACTTTATGATGATAATTATGATTATGACCTTAAAGGCAGTGGCACCTAACCACGCTGAGAGATTGGCCTCCGGGGAATGTTACCTTCACAATGAAGTTTTCTTATTCTCCACAGGAGAGCGCTCCACGAGCACCTAGGAATTGCACCTATATACTTAGTTTCTGCCAATGCTGCAGCAGAAGAGAATAGTGCCCTTGAAGAGTTATGATTAGCTGACGCCACGTTCTGCAGCGATCTATAAATCCGCACCGAGGTTTAGCTGAAAGAATTTAAAGGATTGGAAAGAGGAAGAAGACGCCATGTCTCTCCCCATGGCGTCTTCCAGGGCAAGCGGCTATTGCGCTCGCCATGGTTGACAGGCGGAGGCCTTTTGTATATAGCGATTCAAAGTCGGCTGTTAGGGCCTTTGAGAAGGGCTCGGTGGCTAAGGTTGATTTTAAAATTAAATGATTTTAAATTATATTAAATGAGATCTCTCAACACTACTTACGTTGGTTCCCTGCTCACCTTGGTATGATCGAGGGAGCCCCTGCGAATCTCAATGAGTCCGCTCATGAGGCAGCGCGAGATCTTACCCTCCGCTCTAACCCGCGCAACGGCGTGGCGGTACTCCCCGAGAACAGAGACTTCCCTTCCACATACAATGAAATCACGAAGTATTACCTTCTTAATCGCAGGGTTTACAGTTTGCCGCATCCTAAACTAAACAGGGCTTAGGCACTTACATTACGCTTACTACAGACTGGTACTTATCCTTGCCCACGGAGACTGAACATGTTTTATCCGGATACGTATACAGAGCCTTATTGCCAAGATTGTAATGCTTTAGCCATGCTCGAACACATGCTCTGGTCTTGCGAAAGAATTGAAGACTCGGCGATCAAAGATGCGTCCAGGCGGGAGGCTGCACTTCGCAGCCCGGACCTGGATGAACAATTTTGGGCTGTCCAGCAGGGTCACGACGTGGCCGTGAGGCTTGGCCTTCCGGTCCCGACGTGGGAGCGGCCCGCTTAGTGGTTAATTATCACTACTTGCAGGACCAAATAAGGTTTTCCTTTCTTCCTTGCTTCCCCATGTCTGTGATATCACCGAAAAGCGCCATGTCCACTAACAAAGAGGATGTGGTCTAGAGTCGACACTCGGTAAGAAGATTTTCTTCTTCTCGAAAGCAGGTTGCTCGCGCACATTTTCGAGTGTTTACTCCAACCGATGCTAGACGAAACAGTGCAAGGCTTACTGCGTACAATATTGCGCCAGCTATCCCTTCACTGCTTCGCGCTAAGGACGAAACTGCAATATTTTGAAATGTCAAATTCAAAGGCGTGCTCATAGATACTTTCTGAAAAACAAACAAAGAAACTGAGCGAACTCGAATTGCGCGACTATATAGCAGCGCCCAGCGCCAATGTAAAAGCCATTACGGCCCACGGAAATGAAATGGCAGGTGACGAAGAGCACGACAGTAAACTGTGGAAAGGATCGCTGCTCGTTTCGGCTGTTCGAAAAAAGAAAAAAAGGAATGAAATCACGTGACTAGAACACAGAGCTTGTTGAGAGACAAGAAAAAAAAAATGAAAACAGCACGAAAGCAATAGGGAGTAAACCGCGTGCCCACCGGGCATCGCTGGCGAAGCCATAAAGTCGAGACCCCGTCCAGACACGCGGAAAGATCCCTGCCGTTAACGACAACCGTATAACACACGGTAATATAGCACCTTTCAGCGCGCCGTGTCGGTGAGCGAAACCAATTTCTCCGGCGACTTGGCGCCCGAGCCGCCACCCCTGCTAAGCCTGCACCGCACGCCCAAGCGCCGAACGGCGTCGACGCCCGTCGAGTCGGGAGGCGCACGGGGATCGAAACCGCGCGCCACCTATACACGTATGTACCGGAGGGACTCATTGCGAAAGACGAAGGGGGCCCCCGTTTTACGAGCTTCATCCCCAAAGAGGAGGCCAACGCCGGTTCCCCGGCGCCGTTTCCACGTTATTCGCGCGGGGATGCATCGGAATACGCCAGCCGCGGTTTGCTTCATCTCTGCCCCAAATAGAGGCGACGGCTCAAAAACAAGAAGGGGGACGAGTAAACGCCCAGGGCGTCAGTCCGAGGCGACGGGACAAGGTTGTTAAACGAGCAGCGGATGCTTCGCAGGCGGCCACGGTCCGCGGCGGCTTTTAATCTGGAGCAGGAGTCGAAACCCGCAAAGGGGCGGTAGTGCTGGCTTTGTAGCGTGGCTCGCCGACCCTACGCTCCCCGCCCATCTGTGGCGTGCAGGGTTTGGACCGCGTTGCCAAGTGCCGTATGACCAGGCAAAGCTCTCGCCTCCGTTAGGGGGATTTGGGAGGTGGGGTAGATCGCGTGAGTAGAGGGGATTCTAAGAGGACGGGAGGGTGAGAGTGACGTTTCCATACGACTTTTCATTTATGGCCGGTGAGCTGTGCCCTGTCGATGACTGTGCGCAGAAGAGATGTACGGGGGTCTTTTGGGGGACGCTCTTGTCGGATTTCACCGAGTGGGAAGATGAAACCTTGATGAGAAAGCTGTATCTCGATGAGAGAAGTCAGGTGTTCTCGCTGGCTAAATTCGCCTTTATATGGCACGCTGAAGTGACGAGTATGGAGCGCGAAAGACTTAGTAAGAGCGGCACTGCCACGACCAGTGACGTCAGCTTGCTCGATGGATCTGCTCACAAAGCTACCAAATGAGGACAGGCGAAAGGAGAGGATGGTTACGCTTCGAGTGCAACAGCATGCCGACGACAACTTCTGCTGTGGTTACCGCCCGTTGTTAGCGTTTATGCTGAGTCAACTTTTTTCCCTTTATTTCGAAGGCCTTGCCATCGGCGACGTCATGCTAAAATGTATGCGGTGATTTCTGCAATACCACCGAATGCAAACGGTACTCGGCTAGGTCAGTCCTTGACGAGACTTTCTTTTTCCCTATATCTAATTTTTACCGAAACGCACACGCAAAAGCAACCCGTCAGATGGACGAACCCCCCTTTCTGTCTCCAAATCAGGCAATGCGCCCAAAGCATCTGCGGCATTGACTCTGCGCTTCCCATTGACGTCGTTCGGCGGCTCGACTGTGGGCAGGGTCTCCGTAGCGAGCGGGGTGGGGGGGGGGGGGGGGCGGCCATAATAAACCGACGGCAGCGAGGAATGAATATCTTTCACAGGCCGTCAGGGCTTCCCACGTGGAGCAACAAATAAACCGCAGATAGGTCGACCTCGGTCGCGCTGCCGCCGTCGCTCGGTTGAAATCTCGCCGACGGCTCGACGTATGCGCAGGCAAGACCGTGCATTTGGCCCGCGACTGTTTCCTCTTTTGGTCATCGTCGGCGCTGCGACGCAACGTTCTCCGATATCTTCTATACCGGCCGCTCTTTTCTTTCGCACTTCACGAGTGCTTTCTTGTGTGCGGGTTTTTTCCCATTTGTATATGTGCGTGTGAACGTCGAGCGTGCTTGCGCTTGCATCCGTTCGTCTGTGCGTTCGTGAGTGCGTGTGGTTGTGGCTGAACGTCAACGAAAACCTTTGACAGAAATGTCAAGCTGTATTATCCTCTATGTTAGTAGTTTTCGTACTCCTGTACCTTCACAGATTAAAAAAAATTGCAGTAAACATCTTAGAGAGATTAAAGCACGCCTTCGTTATAAATTATTTCGCAGTGCTGCGGAAAAAAAAAAAAGTTCACTTTGCCGCCTCTGCTAGTATACAAGTCGGTGGTTGTGTGGCACCGAGCTTTAACACTGAAAGAATAAGAGACCACGATAAGGAAGGACAAATAATCTGCTGTCGTCTTTGGTAATTTCAGTGCGAAAACTCAGCGCAACAGAATCATGAACGCGCACTAACTAGTTCCATTCATCGCTTTGCTAGAGTGCATACAAGTAGTCCTGCCAAAATGCCGGCGATACTAATCAAGCAAAAGAAGTTGGTTCTACGCAAAAGGCAACAACTAAATGTTTATGGATGGTATTTATGCTAGTGACGAGTCTTTTTTTTTATTCTTCATACCATGTAATCATTCATTACAATTTGTTTGGAAACGATTCATTGACCGTTTTATCAGTCGATGTGTCAGTGAAAAAATTGTTGTCGACGTGATAGGCGAACGGCATACAGCAACTTCACCAACAACCTATAGGTTTTCTGTCGTTCATTACCTTCTTAATGCCCCATTCTGTCGCAGCCAATCAACGACAACAATGACGCAACAGTGCACCGTGTCTGGTAATCGTGATTGGTTAAGCGGGTATGCATCTTTGGTGCCAGGTGCCTTCGGAAACGTGCTCGCAGCGCGCTCGATCCTGCTGTGTAGCCAACGAAGGCGCAGCCACTCGGTCAGCCTACTCAAGGCGTGATGCAGGGCACTTCGCCTCCCCACAGCCTCTGGAAAGCTACGTAGCCAAGCACGTACAGGAGAGGGCAGGCTCCGCATTGCGCGGAGAAGACAAAGACCCGGACGAAATCGGGGTCTTTCAGACTAAACACGCGGCAGCGGGCCAATTGCGTCCCGCTGGTCAAACGGGCAACTTGGTTGCACTGGGGTAGATTTATGAGCCTGCGAAGCGTAAACAGGTGCCAACCAGTATCGTTAACTGCGTCAGCTGCTACGCGTGAGCGGAAGGGCGAGAAGTTATGGCATTCGCTCTTTGCTCGCGTGGCCAATGTTTATATTTCGGATGAGAGGTTCTGCTCCGTATTTCGACCCGTTACGTATTATCACGTAATCGCGAGAAAAATCTTGCGGTGCGTGCTTGCAGGGCGCTCTTGAGGAAACAGGTTGAAAATACTGTGCGCAGAATAGCTTCTCATAAAGGGGGATGGCCAGATCAAGAGGAAAGCGGAAAGTGCTCAGTCAAACTTTTGTGGTAGCCGGTCAGGCGGCTCCTTGCCGAGCACCGTGAGAGCTACAGCAATTGAATATCGCACTGTGAATGAAAGTATTCGCAAAAGGGACATTTGAGTGGTACAGCCGCTTCTTCCCTGACATTCCGAACTTTACAGGGAAACCTTGTCTTTTCATAACTGTTTGTATTTTTGACTAACAGCAGGAACTCTGCACGAAGTCAGATCCCAGGAATTCAGCGATTGGCTCATATCGGCCCAATAACGTTGAGTAGGTTATCAGAACGTAATCATTCCGGCTGTTTCTTTTATTCGATTGCGAATTGGAACGTAAGCTTTTTTCTCGTTCTTTTTTTGCTTCGACAGCATGCTATACGCCTTAAGAGTGGCTTTGGGAATACAATGGCAACGTCATCATCGGTCCCTTGGCACTACGTTTCCTTCATTACTATTTTTCTTTTACCTGGCGCGCGTGAAGCCACCACCCTTGGCAAATATTATTCATTCGCTTCTCCAGGAATCATCATCATCATCATCATCATCAGCAGCAGCATCATCATCATATTCTTTTATGTCCACTGTAGGACGAAGGCCTCTCCCTGCGATCTCCAATTACCCCTGTCTTGCGCCAACTGATTCCAACTAGCGCCCGCGAATTTCCAAATTTCATCGCCCCACCTAGTCTTCTGCCGTCCTCGACTGCGCTTCCCTTCTCTTGGCACCCATTCTGTAACCCTAATGGTCCAACGGTTATCTAACCTGCGCATTACATGACCTGCCCAGCTCCATTTTTTTCTCTTAATGTCAATTAGAATATCGGCTATACCCGTCTGCTCTATGATCCAAACCGTCCTCTTTCTGTCTCTTAAAGTTATGCCTAGCATTCTTCGTTCCATCGCTCTTTGCGCGGTCCTTAACTTGTTCTCATGCTTCTTTGTCAGTCTTCAAGTCTTTGCCCCATAATGTCAGCACCGATAAAATACACTCATTGTACACCTTCCTTTTAAATGATAATGGTAAGCTTCCAGTCAGGAGCTGACAATGCCTGCCATATGCGATCCAACCCATTTTTATTCTATGAATTTCCTTCTCGTGATCACGGTTCCCTGTGATTAATTGACCTATAGGTAAACGTACTCCTTCACAGATTCTAGAGGCTGACTGGCGATCCTAAACTCTTGTTCCCATGCCCGACTATTCATCATTACATTTGTCTTTTGCATATTAATCTTCAAACCCACTCTCACATTCTCTCTGTTAAGGTCCTCAATCATTTGTTGTAATTCGTCTGGAGTGTTGCTGAATAGGACAATGCCATCTGCAAACCGAAGGTTGATGAGGTATTCGCCGTCGATCCTTACTCCTAAGCCTTCCCAGTTTAATACCTTGAATACTTCTTCCAAGCACGCAGTGAATAACATTAGAGAGATTGTGTCTCCTTGTCTGACCTCTTTCCTTATAGGTATCTTCCTACTTGTGTAGAATTAAGGTAGCTGTGGAATCTCTGCAGATATTTTCCAAGATAATTACGTAAGCGGTCTGTACTCCTTGATTACGTAATGCCTATATGACTGCTGGTATCTCTAATGAATCAAATGCATTTTCGCAGTCTATGAAAGCCATATAGAGAGGCTGATTGTACTCTGCGGATTTCTCGATTACCTGATTAATGACATGGATGTGATCCATCGTAGAGTATATCTTCGTGAAGCCAGTCTGTACCCTTGGTTGGCTAAACTTCCAGTGTTGCTCTTATTATATTGCAAATTATCTTGGTGAATACTTTATGTAATACTGGGGGTAAGCTAATGGGCCTATAATTTTTCAATTCTTTAACATCTCCCTTTTTGTAGATTAGTATAATGTTTGCATTCTTCCAGTTTTCTGGTGCCTTTGAAGTCAGTAGACACTTCCTATAGAGAGCCGCCAGTTTTTGAAGCATTATTTCTCCTTCCTTTGATTAAATCGACTGTTATTCTATCTTATCCTGCCGCTTTTCCCCGCTTCATGTGTTGCAAGGGCCTTCTGACCTCATCGCTGGTTATAGGTGGAGGTTCTGCAACCTGTTCATTACTGCTTCAAATGGAAGCAGTAATGAACAGGTTCAAGATTGCTGATCATATTACTCTGCTTATCTTTCAGTGCATACATCTTGTTTTGTCCTATGCCAAGTTTCCTTCTCATTGATCTGGCTGCATCCATTCTTTACGGCATGTTGAGTCTTTCTCACGTTATAATTTCGAATATCCCTTATTTTCGCCTTGTTGAACAGTTTTGACCGTTCCGCGAATTCTATCTTATGTCTTGAGTTGGACACTTTGATTCTTTGTCGTCTCTTTGTTAGGCCCTTTGTTATACTTGGGATAGCTTGCCTACTGGTTGCCTTGGCGCCTTGCCTCCAACTTCATTTGGTGCCTCTGAAGCCAGCCTAGTTACGGTTTCATTCATTACCTCCATGTCATCTTCATCTTTCTGTTCTAAGGCTGCATATTTGTTTGCAAGCACCAGCCTGAATTGGTCTGCTTTTACCCTTACTGCCTCTAGGTTGGCCTGTTTCTTCTAGGAGTGTATGCTACTAACTTAACTTCAGAGTGATAACTGCAGATTATTTCACGCTTGCACGGAGCGTCGAACTTGCGCGCTCGTATTCTACGCCCCAAACAAGTTTTGCACCTCGTTTGCCTATAATCATTCATGCTGCATGCAACATGCACACCTCAGTAACGTCAGAAGGCCTTCCCATAGACGCACCAAGATCACGTCTCCGGGGGTTCTTAATTAAAACGTTGAACAAGCGAGGGGAGCCCACTGTGTCGGCGGGATTCACAGCATTCCGAGTCGCCGCGTGCAGTGCAAGCGACGCACGGGTAGTGACAACGTCGAGTGGCTTCCACATCGGTGCAAGCAGCGGCGGCGCCTAGTTTTGTTTCTTCGCGGCGCGGAAGAGACGCGTCCCGCGAGCGCGCGGCATTCCCGGCGGTCGTAAAGCCACCCGCCGCCTGCAAGCGGCGCGTCAGCGCTAGCAGCCGCGCCGTCCGTCGCCAACAGTCCGGCTGGTCGTACTTTTCCCGCCCTCTTCTCCTGCAGTGCGGGCGCGGCCCCGCCGATAATCGGCCGCCGATGGTTGCATCACTGCTGCAGTGGAAGGAGCCGTGGGCGTCGGACAAGCTTCGGCCCCTGGTCGTAAAGATAGCGGACCCTAAAGTGGCCCCGTGTCTCTGCCGCCCAAAAAAACGTGGCGGGCATGCAAAAGAGCGCCCTCTGCGCTGGTATGCCGGTGGCGGCAGCTCGCCGCTGTGGTACCGCGCGAAGGAATGTCCGGGCACGCCGTCGTGGTCTCCTTCGGCGGGGCCGTCAGCTACGGTCGTGCCGCGACGGCGCATACCGTGCCACGCTAAGCGAGATAGGAAGTTCCTGGGACGGCCAGAGGGGACGTGAGGGCTCACTTTTGGCTGGGAGCTCCGGGCCTGCGGGACAGGCGCGTTTCTAGGGTGAGAAAACACGGATAAAGGAGTCCGTACGAACGTAAACGAGGCGCTGGTCGTGGGACCTATACGGAAAGAATGTCGGTTATATATACATTCGCTCAGGTGGTCAAGCAAGGGCGGAATGTAAAGTGAAGCAAGGTGCACTTGACATATAAATTGTCGAATATGTGCACAGAAAGCCCGCATTTACGTCCTTTTCACGCTTTGCAGCGGTCGGCGGAGATTTCGTGGCCATAGTGTCTTATTAAAATACGCGATTTCTTTAACCGCTACGAGTCATTCGGAAAACCACACATAAACTTCCGTCGTGACATTGCGATACGCTCGCAGCGACGCTGGAGGGCGGAGTGGTTTCGCCCTTCAACCAAAGACGGCCCCGCCATTCCTTCCGCTGGGAAAATCTACGTTTTGCGACTGGCATGCCCGCAGGCGTCGCGTACTTCTTTCTTACTCTAAACGAAACAAGTAACTACTGCATCCAAACGGAGTGCCGTACGTAATGCACTGAAAAATGTCACCTCAGGAAAAAAAAACAAAAAAACATACAACTCGAACGAGCCAGTGGTTCAACTGCAAGAACTATGTATTCGTGGCTTCCTTATCGACAATGAGATGTGTTTGTAATGCCAGTATATACTCACTGACGTTGAGCACTCCTCCGAAGACGGATGGTATGTTGTGGAAGGTGGTGCAGTTCCACCGGCTGTCCCTGAACTGGAACTGGCACTCGTCGATGCCCAGCTTGGCGCCGCGGCTCACCGTTTGCAGCGCCCGGTGGCTGAGCACGCACAGGTCCCGGTTCTCCTTCACCTGGTAGCGGAGCTTGTGGCAGTTCTCCGAGTGAGCCGACGCCTTCAGCGTCAGCATATTCTGGTACGTGCTCGGCATGCCCAGCAGCCTGTGAAGAGGGCGCGAGAACCGCATGCTCAACCCACGGACGCTTCTACACACAGCACAAGGGGTGTCATGACCTATCAGCAATGGTCCGTGGCCGTTAGTCGAGGGGCACTAGAATAAATTGCGCACTTTGAAGTACTAAGAGAGAGAGAGAGAGAGAGAGAAAGCAAGAAATCCAGGTAGGTCAACCAGGCGATCGAGTGCCCGCTTTGCTACCCTATTCTGGTGGTAAGGGAAAACGGGAATAGAAAGAGGAAAAAAAGGAAGGGAGTGAGCCCTGAGTGCCCACGGGAGGATGCATAGGAGCACTATGCACAGGGTCCTATGAGAAACGACGTAGTGGAGAGCTTAGGATTAATTTTCACCACCTGGACTTCTTTAACGTGCACCCAATGCACGGCACACAAGCGGTCTTGCGTTGCGCCTCCACCGGAATGCAGCCGCCACGGCCAGGAAGCGAACCCGCGACGTCGTGCTCAGCAGCAAAACCCCATAGCCACCATGCAGTGCCGTGGTTAGCTGCCGAGAGTCATTCCTAAGTGAGTGACTTCGATGTGAAAAGAAACAAAGAAAGAGAACTTCGCGACGGACACAAAGTTCCGCATTCATGCATATGATTTGTTACCTTCTTCTATGTCAGCCTAAGCTTGCTGGAATTTAGGGCCCGTATTCATGAAAAGCTCTTATGGTAGAATTGTTCATAAGGGTAAATTTCAGCCAGTCCTGATGCTGGACATAACATTAGCGAAGATTGTCGGCCCATGGCAGAGAACACTTACGAACAAAAGCTTTGCGTATGAGGCCCCAGATCTCTGTGTTCTGGCGTAGTCAGTCTAGCCTTGCCTTTCAACAACACCTGCCTTGATTCCGAGTCACATGTGAACTAGCTTAAGAGGAAGCTTTAGCTCAGATGCTCCCATCTAAATACACGCAAAAGGAGAATTCGTTTTTCTCGACAACCACTACACTAAATGTGACGAGGGCTATTGCTCTTAACAGGAAAACTTAAAATCTAGTGACTGCTGGTTCCGAAATTTTTGTTTAAGTCGTCAATTTTTCGTTAGAAATTGGCAAAAATTGAAAATTTTCAGAGAACGAAACTATCAAGTTTACAACTCTGTAACTCAGCAAGAAAAAATGATAGCAAAATTCTGTGAATTGCATCTGATAGTACATTTAAAGCGGATAAAATTGATATGTTACACACGAATCTGGAAAATCTCACTAATGTGGAAATACAGCTTTTGCAGAACCCTTGTGCATAACGTAATAAGTTCACGTAAGATACAAACTGACATATCAAATTTGCCCGCTTTGAATGATCTGATGGGTGCCGTTTATAGGACCGCGATGTGTGTTCTTGATGCGGAGTTATTAACTTGTAAACTTCGTGCTTCTATTTTTTTCAGACTTTCGAATGTTTGAAAATCCTTTTAACAAAATTCAGCCTCTAAATCGAAATTCCGCTCCCAACAGTAACTAGAATTTAACTTTCTCTTTAAAATGCTACAAATTTAGTTAAGATCGGTCCAGGGGTTATTTCAGAAAAAGGTTTTTGCGTTTTACATGTATTTGAATGGGTCGCATCGGAGTAGGGCCCGAGATAAAGCTTCCTCTTCAGTGGATAACGAGAAATCTGGCCTGTTTAGCTTAAACCAATTGATGTTTCCAAAGGCAAACCAAACAGTGGCGCGCTACAGATGCGGCGTTTTAGTAAACCATACCGTTCACTCCAACTGTGTTTCCTTAGACAATACCCTGCGACTTTTGGTCTTCAGAACAGGTCATTCATTCAGTTCGCCATATATTCGCCGGTGCTCAGAAACACTAAAACAAGAGCAAGAAACGCTGTCCTGCCGCAGCCGTCTTCGAGCTACGAGACCAAGCTATATAACACGCCGCGACATCGAGGGTCTGGGCTAAAATGCCCTCTACGTCGTTACCCTGTCAGCGCGTTTCAGTGTCCCATGCACCCGAGCGACAAGTTTGCGCAGTATGTATACCACGGCCATTGAAACAGCTGTAGCTCTTTGTCGTCACCAGCTGGCATTATATGGCGCATCTTCGCTTTTCTTTCTCCTTTAACGAGGGGTGCGCTCGTCACACATTCTTCTGACCTCGGAAGAATTTTTTTTCCTATTCTTGCCTTTAGCACGGGCGTAACGTCCCCGCTCGACTTATGGTCTGCTTGGTCCCCAGCCGGAGAATAAATACGCTCGCATTACCGCCCGTTCTCTCTGTGCCGCGCGCGCACTCCTAAAAGGGAAGCGCACCAAGGCACACCAGCCATGTTGGGGGGAGCGGAACGAATTCACAAATCGCCGAACATAAATCTCTGCGTGTTTTTCTCCTCCCGGAGACAAAAAAGCTTGCGCGCGCGCTCCCTTTGTTTTCTGCTGGTCGACGAAGGGAAAAGAAAGAAATTAAAGAAAATATGGGTCCCCGTGGGCTCCTCGCGCGGTCCGCACTTTGATAAGGCCGCGTAGGAAAGTCGAGGTTAAAAATACAACTGGCTCGGGAGTGCTCCTGTGTTCCCGAAGCTTCGCGAAAATATCGCGGCGCGAGCGAGGGCTCGCAGAAAGAAGCACGCGTGTGTCGAACATCCGGTTCCTTGTCTCTGAAGAAGTGGTTTGATGTCTTGACGTATCCTTCTGGACGTTGTTCTATGTCGCTGCCTCAAGTTATGTTTCCTGTCCAAGCAGACATTATTAGGAACAGCGCGATTACGGGGAGTCCACCGACCACACCGAATGCTTCTCTGAAATTTTGTGGCAGTGTGTTTTTCACAGCTCGAAAAGAGCTTCTGAAAGAAGAACCCAAACTTCACGTTAAATGCCGTCAGCTGGCATGACGGCGATAACGACGTGGATAGCGGTAACGACGACGTTGGCACGATGGCGACTACCGCACGATGGCGAGTATTGCACAGCTCCGCAACGACGACTGCGTGACGACGACGCCAAGATGACGGCCACCGAGAGAGGACATAAATTCTGACAAGGCACAATGACAACAGCGACACGACGAGGAGACGATAACACCACAACAGTCCACTCGTCATGCGCCCGAGATCAAATCCTAGGTGGGGAGAAATGGACCTTTCATTTCTGATCACTCCTCCCGCAGAGGTAACGTGACAACAAACATGGTTATGATACCTGCGACAGACGGCCACGAAAGTTAGCTACTGGAGTACTGCCGCTGTAAAATAAAGAAAAAGAAACAGTCACTTAAAAAAGAAGCAAGACACTTAATTTCCGAGAAGCTTCGGCATACAGCGACCGGTATAATTGAGTTTAAAAGTCAAAACGGTCGCACGCTCTGATTCGCTCGGAGAAGACGACGCGGTTCAGGAGACGTCTGCTCGAGGCCATGGAAGCTTCTTTGGTGAAACCGTTACACTACCGACCCCCGAAGCCGATATCTCCTCGCGCGATGCACAAGCTGCCCTTTGTCCTCGTTATGCCCTCTTACGGTGCAAAATTGTCCCCGTCCTCAGCTTTTATGTTCGCTACCTCCCCTTTATCTCCCCACACTTTAAGTTGTTCTTTAACTTTTTTTTGTCATCTGTCCCTCCGCTCCCGTTTACACCATGATGGCCTCCATCCTTTCTCCCATGCGTTAATCCAATTGGCCGTGATCGCATTTCCCGCTCCATGTAGTAACGTGGTTAGAAAAAAAAAAAAAGTCTAGCGAGACGCAGTGACCCCTGGCGTTGCGTTCACTGACGCTGGGGCAGGAAGAACAGAAAATGAAATAAATATAAATATAAACAATATAACAGGAGGTAGGGAGGAGGGGAAATGGGAGCACGGGCAGGAATCACTGAAGATCACATACTCTCAGCCGCTCCAGTCCTCCCCCCCTCCCTCTATTTTCGAACAGCGAGGCGACTCTACATTGGGTGCAATGTGAAAAGTCAAGCGGTTCGCGAGACAAAAAGTTCGTGGTTCTCGCCGCACACCGCGAGCACGGCCAGTATGAGGCTCTCTCATCCGTCCTACGCGCAGCGGTTTGAGTGGCTTGCCGAAGTGGCCTTCGCCGCGCTGCAATGAAGCGTTGCGGCTCAGCGGGCTCTGGAAAATTCGATCAGCAGCGGCTCTCGGTTCGACGTCGACAGGATTTGAGGATTTCTTTGTGACTGCTTAAGTTGTGGCATCGTATCACCTCCATCGCACGCTATTATAAAACACTTCCTTTAACTTCTTGTTTGCAGTTACATTTTTCTTTTCCTGCTATTCCATCATTACGGCGTTAACAAGCGCGTATCTGTAGGGCGCACAATCGCGGTTCCTTCGAGTTTCATGAAAAGAGCCTGTTCGTGAAGAGCATAACGAGAGAATGACGTATCTGTGATGCTAAGTTCCCTGGCAGAGTTTCTTTGTTTTGTTTTATTCAACTATATGGACACCCCAGGCGCATTTTTGCCATCGCCGTCGCCGTGATGTTCCGTATAAAGTACAAGGGCAATAACACCGTCCCCGCGCCCCGCATGCTGTATGCATGAGCGAAAACACGTTATGCACTATCGTGGCCCAATATAGCGCTCGTAAGGGAGGAAAGCGGAGAGGAAACGCGCCGTCATCTGCCGCGCGAAAGGTCCTGGGGGTGGGGAGAGAAGGGGGCGGCGTTCTACTCCGCCAGTAATTGCGTATTTCGCGAACGCGCAAGGGTTACCGACGATTGTGGCTCAATCTAGCGCGCGCGCAAGGGAGGAAAGCGATGAAGCAGCCGGGGAGGGAAAGAGGGAGCTGCGTTCTACTTCACCAGCGACTACGTACATTGCGCCACCGCGAGCGGTCGCGCGCGCCCTATCTTGAAAGCGATCCGCAGGCGGCTCGTACCTTTGTGCGTGTTGTCAGACGCGGAGGCGAAGGTGATTTCGAAAACGCCCGTCAGCTCGCGTTTTCGACAGGCATTAAAAATGCGGTTTATAGGTGACTGTACATGTATGCTCACATTCTGCTGGATCCTTCGAGTGAGCTCGCGTTTGTGAGATTTATGACGTTCTACTCGAACAGCTCCTTTTGCAGACGTCGAGAAGGCTTCGAAAGATTGCTGCGTCTGCCACTCGTTAAATACCTTGTTCTTGCTTTTTTTCTTTTTCAAAGTTATTAGCTACCGCAACTATTGAAAAGCCTACACGCTAACAAAACAATCAAGAGGACTGGATTAAATTCGTTCGTCAAACGTCTGAAGCAAAGATGAAAGTTATTCCTGCGTTAAGTCCGCTGAGTGCGACATGTTAAGCAATATGTCAAAGGATGCATGGCAGCGGATGTATGTATGTAGTAGCCTACAGTATGAACTATAGTGCCTTTATACATTTTACCTCGGTATTTTATTACACGACATGCAACTCTGTTTCGAATTCTATCCAATGCCCTGTCACTGCATTCACGATTTTCACGTTTAGAGAGACGTGGGCCTGGACGCGACTGAAATTTAGCTTTTTTTCTCGCTTACAGCTTACGCCGCTCTTTTATGTCGAGCGCACTCGCGTCATTAGCTATTCGTTCAATGCGTTAAATATTCGCGCCAAGTTAACTATTTGTTAGCTTTTCGCGATATCTTGGATGCAGGAATTCTGCGGTGTTCGTAGGCTCAGCATGAGATGGTGGATTCAATTCCTGCAAGTCGGAATGCAAGAACGCCTATCTGGTTAGTTTTATGTATACGTTAAAGAACCACACAAGAGCCAAAATTAGTACGGCGTCTTTCATAGCCCAGCTGTAGCATATAATTTTATTTATTTCTACACGTACACAAGTTACTCCATTTACATACACTTTTGAAGATGAGCATAATGGAGCTGCACGCTTCAAGTATTCCCGACGACCTCACGGGGGGACCAATTATACCGCTCACCCAGGGGATATCAGAGTAAGAACTCGATTAATAAATTTAATAAATTCTGAGATTTTCTGAGTAAAACCACTATCTGATTATTAGGCACGCCGTATCGAATAACGGTACACGAGCTTTCTTGCATATCGTCCCTATTGCAGAATAAGAAATACTTTAGTCATGTCAGTAGTCAATTAGGAGTTACAAGATATGTGCATATACAGAAGGAGTTCCCGTAGTAAAAACACTGAATTGGGACCCCTTATGCACTGTGAGAATCAAGAATAATTTAACTAAAACAATGGCATCACAGGAACCCGGCAACTCGAAAATTATAATCAATATTATAATACACAAAAGATGAAAAATACAACGTGGGACTGTGAATAAATTGTTGGCCAATAAAAAAATAAACATCAGAGGTACAATGTTATTTCAGTAACAGAAAGAACATCAACACGAATATGCAGGAAAGGAAAGAAAAGTGCTTGGGTAGCTTTTGTCTCATTGATCAATAAATCAGGCCAGTGTCTCGCAAAAAAATTGATCGAAGCCTTCGTTGAATACGACACAGAGGGAGCGTTTTCCCACAATTCAGCTGAACGCTCCGCCGCTCATTCGCGGCTGCATAGCAGTCGACGACGCAATGAGAATTCCCTTCTAAACAGGCGATGAACCTTAATTCAGAGAAACAAGATATCTGTGGAGTTTATGGAGTGATATACTAGAATTCGCTGATTGACCCTTCAAGGATTAAATGCCGTGTTTTAACTCTCCCACTAGAGTTCAAAGCAGCAGCAGCGCACGATAACTTTGCTCGCGCACGAAATAAAAAATAAATAAAAATAACAGCATAACTTTCTCCGACAAAAGAACGATAACAAGAAGAAGAAAGAGGAGGATGAGGATGACGGAGATGTGAAGAGCAATAACCGGAACAGAGCGGCGGTATAGAATTGCCCGAAATTACGCAGTTAGCGGTACACTGGGCAGACCACGTATCGGATAGCTCGATCTCAGACAGAGCTTGGTAAGGAGGAGGAGGGAAAGGTCGACCAACTTCTATGCAGTCGCGCTATGGTGAGCGCGTTCCACAAAACGAGATCGCACGGTGTCCGCCTCGGCTTCGGAAGGTGCTCACGTCTGCTGCCGGACTACAAGAGGAGGAAAAAGATAAAAAGAAAAAGAAACGCGGACGCACAACTCGGAACTCGGCTAAGCAACAGAAGGCTCAATGAAAGAAAAGTCCCAAGTGGAAGGTGGCAGGGACCCTCAAATCGCCGCGGGAAGAAGTATCACAGTACGCATCCCGCCGAGAGTCCGGGAAAGAGGACGCTCGGACTTCTTCGGATGCCGGCCGGTCGGCGTAATCCTTTTTTTGCGCACACGCGAGGACCGGCCGCGGCTGCGGAGTCAGCGCGTATTCCCGCGGACGGAGGAGAGCTCTTAATGACCCGGCAGTGATGCGATCATCGGGAAAAGAGATCTGGGACCGCCATCTCCGTGCTCGCGCGCGCGGCTAAGCCAATCTGGCCCCGCTTCCCACGCGCGACGGCACAAGGACCCAGCCTTGTGGTGCGCGCCGCCGCCGCCACTTCACCGGTCCCCGACCGCCGCTACTGCTGCTGCTGCTGTCACAAACCGTCGCGCGTACTGGTGCGCTGCTGCGGGTCGAGCTTGCGGCGGCGGAACAACCCCCGCCGGTCGCTCCCACCCCGCAACCGCGCCACGCGGGCGCTGGTAAAAATGGCGGTCCGCTTTCGCTTCCACGTGACTGGCTCTTTGCTCGGTGCGCAGAGCGCGGCATTCGGGTGCGTGCGACCCGAACGCGGCGCGGCGGCCCGCGAGTTTGCATTCGGGAAACCCGATAGCTAAACTGTGAGAGCGGGGCGATGTGGACCAAGCTTAGAGGGCCGCTGTTTCTTCGGTTGCGGCCGCTTAAACGAAACGAGGGAAACAAATAGCCTCGTGTTTTCACTTTGACAGTATGCAGGCACGAGGTAATTGGCGAATTTGATTTCGCTCGTCTCGTAGTAGCGCGAAGAAACGTAAGCAGAAAAGAAGGGATGAATGGGCAATATATCGTGATTGTTATCACAATATATTTCTCAGTGCTAGTGAGTTCAGTGACCCGGTATTGCGTGATCATGGTCACTCTCAAATTTCCGCATACCGTGTGTGAGCGTCTATGCCTTTGCTTAATTACGACTATGTCGATGCCGCGTATACTGATCGTCCTCTGCGCCGGGCGCATCTTGTCTGAATGAACCTTCATTTCGAAACGACACTCAGTGAACATTCCGAAACAATAGGTGGGAATGAGAGGGGGTTGGCGTGGGGTTCGCCGCTACTGTTTTCTGACCGCGCTGCCTAACACAGAGCAACGTAATCCGCTTTCTGAATGTGAAGTTCCTTTACTCGCCGTTTTTGCTCTGTTCGCCATAAGGGAAACTTCTGGCTGGCTTCGTATCGAGCCGGCCAGTTTGAGATGTCTGCGATGAGCGTTTGGCCTTTTCGCACTAACGGGGGATTCGGTCCAAGACGCAGCGTAGTCAACTGCCAGTGTGAACGAGCCCCGCTGGTGAAGTTAGTCTAAGGAGAACGAGCATGACTGCAGGCGACGGGCGCCGGTTACCGACACGGCGGGCGTGCCACGGCACACGTACAGTTAAAGCATGGACAGACTGGGCCTTCCGCCCGCGAAACGGCCCGCGAGGAAGACACCTCTCTTCGAAACGACTCGCACGCCAGGCCGACGCGGTTCGCGCGCGGCAGACGGGAGCGGCGGCGGCATTCGCTCCTGTGTGCGCGAGCGGGCGGGGCGCGGTTTCAGTTTCCGGTGCTTCTTCCTGATTTAGGAGAAAAAAAAGGCGAGACGCTGACCCAAGTCGGGCCCAACGTGCCGGTATGCCCGGCGTGGTTCGAGCGCACAGCTGGTCGAGCCTCGGCCGCCGCCGCCGCGGCACGGCGTGCAGGCAGCCGGCCACAATAAGGCCTGGCCGTGCGCGTCTTCTTTTGTCTTATATCTGGCTGACCTGGCTATGAACGCGGGCTTTTATTTCGTTTTTCCGAATGCGCAGTCGCTGGGTTCTCTTTCGTTCTCGTTTCTTTTCTTATTGGAACCGCAGAGTGAATTGTTTGCACCCGCAGACGTATATGAAACCAGCGTCTTTTCTGGTTTTGTTCTAGTTGGATTGAGTTCCAGCTCGAAGGGATGGTCACTTCAAAAAATTTGCCGTGCTGTATACAAACTGCGTTTCGTCGACAATTTCTTGGCAATTAGCCGTTACGTAAATTATGTATTTTGCACGACACTTCGCATTAGAGCTTTCATTAAAGATTGTCATTGTTCCTTTAGCAAAACGTGCGCTACTGTTGATTTGTAGATCCTCTGGTACCCAATTTTTTTTTTAGATTACGGAGCGACATTTATGTTTAAACGAATGCCCCACCAGACTTTATGACATGACGCAGACTTAAAGCACGCTTGCTCGCTCGCTCACTCACTCACTCACTCACTCACTCACTCACTCACTCACTCACTCACTCACTCACTCACTCACTCACTCACTCACTCACTCACTCACTCACTCACTCACTCACTCACTCACTCACTCACTCACTCACTCACTCACTCACTCACTCACTCACTCACTCACTCACTCACTCACTCACTCACTCACTCACTCACTCACTCACTCACTCACTCACTCACTCACTCACTCACTCACTCACTCACTCACTCAAAAGAGCATGGTGTTAAAAATTTCCCACTTAATAAACACACTATCCGAAAGAAAGTTGTTGGGTTTATCATTTTAACAAAATATTTAACATAACGAAACATTCTGGAGGCCTGCTACACTTCTTACGATTGAATATCAATTGCCTTGGAGCTTGTTTTCGCACTTGCACGCGATTTCTGTAGCCTTTCAGTTTAGCGGGGCTGCCCGTACATGCTGCCATTTTCGGCATGTCCCAACGCTGTAGACGCGTGTGCTGCCGCGCACAACGTGAATCGTATACGCATATTTAAAAATAAATGCAGTCATCACACTATAGCACAGGAAAGAACAGGCCGACACACGTGTTCAGAGCGTTTTGAAGAGACGGACGACTTTGTAATGACTTCCCGACCTTGAGCGCCGAGCACCAATTTAGAAACTCGAAATGTCAGCTGCAGAGCGACGGCGCGCCACGATTGAAGGGGCGGGGCTGTGCAGCGACACAAAACGCGCAATATTTAACGTAGTGACGTCCACAGGCGAGAGACATGAAATGCGCATCATTGATGAAAAAAAAAAAAAAAAACAAGACGTAGGAGCGGCATTGCCGGTGGTGTGTACGACGTGAAAAGAGAAGCTGTTTCGAGGAGGCACAGCATAGTGTCTCGGCACAGGGGCCCCGGCGCAGCATGTTGCGATGCGTGACTGAGCGATCAGCGCTTCCTGCTGCTGGCCGATGCGAGTCGGCGGCGGACGGGCTGAACCTGTAATTACGGCTCGGGAAAATTCACACCTCGCGCGCACGGCCATGGGCCGGCTTCGGCGCGGCCCTGCCCGCCGCTTTGTCCAAGGGAGGGGGCGGATTTCCCGAGAACGACCTAAAACACGGCGCATGCCTCGCAGGTGGTCCTCTGCCCCGCCGCGGTGAGATGAACGCTGCTCGTGCAAGACGCTGCCCCCTCCTCTGGGTCTGCGTGCCGCGCGCGTGCAAACCACGAGGGAGGCCCGGAGAAGGCGCCAGGCCCGAAGGGCTCCCCCTGTCTCGACTTGAGAACTTATCTGGAGCGTGAAGATGCGAGTGAAATCACGAGATACGTTTTATTGCGTTCAGGTTGAACGTCCCGGTTAGGAACCTGTCTGGCGAATGGCTGCCGATCGGCCTGCATGACGAGGTGCGCTAGATCGGTGCGTACGCCGATAGCAGTTTCTGGCAGTTTATGGCATAGAATGGATATCTCTTGAGTGGCAGTTATGTGGGAAACACGTGTGCGTGTCAAAACCATCGGATCTGTCGGATGCCTCGTGGGTGACATGACTTCTCCGGCATATTGTGACTTGCTGAAATGTGTCGATAATTTCAGTGCGTTTATTGGTATACCGGCGTTGGATTAGATGGCTTTTAAGTTATCATGTTATGAAATGACCGCTTCATCATGGTTAAGTATGGAGACGACGACGATGACGACGACAACAACAACGACGACGACGACGACAACTTTCCTATGGAAGTTCGGAGGTCTGATAAATCTCTTATAATGTTTACACTGCTCTGAAGATAATTAGCCAACTCCGGTACGATTTCTGTCTCTTAGGTTTCATGAGGACACCATACAACGTATTTCGTGCGTAGTCTTGGAGCGGCGGAGCTGTCGCATATGCTAGGCGTCGCACGATGCCCGCACTGTAATCACTGCTAAATTGAGTTACAAGCGATTGTCGCCTAGAGCGAAGACTACAGTTGGCTTATTTAATCCGGGAAGGCATGACCAGGCATCTCACGATGTCAAATACCGGATGACATGATATTTTTTTTTTTGTCTGTCCCACGACATATGGTCCGTGGTGGCTCAGTGGCTGTGGCGTTATGCTGCTAAGCACGAGGTTGCGGGATCCAATTGCGGCCACTGCGGCCGAGTTTCGATGGCGACGAAATCCAAAAACACCCGTGTACCGCGCATTGGCTGCGCATTAAAGAACCTTAGGTGGTCAAAATTAATCTAGAGTCCTCCCACTACGGCGTGCCTAATATTCATATCGTGGTTCTGGTAGGTAAAACTCCAGAATATAATTAATTTCAATCACCCTACGGTTCGTTCTTGGACGATGTCATATCCATGCAATGCATTCCCACTCTTGTGCGTATCGACTCTGCCCAACGTGCGGGAACGTTGTACTCGGACTCGCTGCAATGCGATAGTGCGCCTCCAACAGTGCAATGTCGATCAGGGAGCTTTCCTTGATGCTTCTTGAGAAAATGCATATCATCCTAAATTGTGCGGCGCATTATGCACCAGCTGATCTCGGAGGACATGGACAGTGTGAATGAGGAGTGTCCAGCGGAGCCTCAAAGAGCCCGCGGAGTGTAAGCATTGAACAGAAGTCAACCGCCGCTGTATAGGTCAGTGGATATATGGCATTCTGCTGCTGAGCATGAAGGTCACAGATTCAATTCCCACTACAATTCGCACTATACCCGTATATATATATAGTGCGGGCGAGCCTAGATTTTGACCACCAGGGGATCTTTAACGTGCCCCCGCTGCACGGGACGTAGGCGTTTTTGCATTTCGCCCGCATCGGAATTCGGCCGCCGCTGCCAGGATTTGATCCTGCGACCTCCGTGCTTATATATGTATATTCTCTGTAGCTAGTCACAATTAAACAAATCAATGCCATCGCGAGTTATATGCAAAAAGCTATACATATTTTCCCTTGAGGCATGTGGCACGTTACCTTTATTCGAAAACGTAATAAGAAATGTCCCGTACATTGAACCAACTTAAAAACAGACATCTTTTTTTTCTCGCATAGAAGAGTGATAGACTGCGCCCCAAGAAACTTCTGACGGCGTGTCCTGACTACTGACACGGCGTTCGCTATACATCGCCATTGCAAGGAAGCCGGTGGAAGTGACGAACGGCAGCAGCACGACTTGTGTGGCAACAGTTCCCGGTAAAGTGGGTGTATTTTTGGCGGCCGATAGGTGCGACCTAGACAAAAAGAAAGAAGAAAAAAAAAAGACGTTTCTGGAGGGTTAGCAAAAACACGAGTGAAATAAACCAAATGTACATGTTTCCCCTCTACGAAGTGTTTCTTTGAAGTTTGCCTCACTTTACAGAGTCCTTGCAAGCGCGTTTCCGCCTCGAATATTTTTTCTTGTGGGAAGGGGGGCGGGGCCGGAAGGGGAAAGTGGGAATTGGTGAACAACGCGAAAGAAAGTTTTCTGCGATATGGCTTTCAAGCTGCAGTGGCGTATGTGTATTTATCGCAGTCACTTTTAATGAAGAAAAAGAAAATGTAGCGCTGATAAATTTGCATTTGATTTTTATTTGACACATAGAAAAAAAGATATCCCGCTTGTTGCGTAAAAGCAGTTAAGTTGTTTTTCCTTCGTATTTCGCTGTACTCGTTTTTCATACCATGTCGGTAGCTTCCCAACGAACGCGACGAAATAGCTTAGGGTATCTAGATTGCTTTGCCCTATTCAGCGGCATGCCAGAAGTTTTGACCGTGTTTGAACGCTGGAAACATTTATAAAATACATCATCACTGTGTTAACTTCTCGTTTAGCAATGTATTTCTTATAGCAAGCAACGGCGTGGGTTCCTTGTGGGTTCCCATACTTTCCATGACAAGCAAGTTATGGTTAATCCTCATTTGAGGGGGACTGTCCATAGCGCGTCAGGAGTGTTATGTTTAGAAAAGCTTCGCCAGAGATGACGCAGATACGTTGCTTAATAGATTTGATAATATTTGAATAGTTGGCATATTTTGCCGCAGGCTCTACCTCAATACCTCAACGTTCGATTGTTGTCGTATTAACTGACAGCAATGACATGCATAGCAACGCATTAATTTTACTTACATAACAGTACCAAGTTCAACGCACACCGCTCAAAGAAAATTTTACCTATACAGCAAACTGGTTGTGCAAGATTGCACTCACCCTTCTAACTCAACAGTTACAGCGTTTACGTTTCAAAAATACTGCGCGAGTTTTGACGAGACATTCATTCAGCAATTGTGACAAACCTAGAATATCTGTAGCGTGACGAAAGGCGTTGTTCGTCGACATATGCCTTCAAACTTATGTTCGTCGATGACGCTCAACAAGAGTTACAAGATATGTTCTTGACCCCGTAATCTTAAATGATGACAGGCTTTTTTTTTTTTTTTTTTTAATTCGACGAAGCGTTTACGTGACACATATGGGCTTGACAAATATTGTCACCAAAGTTTATAACGTTAATTGTAAAGCCTTCGTGCATCAAGGAGCCAAACACGAGCCAATAACGCCTCCGTGGTACTGTAAAACTCGTGAATCGCACACTTTTCCGTGACAGAGAGAGAGAGAGAGAGAAAGAGAGAGAGAGCGAATAGCTAGATAGATTAAAAAAAGTAGGTGGGGTACTCGAGGAAATTCCATCACATTTAAGATCGCACTTGAGATATCTTTCCTAATGAGGAAGAACATGAAGTTTTATGCGAAGCATATTACTAGAGCTCAACCCAGCTCCTCAGGCGCGGCGGTGTCGCCTTCAATACCACGTGACACCGTGACGTCACGACAGAGGAGAAACGGGGCTCCAACTCGCGCCGTCGCTCGCGGCGGTATATAAGCAGCTGCGCTTGTTTCTAGGTGGCTTTGGCTCAACTCTTGCAAGATGGGCTGGGTGGGAATCGAACCAGGGTCTCCGGAGTGTGAGACGGAGACGCTACCACTGAGCCACGAGTACGATGCTTCAAAGCGGTACAAAAGCGCCTCTAGTGAATGCGGTGTTGCTTTAAGTATAAACCCCATGCAAGCGATCTTACACGCGACAGCGACAAGCGACGCGATGGAGATGGCTGTCGCGTTCGCTCGTCGCCTACAAGTTGCACCCCATGCGAGCGATGACTTCGAGCGACGTCTCCCCAGTGTTGCCGGTATGAGGGCAGCAATATAGACGCCGAAACTAGCGTGACGCGTGCTTTATTAACTTAAGTTGATGTATTTTACTGTAAAAAGCAGCATAACTATTCCTGAAAGTCTTGCAGTAGGTTCTTATCCTCGCACGTATAAAAATTCAATCGTTTGCTCGTTCCGTGCGACAATCGGAAGTACTGGAGTTATGTACATCCAGTTCCGGCTTTGCGCTATTGGCTAGTCGCTCATAGCACTTCCGGGCGACGAGCGACGAATTCTAGATTTGCAAAACCGAGCGATCGCGCGACAAGACCGAGCGATCTGTTCAAGCGACGGCCCGATCCGTCGCGCGAACCCGTCGCTCGTCGCTGTCGCGCACAAAATCGCGCTAATGGGGTTTAGCCTTTAGAAACGAGCTGTTTCTAAGGCTCAGGCGTGCGTCGCTTGCTCAGGCGCACATTTCGTTGCCGCGCCGAACGCTGCGTTGCTCGACGCTCACCGCGTCCAATGCGGGGCGCGTAGTCGCTGCGCCGTAGCCCATTGTCTTACACCCCTTGGCGGGTCGACGGGAACGCTGTCGCGTTCCACTCTTGAAGGCGAAGCAGAGTAACGCATGAGTTGTTTCTTCGTCTAGCCGAACCAAATATAGCCAAGCAACAGCAGTTCACCAGGCTAAACAGTGGTTCAACAACTAAAATAAAGGCTAGTATGCTTCGCATCCTGGGCTTAACCTTAGCTAAGCCACAGCCATTTTTTTAACGAAAAGAAAGGAAGATATGTCGACCGGAGGAGATAAGCTCTTTCGGCCGACCAAAAGAACGTATTACGACACGGTGACAACGTTTGGTAAATATTTTACTTTTTGAGAATGAGGCAACGCAACCTACCGCGCACTTTACACGAGTAAGCGAAGTCGTGCAATTCCGCGTTTGCAATTGCAGGCGTTTTGGGCGCGTTTACGAGTGTCCAGGCTGCTTGCCTCAGGCGTTCCGCATGGAATTTAGTAGGCACAAATACTGAGACATTTCTTGACTCAGGAAACCTTCATTACGGTTGCTGCCTCACATCAATTCTGAAAGCTCTGAAATAGTCCTGAAATAGTTTGAAATAGTCTTGAAGCTAACGCTGAAGCTTGCTTTCTCCGCTCCAGGCTCTATACGAACACTTAACCTCACTGCATAGTCCCGAACGAGCGCTTCACCTCTACTTGCCAGTATAATGCTCGTATGCTCGCAACGCTATTAGATTGACCTGTAGCTTGTTGTAACTGTGTAACTGTTGTAAATGTTGTAATCGTGGCCTTCGAGATTACGTGGCGCGCGGTGTCTGCAGCTGCAGCCTGATTTGGAAGGCCATGTCCCAACCGTAGAGTTTCCTGCAAAAAACTACTGCAGGGAAATCCGGCGCCGCGATCGTTTAGCCGCCATAGGAATAATTTCTATTGTACAGATTTGTCGCGTCTTAATGCACGAAGGGTCCGACGTTGCGCTCGTTGTTTAGTCTTATAAGGCGTAGAAACAGCGCTAAATACGTGGATGGAGACAAGAAAGGTACCAGGCGAGCGCTGTGCTGTTTTTCTTGTCTCTGCCCGCGTTTTATTGCGCTGTTCCCACGCCTGCCAATTTCCGTGCTCGCAAGCGCGACTTCGGGCGTGTTCTTGTGGTGCTATTCTTTATTTCAATATTGCCACGATATCATAGTTATTCAAATACGTCCATGCCCAGGCGAATTGTTGCATTTATAATGCAGCATTTTTTTCTGTAAATGATCAATTTACAAAGTCGCAGAACCGCTTGAAGCTAGAAGGATGAAGTCAAGTTAGTCAAGTCATCGGGTTCTTGGTCAATTCCTGTTGTTGGCTACGCGACATAAATGCGCACCACCACCACCACCACCACCGTCGTCGTCGTCGTCGTCGTCGTCGTCGTCGTTATTGCTTGACCGCCATACACTCAGCACATTCAAACATTTTAGGGTCAAAGTATCTCTAGTAAACCTTTATAGGAAACCTTGGGCTTGGAACCATAGAGTTAGGCTCCAACTCCGCCGTGCTGGTGTTACCAAACCACTTCGCGTTTTGAGAGAGAGAGAAAAGAAAGAGAAAAAAAGCAGAATAAAATTATTGTTAAACAGCAAATTCGAAACTTATGTTTTCCAGTTCGACCTCGGGTGTATACTTTCGAAGTATGCTTATTGGTCGTAGTTGGCACGACTCACAAGGGAAGGACAAACTTGAAAGGCCCCACATTGGGCTGCTGTTCTGGACAATGCCAAATTTCGCCATATTGTCAAATTCCGCCATGTTGTCGTTTTAACCTTTAAGACAATCAGAGAGGCCGTGGTAGCCCTATTGGCCAATCGGGGCTCGCAAGATGGCGAATTTTACCACATGGCGGAATTTGACAATGTCCAAATCAGCGCCCTTGGTTTCGAGAGGCAAATGTGATAGATCGCAACGCCCGCCTATCGGATGTTGACGGCGAGTTTCGTGGCCGCGATTTTGCTGCGTTCGGGGCGAGTTACGACCTGTGAGTGAGCGGGCACATCGCACGTGGAGGCGGCCACCGCGGTGACGTCATCTATGGTGACGTGTTCTGTTTGAGAGCGCTATGCTCGGCCGTGTTTGAAGACACGGGGCGCTGCTAAAAGTGGAATCCAATGCAGCGACTCGAGTGGACGCACTCGGGGGGGCGCGATATCGCCAACGCGATAGGGCAATTTACGACAAAGTGGCGTGCGCGGTTCGTGCGTGCGTGCGAAAGTGGTCGCGCCTGTACTTACACGCTGGCTACGCCGAGAGCGCCACTATCTTTGCCCACGCGCGTGTAGGTACATACACACACGGAGACTGTCTGGCCCGCGGCTTGTCGTAATTTATGGCAAATTGGAAAGCCGATAAGCGACGACATGTCCCGCCAACGACACCAACGAGAAAGAGACAACGTCGCTCACTATCAGGAACGGTCTCGCAAGAGTGCGCTGGCGCTGTGGCAACGATTGTCCTGTGGTGACGCCGCTTCTACGTGGGCCGTAATTTCGGCGCAGGCGACACTGTCATCAGCCAGCTCACTTAAAGGAGACGAGCGACATACGTATACAAAATACATCGAAAGGTAGGCAAAGGAATAGAAAATAACGACGAAGGTAACCTTGCATGTGATTAAAAAAAAATCTACTATCTTAAAGCACTGAATTCAATGGTAGGAGAAGCACAATTAACTAACTGAACGCTGACCAAAATAGTGTTGTCGGCTTCCACACGGAAGCCTTGTTCACTGGAAGCCGAAACGTCTAACCCCTTCAACACCGTTTTGGTTGGTGTTCTGTTAATTTAGTTCGTAATACGAATATCTTAAAACACTATTGGTAAATATACGCTTAGCCGTGTTGGAAAAGAATAGCGGAACACGCTATAGAGGTGTTACACTCAAGCCGAGAGACCCAGAGAAAATGTGAATGGTTTTATATTTCAACAGGTAAAGACATCTTTCATTCAAGCTCATTGTTCGCGGTTTGCATACAATACAGCCGTTTCCTCTTATTAAACTCACTTCACTCATTCACTGCGAAAATGTTTTCTTGCTATCACTGTCCTAACCCTATTGTACCTTGCACTCAGGTAAAAAAGCCGGGCGCATGGCCTCGCCGATAATGAACCCAGAAAGCTAGGTGTGCTCCAATGGCTAGCTTAATATCAATTTACCTCAGAAGACCCTTATATAGACTCACTGTGTCTGCCGCTGTGTACGCGAGCTCTCTTTTTGCCTTTGCCTTCT
The DNA here is from genome assembly GCF_023375885.2 of Dermacentor andersoni. Lineage (NCBI taxonomy): Eukaryota > Metazoa > Arthropoda > Arachnida > Ixodida > Ixodidae > Dermacentor > Dermacentor andersoni. The sequence goes on from NC_092815.1 coordinate 92,774,571, forward strand.
TCCTTTTGATCCCTAATCCCCCGTCCCTCATGCAGGGTTGCCAACCGAACGTCCGTCTGGTTAATCTCTCTGCCTTCCCTTGTTCACCCTCTATACGTGAGGTTCACCTTCATTGAGAGAGAGAGAGAAGTTGTAAGGAAAAGGCAGGCAGGCTAACGAGGCTCAGCCCGATAGGCTACCCTGCACGAGGGACGGTGCAAAGGGGAGGGAGACATTAAGGGAAGAAGTAAAAGTCCAGTGTCGACGACGCCGACATCGCAAAACTTCTCCGCTCTTTGTCAGACGGTTGCTTAGTCCGGTTCTGAGTGCTTCATTCAGCGTACGAGAGAAAGGCGCGGAGTGCCCCCATTGGACTCTCCCTCTCCCTATGGCGTTTTGCTGCTGTACACGAGGTCGCGGGTCGCGGGTTACGATTGTCGACCATGGCGGCCCCACTAAAGAGAGGGGGCCAAATGCAAAGACTGTCGTGCACTTCGGTTTAGGTGCACGTTAAATAACCTAATTTGATTGGTTTATCCCAATAGATGTAATGGGAGGTGAAGGGAAAAGACATTCAAGGATGGCTTGAGGGAGTCCTTCTCACACATACTAGCAAAGACAGCAGCTGAAGCGCAGTAGTTTTGTTTAGATTCTCGTACACTTTGACAAAACCATCAAATTAAACACGACATTGTCATACACTTTAACGAAACCATCAACTTAAGCACGTCACTAGTTACTGCCATACACAGAGTCATGCACTAGCATGCATCACTTCACATCAGCACAACTCTTCGTTACAACGCACGCATTGTAATAGCGGCATTTAAGAATATGATTAAATACAAATCAAAGACCGCTCTAGAGGTCAATGTTAGACTAGAAAGAGCGCGTATAATTCAGGTAGTTTTACTTCACGAATAGGTGGAAGCATCGGCTCCGTTTTTTTTTTCCATGCTCCGCTCGCCACTTTTGAGAGTACAACGAAAAGAAGCATACCACTGGATCCACGAAGCGACGGCGAATCGACTGACACCATGATTCGAGGTGGGGCTCGTATTTTCACAATTTTATGGAACCTTTTCTGCTCCTAGACGCCGACTTGAGCTTAGCGGAGCTAAGCTTAGTGAGGAGTAGGGCCTTTGTTGGGCCTAGTAAGTCCACCTGCCCGCAGGCATGGTGGATACAAGCATGGAAGATGAAGATTTTGCTGGAGATGAAGGAAACAACGCTCAGGACGACTTCGGCTGGCAAGTAGTGGCTGGCCGAAGATCACGAGCTAGCACAAAGGCTGTGGATAAGGAGAGCACATTGCCACGCAATCAGGGAGACCATGGCGTCAAGAAAACTGCCGTCGGTGGAGTGGTTAGGAATCGGATTATCAAAGCTTCGAGGATGCCTCAACTACCTCAGGAGCACAGAAAGATCATTATACGGCCTCGAGGAGGGCTCAATTTGAACAAGGTGAGCACCACCACCATTGGTTCTGCAGTCATCGAGGCGTTCGGCCTAACGGAAGAAGAGGTCCGTGGAAATGTCTGCCCAAACTTCACTCAAAATATCATCGTAGGCAGCACACCTAAGCCCGAACATGCTGCGAAGTACGTTAGAATCAAGTCTTTCAAGATTATGGAAGCGGAATACGAGGTAAATGCACACAAAGCGGCACCACATGCCACATGCAAAGGCGTCATCCGAAGAGTGGACATCAGACTCCCAAGCTATGATAACAAGAAATATCGTGCATGACTTGAACCCGCTTTCGCTGGCTGCTAAGCGCATCAAGACGTCGGGATCGGTCATTGTACTTTTCGATGGACTCAAAGTACCCAATTTTGTCAGGTATGGATCCACACCAGTGAGATGCTGCCTTTACAGGAAGCAATTCGACGTCTGCTTCACCTGCGGAAGGGTCGGGCACCGCTTTGATGTGTGTCCAACACCTGACTTTGTTCAGTGCAGGGGATGTGGAACTTGCAACCCAGGAGGTGAACATGTGTGTGTACCTAGGTGCAAATTTTGTGAAGGTGATCACCCTACCGGCGACAAGTATTGTAAGCAGAGATTTCAAGTCCCTTACGTCGTACGACTCCGTCGAAGAGAGCGCAACAGGTGTCGGTCGTCAACAAGAGTTCAGTCGGAGGCGAAACAGCTGGCGCCCAACCATCGCCCCGAGGACGGCGAGCATTCATGCTCAAGGAGTCGCACCAGATCCAGGTATCGTTCACTATGCAGGGAGAGAAGGCGCTCCAAGTCAAGGGAAGCGCAGGTGCGCTTCGTGCAAAGGGACTCAATACCTGGCGAGAAGACGACGACAGGAACCACCTGGGCTGACAAAGTCAAAGGTATGGCGAGGGTTGCTGGGGGTGCCTCGGCGGCTGTGGGCGATGAAAATGATGCCAGAATAGAGCAATTAATTAAAGAAGTAACTTCTTTAAGAAAAGCTAATGAAGAAATGACCAGGCAGGTAGTAGAGCTTCGTAAAAAAAGAGCAGTCAAGCCCTGCTAGAGGAGATATAGATAGACCTGTAAGCAAAAGCAACGATCCAGGGCAATCCAACTCCCCTGCCCCTAAAAAGAGAGCGGTGAGTTCCGAGGATGATTCAGTCTTCTCAGCCCTCAGTGAAATAAAAGACGCAATTAAAGCGATAAGAGAGACAGTGGAAATGACCAACTTTAAGGTGGACAAATTGTGGAAATGGAGGCTAACGGTGGAGAAAAGACTTAGGAAAATGGAGGCGCGAGGGGATGACGACGATTAGTATCTGCCATCGGAGGCGGACAGTATAAAGTCCATTCCTGGATTGTAGGGGGCCATCACAAAGAGGGAAGTAGAAGGTAAGGTAATAGACAGGCAGCCTCCCCTAATAACAATGGACAGTAATCATGGATTTAACATGTGACAATGGAATTGTCGTGCATTACAACACAAAAAAAAGCAGCACTGAAACAGATGATCAGGTCATCTGAGTGCAGGCCAAAGGTAATTATGTTGCAGGAAACCTTAGCGGACGAAATTAGGCTCACTGGGTACAAAGTTATATGTAGAGACAAAAAAATGGGGAGGGGGTTGGCGACCCTCATTGACAAAAAATTGCCATACATTGAGCATGATATTCGCCTTAGACATTCCAGGTTCGAATTTATTCTAGTTGAGATAATACTTAAAAGGAACAGAGGTAAGACGCAAAGCATTTTCTGCTTGAATATTTACAGCAGTCCTAACGGCATGAGACAGAGGTTTAGAGCACTCTTCAACAAGGTGCTTTCGGTTGCCAAAAACTCCCCGCTCATTATTGGAGGGGACTTTAATGCTCCCTATCACACATGGGGATACACTTGGAACACAAAGAAGGGAGAGGAGCTATGGAGTCTTGCCATGTATCTGGGGTTATGCTTGACTACTAATCCGGCGTATCCCACCCGTTGTGGCACGTCCACAAGCAGGGACTCCACACCAGATCTTACTCTTGTAAACAATTCAAGAGGAGCCAATTGGGAAAATTCAAACTTGGATCTCGGAAGCGATCATTACATCATACACATAACCACACGCATACCAAGACAGGAAACTAGAATCTTCAAATTCACTGATTGGGATCAGTTCAGAAAAATCAGGGCGAACAGAAGGAAAGTGGGGCCTCTAGATGCCGAGCAGGAGCCCCTTCAGACATGGGTCATCCAGCTCAGAGAGGACGTCAAGGAGGCCACTAAAGAAATCAGGACAGAGGAAAATATTGAAGCTATGGACAGCAGGCTGGCGCATCTGATTGAGGCCAAACAGGCTATATTACAGAGATGGAAAACACAGAGACTTAACAGAAGGCTAAGGAAAAAAATAGCGCAATTAAACAGAGAAATTGATGATCATTCGAAGACCCTCGTGAAGCAACAGTGGGATGAGATCTGTAATTCGGCTGATGGTACACTCAAACATGGAGGTAGCTGGAACCTCTTCAAGCACTTGCTCAACGAGAATGAAGCAAGGACAAGCAAGAGAACAGCTACAGCTAAGTTGGTTCATCAGGAAAGCCAAGATAAAACAGGGAGGGATATCATGGATAGTCTCGCAGTCCAATATCTCCCACTTAAACAACCAAACGAAGGAGACGAGAGCCCCGAATATACGGGAGGCATATGTGAAGAACTTGACCGGGACTTCACTGAGAGTGAAGTGAGGGCGGCTCTTCACAGTCTTAATGGTACATCGGCGGCTGGACCTGACGGAATAACTAACAAGATATTAAGAAATCTAGATGACGAATCAATGTCTTATCTCACTGAACACTTCAATGAATGTTGCAGAAAAGGGGTATACTCAGAGGAATGGAGGGTGGCCAATACTATCCTCATACCAAAGCCAGGCAAACAACTCACTCTAGACAACGTCCGTCCTATTTCCTTAACGTCATGTCTAGGCAAAGCTATAGAACATGTCGTCCTAAATCGACTCACGAAATACGTTGAGCAGAACAACATCCTCCCATACAACTTGATCGGCTTTCGTCGCAGGCTGTCAACTCAGGATGCTATGCTGCTAATCAAACATCAACTTATACAGCCCAGCCCAGCGCATACGAAAGCTCTTTTGGGATTGGATGTGGAAAAAGCTTTTTATCGTATAAAGCATAAGGCAATACTTGACGTTCTGTCGGAGATGGGTTTAGGTAAGAGACTTTTTAATATGATTAAGGACTTTCTTAGAAATAGAACTGCACAACTCATGCTGGGTGAGCTTAAACCAGGAGCTAAGAATTTGGGAAATAGGGGCACTCCACAAGGGGCTGTGCTCTCACCCATGCTATTCAATTTAGCAATGTCCAAGGTTGCAAAAAATCTGGAGAAAATTGAGGGTATACATTACGCGATATATGCCGACGACATAACCATATGGAGTACCAAGGGCAATGTAGGACAGACAGAGACCAGATTACAAGAAAGTTTATATGTTGTAGAGAACACACTGAAAGACGTGGGGTTGAAATGCTCAGCAGCCAAATCAGAACTCTTAGTCATTAAACATTGCAGAAAAGGTCGTAAACTAAGAGGTTACATTCCGGAAGATGAGCCAAAAGTGTGCTTATACATTCATGAAGGATCCGCAATCAGGTTAGTTGAAAAAATCAAGGTTCTTGGGTGTCACATAGACGGAAACAATACTAACTATAGAACAATACAACATATCTCGAATAAAACAGATCAAGTCATAGGTTACTAAGGAGAATTACCAATAGACAAAGAGGCTTAGGAGAAGACAGCGCTTTGAGGCTAATACACGCCATTGCTCTTTGTCACTTCACTTGTGTGGCTGGATTATTCAAATGGAAGCAGGCAGAACTTAGCAAACTTAATGTGATGCTCAGGAAGCTCGTTAAAGTAGCCCTAGGGATACCAAGTAACGCTGCAACCGACAAACTCATGAGTCTAGGGGGGCACAACACAATGGAAGAAATCGCGGAGGCCCAACAGCTAGCGCAACACGAAAGATTGACAGTCACGAGCTGGCAGGAACATATTACAGGCAACAGGTGCAGAACTGAATTCATCAAGGAGCCCAATAGAGGCTGAAGTAGAATTAAGGACTGAAGTTAGGAACAAGATCAGAACCAACCCTCTCCCCAGAAAAATGCATCTAGAATATAATGTCGAAAGGAGAATTTCCTGCAAGAGCTAAAGCACTCTTGCAGGAAATAGAGCAGCAGAACCAATTGGCAGCTATAGTTGATGCTGCCTGGGTGAAAGGTAAAGAAGCATATACGGCCATTGTATCAAATTATCAAGGGAAGGTGCAAGACGCTCTCACTATTTTTACCAAGGACCCCATGGTGGCGGAACAAGCGGCAATTGCTCTAGCCATCAGGAGTAATAAGTGGGCCTGCATTCACAGTGATTCGAAATCCGCTGTAAAGTGTTTTGATAAAGGCTACGTAGGTGGAGTTGCAGCTAAGCTTTTTGAAAACATTGGGATTATTAGAACTGAAATCCCATGGTTTCCTGCGCATATATGGAAAGTGGACGAGACTCGGGTAAACCTGAATGAGGTTGCTCATGACTTGGCACGAGGACTTGCTAACCGTGACAGTCACAACCGAGCCGTTCACCATCAAGCCAGGGTATCTAGAGATCATTTAATAACATACAATGACGTTACCAAACATTACCATTTAGGACGTAACTGCCACATTTAGGACGTAATTGCCATATTCAAAACTGAACAGGGATCAGGCAGTCTCACTGCGCTTATTGCAAGCGGGTACATATCCCACACCGTACACCATTAATAAAATATATCCAGAGAGGGAGATTAAGATGGACTGCAACGATTGTAATGGCATCATTGGAATCAGAGATATGTTGGCGGGGTGTCCCGCGACTCTCCCCAACCTCGCTGAAGAATGGACACAGTGGGAAAAAAGGATTCAAAGCCCATTGTTTCAGGACCAACTAAGGGCAGTCCAGAGCGCCCATGATGTCGCTGAAAGGCTTGGCCTGAAAGTGCCAACGTGGGAGCGGCCCGCCTTGGCTTAAGAAGTCGAGCCTCCGGACCTCATTACAATAAAAGTTTTCACACACACACACACACTTCACGAATATTTATTTGTTCTTTTTTTATTACAGTAATTTAGTAAACGCGCGAGTTTGTTGCGAAGCATTTGCTGACCACGACCAGTGCGACAATACGGAACATTCCATATTTCTGTTGTTCTTGTGTTATATGATACTTCTTCCGGATGCCGATTTGCTCACCCCATGAAGAGATAACTATGACGGTCATAATTGAGGCGATATTCAAGCAACAACTTGTATTCTCATGCATCTTGTGCTTTAATTATTCTATATTTTAGAGACCTGGGAAGTGGGATGCAGAATTGTCACGTTCTCAATTATTCTCAAAAATCTTTTTTGCATTACTAATAGTTGCGAGAGATTCGATTTTGTAGCTGTCCTCCAGGCCAAATGACAGTAGTTTAGATACAAAGCAAACAAGGCATTATAGATCAACAATTTTTCTAACTTCGGAATTAAGTAGCGATTTCGATATAGAATTCCCGTTATCGCACCTAACTTTTGTAATATCGCATTTACGTGGTCATCCCACTGTAGTGATTCCGAAAAATCCACACCAAGCACCGTAATAGAGTTAACTATCTCCATCTCTGAGCAGAGAAAAACAAGGTTACCTTTTACAGAAACATGCCTACCTATAGAATGAAAAATCACAGCCTTTGTTTTTTTCGTATTTATCGTTAATTGGTTATTAGCTGCCCACGTACCTAATTCGTCTAAAACAGCATTAGCTTTATGAAAAATATCGGTGTCTGATGAAGACGAAACAAATGTGCTGGTGTCGTCAGCACAAATCATCAGTTTAACTTCTGAAGAAATATGGACTATGCCATTTATGCATAAATTAATGATCAAAGGCCCGAGAATGCTATCCTGTGGTACTCTTGAGTTTATTTGCTTTCTGTCTGATACTATATCATTCATTGATTCGAACTGACGTCTTTCTGAAAGATAACTTTTGAATAGCATCAGGAGAAGCCCACGGATGCCATAGTGACTTAATTTATGAAATAAAATTTTAAGGCTTGCTTAAAATCAACAAAAATTCCAAGAATAAATTGTTTTTCTTCAAACTTCTGCAATGTATATTCTTTCTGGTTGAGAGCAAGTTCTGTTGATCGATTTTTTAGAAAGCCGTACTGACATTTCGTTATCGCGTACTTATTACAGAAAGGATGTAGTCGATGACAGATTATTTTCTCGAAACCTTGCTCGAAAAGAAGGGCTCGAAATCGGTCCGGAGTCGCCCAGTACGGGGCGTCATAAGCAATGCTTTGCTACTTTACGTTAATCACAATGAAGAAAGAAAGAAAGAGAAAGAAAGAAGGAGAAATAAAAAAAAAATTAATGAATGAATGAATGAGACCCCTATTTTACTCGTCCTAACAGTCTTCACAAATATCACCAAATATTAGTTTCACTTGGCCAGGCAACAGCCGCTCCACTTTACTTGCTGGAAACCAACAACGCTTATAAAATAATTTTAGATGCACTAACAGCGGATGAAAATTTCTTTCGTCATTAACAAGGAACGACAAGTGTTGTATATATTTAGATATTTGGAACATAATAAACTCTCGACGATACGGCATTATCTAGGCATCGCCCTTGGTCAATGCTTTAACCTGCTAGCAATGCCACAGATCTGCCTTCATAGAGACTGCACGCCTACCGAAACACGCACACACGCACAGACATAAATAATCAAATAAGAAACAAAAATTGATCGGAATGACTGGAGGTGATAGGAACAAGACACGTCTGAGCACGCGCCCGCTCTCCTTTGGTAATTCCCACTGCTGCCATTCTTATTTGTCTTAATAATTGAGACGATCGTAACATACGATTTGCAGTGAAACCGCTTCCTCCTTAAAAGGAGCGCGAGAGAAAGAGAATGCATTGATCAGAAAACGACAGCGACTAGTTTTGCTTGGTGATCGAAGGGAGACGGATGTTAGGTATAAGTCCCATTTATATACGTTTCTTCGTGAGAAAATATATCAATTAAAAGAGCGTAAGGGCATCAAACACGGTACACCATTTCATCACGCAGGAAACTGCTTTGTATAACCCAGCGCTTCGCGACGCTATCTGGCAAACTTCAATTTAACAGAGCTATAAGGGGAAGAAAAAAGAAGAGGAGAGAAAACAGCAAAACTTACAAAAAAGAAAAGTCGTTCAACGTGCTTTCACAGAATAAGTCGAACCTGTACAGGAATACCTGTATGTTTGGGACGCTTTCGCGGAAGAAGGCGAAGACGAAGAAGAAGGAGAGGAAGAAGTAGAGAAGGAACAACAACAGCAACAACAAAAACGACGACTACGACGACGACAACAACACGATGCATGAAAGAAATGGGTGAGAAATAAGTGCCGAGGGAAGGAAGAAACGGACCCAGCAGCGCGGCATTAAAGCCGGCTCCCAGCGCGCGCAAAAATAGACCTCGAAATACGTCACCCCGCTCCCTCTCCACCCGCCGCGGAGCCGTCTTGTAAACCCATACCGCGCGCTCCGGTCCGAGCAGATGATCTGCTTGTCCGATACGCGCGGCAACATGTGTACGGCACGCATGCACATGCGCCGCACGCTGCCTTTGCGGACCCGCTGCTCGTCGGAGTCGCGCCTTATCGCCCACCGGCGCGGCTTCCCTCGCGTCTCGCGTTCCCTTCTGTGCCTAAACTCATCTAACTGGTTTTCCGCGGGCCCCGTGCGCCACTCGGCACCTTGTCTGTGGTTCGTCCGTGTGTGCGTGTGGGGCGTTTAAAATGCGGAGGCGTGCCTTGCATGCATCCCCTGCGACTGGTGTTCTCTTCCAACGCTGAATTCGAGCTGCGTCTGCTGGAATGCAATCGTAAGCGATTAAAATAAACGAAAGCGCCGAAAGAGAGTGAGAGGGAGAGACGGAGATATATATATATATATATATCTATCCGTCTTTGGAATTTCCTCAAACGCGTAATAAATAAAGGGAAATTTTGTTACGTACACTCCAAGAGAAGGCGTCCACTCATGCGGGTGTGGCTACTTTTTTCAGATGCGTACCGTAATCTTTTTTAGTGCTCTCTCGTACCCCATAGGAGAGCGTTTATTTTTGCGATAGAGAACGTTCGGGCCTCCGTCATGTGACGAAAGCAGAGCGAACGTACTCAATGGCGTAACATACGACAGCTTTCGAGAGTGGAGTTAATGGTTGGACAGGTTGTCATGCTGTTCGTACCGACATGTCCTGCTTGTTCCGTTGCCTGCGCTGCTTGCCAGGTTCAAGTATTTGTTTCCTCGCGAAAATGACCTTTAAGCGTCCCCTTTCTTCTGAGTGAGTATTCATGACAACTAGCTGACAGAAGAGTTAATCCGTCGTACTGTGGCCCATATAGTTAAAAAAAACGCAACTCTTTTTTTCTCTCTCACAAGCATTGAATTGCGGCCTTGTTGGTACATCTCAGTGTTTAGCGCAGAAATTTCAAGAAGCAACGGACAGCAGAGGAGGCGAGACGTACACAAGCGCTTGCATATGTCTCCTATGCTGTCCGCTGTTTCTTTGAAATTTGTGGGCTAATCACTGAAAGTGTAACTTTTTTCATTTTTTAATCCTCTCTCTTCTTTTTTTTTTACTATTCGCCAACTCGTCCACCATCGTATTATGTTAAGGAAGAACAGTTCCTTTGATGAAATGCCATTCCTTGCATCTTGCGTATTTTTGGCAGGAGTCATTTGTGGTGTTATAGCGCTGTGAATGCTCAGGACCTTCTTGTACAAGGAATGTATTAAGAGCGTGCAGAAAGGCCTTGAGAACCGCCTTGATGATTCACCGCTATTGTAATGTACAATACAGACTAGGATGTAACAGGAACGACGTAGATGCTCTTATGGCTGAAAGCTGGGCGAGTTGGTGACTGACATTGTGAAATATGTTAGCAGCGATAAGGAAGACGAATCAGGAAACATGGAGCTCGCAACACAGCCAGCGCACTTTCTGTACTCTTCGTGTCTCGTCTTCTTTAGCGCTGTTAATATGCTCCGTAATGCGACTCAGAGGCTGAATGTGCGAGACAGAATGTCCAACGGGTCACATGACCGGCGAGACGAAATGTCCAACGAGACGAAATAATTTCCAACCGAGATGGGGAATATCCAACCGGGACAGTATGTCTAACCGAGGCGGAATGCCGAACCGAGATGGAATGTCCAACGAGCCTTAATGTACAACGAATCTGAATGTCCACTGATGGAAGTGGCGCAAATAACTTTTTTTACATTTCCGCAACTAGGCGCAGTCGCGGAAACAGTTTCCACGAATGGACGTTCCGCCTCGTTGGACGTTGAGACCGCAAGTGTTTGTAATACTAGATGTTCATTTCTGTAGCTCGACTCTCTCACAATACAGGGCCTCTTCCCAGCAGACCGGCAACGATATCTCAATCGGCGATATTTTTTAGGGCCATCGATAATACGGTGGCGGTGCTGTTGCAACTGGCGGAGTTATCCTGTCGCGCTTGGCTGGCAACTGTTCCACCTGAGCATCTCTTTTGCTATTAGCAAGCGCGTTTCACTAAATGTTCAACTTCGTGTATTGGGCACGCCGTTTACTCGCTTCTACGTGTACCTTAAGTGACCGGCCTCTCTCTCTCTCTCTCTCTCTCTCCATCTGCAAACGCGTCTATTCTCATTGTCGAGCATTAAGAACCAACAAAAACTGTCTCAGCCGCAGACGGGCAACGTGTTTTCTCGCAAAATACGGGAACACGTGACGGGGGCCCGCATTGTCGTACATTCACACGTGGATAATAAGATTTTGTCAAGTGACTAAGAAAGCCTCTCAGGCAGTCGCACCATCGACCGTGCTGTGCTGAATACGTCACTTTTCGTTAGATCACTGGAGTGAACAAGAGTTGGGCCCGCACATTGGATAGAAAGTGGAACACCTTGCAACGCCGAACCTTGGTTACTCCTGTCTTGCTGTGCAATAGTACCAGGTCTCCGCCCACTTTGAGAGAGTCAGTTACAGCGTCCGCGGCACGAGACAGTTCATCCTCTAACTATACTCCCAAAAAGAGTGGTCAGTCTTCAACTGCGCCAGTTGTTCCGTTCGAGAGTGACAGAGACAAAATTGGTAATCGGTTCTCTGCTGTTAAAAGACTGCCACTTTCATTGAATACCTAAACACGTTACTCCAGCGCGTCCTCCTTTCACCGTCATTCCACTCGAGTGGAATGACGCACAGCTTAACGCCATATTAAGCTCTGTACCAACGTTCACAAAAAGATTTTTCTGTGAACTTTGGTATAGAGCATGACATGACGTGGCGAGGTAAGTACTGCACTAACCGTGAAAAAGAGTCGGAACGCCTACCGAGTTATGTTAACACACACTGTAATAGAAGCCACTGTCGTCCGCGTATCACGCTTATGTGCCCGTCTCCCTTCGACGACGGGATCGAGTTTCAGCAACCAGTGTCGGCTCTCGCGTCCGCTTCGCTTTCACGGACCCGGCGGCCGCACGTCGATCACGGCACGTAGTATTTTTGGAAGCCATTGTATCCGCCCTTTCTGTACGCATGGGGCTCCCGTAGGTGACTTTGCGGAGCGTGCGCCAGTTTAACAAACGTCTTCGCGATTTCAGCTCAGTGAATCACCGCGTCGTACTATTTGGTTTACGAATACTTCGAGAGTGTTGTGATTAAATGTCGCACGAAACAAAACACCATGAAATAAAAACCGAAAGCACACACCAGACACAGTGTCAGCGTCTTTAGTCTTTCCACGCTGTCACGCTTTATCGTTCATACTCTGTTGCGTTGTGTAACATTTTGGACGAACGTTCTAAAATGCCGGTTTCAGAGGTCATACGGGTGTAGTTTTTATGTCTGTTTGGCTCGTGATTGTCGTATGTCTTGTAAGCCACTCACTCACTCACTCACTCACTCACTCACTCACTCACTCACTCACTCACTCACTCACTCACTCACTCACTCACTCACTCACTCACTCACTCACTCACTCACTCACTCACTCAATCAATCAATCAATCAATCAATCAATCAATCAATCAATCAATCAATCAATCAATCAATCAATCAATCAATCAATCAATCAATCAATCAATCAATCAATCAATCAATCAATCTCAGTGGCAAATGAGGAACATGTTTGTATTTAAATGTGGAGACCTCTGACATACTCGGAAACCAGATTTCTCGTAGTGCAGTTTCTTACCGATGGCGTCGAGATTAGTACTTCATAGAAAGTTCAGATGGCCCCTTATAATTCAACATGCAGAAAAGTGTCTGGAGGCTTTCAGTCAGCGTGCCATACTGTGTACTACGATATTATTGCACTTATTTATTTCTAAGGAGCGTATTTCGTGCCATACTGTGTACTACGATATCATTGCACTTATTTGTTTCTAAGGAGCGTATTTCGGAATTATAGCGAAAGAGAGATACGCATTATGGAGAAACGGACTTCTGAGTCAGCTTTCTTGATGGGCATGTTTGCTGGTAGCTGTCGTAGGCTTCTGTCGACTTGTAGCTTAAATTGCCGAGCTGCTACATCTCTATAGTGCTCTTGTTTGCGTCTACCTTTCATCTGTTTTTTCCCTCTTCGCTTTCTTTGTGATTTTTCCGTTTTCCTTTTGTGTGCCCTTCTTTGCCATTTGGGGCGCTCAGGCGCTGTGCCAATTTTGGAGGCACTTGCTAACTTGCCTCGATTCTCTTATTTGTTTTTCTCATTTAGAGAAGTAATGCAAGCGAATTCCTCTGCACAAGACTTATACCGAGCTTACGTAGAGTACGAACCCGGAGGAAGCACATGCACACTCACTTGATCTGGGGTAAAACAGAGCTGCACGTGGATTCGCCGTTTTCGACTTTTTCTTACGGGGCCGAATTTACAAAGCTTGATGTTCTTAAAAGTACTTCGCCATTGGCAGGCCGCCTTCATTAATGTTGCGTCCTACATCACGATCGATTAAAATCTTCTTTTAGGAACAATTCTAGCGATTTTTGTGAATACGGGCCCTAAGTTTTAATTTTGTTTACCTTCTGTATCGCTAAGCAAAAAGGAGCAGACGTCACAACTCTTGTGTGATAAAAACCTGTTAGTGTGTTCATTTTCATAATGATGAAAAAGAAAATGTTAACCTCCATGGTCGAAGCGAGGTTACTTAGTTGACGCACCGACACGTTCTATCTCAACGAAAGTTAACACACGCAGAGGTACACGCACAAACGCACGCCCGCCGTGGTGGCACGTGTATACACGGTATATGACGTTCTGTTGCTCAGCACGAGGTCGCGGATTCGGTTACCAGCTGATCAGTGCAGAATACAAAAACGTTCTTGTACTTAGATGTAGTTTCGCAATATGTCCTGCCGAAATTTGCGATGAGATTAATTGGAGTTTGTGTTAATAATACAAGAAAAAAATCTCTATCGCGAAGTTCGGGACAAAAATAAATGTAATACGCTTGTATTTTGTGACTGAGGTTTAGGAAGAATGTCGCGCAAATCTCAAGATTCTTGCTGAATGCACATGTCTTCAGCAATGAAGAGCTTCAACGCTGTCAGGGAACTTCGTCTGCTTACATGCAAATAAGTCACGAGCCTTCTGGAGCTCGAGTGCTGTCAATTGCCGATTGCATAAGCTGGATGCCTTGCTACGGCTACAACTGCCATCCAGCCTTTCTCGCGGCGAAACAACCTTTCTGCGCCGCTTGTGGCTGGGAGTGGAGTTCACGATCGCTTACTCCTATCGTATGGGAATGCCCGACAGCCCAATGTGCGACTATGTAGGTGCGAGGAAACCATCGAGCACCTATTGTGCCTACGACGTGCAACGCCTCTCTCTCAGAGCATCTTTAAACCCACTGGACTCGAGACCGTTCTCCGAGTCGAAGATACTCAGACCGTGACCACACTCTTCACTGACACAAAAAGCGATTCGTGCACTAGTACAATACTTGAAGCGCACCGGTTTAAAAGACCCCTTATAATGTCCCTGCGCATCATCCCACATGCTCTTAGTGCTCACTCTCTCCGTCTTTTCCTCTTTCTATTGCCCGTTTCCTCAACCCCTGTGTAGAGTAGCAAACCGGACGCTCGTCTGCTTGACCTCCCTGCCTTTCCTCTCCTTGCTTTCTCCCTCTCTCCACCCTGTCATTGGAATCTGTGCTTTAAAGTAGACAATTAAATGTCTAATCAGCTACTCGTCATCAAATGGTCCCTTATTTGTTGACTATCAAGCATTTATCGAGGCCCGTCCCCGCTTGTATTCCGACGCCACAAGAAAGACATTATTTCCGTTGGACTGTCTTAAACATTTTCGGATCTCCTCATTTGAAGCATCCGGTGTGATCATATTGTAACATACATGTTTGTGCAATACACAGGATCCTATGTGATCACATAGGCCGTATAGAATGAAACATATTGAATTTTTAAGCAAGACGCAGGTAACAGCACGACTACGGAAAGACGAATAAGCCGGGCCTATCATCGCATTGGTATTGTTCAGGCCTGGAAAGCAAGCCGGGATGCAAATTATATACAGACTAATAAGTCCGCGCGGTGATTCCTTTTTGCCAATTTTGTATTACGACCTGGTCATCGTGTGGCCAATTTATCACCTGCCGTTAACATCTCAACCGTCTATTCGAATGTCGATCGGCGCAAGTACTCGCTTTGAAAGACTTTAAATGATGTTCTTGTATTATACCGGCACTAAGCTCTGTAATTGCCGTTAATTAGCACAGTTTTTTACCTTTCTTTAATTTGTCGAACTAAAAGCTTGAACCTTTACTGCGTTGTGTTCACATTTGTGGCCGTCAGGATAGTGCATCAAAAGGAAACGCACTGACGGAAATAATGATATTGAAAATATGTCGCATACATTTTGAGACACTTCTTATTGGCCTTGTGCTGCAAGTTTGGAAAATATTTCTAAAGTGTTTTAGTAAAACGAGTGGGAAGGTAGACCAGAAAATGGCTGTGTCTTTGCTCTCTGGTTCAGTATGTTCTCATGTAACAGGTTTACTTCTTTATTTTTCGCATTGTTTTACATCAGAGGCATATTTTTCCAGTGAGCAGACAGGTGCTCTGCAAGCATGCTAGACCTGGAATAGTTGATGTTGTCATATATCTCACATTCCCGTAGAAAGTTATCACATGGAGTCCACAATCTATAAAAAATTGCCAAAACTCGCAAAAGAATCGAAAGTTATCAGTCTGTTCTGCAGCTGCATATGCTTTTCGCGAGTTTCAATATAAAACGCCTATTTCAGTAATAAACGAACAGCTGCAGTTCAGTGCTGCGTGTATGTCCTCATTTTTGTTTCTTTTTTAGTGTGTGCATGTTTTTTTCTCAAATGCTCAGCTTAACAATATCATTGAACTACTAGACCGTCAGTACGTGTTAAGCGCTTTTCACGCTTCTGAAGATGCAAAAAATTTGGTCGAGCTAAAATTCTCGCGCGCTTCTCAGGATCTTAAACATTTACAACGAAGCTGTATATGGCTAGCCGATTCGTCCGTCCGTACGTCTGTCGCCTGTACGCCGAAAACTCCGGCGCAACCTCATGCGCATGCGCGAAAAAATAAAAAGAGGAAGGGATGCGCGCAATTGGCTGCGCCAGTAGCGACGTCGTTGCCCTCCGTCGCAGCCGAGCGCACGCGCAGCAGTTTCTCTCCGGCTCCGAAATGGTTAGGCCACGCGTCGTACGTACTCCCCAGGAGTAGGCAGCTTTCGATCGGCAACGCCGCGAGCAGAACCGCGAACGAGCTCGTCTACGCCGTGCCGATGCTGCAGCCCGGCCACAAGAACAGGCTCGAGCAGCTGACCACAAGCAGCAACTGCGTACCGAGGAACCGGCAGCCTACCAAGCCGTCGTTTAATGAACCGTCAGAATGAACCTAGTGATAAACACCGGGGCCGCACGTTTCAGCTTCGCTGGTTGACAACATATATGGAGTGCTTGGGCGGTGATTTTTTTTCTTTATACAACACTAATCCGTTCGAAACTGGAATATGCCGCCTCTGTCTGGGACTCTTTTACATGACAGTCGAATTCATTCACTCGAAATGGTCGAGGATAACCCGACGCGTTTCATCATGTCTAACTATATGCTCGAACTGCAAGTGTCACTGATATAAAATCTAGCCTTCAACTGCCGTCACTCGCCCTCTCGTTCTTGCTTTTTTTCATCTCACATTCTCAGATTTTACCATCATTCACTACGAAAGGAATTGATTTCTGCTCTCCAGTATGTCCCATCCTGCATTGACCACGGATATGACGTGGCGATCGCTTTCTGTAGGACTTCCATTTTACGCAACTGATTCTTTCCAAGGACTTCTGAACTGTATAACCACCTTCCTTGCGTTCATTGCTGATATATCAGGCCAGCAAGTTTTCAAGAACACTTTAACTAAGACTAACTAATAGTTAAAATTTTCCTTTATCCGTTCTTTGTTGTTCCATCTTGTTTTTGTTTTTACCAGGGGTATGCACTTTACCGGATTTACATTATTTGTTTCAGTGTTTGTGTTTTGTTATAATTTAATGTATTTTAGTGTGGTGTCCTTTTTGTTTATATATGTATCTTTTTTTGATGTGTTCCTTGTGACCACTCCCATCTGTAATGCTTCGGCCCTGAGGGTGCAATAAATGAAGTTATCATTATTTGGTTATCGACTTGCCATGCGTACTCGTAGACGCGAAAGATGATGTTACCGAAATTTGTGTAAGCAGTGTTTCTTGATATCAGCGTTTATTGACATCAGATGTTACGAGCGTGTTCTGCCTTGAATTATTAGGTGTGCTATCCTGCTCAATACGAGTTGCAACACGGGACGAGCCCGTGAGCCAAGGAACTCTAAGACGGCACGGCAGCGCCGACATGACGTACAAAAAATCCGTAAATTAAACGCCGTTCCTAACACGCCGCACCCCTACTTATGTAGCAAGTGTGTACATCTTCCATTTTATTTAAGCGTAATAAATAGTGTCCAAAGCGTTTCAACTTGTATTGAGAGCGATAGTAGGAGACGTTTTACTTAACTTTATAGCATCAGAAAGCCCCTGGCGGAACGCTATGCAGTATTCTAGGAATATTCTCGGCGTTGCTTCTCGAAGGTTTCAGTACGCGGTTTCGAGTATCGTTGACACACTCGCTAAATTTGCGATCCTAAACGATTTGGAACACCTTTAGCAATTTTGCCAGCCTGACCACTTTTCATTGTAGAAGTAAACGCGAAGGTATACAGATTTCTATGCTTAGAAATTGTTTATCGAAGGAGCCGTTAGGGAAAAAAAAATATGCACCTCACTGCATGCGAGGGTTGCATGTGTATACGGCTGGGAGAACGCCAATGGTGCACCGTGCTTCTTGAAATAAGTATCGGCAAGTGACTGCCAAAGAAAACCGAAGAAAATAAACTGAAGGAGTGCTTTTGAACAACCAAATGGCAATAGTATAACAAAGAAGGATAACCAGCGAAGCTTTACGGGGATTGCTATATTGACAACTACATTGATATATATGGTTATCGCTAGATTGATTGAATAAAGACACATACACCTAACCTCGTGGTTTTTATCGTCTTTATTTTGTTTCATTTGTTACCACAGTGACCAATAGCTTTGTGGTCGCTGTGGTACACCGCGATCGGTTGTACTGCTACGCTAGACACATTCTTGCCAAAGGCTAAATCTGTAGACGACGGGTGATGCGTGGTCAGCACATTGACGTCCGTGGAACATTCAATTCCAAACCGTTCCAACAGTAAGGATATACAATCCACTTACCGTCGAGGCGCGCTAGGTCAACGTTAAGAGGAAGCTTTAGCTCGGGCCCAACTCCGACGCGGCCTATTCATATACATGTAAAACGCAAAAACGTTTTTCTGAGATAACCCCAGGACCAATTTTAATGAAATTTGTTGCATTTCAGAGAAAAAAGTTAAATTCTAGTGACTGTCTGAAGCGGAATTTCGATGTATGTCCTGAATTTTCTTAAATATATTTTCAAATATTCGACCGTCCGAAAAAAATAGAAGCACGAAGTTTACAAATTCAAAGCTCGCCATCAAGAACAGATACCGTGGCTCTGTAAACGGCATCCATTAGCTCATTCAAAGCGGACAAATTCGATATGTCATTTTACATGTTACGTGAATTTGTTACGTTGGTTACAAAGGTTCTGCTAAAGCTATATTTCCATATCACTATTTTTTTTTTCATTTTCATATGTAATATATCAATTTTGTCCGCTTTAGATGTACTATTAGATGCGATTCCCAGAATGGTATTATTATTTTTGTTTGTTGAGTTACAGAGTTGTAAACTTGATAGTTTCGTTTTTTTGAGAAGTTTCGATTTTAGCCAATTTTTAATAAACAATTGACGACCTAACTCAAAAATTCGATACCAACAGTCACTAGATTTTAAGTTTTTCTTTTAAATGCAACAAACCTCGTCAAATTTGGTGCAGTTGTTGCCGAGAAAGACGAATTCTCCTTTTACATGTATTTAGATAGGAGCACCCGAGCTAAAGCTTCCTCTTAATATCGACGATTGGTGGGTACACTATTGCGTTTTGTTATACTTTTCGACCCTCCAATGGGAGCGAATCAAGGAGAGCCGCCATCCCACATTCTATATATGGCACCACCGCGACTTGTTTTTTCAACATCGCGGACACATTTTTTTCCGTATCCTAGCCATAGACAGCTTCCCTGTTAAAAAAAAAAGAAAAAAAAAGAAGTGAAGGCGGGGGGGGGGGGGGGGGGGGGGCGGTGGAGTGGAGAAAATAATTGCTGGTCGACATATGGTCCCCGGTTATAATCCTCAGAAGCGATCGTCGGATAGGCGTTTCTTTGTGCAGGCTTTGCTCCCAGCCGCTTAACGCGGATTATACATTAGAGACCACAACCACGCACAGAAGGCGAAAAAAGAAACGCAATGATAGAAAAGAACATAGCGCAAGAGAAAGTTATAACTGCAGGCAAATTTGCAAGGACAATTCCAAGGCCCCATTGCCTTACTTGCGCTGCAGGCAAAAGAAAAAAACGACGACGTTCTACTCCCAAGCACACTAAGTGCGCTCCCCTCATAACCTCACATTTACCTATACTGCACAGCATGCACAACTCATACCTGAAAGAAAGAGAGAGAAAGAGAAAAAAAGAAACGCAATGAATGAATATGCTTAGCCGTTGAGTGATGAGAGTCGCCACAGCAGGCCTGTAATCCGCTGAGGCGCGCGTATAATACGTATATACATATGCCGCGACCTGTAAAATGCGCGCCATTCACACACGCATACCGGATGGCTAGTGCGTTGCCTGACACAGCCTACAGCTACCGAGTTGAGCGAAGGACTGAGAAAAAACAAAGAAACGAAGAAAGAAGTATGTGCCCGCAGAATGTCATAGGTCCTTTGCGTGGCTGCTTTCTTCAAACGAGGTTACAGACCGTCTACGAAACACAAAGCCAGCATCGTCGATTGTTTCTGTGCCTGCCCCCGGCTCCCACGTGTGTGCCTGTCGCTGTAAACGATCGACGTCCGTGGCGTGCATCTTGCTTAGTTTTGTTATTAGCCAGGTCCCGGAAGCTCTGCGGCTGGACTACGGCGTGCGCCGCGAATTATTATTATGATTGTTTGTTTTGAAAACATAAGCACATATGGCGGGAAAGGGAAAGCGAGGAGCAGGCTGGCATCTGCCACTGGAAGGGGCACAGCGCCCACCTACTCTTGCGAGAGGAGGAGACAGAGACGTACAAATGGAAGATAGGAAGAAGGAGAGGAAGGAGGAAAGAAAGGAACGATTGTTGGACTGACGCACGTACTTTTGTGTCGAAATCGATTTTTGACCTCTTGTTGCAGCACCACGGCAGTGTGATTCGACGATCGCGTGAAACGAATAAAAAAAGGACTGCAGGCATGTTTAGCGAAATGAACTTTGGGTCATTCTTGAAGTAAGGAAAGAAGTGCCCTAGGCAGAGATAGAAATGGACACTCAGGGCTCAGTGCAAGCGTCTCTGAGCGAAAGCGTCAATAGGAGAAAGATGCAAGGATAAAATGCAGCCCTAAAATATTAGCACTGAGCAGGCTCACTTATTCGCTTTAAGGTGCGTTTTATGGCAACACAATTAGGAGCAGTTCTTTAGAAATAGCGCAACGACAGCGGAGCTGTATAATGTCTTTTTAGTGCTGACATGTGTGTCGACCTGTTGCATAACTCTGTCGCACGTTCCTCAGCGTTTCTCATAGTCGCCTCAAATTATTGATGAAGTCGTACATGAATTGGGCTGAACTCAATACGGACTGAAGCCGAAAATCGAGCTTTGCCACACTTCCTATCTAAGGAGTCTGCATCAAAGCTTCCAATGGAGCTTCCATACTGTGGACTTTGCTGCATATTGCTTTCCTTTCATTACTCCAACCACTATTCTTGTCATGCGTGTACCACCACTCTCCTCTTCTTCTTTCTTGTTTTATTTCTCTAATTTCATTCGTAATGCTTCCACAACCATTTCCTTATACAATACACGTTTTTCGATTCAATTCAATTCAATTTAATTCATTCCGTAGCGACAGAAGGGCGTCGTGCGAGAAGTACAAGGTTCATTAATCATAGCCTGCACTTCATGGTTTCAGTTAAACAAGCAAACAAAAATGTATACCCTTTGCATTGTCTAAGCATCTATGACATTGTGCTACTATACAAGGTCGCTGTTCGATTCCAGGGCCCGCAGTTGGCGCTACAGTGAATGTTACAGCGAACGAGATAGGGACTGCTGTATTATTACAGGAAGCAGTAGCTAGCAGCAGTCAGTAGGTGCTTAATTAAACTGCAGCACTTGCAGTATTGTATTTGTATGTCTTTGTTTGTTTGTTTCTTTCTTTCTTTCTTTCTTTCTTTCTTTCTTTCTGTCTTTCTTTCTTTCTTTCTTTCTTTCTTTCTTTCTTTCTTTCTTTCTTTCTTTCTTTCTTTCTTTCTTTCGTTCGTTCTTTCTTTCTTTCATATATGACGGAAACGGAACAAACAGAAAGGGAATAGGACATGCACATTCGCCCGTTCAAGCTGCCTCGAATGTGTACCAACTGGCCAAGTTTTCTACACTACGGCAGTCATGGGAGTCAACTGTCCCTGTAAGAATGTGTTGCCTATGCTCATCGAGCTAACAGAGGGCGGAGTAGGCCGATATTTTTTTACTCTGACAGGGCGCGCACATCTAGGTATATGCATAGAACGCAGCCGACGACAGCGGGGAGCTTTCTCGAAATGCCGTCATTGGCGCCGCGTGATTCACTGCCGTCGTTACGGGGATGTACCCGCAGGTGAGCAATGCCGCCGCGTCTCTCTGAGCGCGCCGCAAAGCGGGCGAGCACGTTGTCGGGCAACGCTCGGAAATCAATCCGGTACACGTGCGGCTCGGTGGACGTGAGCGCGGGTATCGGTGTTGCGGAAGTCACGGATCATCGAGTTTTACAGATGCTACGGCTGCTCTTCAGGAACGCAGTGAAATCGTAACATGACGAACCCTGATGAAGCGAATTGTCCTCTGTATCGAACACGCCTAACTTCCTGCACGATAATGGCTTAAAATAATTTCCTGATGACGAATTGAACGTAGGATGTATCAAATTTGGGGCGTCCGCTGCCAGCGCCATAAAGCCAGTTGCACGCCGCGAACGCAGCGTTCAGGTGAGGCATTTGTTTTATTGTTTTTTCGTAATTTAAAAAACCCACGTGACCACCTTGTTATGGCATACTTAACCCAGAGAAAATTGGTGCCGCGTCATGAAAAGTGCCGCTTGTAATAAGGGGGTACTGCGCTATTAAACACGAGGACAACAGAAGTAGCACTTCCACCAATTAGTCCAATTTGCCGCTCTAATGAAAATTGCCGCTGTCGAAAACAGGTTTGACAAAAATTACTGTCTGTTATGCGTAGTTTTGTTATTTTCCTTTCCTCTTTCCTCCCATCCTTCCTATCTTCCATTTCTGTGTTGCTGTCACCTCCCTTCTGAAGAGTAGGCAGGCGTTGTGCCCCTTCCGCTGGCAGTTGCGAGCGTGCTCCTCACTTTCCCTTTTCTGTTAATTGTACATATGTGTTCAAAACAAATAATAGTAATAATTTTCAATGAAAGGCTTGCTTTCTTTTTTCTTCTCTCCACTACAGAGAACGAATCCGTATTGAATGAACTCATCGCAAAACTTTGTCTAAGTTTGTTACAGGTGAGTTTGAGTATATCGAATTACCTTATACAGGATCTCTCAGCTAACGTTAGCCAAGCTCTTCAACGAAAAAAAAAAGTATATATCAGAAGAACACAGTGCAATATAAGATTTTAATGCCTACAGTGTTTGGTCTTCAGGCCTCTGACAACCCAACACTGTAAATTTTGTATTTGTACCTATAGCACCGTGTTTTTTAAATCTCTTTTTTTTTCCGTTGCAAAGCTTGGCTAACATTAGCTGGGACACATAAAATATCTAACTCTATTTAGCACATAAGATTCTTCGTTTTAACCGGCTCTCACTAGTGGTACTACGTCTGCCGCTTTGTTACGTTTAATAATAATTTGTAATATATACCTGCGTAACCATGCGTAACTTCGCATTTTCTCAATACACACTTCTGCAAATTTGTGTTCAAGAAAGGTACCATAGGTACATTTACCCCTATAACCTCATGGTTCTGAGGTCCCACATTCATATACTTGGTTGTAATTTATTTCCCGCATTAAGAGATTGATTGATTGATTGATTGATTGATTGGTTGATTGATAAATTGATTTATTTATTGACTTATTCATTTATTAATATATAGAAAAGTGAAAAGATAGGCTTCGTTAAAGCAGGCTATCCCAAAATTACATATTTGTCACTCAGGCAAGAATAAGAAACGGAAAATCGAAAAAGAACATCAACGATCACTACAGTAGAAACACGAACACGTTACAAGCCCGGGGGCACTGCCTCTATGGACACCAGCATCAAAAGCACAGTCCAGTACCTGGGATGGTCCCCCATCACACAAGGGTGAAATATAGTCCACATGAGTCACGCTCACATTTAGTCACGCATTCGTAAGTGACAACCACATGTATTGGGGTTTATAATTGTTTGTCAGCTGAGATAAAGTGCCAAATATGACCTTTAATAAGCGGCCTTATGTTCCAAAATCACAGTCGAACAATCTGCGTTGTTTAACAAGGAGGAAAAAGTAGGAAGAACAATAACACTAACGCGCTCCAGACTGATTGTCTGTAAGGTCAGCAATATTGTTTAACTGCCAGTAAAAGAGTTAAAACAAAGTTGTCCTTACAGAATACCTCAGCCCTAATGCCCATTTGGCTTTGTTGTTTGTTTGCTGCTATTTTATCACTCTTGTCTAAGTTTGTTTCTTGTCATTTAATAATCATTGTTGTGAGACTTTGTAATTCTGCTATCTTCGCGCGATACGCACATCCTCAAAAAATTTATCATTACTGCGACAAACTTAATCCCTTATATTTTTGGTTCATTCGGAAATTCGATTTAACTAAATCACAACTTTTCTCTGTATTGTCTTGTTGAAATAATTTAGTTGTGAGAGAGAGATACGAACGCCTTGGCCCACTTTCCAACTTCCTTTTTGTTTGTTTTAAAAAGATGAATTGATATTATTGGGTGTCTGTATAATGAACTGAAAAGGCTAACTTAAAGACATTATTCAGTGAGACGTAATTTTGGCGTACATACCCCGTAAAATTGCGGAGGGAACTTGTAGGAAACAGGTGAAATCAAACTGCAGCAACTCGTCACACGTTTAGAAACAAGCATTTGTGCTCGGGATGCCCGCATCTCTCCACTGAAAGGATACCATGAGAAGCCAACACAGACAACAAGGACAACATAGGGCCAACACTCCCAACGTTAGTTCTAGTAATAACACATAAATACCTAAGAACTTGTATGGGGAAACGGCGCCGCAGTAGCTCAATTGATTAGAGCACTGCACGCGTAATACGAAGACGTGGGATCGTTCCCCACCTGCGGCAAGTTGTTCTTCCATCCACCTTCATTGCCATTAATTTATCATTTCTTTAATTCAATTAGTAAGTACAAGTAATTTCCCCTATGCTTTCCTTGGTGTCTTTGTTTGTGATTAATGTATGATTAATAAAAATCGGGCCCCTCGGTTAACCCCCTTTCATCTCGTCCTACTGAAAGGAGTGATTCAAGCACTCTGTGTGAATATTAGTGCCAGGAAACAAGATTATATATGTGCCGAATTTAACGAGAAGCGGTAGACATACTGTATTACAAACCATACATTTATGTTAGGGGGTCTCATCCTAAGGAGACTATAATGATTTTATGCATTTACCTGTATCACGCGCGGGGTTACTGGCAGGGCTGCCATTAAACTGCGGTAATGCTTGGCAAGAAGCAACATATTATGAACAGATACAAGTTCTCGCGTTCTGCCATATTGAATGACAAATACTTGTGTCACGGTACGCAGATCTATGCATTTCTATGCAGTAGCGGTAAACGGATGCAAAAAAAGAAAAAAAAATATATGCGAAGAACAAAGCTCTGGGTATTTGTAGCATCTGAAATAGCCTAATTACGTCTAGTTAAATGAACCGAGAAAATTGTTTAACCTGAACATCATGTATATAAATAATAGTGAGGTTTAATAGCCTTATCATGGAAAATTATTAAGTTAACTTCACATACCGCATGTATTGGACAAAGAGAATTGGAGATTAAACAAAAAATATCGGCGATGTAAACAGGAGCCATCAAGACGCAATAACGGAACCAGAAGGGAAAGTACATATAATCAGAATTGTCTGCAAATAAAACGTTATCGATGTTATGACATCGACATACTTGCATTTACACACTGAAATCGAATTTCTCGTTCTGAACAGCTGTTTCGCAGGAGTATAGGCGTTTAAAGCGTTCCATGCGCTGCGCCACCACACAGAAATGTACTTATATAGGGTAAAGTAAGACTGTCAAAAACTATACGTTTGTAGATTAATGAATCACTGATAGTATAAATGACCGCTTCAGCTAATACCAGAGAGTAGATTATAGCTATTGTTGTTGAATATGCACGCGTAGGAATGTGCGTGTATCTGCCCTTCCTTGTGATCAGCCGTGGTTGAACAAGGTGTCTCTCATGCTCCAGCCGAGTTTTGACGACTTCGTGCTGTTTGGAATGCTCACCGATATGTGACGCTTGCTTTTTTTTTCTGTGCGACACGAACGAGAGCAACGTATAACACATTCATTGTACATAAATTACCGACGACAAATTGACTTCTGTACTTCTCCGATGCGTGTATCGGTAGGTGCGATGCGCCAGCAACGACACGAATCTAAAAAAAAAAAAAAGATTTCACTTTTCGTGCGTCACATATACGGTCAGGATCCACAAAAGAACGCCGGCGGATTGCATGCAGGATCTAGCGTGGGAGCGGCAGTTCGCTTACCACCAACTGCAGTGCGCGGGCCGGTACGAGAAGCAGACGAGCCCAAACCAGACCGCAAGCAGAGGGCCCGGTCTCACGCCCATGCCGTTGTGTCCGTCCCGGGGTCACACACCTCACACCGTCGTCCTCTCGCGGGCGTTTGCGTCAAGTTTCCGCTGCTGCCGGGTTTGCGACGCGGACCCCGAATTCACCAGACACATCCATAGCCGAAAGTAATTGCGGAACGGTGCCCGGACCGCACGTCGATGGCGCACCCGAAAACCGCGTCGTCGTCTGCGAGCCGCCGTAGCAGACGCGCGCGCGCGCTGTTCGTCTGCTTCAGCCCGCCCACCAATGGAGGTTGGGGCGAGAGGGCGCTGCCGCTCCCCCCTTTCACCAATCGCGTCACGAGGCGGCCGATTTGTGTTTTCCCCCCACACCACCTCCACGACATTGTTTTCTTTTTTCATGTTTTGTTCTTGTTGCACGGCTTAAACAGAGTTTAGGGGTGAGAGTGTGCCCATACACGAGGGCTGCCGCTGGCTGCCCACAATTCGTACTTTTTTTCTTCTTTCAAGCATTACTCCAACGAAAGCAAAAGTATACGTACCCGCACTGGATGGGGAGAGATGCAGGGAACCAGCACGGGCAGCTTTCGAAGTTTCTCGTGTTACATAACGCGGAATCCGGGCTTACGCAACCGTCTAAAAGCGAAGGGTTTCTTGCGAGTCATATCAATTAACGTGGTGTGGATCTCTTGCAAAGTGCTGGAAGCTTATAAAGTTGCCGCTATCACTTATTACTTTTCTTTTGCGAGTTTGGTGTCCCTCGGAAGTGAACACCGTTATTTTCTTTTCACGTTGTGGCTGGTACCATGTGCACAAAATTATGACGTCTTATCTTTCCACATACGATGCGAATGGTTTCCTGTATTGCGCAAGTTTCATTAAAGCATTAGGACAAAGTGTGACTCAGCACATTCTTGTTTCGTGGGACTATCAAACAACAACGCCCGCCAGCAAGCTGCTCGCATTGCACAGGATTCGCTAGCACGAAAATATTCTGAGTTATCTTCGCATTTACCTTGATGCCAACTGTGAATTTCATTTGAGCAGCTCCTTAGGACACCTATGACTTAGAATGGTTTGGGCGCGAGCTTGTTGGCACAAATAATGCATTTTTAAGCAGTGCCAAAAAACGCGCGGACAACGAAGTGCACAGGACCAGCGCTGGCCCTGTGCTCTTTCTTGACCATGTGTTTTTTGACGCTGCTTAAAAATATACACCTATGATGGGGCATCGATTGTAGGCAGGACGAGATAATGCGGGGAAAGCACGCCCCAACTGTGCAGCGAATTTTTATTTCTTTTGTGCCTAATGCCCTAGCTCAAATTATATTTACGACATCGTAAGCTAAAATTTTTGTGCGCAAAATAAATAAAGAAACTGAAAAAGAAAATCGACTGTTCTTCATCTACGTATTTGCACTTGCCATCCCATATTGCTGGAACGTTAAAACAGAAGTGTTACTCAGTGCTCTCCAGGTATTACGCTGTAAAGGAAAACGTGAACGATGGCCTTCACAAGGGCTTCAGTAATGTTGATCGGCAAAGTCATATAAAGGGTTTGAGATTTATTTTCGTAGTATATGTTTTATAGGGTGTGAAATAGATCCTGTGTGTTTCACAGGGATTTACGTAGGCGTGGTTTCATAGAATATGTCGGGTGTAGAAATATATATCACAGTCCATTGATGAAGAGAGGTGGTCTGTGGGTGTCTGCCAAATGTGGTTAAAGAGTGTTTTCGGAGGTTGGACGTTGTTCGAGATGCTTTTAGAGCACTGTACTATGATTGTAGCTACGATTGTAGATATTGTAGCAGATTGTTGCTACGACTACAGCTATCACCGGCAGGCCTCGATACTTGCGAATGATTGTACTGACAGCGCTGGGCGGGGATTCTGACTTTGTTGGGCATGTTTGGAAACGACGCTACCGATTGATCTATGATGTATACATAATCCCAGAGCTTGTGCTTTACTAGCTAGTGCGGCCGAACGAAGAAAAAATCCTGTCGAAGTCGGGGAACTATGAGGCGGTGAATAACAGGCGGATGAAATTGGCTGCTATTCCGGACACCGTATTGCTTACATGCAAAATTACTACACGCGTGCTGCGCGGAATGACGTCGAGTAGTCCGAATACTCAGGAAATGACGATAATATAGTTGATTTTTTCCTTGCTCGACTATTACGTGGCGCATCATTACTTTCATCAAAACATCTAATCAGAAACCTGGGTCCAAAGGGCAAGGCACTGCTGACTAATGCCATAGAGCAAGTGATAAAAATGAACAAAATTCCAGTTGGATGGCGAGAATGCAAAATGAACCTCGCCTACGAAGCCAAAGGTGATGAGGATAGGACGAGCTCGTACAGGCCATATACAGTAACATTAGTGATACACTAATGTTACTGATAGCAACGAAGCGACAAATTTAGGCCTTACAGTTTAGCACATCTACATCAGAGATTATGATCTCTAATGAAAGGCGAGTAATTGCGGGGTGTCATTTCAACAGCAAGTCATACCCATAGTCAAGCAATATAAATACCTCGGCGTATTCTAAACGAAGGAAAGACTTACTCTAGCACACACCAATATAATCGAAAAGGGACGCGTAATGCAGCAATAATGAAACATAGAACAATTCGGGGCCACAATAAGCATGAGGTGGCACGTGGAATCTGGACAGGAGCAATGGTGCCAGCGCTAACGCTCGCAAATGCCATTCTGTGCAATTCTGGAAGTTAACCAAAAATTGGTAGACCGGTTGGCTTTGGGAGCCCACGGTAAAACCACAAATGGGGTAGTGTAGGGTGACATATGTTGAGCCTCCTTTGAAGTCAAAAAAGCGCAGAGCAAAATTAGTTTTGAAGAAAGGCTAAGGAACATGGGTGCAAATAAGTAGGTGGCTAAGGTGCGCAAGTATCTGTACCTGAATTGCGTGAACACAGAATGGAGGATGAGTTCATGAAAGCTGGCAACGAAGCACAGGCTAATAAACAGTGCATATGGACAATTTAAATTCTTCAAAAAGAAAGCGAGAGAAACAGAGACTGCACATTTGGTTTGAAGGATTGGAACGAAGAAGTCCATGGAAATTTACAACAACCAATAAATCAGTAGAGATAATCTGTGCGATAACACAGAGGGCAGTGGCTTGCGCGAGCTGGCAGCATGAGGATAAAAAAATATCGCAGCTTTTCCCGAAAGGTGAAGCATCGATTGCGATAAAAAATTAGCCATACGAAGTAAGGATAGTACTTTTATCGGCCGTATCAACTTGTAAACACTCGCTTGCTAACTAAATTAACAAACATGGTGTCAGCACGCACCAAAAATATGAACACATCACACTCGATGACCGCGGACACTCGCTATCAAAACGCTGGCGTGAGGAAACGCGGCAGCAGCAGCGAGCGAAGTGATCTTCCTGCTGTCTATCGCTTCAATACCATGTTAGCGCCAAGAGCACAAAGCACGCCCAAAGTACGAGCGGCCGACGCCCCTAGACTCTGCTCCCAACGCAGATCACTCTCAAGGTACGACTGCGTGACAGCGCGCAGCTGTCACATGCGCAGTTGCAGCCGGAGTACAACGCCTCCCCTCCTCCCCCCCCTCCCCCCCCCCCCCCCCCCGCTGTGGCTCGCAACGTTGATTGCCTCCACGGAAGACGGCGCGCTTCCTCTATTCTTCCATCCCTTTCGCGTGGTCGAGATTGAGCCGCAATCGTGGTCTGCCTTCGCAGGCTTTCACTCGTACAAACAGCGTATGGCGCGCGGCGACAGTCTCATCGCCCTTGTACTTTATAAGGAACCTCACGGCGACGGCGACGGCAGAAATCCGTTTGGAGTGTCCACTTAAGAGGGAGGAAGCTTTAGCTCGGGCCCAACTCCGACGAGACCTATTCAAATACACGTAAAACACGAAAACGCTTTTCTGAGATAAGCGTTTTTTTTTCTGAGAGCGTTGTCAGAGCACTCCAATGGTTGCTTAAAACGACGACGTTAGGCCTCATGTTAACCGTGTTAGGCCTCATGCGCTCTTGCGCAAGTGACGCTCCTCACTGAGTCGCTAATTTACCGTGTGGCCACTTTTTATATATATATATATATATATATATATATATATATCAACAAACACTGACACCAAGGACCACATAGGGGAACTTACTTGTGCTTAATAAATGAAGTTCAAGAAACGATAAATTAATGGAAATATAAAGTGGATGAAAAAACAACTTGCCGCGGGTGGAAACCGTCATGTGTACTAGGACACATAAGTACCTAGAAAGTGGATGGGAAAACGGCGCCGCGGTAACTCAATTGGTAGAGCATCGCACGCGAAATGCGAAGGTTGTGGGTTCGGTTCCCACCTGCGGCAAGTTGTTTTTTCATCCACTTCAACTTCCATTAATTTATCGTATCTTTATTTCATTCATTAAGTACAAGTAATTTCCCCTATGTTGTCCTTGGTGTTAGTGTTTGTTGGCTTCTTATGATATGACTAATAAAAATCGGGCCCCTCGGTTAACCGAGGGGCCCGGGTTCTTATTGATTATATATATATATAGTTGCCACACGGTAAATTAGCGACTCAGTGCGGAGCGTCCCTTGCGCAAGAGCGCACGAGGCCTAACACGGTTCACTGCTGGGCTCATTGGTAATGCATTGTGAACACTGCGCTGAGCGGCAAAATTTTTCTTGCAGGGCAAGACAGGCAAGGCGTCTTCGAAACATGCAAAGAATGTCGTGACCGCGCGCTAGTTGCGTGGGCGAGACTTAATCGCTCTGCGGCGTGCCGAGCGAGGAAACTGACATTTGTCAACGGGGCCGGATATTCGCGGCAGCAGAGTGTATACAGAAAGATACAGACTCTAAGAAGTGCCACAAAATTGGAGAACTGCTCTTTTTAAGGCGCCTCGCCCATGGCAATGCTACTTGTACATCTCTTTGTTACTTTCATTGTACCTGTAGACATTGTACCATTGTACACTGGCCTGAGCTTCTGCAGTCACCTATAGTTCTGTTCAGAAATCAAACAGCCCTAATTTTTTTCACAGTTTGATTTGTTCAGAATATACATTTCGCGCTAAAAGAAATGCGCTGCCACCGAAATGCTTTGTCGCCCTGTTTTGTATACTTCAAGTATCGATGAAATATCCTCACCAAAAGCCCACCGATTCCCAGTGGGACAAGTACGGTAGTCTTGGAGAGTATGCAATGTGGTGGATGAGTGGTTTAATTGAAGGATAACACTCCGGTAACTCTGCAACGAAGTTTCCTGCGGTGTCCTACTCACCATAGGTGAAGAGCTGACACTACCGTAGGGCGGCCCTAGGGCCTGTCTCACTGTTAATCAGCGTGCCGCTTACCTCTGTTGGAGTTTCGGTTTCGATAGCAAATCTTCAGCTTCAGGGTTCACTTCGGACGTTGGAATATCCGATTGTATTTCACCTCCATCCCTTATTGGTTATATTCAGCATGCTGTATTCACAACTGTATTACACTTTCCTACCTATTTCCCATTTATGTGTGCATAGTCTCTATGAGGCTACGATGTAATTGATCAAACAAAATAACATATATATGAGCAGCTTTTGATGACATGTATATTTGTTGTAATGAGGACATTTATGTATAATTAGTTTGATCACTGAGTAATATTGTAGAAAACAAGGCCACCAGCCTACACACCTATAAGGGCAACAAAGGTGGTGTAGCTTTCGCTTGAAGACGCTGGATGACGCCCTTTGGTATGTCTTGAAAACCTGCCAGGGCCTGCTGCATCCAGGCGCGAAGGTGCTGAAACAAACGAAATCATTTCTGAATCTGTTTTTACATATATTCATTCTAAGAAGTGTTGCGCTGCTCTTGACATATTTTGAAACTTACATGTTGTTACAGCGAGATTAGAAACTCTTTGCTGTATTGACTTAATATCTGTGCTCTGCAAGGCATCCTAAAGCATTGCTTTTCTTTGTATAGTTACGAGTAGCACAATGAGAAGATGCACCCTTACACATGCTACGAGCCATTTTCATGAAATTATAAATTTCAAGCTTGGAATATCTTTATGATCGATTGGTCAGTGCACATTGCGCCACAAACATCTTCTGCATCCTGTGATGTTATCCGCAGGCGCCAGTTAGCTTTAACATTCGGGGGAAAGAAACGCACTTGTTCCACTGTCATCTAATTCTCAGAGAAAACTAAGCACCGAAGAAGTGAGAAAGTTGGTGCGGATCCATTACTCACCTGCCGTGGTTGCTTAGCGGCTGTGGTGTTGGGCTGCTAAGCACGAGGTTGCGGGATCGAATCCTGGCCGCTGCCGCCGCATTTCGATGGGGGGCGAAATAAAAAAAACACCCGTATACTTATATTTAGGTGCACGTTAAAGAAAGCGAGGTGGTCCTACTTATCCCGGGGTCCACCACTACGGCGTGCCTCATAATCAGATCGGGGTTTCGGCATGTAAAACCCTATAATTTTTGCGGTTCATTATTTGTAGCAGTGTTTCTAAGAGCCGCGATAGGGAAACAGCTGCACTGTGGCTTGTCTACGCATTATATCTTATTCGCTGTCTGTCGCAATTTTCCGAGCGCAACAAAAATCTTTGAGCGAACATGCAGCGAGTCATGTCGAAATGGCTCTCCCGCAGGCGGCAAGCGCGCATACTCCTTCTAGGCTGGGGTAGGCACGTTTTCGTAAAAGGATGCCGAATGCGCATTGCTCTTTAGAAACTGCGCTTCATAAAGTGCGTATGTGATACTGCCAGCAGATGAGCAACAGGTTACAGTATCTGTACTTTGAACCGTAGCTATCATGGACGAGTGTCATGAGGTTAAGCTTCGAAAGTAATGTACACGCGTTTCCGAAAATGACGGAAGCGTAAACAGAGTGAGTGACCACTGACCGAGGCAGAAAGCGCCACGGTGTCCGTGCTATATAGACGTCCACAAGACACTCACCCGTAGTTGTATATCGCAGTGGCTATGGCGTTGCGCTGCTGAGCTCGAGGTCGTGGCTTCGATCGCGGCCGCGGCGGGCCGCATTTCGACTCCGTACTCCGAACGCTCATGTACTTAGATTTAGGGGCGCGTTAAAGAACGCCAGGTAGTCGAAATTAATCCGGAGTCCCCCGCTACGGCGTATACCTCATAAGTTTCTTGTCCTTTGTTACGATTTATTCGTTTTTTTTAAATACCTATGTGAAAAGGAGTAGCCGGTGCCAATTAAAGGCGACATCATCTCCTAAATACCATATAATAAAAAAAAATATCGCGGCTTTGGCACGTAACACCCCAGAATTTAATAGTAACAGGACGCTCGCCATGTTTTTCTTGCAGCTCGACTTCTCGTTAGTTTTGCGAATCAGGCATGACATAACACAATAACAATGTTAACCAAAAGCGTTTCTGCCGAGAAGCAATGGAAATAACTAATCTAAAAGTGAGTTGCCTATCAGGGCTAGTTTTTTTCTTTCTTCAAATTGTGAATAATGATTACGCAGCTGAGGCGAACTCTCAGCGCATAAAATGAGGACGAGACCCTTTGTTAGAGGCAAAGTAGTGGGAAAATTATATTTAAAACCAAAAGGCGAAGCGATGCGAGGCACACAATCATAAAAAAAAAGTGGCACACACACACACACACACACACACACACACACACACACACGCACACGCACACGCACACGCATACGCACGCGCACACACACACACACACACACACACACACACACACACACACACACACACACACACACACACACACACACACACACACACACACACACACACACACACACACACACACACACACACACACACACACACACACACACACACACACACATACACACACACACACACACGCGCGCGCGCACACGCACACACGCGCACACACGCGCACACGCGCACACGCACGCACACACGCACACGCACACACACAGAGAGAGAGAGAAACATAATAGAGAGGAAAGTCAGGGAGGTTAACCAGGCGCACGTCCGGTTTGCTACCCTGCACTGGGGGAAGGGGTATGGGGACGAAGAGAGAGAGCACAGTTTCGCGCACATTTGAAGGCTCGCACCAAGTCTACACACGGTTGTCAAGACCTGTCGACTTGAGGTATTTCAACAGCGCTTTCGTGGTTTTCAGTGCCATTGACGCGTATGGCCATGGTCCAAGGATCTTCATTACCGAAAATGATCTAGAGTCCAGCTGGTTCAATGCTGTCCGTAGTGCTTCACGCTCGACGTCGTATTGGGGACATATACATAGGACGTGCTAAATTGTTTCTATGGTTCCACAAGACTCACTCATGGGCGTATCCCTCATTTCAATGCGGAACGAGTAGGCCTTCGTAAATGCCACAAAACTGTCTCCTCAGAGTGGGAAACTTTTGATGGCACTTGTAGCTTTAAGGATGGATCAAGCCTATGAAGATGACACTTCAGGAGGTAGGGAGAAGACCAGTATTTATGCGTCATAGCTTTAGCCACGATATGAAGCTTTCTTGCAGCGTCGGTTCTGCATAAGGAGATTGGAACTGGTCGGGCTTCCAGATGGGCAGACCGGGAAGCTTTGTCGGCGAGTATGTCCAGTATGCCCAGTCAATGCCGGTATGTCCAGGTAGGCATTGTAATATAATTTCATGCCCTTTAGCGATAGCTTCGTTGTGGGCTTCTCTTATTTCGTATGTCAGCTGCTCACGAATCATATGATAAAGGGCAGAATGCAGACCTCGAAGGGCTGCCCTAGAGTCGCAAAACATGACCCATTTCTGAAGTGTCTCTTGCAGGAGATATTTGACAGCAGCACCCAGGGCAGTAAGCTCTGCCGCCGTTGATGTTGTCATGTGGGACAGTTTGAATTCGATTGTGGTTTTCGTAGCCGGAATGACAACGGCATCTGAAGAACTGGTAGGTGAGACAAAACCATCGGTATAGATGTGTATTCGGCCCCCCACGTCTAATTGGTTAATAGCAGTGTCATCTGTTTCAGAGCTATTTTTGGGTGATTAGTCTTCTTCTTTACACCTGGAATACTTAGGCGCGCCTGAGGCTGTTGGAGACACCACAAGGGCAATGAAGAGAGTATGAGAGAGAATATTTAATGGCAGAAAGGTGGAGAGGTTGGCCTGAGTGAAATGCCTCTAGCCTGCTACTCCACGCTGAGGAAGGCCTTTGGGGAATAACAGAGATAGGATGTGAAGAGGAAGGAAGGTGGTGGTATGGTGGATATGATGAGGGCTGCACAGCACAACGTTTCTGTGTAATGCGTACGTGTACACAGGGCAATGAAGCCCTTGCAGCTGGTATGTATCCTAATGGAAGACAATCTGTATGGGTAATTATAACTTCAGAAAACGTTGCACGAGGTCTCTGCGATGGCAAGAGCGCCAAGTGATGATCATGGACGCGGGAGAGATGACGGATATGCATTCTGAGACAATCCACAGCAACGTATGTTTGGATGGAATGATCTTTGGCGAGCACGATTGTTGCAGCTGTTGACGCACAGCGAGGAAGTCCTAACACGTGAGCAATGCTTGGCCCTGTAAGCTCTCCAGTGAGCGAATATTTGACTTGCGCCTACTGGACAACTCTGGAAGGCTGTAGCGAAGACACCCTAGGAATAGAGCTCTGTACAACTGAAGCATGGAGCGTGCAGATGCGCCCCATGTTTTCCCGCGCATGAATCTCAGCACATGGGCAATCGATGAGAGTTTTTTCTTCAGGTACGTGCAATGAGGGCTGCAGGAAAGATTTCGGTCGATTATTACACCCAAGAATCGATGCGTCTTTCCATAGGTGATAGTGTGTCCATTAATGGAGACTGGGTATGGTGTCATAGGTTTACGCGTGAACGCAATCAATGCACATTTCTCGGTCGATACAGTCAAGCCTTGTGTTTGAAGGTATGCTGATGTCAAAGTTGCTGCCCGCTGCAATCGCGCGCGAACCTGAAGGCAAGTTACCGCAGACTTCCAAAGGCAGATGTCATCTGCGTATATCGAGAGGTAGAATTGTTTTGGGTAAAACTTCAGCCAGTCCAAAGAGTGTCCCATTTAACAACATGGGACTCAATACTTTTCCTCCAGGCACGCCGCAGTAGCTGTAATGTTCAGCTGGGGGGCCATCTTTTGTTTGTACAAAAAACTACCGGCGCAATATATAGTCGGATAACCACCGAATCATACTGCCGTCGATCCCAATAGCCTCCAGAGAGTTGAGTATGACGTCATGGGCAACGTTGTCATACGCGCCTTTCACGTCGATAAAGAGTGCAACAACTTTTTGGCAACAGGAGAAAAATGGCACAGCTTACATAAACAAACCAATGAACTGCACGTAATGGCCCAAGAAAAAAGAAAGAAGTAATTGTCCGCTCAAAAATCAAACCTGTGCAGTTGATTGCATGCACTCTGTTTGTACTTGAATTTTGTTAACCCTTTAGTGAATTGACGTTGAAGTTTTCTCAACTTATCGCAATGGCGCTACTCGACACTGTTTGATTTCTGCCATATTAACGGCGCTTCATTTGTGTATGCTCAATTACAGCTGACTCTGTTTCTTTCTGGCACCAAGACAGCACCTGGGTTGCTAGCTAAAACATGAACCAATCATCACAGCGCCTAAATGCGGTGGGCGTTGACGTCACTGGCGCAGCAAAATCAAACCGCATGGGGCCGCCAGCGAGAGAAATATATGCTTTGTTTGTGGGAGACTTCGGCGCGATATTGAGAACACGAAAGGTTGTTTTTAAAGTTTTTTTTGAGATGTAGAAGCATGGGAAGGTAGGCTACATCAGAGCCGGCTATCTCAAAATCTCACATGCGTTATGCAAGAAACACTGGAAAGGACACAAGAAAATAAAAAAAGAAGACACATTTTCATGAAATTATATGTGCGAATATCCATTGTTAGTGAGCCGACATATCCTAGAGATTTTTGTAGGAGGTGCTGGCCTATAGTTTAGAGATTCCGTATATACTTGTGTAAAGCCCCCCCCCCCCCCCTCCCCCCTCTCTCGTTCGGAGTGCGGAAATTTTGAAAAATTAGGTTTCACTATGCATCACGCGTGCACCTGCGTGCTGATTAATTTTGCGCAAACCCTCTATTAACTGCGACTAGTTGTGCTGCCGATGATGACATCATCATCGTAACGCGCACGTGGCAACAAACCGCTACTCCGACGGTCGCCGACTCTCACGAAGCGGCGCTGCTTAGGTGGAGGTGACGGGCACGGCGGGTGGCAAGCCGTTGCTGGAAGTTCACTTTTAAAATTTTGAGTACCAGTTGACCGGATCAGCGATTGGGCGCGAAATCACGCGCGCGGGTTGCACCGACAGTCACGTGCACAAAGCAGAGCTTGGGTCTGCGGGCGACCAGCCGGCAACCATACCTAGAACGCCTACGAAGTTCGTGGGGGCGCTTACTGAACGAGAAGGCGCAAGTTCGGACGGGGGCAGAAAGGCAATGAGGCTTCGTACAGAATTTCCGTAGCACAGCCTAAACTGACAGTGTCGTGGAGTCAAGGCGACGTGCACGGTATCCACACGACGACCCGCGCGCGGCGCACGTCGACAAACACTGAACGCCAAATGAACCCGTGGACTCGAATACAACAAAATGTCAAATTAATTTCATTTTAATGCAGCCTACACTGAGCAAAATTCTGTACCATAAAATTGCGGTGCGCTGGCGTTGTAAAAATAAAACGACATTGATTTTACCTGCACAATGAGTTTCTCTTTTTTCGGACTGCCAGATTATTCGGATTATTCACGGGTATCTTCTTTGTACTTGCTGTCATTCCACGAATACAGTCGTCTAACCCCCTCTTGTAACGATTACTTCACACGAAGTCTGCTCAAGTTCAAGGAAAAACATCATCGTTGATTTACTTTAAGCTTTCTGCAACGAATCTTGCGTCTAAAAAATCGAGATGCTGACCGCAGTACAACTGCCGTCGTTCGCACTTGATTCCAGGACGCTTTCTTTGCATGAAATAAAACAGATTCCCTCATTATTGGTCACTTCCCTTAGTATTTGTATGTTGCGAAGACTTCCATCAGCGTTGATAACAGCCGCAATAATATGTGCCAAACACATTATGCCAGCCCTTTCTCATGCGTGGCGGAGCTTCAGCGAATGCGTCGCAGTTTGGAGCCTTCTATTGGTCGCGACAGGCGAACTCCGAAGGCCAATGAAAGCGAAGAACACGTCGTCGCCTTCCTCCACCCTTTTCTCCGACAGCTTCAAAACGCGCCAGTATAATTCCATCCTAAGAGCTCAATTTTACCGCAGATAAGATCAGCGCCGGCCGGCCTGACGGGCATCAGGCCAAGTGCGTTGACACCGTGCGCGATGACACCTTAACGTCTTCAGCGCGACCCCCTTCCAGAAGCATGCGTCTCCTCTCAGTCCAAGAGGCGAGCTATCACCACTGTCGCGTGCTTGCTTAACACCCTCCCAGCACTTTCTGCGTTCTTTCTCTATATACAGCGCGTTCGTGCAAGCAGGTATCAGCAATGGAAAGAAGTCGAGAGAGTAGGCCGGTCGCCGTTGCATCGCTACGAAGAGGTTCGTTCGTTCGTCCTTGGCGAACGGGGGAAGAAGCGGGCGGCAGCCACGTAGACATGTGTAGCGCGACGCAGAATGCACTTGTTCCCCGATTAAGCCTTGTACGTGACACCCGTCTGCCGTGGATGTGATCCTGTCTGCAGCCGTTCCCTTTCTCCTCGTCAGCTTCTTCTCCGGTCTGATCCCGCGGTCTCGCCCTTCATCACAACTCACCGCGGAGAGCCCACCACCGCCGGTTATCAACAGACGTCATCTCGCGACATTGCTGCTCGCCTGTAAGTGGAGAGCGATACCCCTCCGCTTTGCTCTCCCCTTCTTGGCTCGCGGTTGCCCGCTTTATTGTATACCTGGCCTCCTCGGCTCCCCCCTCCCCATCGTCTCCACGACGCTCTCAAAATGCTCGGCGCAGGTTATCTGAGCGAGCTGTCTTTCTTTTCACCTTCGTCGTGGAGACTTAGGCCAGCTCCTGAGGAGGCTCTTTTAGGCCGTACCTGCACCCTGGTGTCCTGCTATGGCGTGTGGACATTTATTCGCCCGCGTATTCTGGCTTCCCCCTGCTCCTTCGCTGCGAGGCCCTCCGTCCCACTTCGGTCGGTTTCTGCGCGCGTTCCCCGGGGGTTTATTGCCGAAAGCCCTCACGTCCTCAAAAGTTGTCACTGATAAGGTCTCGCAGTTGTCGACCGTGCCCTCTACTCCGAGTGGCCCCTCTGGTCGAACAGCCTCGATCGAGCGCAGCATCAGCTGGGCATCGCGTCGCCGGGAGACGCTGCGGAACGACTCGAAACAAGAGGAGGGAGAGCCTGCACAACAACCGAGGGTATCGGGGAGCGACAGCCTGCAGGACGAGGAGGTGGAGCTGGGGGGCAGGCAGCGTGTGTCGAGCCCGGGCGTGCCTGGCAGAGCAACGAGGCACACGTGGGCGCCGCCAGGGCAGTACCGGCCGATATTGCCGCTCATTTGGGTGCGTAATGCGCGGCGCCGTGCCCGGCACGGACCCGACACCTCACGCAGAGGACGAACGTGTGTGCCGTGTTCACATTTAAAAACCGACCCTTTGAACCCACATGCTGGAACTGCACTATCGGGCCAGAACTAAATGCGAACGGATGGAAGGAAGAAAAGTGACGGGTTTATTGAGTTTTTTAACCGGTCGTTGAACGCGCATTATACGTGACCCTCACAGACGAGAGAGAGAGAGAGAGAGATGCAAATGAGAGAAACGCAGGGAGGTTAACTAGAGTTCACGCCTCCGGTTCGCTACCCTGCACTAGGGGAAGGGAAAAGGGAAGTAAAGACGGAAAGAAGAGCAGGGACAAAAAAGAAAGGTGTGAAAAAAGAAAGAAAGGAAGGACGGGATCATTATAGTCTTTCTAAGAGGCCCCTGCCACGTAAAAAGGTCAACAAAGCCTTGAGCGACTTTCGGTGCGACGAGAGTT
Organism: Dermacentor andersoni; assembly: GCF_023375885.2. NCBI lineage: Eukaryota > Metazoa > Arthropoda > Arachnida > Ixodida > Ixodidae > Dermacentor > Dermacentor andersoni. The sequence continues at coordinate 92,814,680 of NC_092815.1, forward strand.
CATGTTGACATCCCAAGACTGCAGTTCTGAAAGTGGCCTGTCGTCAAGGCGTGCCAACACGGCCGCTAGCGACAGCCGCTGCGCGCTGTATCGAGAACAGGGGCAAAGTGGCCAATCGTTTAAATACAGAAGTGCTAAAGTGTACTCATGAATTTGCGTAGGGCGTTTCTGCTTTGTGCTGGCTTTATAACGCGACTGCGGTGTACAGCAACAACGAAGGAAGAACTACCATGCGGACAATTTACTCCTATGATACGGCTGACGTAGTTCCTGACTAAATGCGACACCGAAAGAAAGATCAGATAAAGCAAGCGAAGTTATAATTTTATAAAAATGCTGTTCAAAGGCCTCGCGTTACCCTGAAATATTCAGCGAAGTCGAACATAACTTCTTTAGAAAGACGATCGTCCGCTTGATGTAATATATTAACGTATTGAACAGCGTGAACTTATGTGAAAGTGATTTCTCTGAAACTTCGATGTCCGATATTTGGTATTCAAAATTTTATACTGAAGTACGCTCGCGCAGCCTCGTGCTCATTTCGTATTCTACCTACGTCAGGCATGGTAAGTGCATGCACGCTCAGTCCTGTTCCACTGTATAGAGTGCTATCCTCAAGAGAGCGGCGGGCGGGGATTGATGATGCAGGACTTAATCTTTACGGACGACGACAAAAGCAAACATACGACGACTCGGGCATCGGCTGTATCAGTAACGCGCCGTCAGCGCTGAAAGGATTAACGAGTTGCTTAACTTTACTAGCCGACCATTAGCTCTCAAGATGCGATACAGCCGGTGAGCCCACGCGACTAGTTCCCCGTGCGCAGGGCACGAATTCCTAAAATTGACGGCCAGAGATGCGCCACCGCACCCCGCCCAGTCTGCGTCCACAGAAGCCCGCAACTCCTTCCGGTTCGTGGATTCCATCGAGGACAGGTATTTGCCCCTCGAGACACGACAAATCAAACCTCCTCACCGTTCTATCACTTCTTTTCCCCCTGTTCGGTTTCGTACCCACAAAATCCGACATGTTCAGTAAAACAAAGAAACGCAAAATTAGACACCAGCAACAGAAAGGGGGGGGGGAGAGAGAGAGAGAGAGAGGGCAGACTACAGGCAAGAATGCGCAGCGTGCGCGAGTGGAAGCGGGGTGCGCACGAGACGGTCCGAAGGCATCCTGTCGTGCTACTCAGATGCGATGTTCAGTCGCGATAAGAAACAAGGCGAACGGCGCGCCGAATTCGAGACGGTCTTAAAGCCGGTACGTAACTCGCTCCGTCAGTAAATCCACCCGAGCGAGCCGAGAGCGCGAGGTCCCGTCTTTATCGTGCAGGCCGGCGATACCTTGAGCCAGAATGTAGCGAACGCCAGGCTGTTCGCGTCGCTGACAAGCCATGTCCGCTTGACCTGCGCAGGCTTCTTTCTTACTGTCGTCACGCGAAACGGCAACAGGAAACCAAACTCAGCCATTGTGAGTTACATTTCACGTGCCTACAAATGCACCCTGCTTGCAGTTTCTCATTGTTTCAACGTGAACCCTAACCACACCCACACCGGGGAGAAAAGTCAAGCAGCGTAGGCTTAGCTATATCTTTCAAGCAAAGATGGGGTGAGGTAAGCAGTCTAACTCAAGCCTTCCGAACAACAATCTCGTTTTCTTTGCGTTGTATCTACTAAGTTGAGTCCAACGACAGTGCCCACGCTGCGTCGAAGAGGTCACGCGGAAACTTATGGCTTATACACAGCCAGGCACGCACGTCGCCATTACGGTCACGTAGCTCGGACAACGATAACGCTGAGAGCCTCAATGGATGCGTGTCTCCTGTGTCGTATACTTTCTGTAGGCGATGTTGTACACGTCACGTACGAGTATGTACCTGTATACGCGTCCCACTCACCGAGACCATTCAAAGGTATTCGCTCGGAAATTTTTACGTTCTTCATGCTTACCATTCGATGCGGGAACATCGCGCTCTCTTCCGGTATCGAGAAAGATTTCATCTGTGATGTCGAACTGGACAAACGTGTGCGTTTCGGCACGCAGACGGCAAGCAAAGCAGGTCACCTTCCCTAGCGTCGTCCTCTGCGGCTCTCTTCATCCGGTCTTCTTTAGTTTCGATCCCTAGGCTCACGCATGATGAATGTGACAGCACTGCAGGCGGAGTAAGACGAACGTGGCGCACCGTTCAACCATTGTTGACGGACTTATAGAACGCCACCCTTCGCCGAAGATGGGTTGAATTCGTAGCCTATATAGGAATATCGAATTGTATACTGTAGGCATCTTTGCGGGTGGTGGTGTTGAGGCTTCTTCAAAGAGAAAACAGTGGCCCAAACTCTGTAACAGTGCGACAACGGTTATCACAACAAACGAGAGAGAGAGAGAGAGAGAGAGAGAGAGAGGGAAATGAAAGGCCGGGAGACAGTTATAACGGGCCTTAGCAAGATCAATGCAGCGGATCTCTTCGTTCGAAATCACTAAGAATCTGTCTTAAATAAAGTAAAAATTGGGACCTGGTGTTATGGCAGCTAGTGAAACCCCATCTATGTCAGAGGCGTGCGCAGAACCCCCTCCGGAGCTTCTGTATGTGCGCACTTGCGGCAAAGACGGATGCCGAATGCCGTGCAGGGACTGGATTCCCAGTCAGCCGTGATTGCCCGCACGTCCAGCAGCTTTGACAAGGAAACACTATATGAGAATTTGAATTAGCGGCATGTTAGAACTAGATGCAATTCTGACCAGAATGATGGCTCGCGCGCTGCCAGCGTCCTGTAAGAATCTCATAGTGCCCAAGAAAATACTTGCCCTTTCTATTTTTTTTTATTTATAGTACCCTCAGGGCTTACAATGAAGCATTACAGAGGGAAGGGGCTAACAAATACAGATACATATGCAAGAAAGGAGAAAGGAAAACACGAATACTAATCAGATGACGATGCATGGTGCAATGTAAAAATAACGCGAGAGCGACACAAAAAAAAGCATATTACGGTAAAAAATAATTATACAAAGAAAAACGGAAAACTTCGGTAATACAGATTAAATATACATACATGGTATATGGGACAAGTTAGAGTGAGACAATAAGCACAGAATGATAGAAAATAAAGCATAATACAATATGCACCGTTTGTAGATTACCACTGTCACACCACTGTCACACACCACTGTCATAGCAGCAGCTCCTGAATGCGAAGGAGTTAGCTGAGGTTGGTTAGGTTATTAGCCATATTATAAGAAAGGAAAGGCGGATCATGAGTAGGGTGCGGTAGTTCCTTGAACTATCAATCGTAAGGAGTACTACGGGACTGTAGCCTCTTATGGCGTCGTAGCAGAGAACACCAAGCACTTTGCAGAAACCAATGCGTGTGGCTTCGACCTCATTTTGTTGCATATAAAAACGTTGCCTGTCGTTGTCCTCTTTTTTCTGCTCAAAGTTTTTGTGTTTGTGCGTACAACATGACAGATACATTTCAGCAGCTCATTTAGTGCGAGCACAAGGGAGCGTGTATTTTATCTCCATCTTCAAATTCCATTTCCTCCAATACATCTGTGCGCAACTAAGAGCGCGTTGCTGCTGGTCCAAGCGACTACCGAAAGTAGTTCACGCCAAAATGAGATGAAGATTACTTCTTCAAAAAAAAAAAAAAAAACAAATCACGAAGGAAGGCCAGCCGCGCTTGATACAAGGTGCTGACATGAAATATTGATGCGAAAAAAAAAAAGAAAGGAAAAGATAAGAAAGATCCGTATGTACATAAGTCGATTTACGCACGTAGGTGTGCTTCATTAATCACATGCATCGATGTATATCTTTGAAGTATACGGAGCGTAGCGAATTGGTCAGCACGAATGGGAGCATTATAACTCGAATCGCATGTTAGTGGCTTCTTTTCCTTTGAATGTGTTGGTTAAACGAGCGTGTCACCGCGCCAGCAGGCCAAAAGTTCTCTCAATTCAATATGCCACTATCGCGTGCAAGCTTTACGGTTTTTCTTGCGCTTATGCAGTATTCTCTGCTTCGTTAAACGATACCGAAGAAACCTTTGCTGTAATTACAGGCAGATGACCTCAGGGTGGAGAACTCATTGACACCACCACCCCCGTTGCGCTCTGAGTTTCTTTTACTTCTTCAAGCGTAAGGACACGCCAAATTGATCTCGGCACATGCGTCGGTGCACCTCACGAATGTCGATTTGTGTGCCGCAAGTTACCACTCCATTTCGCTCGCGCGGTGACACCACCACCAGCACGAGAGAAGTGAGAAGGAAATTGTCCGCCGGAGGACTGTTATTCGTTTTTCTTCTCAATTTGGCAAACACCCGGCTGATGTAAATCGGCGCTGGAGCATTACAGGCGCCGCAGTGACTCTCTACGTAGCGTGCACGTGCCTGAGGATAGGAATTGCACATGCGTCACGGCAACTGAAATGGAAGGCAGGCTTCGACTCTCGCTGCTTTCCGTCGGTTCGAGGAGGTACTAGCTTCACGGGGAGGCAGCCGTGCTTTTTGAACAAAGTATATATCGAAGAGAGGAATTAATTCCCAGGACGCGACTCAACGACTGCGGAAGAGCAGCCACTGCAGCCTCCGATTCCTCCATACGTTTACTGACATGCACGTTATCTTGAGAACCCTGCGTCATCGTAGTCTTGGAAGATGTTATACTCGACGAAGTGTTGTACCCGTGCCAGCGCCATCGTCATGCCACCGTCTTCGACGTAATCGTCTTCGTGTCGTCGTTATCGTTATCGCTCTGTGGAGAGCTTGAACCAGAGCGTGAGCGCTAATTTACGAACGAACACCATCAGCACGTTTTCCTACTCATAACTGCTGCCAAAATACTCGCAGCAGCTGGCAAAATAACGTTTCGCTTTCGATCTTTCTTTTTTTTTTCACCCCGAATCGCTTCGCTCCTTAGAAGGCGCTGTTGAAAGGGAGTGCAGCTTAAGTGTTTCGCACACTTTTAACGTGAGAGATAGTTTAAAAACTCGCTATATAGTTGCCTGACACCGCAATTTCTGCATCGGCACCGACTGCTCTATTGAAAGCACTGCCGTAATACCGGGTGTTTCAGCGAACACTTTCAACATTTTTTGAAGCTTGCCTGTGGCAGATAGCACAATTATAGTCCATGAGCTGCTCTGCTCGAGGAGGCGGACATTACTTGCACACACACACAAAAAAAAAACGAAATGCATAATCAACTAATTAACAAGAAATGCGCTAATTAAGTTATTAACTAGTTACCTGATGCCACGTATTACAATTTACAAATTCTAGCCAGGGAGTTCGCAAGGCGGTTCCACTTGGAACGAACTCTCAGAATGACACCAGTTTCAAGATATGACACCAGTTTCAACGACGGGGTTGGGGCGAACGAGACTGATGGCGTCGAGGTGAGGGCGAGCGGCTGTACCGAAGGTTCGGAGCAGGAGCATCAGCGGCAGTGGATTCATGGCGGCTGGTATAGGGAACGGAAGGTCCAACGGTGCGGGAATAAGCGGCGGTGTATGTCCGAGGAGTTGGTGGCCATCGGTCGCGGCAGTGACGAGCGACGTGGCCGATGCGACAGCAGTGGAAGCAGATCGGCCGGTCATCAGGGGTACGCCAATCAGACGGGTTGCGGCGAGATATGGCGGAAAAAGACTGCCGAGGACGAAGAGGGCCGCTAGAGAACCGGGAAACGTTGGGTTGAGACGTGGAACACACAGAGTTCAGACCCATGTTCTGAAATTCCTGTCGGACGACGGCCTGGATCATCGCAATGGTGGTTGCTGGCGGATCGGGAGGCGTCGTGGAGAAAGCTGGCGAACAGGTGGCCTCGAGTTCGCGGCGAACAATACTGGTGACGTCGTCAGAGGTGGTGGTCTGACGTGGTCGACCCTCACATGTCGACGTAGCAGCAGTGTTGGGTAGCCGTGTGATGTGGTGTGTAATACGGCGGCTCTTAGCTTGCTCAAGGCGACGGCATTCTTTGATGATGGCGTCGATAGTCGAGACGTTGCCGAAAACAAGCAAATTGAAAGAGTCGTCGGCGATGCCCTTTAGGATATGTGACACTTTATCGGCTTCGGACATACCATCGTCAGCTTTGCGGCATAGAGCTAAGACGTCGAGGATGTAGGAAACGTACGGCTCCGTAGATGACTGTACACGAGACGCAAGAGCCTTTCTCGCGGCAGCCTTGCGCCCAATGGGGTCGCCGAACAGTTCCCGTAGCTTCTCTTTGAAATTTTCCCAACTGGTTATCTCGTCGTCATGCGTTTGGTGCCACACGCGTGGGGTGCCGCCGAGATAAAAGATGACATTGGCGAGCATAATCGTTGGGTCCCACCTGTTATTAGCACTGGCGTGTTCATAGAGTTTGATCCAGTCGTCAACATCCTGGCCCTCCAGGCCAGAGAACACACCTGGGTCGCGATGTGGGGCGACCGTGACGATTGGAGCAGTGGGACATGCCGAAGCCGTTGCAGAGGTGGGCGCGTCACCGGGAGGCATGGTGACGAGCTCGGTGTGCCGACCACTTCTGAGTTCCGTGGTGAGGACGGGGATCGCTGACCTCCACCAGAATGTTGCGTGTGGAAAGACACAGACAGAAGAGGCTATTTACAGGCTATTTACACTGGAGCCAGGCAGCCAGGCTGACACTCGCTCGCGCCAAGCGCACCGACCAACTTCGTCGTCGTTCTCGCGGCGGCTCATTTCTTGAGCATCGCTTGAGCATATCGTAATAATATTAATTCCCAAACTTTGCGGAGAAATTCATTGACGTTCTAGTTGATTTTGTGCTTCCATCCACAAAACGACGTTTTGTTAAGAAAGTAAGTGGAACGACAGCGCATTTTTATCGCAAGTTTGACGGCGCATATCTCGTGAATGGTGTTGTCCAAACAATTCATTTCAAGTGAATATGCCTTGCGGTGTCACCAGCTAGAACTTGTAAATTGCAATATGCGCCACAAGGTAATTAGATAAAAGCTTAATTCATGAATTTTTGATAATTAGTCGATTATGCATTTCACTTTCTTGTGCAAGCAATGTCCGCATCTTCGAACAGACAAGCGCATGGCTAGAATTGCGCTATCTGTCACACGCACTTTCTAAAAATTTTTGAAAGTGTTCGCTGAAACACCCTTATAATGGACGTCCACCAACTTGGCCCAGTTTTTCGTTCTTACGCTGCCACGCGTCTGACGTGAAAAATGTCCCATGCAAGAAAATAACAGCTCGAGCGAAAAACGATGGATAAGGAAAACGGCATAACTAACTCTGTCTTCCAACTACTAAATAGTTTTATTACGGAGCGACGTTATATACTGTCATAGAGGGAAGCAAGAAAACACCGGGTGCAAGAATCACAGTTACTCATATCAAAGCACAATAAACAAAGAAATACAGAAACAATCAAATCAACAAAAACAAACAGCGAATTTGCCTAAGTGGTACGACCTTCATGTGTAACAATTAAAAATGGTTAATTTTGAATTTACAAGCTTTTATTGCTACGCGCTGTAATTCAATTGTTACCGCGAGCTGCCAACGTGCCCAAACACGCACTTTGCTCGATGTCTCACCTTGAACGGCAAATTTGGGCTACCTGGTGAGGGTATGCGCGCTATAGTCTAGGCTGCGGAGCCTAGCTGTTGCGAGAAATCGGTTCCGGTTATGGCGGCCGCATTCGCTTTGGGGCGCATTGCAGAAACGTTCGCGTGACGTGCATTGGGTGCCCACTGAAACGCCTCAGGTGGTCAAAACTGATCCGGAGTCCACCACTATACACGGCGTGTCTCGTGACTTAGATTGCGACATTGGTACGTTAAATTTCATATTTTAATTACTTTGCGAGAATTAAGCGAAGCATAAGACATGCGTACAGTGCGTTTGACTGCCCAAGTGGCTTCCACGATTGCCTCACAGACTTCCTCCGGGACTCAGCTGCTGCCCCTGATAGCCGTCCGGCTTGAAGACTTCGAATCAATTCCAAGCTCAGAGTTGCTACCCGCGTTTACCGCAGTGCCACCAACGAATTAAGTCTACGGTGGAAGAACTTCAGCTTCCATACCCGGACTCTGCGGCCTACCCGCCGTGGTTGCTCAGTGGCTATGGTGTTGGGCTGCTGAGCACGAGGTTGCGGGATCGAATCCCGGCCACGGCGGCCGCATTTCGATGGGGGCGAAATGCGAAAACACCCGTGTGCTTAGATTTAGGTGCACGTTAAAGAACCCCAGGTGGTCAAAATTTCCGGAGTCCTCCACTACGGCGTGCCTCATAATCAGAAAGTTGTTTTGGCACGTAAAACCCCAAATATTATTATTAGTATTACTCTGCGGCCATCGCAGCAGCATATAGACGCGTGAAAGAAGCAATAAAGCATGATCCGAATCGATCAGTCATCGAGGCTTCTTGAACAGGCTTCTCAGGTACGCATATTCTGCAGTCAGGCTACTTCGAAGGTGAAATAAAGCAGGCAAACTATTTTAGAAATGAATTAGCCGAATAAGAAGAGATCTTGCATCTCGCGGTGACTTAGTATACTTTTTGCGCGTATACTTACTGTCTTAAAATAAGTTTGCTTCACGCGAAGAACAGTGTGGCACAGCCAACGCTAGCTGTTAAAACAAGCCATTTCTTTCTTGCGTTATACTCCTGCCACGGTGCCTCTCAGCCCCGTTGCAGCTCTGGGGTGGGTGTAAAGCACTCATTCATTATCAACATGTTTTACTACCAGAGTTCTTAGATAACTGTGTCTGGACTTCGGCAGTCACACGTCCTCAGATACGTGCGCGACTTCAAAGAGCGGCCACTTTGACAGCGAACTACTTGTGTAAACAGGGTCTCAGCATATCACCAGAAAAATGCGCACTAGTAGCATTTACTCGCTAACCGATGACGCCTTATATCATCTCAATCAATGGGCGGACCATTTCCTATGTCCGAACCCACAGATTCCTTTGCGTAATTATTGACCGAGACCTCTGTTGGAGCCCGCACGTGGCCTACATGAAACGGCGCCTGACAGCAACTTCCCAGGTGTTTAAATACTTGACAGGAAATACGTGGGGGATGTCAGTAGACGCAATGCTTAAACTCTACAGAGCTCTCTTTCTCGGTTTTCTAAGATATAGTCTACCTGTACTGACCAACACCTGCAAGACAAATATTCGTGTTCTGCAGGCAGCACAAGCTCAAGCACTCAGAGTCTGCCTTGGTTTGCCCAGATGCACGTCAACAGAGGCAACTCTTGCGATTGCTCGGGACCACCCAATGCGGACTCACATTACGGTGGAAGCCCTGAGAACGCACATCAGACATTTTGCACGTGCCACCTATCACCACCTTGCAGCACTACCTTCAGACAGGCACCAATCATCATTCTCTAAAACTATCATCAAATACAACGATAAACTTCCATCGGGCTTCACCGCTGCATCTAAACCATCGATACCCCCTTGGTGTCTTATCAGCCCCACAGTCCATCTCAGTGTACCAGGAATCGGGAAAAAGTCTGAACTGTCGTCGCCTGTGCTGAAACAACTGTCTCTGCTTCTTCTGCACGAGAGGTACGCGGACAGTGAACACATTTATACTGATGGTTCCACAAACATGCAGTGTTCGTCCGGTGCTGTGGTTGTCCCAGCAAAAGCTATTACCATCAGCTTTAGGACTGACCACCCAACATCATCGACATCTGCTGAACTAGCTGCTCTTCGCGCTGCACTTCGTTTCGTCAATCGGGAGCCACCTCGACAATGGTCAATCTTCAGCGACTCAAGGGCAGCCCTACAATCTGTACTATCAGCTCTGCGTCATGGGCCATTCGAACAGCTCGTATTCGATATTAGATGCCTACTCCATACATCACAGGAGAAAGGACACCACGTGACGTTTCAGTGGCTGCCAAGTCACTGCGGCGTCACTGGAAACGAAGATGCCGATAATGCCGCTCGGGCAGCTCTTGAAGACGCACAAGAAGAGGCCATACCGCTTTCACGATCCGACGCAGCTAGCAGACTTCGAGTGCTTGCACAGGAGATCACGCTATCTCTATGGTGCACATCAAACAGCCAGAGCAACCGTCAATGCCATCTGCCCTCGTTGATGCATCTCTATATGCCAACTGGACTCCGCCGAAGAGAGGCGACTCTGCTTTATCGCTTATGGCTAGGGGTGGCTTTCACGAAATCTTACTCCTTCCGCATTGGAATGGCCGACAACGCTCGCTGTAATGCCTGTCTTTGCGAGGAGACGCTGGAACATATTCTGTGCGACTGTCCTGAATATAATGTTCAGCGACAGTCCCTGGCATCTGTTCTAGCGCACCTTGACAGTAGGCCATTGTCCCTCGACACGATTTTCACATGCCGCCAACAGAAGACATCGCAGGTGAAGGCGACAAAGGGACTACTTCGGTTTTTGAAAGAGACTGGATTGGACAAGCGGCTGTGAGAGTGATGTCACGTACCATGCCAGATTGATGGACTCCAACGGACGATGTGTGTGTGCTGTGCTACGTGCTCTCTCTCCCTCTCCCCCTTCCCCTTCTTTATCTCCCCCATCCCTCTCCCATGTGTAGGGTAGCAAACCGGTTAAGCTAAGCTGGTTAACCTCCCTACCTTTCCTTCTCCACTTTTTCCTTCCTTCCTTGGTACGCCGTTCCGCCTTTCATCGTCGGTCTGCTAAAAACAACAAAGAAACAAAGAAAAAAAAAACCAATCGAACGCAAACATTCACGTTGTAAGAACTGTTGGAGTCACACTCTGGACGTCGTGCTGCTTGCCTTTCCCGCGAGTCTCACGTGCGGACGGCCAGTCCGTGACCAGCGTGAGCTCCCGTGCGTCCCACGGTCGCGCCGGCCACCGTAGCCGCGGCCACACCCATACAAACGCGATCAGGACCTGTAATTTGTTCGCGCCGCCGCTCTGACGCCTTCGCAGGCGGTCGACATTAAGGCCCGTGTCTGCCCTCTCCGGCGTACACGCGGCGGGGATCGCACGAGTGGAATGCGCCGTAGCCGTCGCCTACAGACACCCCCCCCCCCCCCCCCCCTCCTAACCCCCCTCGTGCCAGGGCACCCCACCACTGTCCCCGAGCGCACGCACTTTCGTGTGTGTCTCGCACCATATAAAGTGCGTGATCCGCGTACGAAACCGGGCGTCGAGTCAGCTTACACACTTATGTGCGCGCAACTTTGGCGGCGCCTTGTGTGTTTTCTGGTTCTTTGTCCCCTGGTTCGCGCTGTTTGGCTCTCGAGTAAAAATTGCGCATTCGCTGGCAATATGTAAAATGTAGGCATAATGCAGGCTGTTTTGTCTCCTGTAGATTTATCCCTTCTTCGTAAACCATTTTTGTAGGTGTGCTGTAGGAAAAGAAATTAATAAGGAGTATAGCTAATGAGCCATATATATATATATATATATATATATATATATATATATATATATATATATATATATATACAGAGTCTGCGGCTTCAAGCAGGAACTATGCATATATGGGGTGTATTATAAATACTTTTCCGGGAAGCAACTGTGCAGCGGAAACGGTGGTCTCAAAATTGGAAGTTTTACTGACGGCATGGCAGGGATCTCTACAGGAGGCGCTGAAAATGTCCACCACTGGCTTGAGAACATGTCTGCACACACGACGCTGCACACTGTTAAGCACTCGGTCGAGTGTTGCTGGAGTTATCTGTGCATTGCACTGTGTAATGGCTGTCTGTAGCTTCTGCAGTGCGTGGTGAGTGTTCTCGTATACAGCCGTCCTTTGAGTTCACCCAACAGACGTTATCACACAAACCACAGGCCTCGCATTATCGTATCGCACGTGAAACTGAAAAAATCTAAACAAGACAAAAGTGGAAAGGAAGACGGAACCTTGAAACAATGCGGAGTAGTTGAGCAAATAATTTCGACTTAAGGCAACGTTTCGACAAGGCCCTTCCTAAATGCAAAGACCAATCCTCATCGTTTAGAGAAATTGCGAAGTCATTCCCAATTATCATCACATTTGTTGATTTTCTCACTGCACAGAAACTTTTCGGATACCCAACATTTGCCACGTGTTTTTGGCGTGGTGTCGCCCGGCGTCGCTGCACTCATTTTACGCTGCACCGTGACCGTTCTGTAATCTTTGCCGAAATGCAACTGCGGCTGTTGCCAGGGCTTCCGCGTAATGAGGAAACAATGCTGTGCCGCTTACGCTTGGCCGTCGCATTCACCAATGCATGTACGTTTTTGATTGGAATGGCTGATAGCGCCGAGTGCAACGCCTGCGGTGTCGAGGAAACTATAGAACATCTACTGTGCTACTGCCCATCTTTTGAAAATGAAAGACATGACCGCTGCGCAGCTCTCAATCAGTTAGATAGAAAGCCGTTCACCTTGAACAAGATCTTGGGACCATGGCCGCGCATATCGCAGCTACAGAAGGCCATAAAAGCGCTGCTGCGATATTTGAAAACTACCGGATTGAGTCAGCATCTGTAATACGGACTGAATGACCGAATGATATCCCCAGTGGACTTTCTCTTCTTTTAATCTTTCCGTCCCTCTTTCCCTTTCCCCAGTGTAGGGTAACCAACCGGGCTCAATCTTGGTTCACCTCCCTACCTTTCATTTATCATTTGCTCTCTCTCTCTCTCTTGCCGAAATGTGTTTCGGGCAGTTACACAACAGACAAAAACAGACACGTCTTAACTTTGTGCGGACTGAGAGAGAGAGAGAGAGAGAAAGAGAGAGAGAGGAAAAGGGAAAGGCAGGGAGGTTAACCAGAGGGGAGATCCGGTATGCTATCCTACGCTGGGGAGAGAAGGGAGGGGGAGGTAAAGTGATAACAAAGTAGAGATAAAGAAATAAAGGAGCATAGTCATACAATCACAGTCGGTAACTGTCGCCGCATACTGTCACCGCACAGCACAGTAGCACTTGCAGCACTATAAACATCTGTTCAGGCCACAGCCGCTTGTCCAATTGTGTCGCCCTCCAAAACCGCAACAGTGCCCTCGTCGCCCTCTGCTGCGATGGCTTGTGATGGTGGCATTTTAAAATAACTTTCTCTGTTAGAGGTCTTCGGTCAAAGCGCGCTATCGCGATTGCGAGCGATCGTCTCTGTAAATTATAGCGAGGACAGTCACAGAGAAGATGCTCATCCGATTCGGAAAGCAAACGACTTGGTGAAGGCCACCCCAAGCCATATTCGACAAAGCAGAGTAGCTTCGCGACGGCACAGTCGAGCTGGAATGCAAAGACACTGAGCATGTGCTGGTGGGCTAGTTGGTTAAGCATGATTACAAAGACGGCGCCGAATAAAACAACACACGAAGAAAGGAGACACGAGACAAGCACGTAGGCGCACTAACAACTGAGTGTTTTATTTCTTGACATAGTAATATCTAGCTGCTGTCAAGGATCAAAACAGCAAGAATAAAAATGGCAGTCATCTGCATCGCACAGGGAAGCCAAGATAAAGAATAACTTCTAAGTGTCGCTCTCAAGATGCGCCAGTTCCTTTGTCGAAAGAGAAACTGAGGCTTCACTGATACAATCAACACCACGCTTCTTGATCTCATGCGCTTCCAATATCTCCCTTGTCAGTTGATCATCAGCTCTGTTCAAAACACAGGTTCTATCAAAATCTGGGATGCACTTGTGAGCCTTACAATACGCACTTATATGACCGGAGAGCTGGTTTTCCATCTTATATCGATGCTCATGCAATCTGTCATTCAGACATCTGCCCGTTTGGCCTACATATGATGAACCACACGACAAGGGAACCGAATAAACTACTTTCTTTACACATCCGACATGTTTCTGCCCATGTTTTTTTGCGCACACCTAATTGTTTTCCCAATTTCCTGTGTTCACTTTGGCACACATTAAACCGAGACGTTTCGGAGCGGAAAATATAACCCGAACACCAGCTCGTTCACCTACTTTTTTGAGATTGTTAGATGTGCCGTGAACATATGGAATGATGGCACACCTGGTTTCAGAAGGGCCTGCTCGACCCTGGTTTACAACGCTATGTTGCTTGAGCTGTTTGGGCATTTCTTCCGCAACAGATACGATCACATGGTGAGGATAACTTGCCCCATTGAGGCGGCTGACCTGACAATGAAAACTGCTTTGCAGCCGATGCACGCATGACTTGTTAAGTGCGTTGGTTAAACATGATTGAATGATGCCTCGTTTTATTACTTTTGAATGAGCTTAATGGTAGGAGAGGATGGGTTTGCTAGCCCTTGGCTTGAACTGTCAGCACACAAAACACGATGATAAAATGAACTCTAAATCTAAAAATCTTAAACAGTTATCAGCCGGAAGCTCGTGCGTCAGGGTTAGAGTATGCAAGGCTGTTTTAAACTCTGACAAACGAAACGTCTTGGTTTGATGTGTGCCAAAGTGAACGCAGGAAATCGGCAAAACAATTAGGTGTGCGCAAAAAAACATGGGCAGAAACATGTCGGATGTGTAAAGAAAGTAGTTTATTCGGTTCCCTTGTCGTGTGGTTCATCATATGTAGGCCAAACGGGCAGATGTCTGAATGACAGATTGCATGAGCATCGATATAAGATGGAAAACCAGCTCTCTGGTCATATAAGTGCGTATTGTAAGGCTCACAAGTGCATCCCAGATTTTGATAGAACCTGTGTTTTGAACAGAGCTGATGATCAACTGACAAGGGAGATATTGGAAGCGCTTGAGATTAAGAAGCGTGGTGTTGATTGTATCAGTGAAGCCTCAGTTTCTCTTGCGACAAAGAACTGGCGTATCTTGAGAGCGACACTTAGAAGTTATTCTGTATCTCGGCTTCCTTGTGCGATGCAGATGACTGCCCTGTTTATTCTTGTTGTTTTGATCCTTGACAGCAGCTATATATTACTATGTCAAGAAATAAAACACTCAGTTGTTAGTGCGCCTACGTGCTTGTCTCGTGTCTCCTTTCTTCTTGTGTTGTTTTATTCAGCGCCGTCTTTGTAATCATAGAATGCAAAGGCGTAGAGTGGAGTCTAGGTTGGGCAGCCGGTTGTTTTTAAATCTTCCTGCGTTCCACAAGGAGAACGTGATCTCACAGCTGAGCATTCGAAGTTTTCTAGCGGCATCTCTCCTTGATAATGGTATCTGCTCCTCTTCGTCCCCTTGAAGAGCCTACCGAGCAGCGTTATCGGCGTGTTCGTTCCCTATGACGCCGCAGTGACTTGGAAGCCACTCAAATATCACGTGGTGTCCTTTCTCAGTCAAGGTATGGATTATTTCTCTAATCTCGAATACCAGTTGTTCGTGTGGTCCGCGCCGCAGAGCTGATAGCAAAGATTGCAGTGCTGCCTTCGAGTCACCGAATATTGACCATCTTCGAGGTTGTTCTTGGCTGACGAGACGAAGTGCAGCGCGAATAGATGGAAGTTCCGCAGCCATCGGTGTCGTTGGGTGACATGCCTTGAAATTGATAGTGGTGGCTTTCTCTGGGAAGACCACGGCTCCAGAGGAACCCTGGAGAGTTGCCGATCCATCAGTATAAATATGTACGTGGTCCGCGTACCTCTAGTGCAAAGGAGCAGAGTTAGTTGTTTAAGAGCAGGTGATGACAGCTCCGATTTTTCCCTGATTCCTGGTACGGTGAGGTGCACTGCGGGTCGAACCAAACACCATGGAGGAATCGATGGCTTAGTTGCGGGGGTGAAGCCTGATGGAGGGCAGGTGTAATAATCCGAAATCGTAGTACAAAATGATGCCTGCGGCATTTCTGACGGTAGTGGTGCCAGATGGTGGGAACGGGCACGGGCAACGTGCCTAATGTGCACTCTCAACACTTCCACCGCAATGTGTGTTTGTATGGGTTGGTCCCGGGCGATTGCAATAGTCGCTTCTGTCGATGTGAATTTTGGCAAACAAGACAAACCCTGAGAGCCCGAGCTTGAATAGCCTGTAGAGCTCGAAGGTTTGTCTGGCAAGTGTTCGTCAGCACGGGCAAACTGTATCTCAGGAAGCCCAGAAACAGAGCCCTGTACAATTCCAACATTGCATGCACTGACATTCCCCAAGTCTTTCCGCCCAGAAACTTGAAAAGCTGGGAGATTGCTGTCAAACGCTGTTTCAAGTAGGCCACGTGCGGGCTCCATGGGAGATCTCTATCAATGATTATGCCAAGAAATTTGTGAATCTGCTCAAGAAATTATCTGGCCATTTATTGATATGGCGTAGGGTATTATAGGTTTGCGAGTGAATGCCATCAGTGCACATTTGTCTGACGAGATTTCCAGACCTTGGTTGCGGCGGTATATAGCTGTTAGAGTAGCCGCTTTTTGAAGTCTTGCACGTATCTGAGGGCGCGTCACACCTGAAGTCCATATATATATATATATATATATATATATATATATATATATATGTCGTCTCCGTACATTGATATCTTGATCGCTGCTGGCAGATGATCAACGAGACCAATGAGTGTGAGGTTGAATAGGGTAGAGTTTAGTACACCGCTTTGAAAAACACCTCGGTAGGTGTAGTGTCATGCGTTTTTACCATCGCCGGTACACACAAAGAACGATCTCATAAAGAGGTAATGAGAAATACATTGGAAAACTCGACCACGTAAGCCAACCATCTCAAGAGCATCGAGGATAGCCTCGTGAGATACGTTATCGTATGCCCCCTTGACATCGAAGAACAAGGCTGCCGATAATCTTTTGCGTGACTTTTGATGCTGGACATACGTAGCGAGATCAACAACACTGTGTACTGATGAGCGATCTCGACGAAAACCAGCCATGCAATTTGGTAACATGTTGTAGTGTTCCAGGTACCACTCCAAGCGGGCAAGGATCATCTTTTCCATTATCTTTACCACACAGCCGGCCAGTGCTATTGGGCGGTATGAGGTGAGTTCAAGTGGGGACTTGCCTTGCTCCCGGAGACGGACCAAGCGGCTTGTCTTCCATTCTTCGGAAACCATGTCCTCTTGCTAAGATAAGTTGTATAGATGCAACAGTTCTCTCCGTGCGCCATCACTCGTATTCTTCAAGGCGCGGTAGCATATTTCATCTGGTCCCGCGGATGAAGAACGCCTGCATAGAGCAAGAGCCGCTTCTAGTTCCTCCATTATGAACGGAAGATCCATGCGGCAGTCACGTGAAACATGGATGTGACTGGGGGCTGGAAAGCCTGGACCGGTTGCTTGGCCAACGATCCTTGCACAAAAGTCTTCTGCAACGTCAGCATCCAGTCGCCCCTGGAAGAGCGCTGCGCTTTGAATGGGAAGCGTTGTTCAGGGAGGGAACGTAGACCACGTATGGTTCTCCAGTTGTAGGAAAGTGGCTTTCAGGGGTCTAGTGACTGGCAAAACGTTGTCCAACGTCGAGGTGCCAACCTATCCATGCGACGTTGAATTTTCTTTTGTAGTCGTCTGGCTGTCCTAAGGTCTTCGATGGATATTGTACGCCGGTAACGCCGCTCCGCACGACGACGGAGTACATGAAGTCGCTCCAACTCTATATACAATTCCGTGTGCTTCGACGAAACCGTGACCGTGCGCGTGGCGTCTCGCAGTGCAGACTTAATTGTTTCCTCTAATCAAGAGGACAAGCCCTCTCGACAAGCATCTTCCATGGTGGAAGTAAAATTAGTCCAGTCAATTAATCGAATGGTGTTCCGTGGGAAGGACCTGGAAATTCCTTTGATGACAAGGTACGTGTAAATGTGATCACTCCCGTGTGTCTCGATATCTAGGTCAAGCTAGGTCACGAAAGCTAGGTCAAGACAGCTGCCATAATTCACGCCTCGTATAAACGTTGGGCTGCCGTCATTCAGGGGTGAAAGGCCATGGTTGCAGGCGACGTTTGCAAGTCTTTGCCCTTATTGCATTTGTCCTTGTGCTTCCCCATGCCATATGAAGCGCATTAAAATCTCCAATGATGACATATGGAATAGGGCAGACCAACAAGATGTTTGTTAATCTTTTGGGATCAAAAATACTTGAAGGCGATATACAAACGCCTAAAAGTGTAAAGATGAGTTTGCCCTTTTTAATTGTTAGGCAAACATATTGATTGTTATCATGAGGCGGAATCGGCTGGCGAACATAGGTCAGTTCTCGATGAATAAAAACGATGGCTTTGCTTAACTTGTTGCGGATATAATAGCTTCGTATCCCGATAATCTGACTGGTTTTGACACGTTGGCTCACATATGACAATGATTGAAAAAAAAATATATATATATATATATATATATATACTGACGGAAGTCTGAAAGGCGTGATTTTGGTCCTCTTGCGTTCCACGGATGATTGACGCTGCCTTGACTTCTCGAAAGGATGGGCGTTGGTTGGCCATGGTCTTTATTCTAGAGACTCAAGCACTGGGCTTAAGGCGTCCAGTACTTTCAGTGCACTTCGAGTAGACGTAGTTCCAAGGTTCAACAGAATCACTCCAATGGAATCTATGAGGTTACGCAGCATTGAGATGACTTGACGATCTGCTTTGGGCGTGTCATCAGCCGCTGGAGTAGGCTCCCGAGCGGGCTTGACAATCTGTGGTTCTGTGGGAAGTTGCTGGCTCGGAAGCGCAGGCCATTCTTCCTGAAAAAGATTCCTTTTAGCTGACTTTATTGTGCTGTTCAGCACCCCCCCTTTTTTTTTTGCCTGATCGGAGAATGTGGGTGCTACAATGGAAGGGCCCCTCTCCTTTCTCGTCTCTGCCTTTTTTGAGGAGGTTAGGTGACGCCGACGCCGACGCCATATCGTTTCAGCAGCCTCCCTGTGTGTCGAATTGTCCCGAACCATTTGCTTGAGAACAGCGACCTCTTTCTTGATTTATGCGGCAGTCCTTAGACAAGGCAGCATGGCAACCATTACAGTTTCCGCACTTTAGGACAGTAGCCCGGCACGTGTCCTCCGCGTGAGGTTCAGCCCACCGGGGGCACAGTAACGAGTTTGGACAGACCCCCTTGACATGTCCAAGCCTTAAGCACTGATGGCATTGAAGAGACTGGTAGAGATGGTCGCATAGATAGGAAGGGGTCTTTGTTCTCATTTGCCTTGTCATTTGTGTGTCATCACATACATTTATGCAAAACGTGCGTGTGGTATCAGAGTGATATTACCTTACGACTGAATTATCTTACACAGTGGGCCCGTCGTTATCAGATTGTGTACACCACGCGTTCTGTGAAAAAAAGAAAAGAAAGAAGAACCGGCAGCACCCTCTAAAAACACGATAAAGCCTTAATTACCGGGTGTCAATTGTTCGCCAGCTCACCTGGATTAAAAGCCGATGACAGTGCATTCGGTACTGTCGCGGATTCGATGCCATGTTGTGCTTTTGCTTCTGTGGGCACAAGTTCACTCAATAACAAGGGCTCCTATTAATAAGACAATTATTTACGCTACATTCGTTCGCTATATATAACAAGGGCTGGCCACTAGTAACGCTGGACACGATATTGATGAAGTCGCCCGGCCAATGGCAAAGAGCTCTCAAGCACGTAAATATTTGCGAACTTAACCCTATAGTATCCGGCTTTAGCTCTCTTCTGCCATCTCCCTGTCTGCATACGCGACGGCTTCACGAACGGGCTCTAACGTGAGAACAGCTCCACGAGTTCAGCCGCTGATTAGGAATGAGACGAGCTTTAAACTTCACAGTACTGCACGGTTTTATTGTTCTTGAATACAAGCGAGGCAAGAGCGCCGTGCGGTAACTGGTGGAATGTAGACAAGAAACTATGATCATTTTAATGTCCCTCGTTGTTCCTTTCGATAAAGGAGCTGTCGTCACTTCCACGGAAAACGGTGACCAAGTTTTCTTCTTCTTGAGATTACTTTCCAGTACGCCGTCTCCTCCCTGCGTTCGAGACCTTGCTAATGAACAGTTTACACGACGGAAGCATCTCAAAGGGGTACCGCGCGAACCTACTTCTTTAGGGGCTATTTTCGAGTGCCCCTTGTTTCTATTCGTTGCAGCCAGGCGACGTGTGACGTCATCGCAACTGTCACGTGCCTAGGCCTATTGCGAGAGCCGCGTACCGCGTAGGTCGCTGTTTCCGGTGTGCTTTTGCAAAAACAAACACTCTCGACCGCACCACGCAAACCGTGCAGTGTGTGCGAGGTTGAGTGGGCCATTGTGCAGCGACGGCGATTAGCGCAAGCGTTGGCAGCGAGCCCCAGAATGCCACGAGGAAACTCGATAAATTTACTCATGGAAGGGAGAGGTTGTTTGACTTTTCAACGCGGAAATCGTTTGTTCTCCTATGGCTCACTGCCTCGTGCAGGTATACGCAGAAACGCTTTGTTGTCGCTTCTTGTCCTGTTTACTTAGTCCCCTAGAGGGACCAGAAGTCGGCATATGTCTTTCAGCATGTCTTCCTTTGTTATCGAACGAGCTTCACCAGGCTCAGATTTTGCGACATTGACTTGCGTTCAGACGATTTAACTTGTTTGAAAGCGACGCGGTGTGCGAGGTTACAGTAGAAAGCCGCATCATGAAGCAAGGTATTAATGAAAGGTATCATTAATCGGTGAAGTGGCTTCAGATGTCGTTGGTCGGTGTACCTAAGTATCTTATTCAGTCGGTTATTTGTAATCTATAGACTCAAAAATTTCGAATTTATCCGTTACTTACGCATGCAATATTCATGACAATCGGTGCAGAAAGTGCGCATTGATGCGAAGCAGCAGCCACCTGAAACGGATAGTGAGGCCAAGGATTTTTGGCCTAATATTGTTTTATGTGTGTGTGTGTGTGTGTATGTGTGTGCGTGTGTGTGTGTGTGTGCGTGCGTGCGTGCGTGCGTGTGTGTGTGTGTGTGTGTGTGTGTGTGTGTGTGTGTGTGTGTGTGTGTGTGTGTGTGTGTGTGTGTGTGTGTGTGTGTGTGTGTGTGTGTGTGAATTTTTATTGAAGAAGAGTTAAAATAACGCAAAGGAATAAGCCGCCTAACGCGGGCTGTTCGCTGGGCCTATTTTTGAAGAGCTTTTTACCCCTCCAGATCGCTGTCCGCGAGTCGCGTCTTCCATAACAGCGATAACTTTGAGGTCAGTTACCCAAATGTCGAGCACATTTTTGTCTGTTGCAATGGTGTGAAAGCAGACAAAAAATCTCTAGAAAGAAGAAAGAGGTATTAAAATGATCTCGCTGCAAAATGCGGTTCCTTGTTGTCTTCTGGTTGCGGAATAATTGTTGATTTCATGCTATGGCCGCTGCTCATATCGGCCTCGAAACCGTGCGTATCATATGCCTTAACACTCAGAGGCTGGAGTGTTCAGTTTCCTCCGTCTTTGTATCGGCATATCCGTTTAACGTTTCAACTAAAGAATCAAGAAGTCGAAATGTTGAGCCCCCCAATTAACAAGTTTGTAAGGAACGCGAGATCATGTGTGGTATCGCAGGTAGCAATATTAATATTTGTGCGTGGAACCGTACCAATCAAGAACTGAATACATCATCCTGCGTACGCATGCGCTAGCCGCCTCGGCCCCATAATTCCTCCTTCTTAACAACGTCTGAGCTATAGAACTGATCCACATCCCATGGGCGCCAGGAATGGTGTAATGTAACTGTGATTTGCAGAGGATGCACGGATTAAGGTTACTATTAATAACGTTGAAAGCAGGAGTTGGGAGTCGGGCAGGGTTGAAGGAATGAGAGGTCGGTTACTTTTTTTTTGTTTGCAACCTATTTGAGCGAAGAGTGTAAAGTCACAAATGACTCCACCTCGCAGCCCCGCCCCTCTCTTTTTCTCTTGCCTCCCGCTCACCACACGCTTCCGACGCAGTTGTGCGAAATTCTCTGTACGGCTAAAAACAATCGGTGGGCCACAAAACTTCGCTTTCCACAACAGCCAACTACAGCGCGGCCGTCTTCCGGCTGCCCGAAGTGCACACCCATTCATAAGCTTACGGAACACGTATAGCCGCGAAAAAATGTTTGAAAAGAAATCACGAATGGTTGCCCAGCTCCTAAGCTTAGAAGTGAGAAGTGAATATTGCGTTGATATTACATGCATATTCCATGCATCCCACCCCTGATGCGAATTATGAAGAGGAATGTTTCAAGTTGATTTGAAAGTGCCACAGTGACTAAAGACATACCACCTGCAAAAAAGTTATCAGTGAGGTTAATAGGTAAACCTCAAAGAAAAATGTTGCAAGTCAACACGTCTAATTATGTACTTATATTTAGGGGCGCTTTAAAGAACCCCGGGTTGTCAAAATTAATCCGGTACCCTTCCACTATGGCGCCCCTCATAAACCACGGTGTACTTTCGGGAAGATTCACTCCAAAATTTAATGGAGTATAATCTACGTGTCACGAGTAGTCTTTGCTTAAAACTGAATTCTGTGTATAGCATTTCATCTTGCTCACAACAGTACCCACTGAAGCTCTCATTTCTATGGCACAAAGAAAGACAACAGGCGTATTCAGCCCTATACGGCCGGCTACAGTTTCATGGCAGGACTCATGCACTGAGTGCGAGGAAACAAACTTTTCAAGGCTACATTCATCTGCAAACTTAGATAAAGAATATCTGGAGAGTCCCGTGCTATAACCACGATCTAATTCTGAGGCACACCGTTGTGGGGTGACTCCTGGATAAGTTTGCTCAGCTGCAGTTCTTTAACGTACACACAAGGCACAGTACACGTGCATTGCATTCAGTCCCCATTGGAATGCGGCTGACACCGCCACCGCAATCGATCCCGCGACCTCTTGTGCAGCAGAGCAATGCCATAGCCACTGGGCTACCACGGAGGGTCGAGCTGCAAACACTTTCAGCCGGTGACAACAAACATACATTCATAAGCCCGCTCTCTGAGTGGCTCAGTTACTCAAGAGAAAAGACGGGGAATCCGGGAGATGGCAATTCAAGGCGATGAGCAAAACGTGAACAAGGTGAATGCAGGAGCCAACGTTTCGACAAGTGGACTTGTCTTCTTCAAGGCGACATATGCTTTCCTCGCCACAGTATATATAGGTGGGGTTCTTCTAAAGGGGAGGGGGTGTGAGGCGGGAGGGCGCGGAAACGAGGGAAAGTGTGTTAGCGTGTCGAATTAGTAAAGGAACCCTGTGTACAAGGTCAAAGCCAGGACCCCCCCTCCCCTCACCCTAGTCTGTCAACCCACGCGCGTTAGCCGCCGTGTCAAGGGCGTCTGACACGCCAGCTGACAAAATAAAAAAAAAAGAAAGAAAGAAAAAGAAAAAGAAGGGAAGAAAAAGGAAAAGGGGGGGGGGGATACGCCAAGAAATCAAACTAAGTGTTGTTGCCTATAGCTTGAGGTTTAGCATAGCGAATAGATTCTAAAGCTCCCTTTGAAACGTTTATGCCTATTGGTTGCAATGTCTTGAACTTATGGATAAGGTATGATTCTCTGTATTTTCTTTCTCGTTCAGAACGGAAATTTGACTGTAAGATGTAGAGTTTAAGTTCATCAAAGTTATGACCTGGTTGGTTGAAATGCTCGGCGACGGCTTTGGGAAGCTTTTTAGCTGTGTCCGCGCGATGTCCGTTTAATCTGACGTTCATTGATTGTCCTGTTTCACCGATATATTGTTTCTTACAGAAGGAACATTCAAGCATATAAATCACATCCGAACTTGTGCAAGTGAAGCTGGATTTGACTTCATGTGTATAATTATTTGCGGTGCTTTTAATTTTAATGTCACTTTGAAGGTGCCTGCAGGTTTTGCATCTAGGGCGACAACATGCTTTTATTACGGGGGAATGCTGCTGGCTGACTTTTGCGTGCACTAACATGTCTTTAAAGTTCTTGTTTCGGCGATAGGTAACCCTGGGTACATCCGGGAACGCTTTTCGCAGACGCTCGTTACTTGATAATATTGGGTGGTATTTTCTTAGGATGTTGTTTATGTTTGGGAGTGCATTAGAATATTTTGTTATAAAGGCCGGCGGTCTGTCAGATTCTAATGTGGGCTGTCTCTTCGCCAATTCCGACTGTCTCTCCAATCTTGACGCGGTATCATAAGCTCTATCGAGAGCAACTTGGGGATAGTTCCTTTCTGCTAGCGTTGATCTAAGGTCATTTAGGTGGTGGATATAATCGTGGTCTTCACTGCAGATTCTTCTTATACGTTTCGCTTGTCCGACAAAAATTCCTTGCTTGCAATGTCGTGGGTGATGACTGTTGTAGTCTAAATATTGCTGGCTATCTGTAGGCTTCCGGTAAAGTGTCGTTCTCAGTTTTCCGTTTTCTATGTAGACCGTCGTGTCCAGGAAGTTGACCTGACTAGGAGAGTGGTGAGCAGTAAATTTAATACTCGGGTGAAAGCGATTGAAATGGCTAATTAAGTCGGTTAAGGCGCTTGTGCCGTGTTCCCATATTATGAATATGTCGTCAATGTAACGAAGATAGGTGTGGGGTTTTAAAGGGTAGGATTTCAGCAGGTCTGCTTCAAGCTGTCCCATGAAAATGTTCGCATACGTGGGAGCGAATGGCGTACCCATGCTAGTGCCGAAAATTTGCAGGTAGTGTGTAGAATCGAATTCGAAGTAGTTGAGCGTGAGAACTAACCTAAGGAGCGATAAGTAAACTTCAGGAGCGTGCGCTTGGGGATTGATTGCGAGGGATCTAGAAACGGCTTCAATTCCTTCACTCATGGGAATGTTGGTGTAGAGGGCAGAAACATCCAAAGTGACTAGAATAGCGCGGTCGGAAAGGATTTGGTTGGCGTTGATGCCGTCGATAATTCGAAGGAAGTGCGGCGTGTCTTGAACGAAAGATGGGAGGGTAGTGGGTATGCTTGACAGGTGGTGATTTAAGAATTTAGATAGTGACTCAGTAGGTGTGTTGTTATTAGACACAATAGGCCGACCTGGGATTTCTGCTGTAAATATTTCTTCGACCGGAATTTTATGTATTTTAGGAAGAAGATAAAAACGGCCTGCTGTTTTGTTTTTGGGCATCATGAAGCGATATTCGGATTGCGTGATTAGTTCCCTGGACCGGAGCTCCGCTATTGTGCTTAACACAATATTGCTGTAATCTGAGGTTGGGTTAGAGTCAAGTTTTCTGTAATGGGTGTGGTTGTTCAGTTGTTTAGAGGCCTCATTCTTGTACTTTTCTATAGGCCAGATTACGATACTGCCGCCTTTGTCTGCTGGTTTTATTACAATATCATTCCTTTTCGCAAGTTCTTTAAGGATTTGGTGTTGAGCGCCCTTTGCTTTCCTTTTCACACGTAGCACTAATTGGAGACAGTCACTACAAGTACATACACGAACACTTCCCACCAAGCCAACACTCACCATACATTAGCTTTAAGAGCGGCGCCACAACACACACCATCCGAGACCTCATTGCTGCAGCACCACAGCACATCACACATTTCTTCATTCACTGCGGGACTAATGACCTTAACCACGACACCGGTGACAACACAGTTGAGGCCATGAAAACGCTCATAAACGATTTGCACACCAACAGACCAAACGCAGAAATAACCTTGACAACAGTACTTCCCAGGATCGCAAACAAACACAGGCCACTTATTCAACAATCAGCGACACTCCTAGCTCACGCACTAGGGACACGTAAGCTCAATGATTTTCTTCTTGACGTTGGAAACCAACACGAAAACGTCGATGTCATCCACCACGCTGAAATACACCAGGACCCCGACATTCTGCTCGCCCGGGACGGACTTCACCCCAATTTTTTTGGCGTCAAGGTAATGGCTAACAACATCAAGTACAGGCTCAGGAACTCTTTTAAATCGACGCAACCTACAACACCAATAGATCCCGCGTCCCAGTTAGCTTCAACACAGGAACACGCGCCTGAAATTTTCAACACCAGCTCGCACGCACGTTCCACCGAAGCTAGAACCCAAGAAGCATCTACACAAACGGTGGACGCGGAACCAACACCACCCTTACAACATCCGCGCATACGGAAGCCCACAACCACCCGCGAAGCCTTCACGCAAACAGCTACATACACTAACAAGCAAACCGATACGCAGACAGACATCGGTGCAGGCCTCGACAAGAAAATTAAGCGTAAAAAGACACCACCTGAAGATTTTTCGCCCCGGAGGTCTGCCCGAACCAAACAGAAATGACTACCACGCACTAGGGATAGCACACGCAACAACAAATCTCGCCCTTTCCTCCAATCCCGCAAACTCGTCGCCAAACAAACAAATTACAGATTTCACCTAAAAACTTACGCTAGCTGCATTAAACAGAGGAAAATACCAAAAGGTCTCAGAATTAAGGTTAGATGCGCCCTTGGTTCTTTACCCTCCAGGTTATTATTAAAGTGGAATGCTGTCCTAGAAAATGCATCGCTCTCCCTTATCGACATTCTCGAAGAACACTGCAAAGAACAACTTAGGATAATCTCTGATCAACTCGACAGCATAAAGTTAACTGAAACGGAAAGAAGAGAACTTAATCAATTCGTCCAAACTAAGGGGGAAAAATTAATAGATAAATACCAGCGAAAAGATATTAGAGCTGCAGATCCACCCAAAGAAACTAATGTAACCCCTGCAGCACGTAGCTCCACCGACAGTCCTACAGGCGAGCATCCAGAGCACTGCAGCAATGTAGTAGACATATCCCAGAGTCTAAGCCCCGAAGAAGTTGATCTCCTGAAACGTGGTCTAACGTTTTGTCCGACGAACAACGCAGTAAACGAATACGAACTCCACAAAGATATAACAGAGTTTTCACGACGCATGCGCATCAAGGAATTCTTTTTCGGTAGACCAGATGTAGGAAAAGAAGATAGAGACTCTCTTAGACCACCTAGCACGTGGACACCGGAAAACGAACAGTGCCCAGACCTCGATTTATACTTAAAACTGATATCAAAGGAAATTCTAGAGTCAACGCGGCATTGCAGGAAACGCAAAAATTTGACCCCCGCTCAACACCAAATCCTTAAAGAACTTGCGAAAAGGAATGATATTGTAATAAAACCAGCAGACAAAGGCGGCAGTATCGTAATCTGGCCTATAGAAAAGTACAAGAATGAGGCCTCTAAACAACTGAACAACCACACCCATTACAGAAAACTTGACTCTAACCCAACCTCAGATTACAGCAATATTGTGTTAAGCACAATAGCGGAGCTCCGGTCCAGGGAACTAATCACGCAATCCGAATATCGCTTCATGATGCCCAAAAACAAAACAGCAGGCCGTTTTTATCTTCTTCCTAAAATACATAAAATTCCGGTCGAAGAAATATTTACAGCAGAAATCCCAGGTCGGCCTATTGTGTCTAATAACAACACACCTACTGAGTCACTATCTAAATTCTTAAATCACCACCTGTCAAGCATACCCACTACCCTCCCATCTTTCGTTCAAGACACGCCGCACTTCCTTCGAATTATCGACGGCATCAACGCCAACCAAATCCTTTCCGACCGCGCTATTCTAGTCACTTTGGATGTTTCTGCCCTCTACACCAACATTCCCATGAGTGAAGGAATTGAAGCCGTTTCTAGATCCCTCGCAATCAATCCCCAAGCGCACGCTCCTGAAGTTTACTTATCGCTCCTTAGGTTAGTTCTCACGCTCAACTACTTCGAATTCGATTCTACACACTACCTGCAAATTTTCGGCACTAGCATGGGTACGCCATTCGCTCCCACGTATGCGAACATTTTCATGGGACAGCTTGAAGCAGACCTGCTGAAATCCTACCCTTTAAAACCCCACACCTATCTTCGTTACATTGACGACATATTCATAATATGGGAACACGGCACAAGCGCCTTAACCGACTTAATTAGCCATTTCAATCGCTTTCACCCGAGTATTAAATTTACTGCTCACCACTCTCCTAGTCAGGTCAACTTCCTGGACACGACGGTCTACATAGAAAACGGAAAACTGAGAACGACACTTTACCGGAAGCCTACAGATAGCCAGCAATATTTAGACTACAACAGTCATCACCCACGACATTGCAAGCAAGGAATTTTTGTCGGACAAGCGAAACGTATAAGAAGAATCTGCAGTGAAGACCACGATTATATCCACCACCTAAATGACCTTAGATCAACGCTAGCAGAAAGGAACTATCCCCAAGTTGCTCTCGATAGAGCTTATGATACCGCGTCAAGATTGGAGAGACAGTCGGAATTGGCGAAGAGACAGCCCACATTAGAATCTGACAGACCGCCGGCCTTTATAACAAAATATTCTAATGCACTCCCAAACATAAACAACATCCTAAGAAAATACCACCCAATATTATCAAGTAACGAGCGTCTGCGAAAAGCGTTCCCGGATGTACCCAGGGTTACCTATCGCCGAAACAAGAACTTTAAAGACATGTTAGTGCACGCAAAAGTCAGCCAGCAGCATTCCCCCGTAATAAAAGCATGTTGTCGCCCTAGATGCAAAACCTGCAGGCACCTTCAAAGTGACATTAAAATTAAAAGCACCGCAAATAATTATACACATGAAGTCAAATCCAGCTTCACTTGCACAAGTTCGGATGTGATTTATATGCTTGAATGTTCCTTCTGTAAGAAACAATATATCGGTGAAACAGGACAATCAATGAACGTCAGATTAAACGGACATCGCGCGGACACAGCTAAAAAGCTTCCCAAAGCCGT
The DNA here is from genome assembly GCF_023375885.2 of Dermacentor andersoni. NCBI lineage: Eukaryota > Metazoa > Arthropoda > Arachnida > Ixodida > Ixodidae > Dermacentor > Dermacentor andersoni. Next base: position 92,843,276 of record NC_092815.1, read on the forward strand.
CGCCGAGCATTTCAACCAACCAGGTCATAACTTTGATGAACTTAAACTCTACATCTTACAGTCAAATTTCCGTTCTGAACGAGAAAGAAAATACAGAGAATCATACCTTATCCATAAGTTCAAGACATTGCAACCAATAGGCATAAACGTTTCAAAGGGAGCTTTAGAATCTATTCGCTATGCTAAACCTCAAGCTATAGGCAACAACACTTAGTTTGATTTCTTGGCGTATCCCCCCCCCCCTTTTCCTTTTTCTTCCCTTCTTTTTCTTTTTCTTTCTTTCTTTTTTTTTTATTTTGTCAGCTGGCGTGTCAGACGCCCTTGACACGGCGGCTAACGCGCGTGGGTTGACAGACTAGGGTGAGGGGAGGGGGGGTCCTGGCTTTGACCTTGTACACAGGGTTCCTTTACTAATTCGACACGCTAACACACTTTCCCTCGTTTCCGCGCCCTCCCGCCTCACACCCCCTCCCCTTTAGAAGAACCCCACCTATATATACTGTGGCGAGGAAAGCATATGTCGCCTTGAAGAAGACAAGTCCACTTGTCGAAACGTTGGCTCCTGCATTCACCTTGTTCACGTTTTGCTCATCAGTTACTCAAAGCCATTCTTTCCGCGCCCGTTCTATAGCTCGCAGCACAGCAGAAGTTATCACTGCTGACAAATTTTGTGAACTTGGCGTATCAATCACATGTAATAAATTCAGTAGTTCTGTAGCCGTCGCAAATAAGAAAGTTTGCGCATGTTTCTTTTTGTCAGAACATCTTCAACTTGGCTGCATGTTTACCTTAGACGAGTTGAAATACGCAATTTCATCTTGCCGTACCAAGACAGCTGCCGGACCAGATGGCATTACGTACACCCGGCCACAAAATATTACGGACCATGAAATCTGAGAAAAAGCTGAATATATCTGCAGCCTCGCAACGCAGCCTGGCATTTGCATTTCGGGCCTCGACTAGAATATGGTAACAACAATGTCGTGACTACTGCAACAGGCTGCTCTGGAATCGAACGTTTTCTGAGATCCTGTGGTCCGTAAATTTTTGTGGCCGGGTGTACATAATGGTAAAGAACCTCGGGCCAGCAGGTAGAATAGCACTCTTTGAATTATTTAACGAGCTCCGGATAAAATGAGACTCTTCCTGATTCGTGAAAAGTCGCACATGTAATATCCATTCTTTAACCTGGTAAGATCCTACTTTGTAGGCCTGTTAGCCTCACAAGCTGTCTTTTTAAGGTAATGGAGAAGATAGTGGACTGTCCACTTCAGTGGTGGTGGGAAAACATAAAGGTGCTATCTCATTATATGACAGGGTTTCGAAAACGCCGTTGCGATATGGATGCAGTACTGGATCTTGTTACAAGCATCGAACATGAAAATAAATGTGAAAATATGATAATCTGCCTTTTTCATTTTCCTGTGCTGCCGTCTGCCGCACGTCTCTAGAAACGTTTTTGGAAGGGTGCCGGGGCTTTCGCCGATTGATGTGTGTGCGATTGATGTGTTATTAATGGCTTCTCTGGGGCAGAATGTCGTTTCTGGAAGCCATGAAGCACTCAATGACTACTGGGTGAGCAGGCCTGAGTGCGCTGTTGTGCAAACAGTGCGGCCGATCAAGGCACGCTGAGTTCCCTTTGCCGACACGGCTGCCTTGGAATATTTTGTCGCTGATTTTTGCACTTGGAGCACGCTTTTTGTATTCTTTCTAAATATTATTTAGACATTTTGCATATTCAAGAAGTCTTCGAGCGCAGCCTTCGGCGCAGGATTTATCAAAGCGGTGCACTTGTTTACATCGACATTTACAGACACAGCTCGTTATTAGCGTCAAATATAGTGGAAAAAGCGCATCGCTGATATGAAATAATGTCAAAACGCAGCAAGACATACATATCTGCTGATATGTGTTCCACGAGTCAACATGAGCGGCCGGACAGAGGGCAGAGCTGAACTATAAAAGCAGTTTCCTTCATCCTAACTGCTCACATTTCAGTTCAAGTCCGCCGTTAGCGGGTGCACGAACGCGACGACGCCAGGCTTAACCTTCGCTGAACAGGATTAACATTGGCTCAAACTTCATGTGCACGGCTTGAGAGAGGTAAAGCTTGTGCATTTCAACTTCGTAGGCATGTTCTGACTTCCTTTGAGCGCCATTAATTAAACGTACAAGCGAAGGCTCTGTCGCTATCGCGTTGTCAGTTCGATGGCCGATCGCGCAGGGTTCGGTCGAACGATGGCCGGCACGCTGATATTGTCGGTGCCGTCGACAAGAAAGCCCGTCGCAGCGCGACCACTCGCGCTCGTCGGTTGCGTCCTTGTCGGCCTGGTATGATAAAATGCTTTCAGGGACGCACTGTACTGAATAGTCGGTCATTCGTTGATGTGAGCGTCTTGCCGGCCTCGCATCGACCTAATGTTACCGCGTCATAATACGTGAAGTCAGGCGCGCGCTGCCGCCACCAGGACCGACGCTGCAAGAAGACTTCATCAGCAACGTGATGTTTTTAAGTGTCGCCCGAGTGTAAGGCACGGGTCTTTCGTTAAATTTGCTAGCCATCAATGAAAGGCGGCAACTACCTGGCTACCGGTGCAGTCCGAACCACTCGGGCGAAGCCCTGGCCGCTTTCTGTTTTAAAGTGGAGTTGCAGTCTTACGCCACGCACGTTTTCGGCACCGCAACGACGTCGAGCTACCAGGGGAGTTTCAATGCTGTACATGGCACGAGTGTTTGCAGCGGCGCGCGTCCGAGCGCTTAATTACTTTTTTTTGGGGGGGGGGACTTTCCGGAGCTCGGCGATGCGTGCGACCCTTCCAAAACGTTTCGCGACTAATTCGCTGGGGCAGGGCGCATGCGCCACCGTGCCATGAAGAAGGCGGATTGCGGTCCTTGTAGACATTAAGAGAGCACTTGACACTGTAAGTCATATGCATGTGCTTGTTAGTATGTTAGAAGTTGGTCATTGTGGAGGATTTCTGCGATGGATTTCGCAGTAAGGTGCCTTGGGGATGGATCTCTGTAAGGTGCCTTGGGGATGTCTCGTGCCGAAGATGCCCTCTCGGTGAGCGCATATTTCACCCCTCATCTTTTAAGAGGTTCAATACATACAAGCATTTGCCTAGCAAACCAGATTTTTTTTTTCAAGGGAATTTTCCACGTCTCAGTAATTTCTCTCGTCGTATTCGAGTGCTGATTGCCGTGTTATAGTTTGTTAACGAAGCTTTCCCTCAAGTCTAAATATTTTAAGGCAGTTTTCCTAGCCTCTAAAGCCACTCGAGTTGGCTCTTCTCCTTGAGCGGCCATTTTTCCTAGAAAGTATGCCTTTCAACTACTCCGCCCTTAAACTGGCTCTCTCAACTACTACACGCAGAGACAAAGCAACAGCGCGCGCATTAGATCCCATAGATGAGATAAATATTTACAATTAGTATTAGGGTTATAATTATATTCGAGTGCTGATTGCCGTGCTATCGTTTGCTAACGAAGCTTTCCCTCAAGTCTAAATATATTAAGGCAGTTTGTCGTGTGCGTATCATGGCTACGCACGCTTATATCGCATTCCGTTTCTCTACCACGGGTGCGCTTTAAAACCACGGCGCTGCAGTTTTTGCTTTTCTCTTCTTTCTTCTTCTCCGCCCTTAAACTGGCTCTCTCAACTACTACACGCAGAGACAAAGCAACAGCGCGCGCATTAGATCCCATAGATGAGATGAATATTTACAATTAGTATTAGGGTTATAATTATATTCGAGTGCTGATTGCCGTGCTATCGTTTGCTAACGAAGCTCTCCCTCAAGTCTAAATATATTAAGGCAGTTTGTCGTGTGCGTATCATGGCTACGCACGCTTATATCGCATTCCGTTTCTCTACCACGGGTGCGCTTTAAAACCACGGCGCTGCAGTTTTTGCTTTTCTCTTCTTTCTTCTTCTCCGCCCTTAAACTGGCTCTCTCAACTACTACACGCAGAGACAAAGCAACAGCGCGCGCATTAGATCCCATAGATGAGATGAATATTTACAATTAGTATTAGGGTTATAATTATATTCGAGTGCTGATTGCCGTGCTATCGTTTGCTAACGAAGCTTTCCCTCAAGTCTAAATATATTAAGGCAGTTTGTCGTGTGCGTATCATGGCTACGCACGCTTATATCGCATTCCGTTTCTCTACCACGGGTGCGCTTTAAAACCACGGCGCTGCAGTTTTTGCTTTTCTCTTCTTTCTTCTCCGCCCTTAAACTGGCTCTCTCAACTACTACACGCAGAGACAAAGCAACAGCGCGCGCATTAGATCCCATAGATGAGATGAATATTTACAATTAGTATTAGGGTTATAATTATATTCGAGTGCTGATTGCCGTGCTTTCGTTTGCTAACGAAGCTTTCCCTCAAGTCTAAATATTTTAAGGCAGTTTGTCGTGTGCGTATCATGGCTACGCACGCTTATATCGCATTCCGTTTCTCTACCACGGGTGCGCTTTAAAACCACGGCGCTGCAGTTTTTGCTTTTCTCTTTCTTCTTCTCCGCCCTTAAACTGGCTCTCTTCACTGTACTACACGCAGAGACAAAGAAACAGCGCGCATGCGATCCCATAGATGAGATGAATATATATATATATATATATATAGAGAGAGAGAAAACTATCAGTCATAGCTCTCGTAGTATAGCCCTCTGGGCCGTTTCCTTTTTTTTCGAAAGTAGTCCTATTAGGGTTATTATAATTACACGAAGGTATTTCGCCCTCATCAGCAGCAGTCCTTGGTATAGTTATTCTGGCGGCTAGCTTCCCACGCTATGCGTGCCGCCATCGCACCTGGTTAAGCTTTTCCTAGACGCTAGAGTTAGGCTTTGTCCGCGCAACCTTGAGCGATCGGAAAGCGCGTTTCCCCCTCTTGGCCGGCGGAGAAGGGAAGCTTCGTTCCGGCCGCGAAGCTCTCCACATCTCTGTAAGGTGCCTTGGGGATGTCTCGTGCCGAAGATGCCCTCTCGGTGAGCGCATATTTCACCCCTCATCTTTTAAGAGGTTCAATACATACAAGCATTTGCCTAGCAAACCAGATTTTTTTTTTCAAGGGAATTTTCCACGTCTCAGTAATTTCTCTCGTCGTATTCGAGTGCTGATTGCCGTGTTATAGTTTGTTAACGAAGCTTTCCCTCAAGTCTAAATATTTTAAGGCAGTTTTCCTAGCCTCTAAAGCCACTCGAGTTGGCTCTTCTCCTTGAGCGGCCATTTTTCCTAGAAAGTATGCCTTTCAACTACTCCGCCCTTAAACTGGCTCTCTCAACTACTACACGCAGAGACAAAGCAACAGCGCGCGCATTAGATCCCATAGATGAGATAAATATTTACAATTAGTATTAGGGTTATAATTATATTCGAGTGCTGATTGCCGTGCTATCGTTTGCTAACGAAGCTTTCCCTCAAGTCTAAATATATTAAGGCAGTTTGTCGTGTGCGTATCATGGCTACGCACGCTTATATCGCATTCCGTTTCTCTACCACGGGTGCGCTTTAAAACCACGGCGCTGCAGTTTTTGCTTTTCTCTTCTTTCTTCTTCTCCGCCCTTAAACTGGCTCTCTCAACTACTACACGCAGAGACAAAGCAACAGCGCGCGCATTAGATCCCATAGATGAGATGAATATTTACAATTAGTATTAGGGTTATAATTATATTCGAGTGCTGATTGCCGTGCTATCGTTTGCTAACGAAGCTCTCCCTCAAGTCTAAATATATTAAGGCAGTTTGTCGTGTGCGTATCATGGCTACGCACGCTTATATCGCATTCCGTTTCTCTACCACGGGTGCGCTTTAAAACCACGGCGCTGCAGTTTTTGCTTTTCTCTTCTTTCTTCTTCTCCGCCCTTAAACTGGCTCTCTCAACTACTACACGCAGAGACAAAGCAACAGCGCGCGCATTAGATCCCATAGATGAGATGAATATTTACAATTAGTATTAGGGTTATAATTATATTCGAGTGCTGATTGCCGTGCTATCGTTTGCTAACGAAGCTTTCCCTCAAGTCTAAATATATTAAGGCAGTTTGTCGTGTGCGTATCATGGCTACGCACGCTTATATCGCATTCCGTTTCTCTACCACGGGTGCGCTTTAAAACCACGGCGCTGCAGTTTTTGCTTTTCTCTTCTTTCTTCTTCTCCGCCCTTAAACTGGCTCTCTCAACTACTACACGCAGAGACAAAGCAACAGCGCGCGCATTAGATCCCATAGATGAGATGAATATTTACAATTAGTATTAGGGTTATAATTATATTCGAGTGCTGATTGCCGTGCTATCGTTTGCTAACGAAGCTTTCCCTCAAGTCTAAATATTTTAAGGCAGTTTGTCGTGTGCGTATCATGGCTACGCACGCTTATATCGCATTCCGTTTCTCTACCACGGGTGCGCTTTAAAACCACGGCGCTGCAGTTTTTGCTTTTCTCTTTCTTCTTCTCCGCCCTTAAACTGGCTCTCTTCACTGTACTACACGCAGAGACAAAGAAACAGCGCGCATGCGATCCCATAGATGAGATGAATATATATATATATATATATATAGAGAGAGAAAACTATCAGTCATAGCTCTCGTAGTATAGCCCTCTGGGCCGTTTCCTTTTTTTTCGAAAGTAGTCCTATTAGGGTTATTATAATTACACGAAGGTATTTCGCCCTCATCAGCAGCAGTCCTTGGTATAGTTATTCTGGCGGCTAGCTTCCCACGCTATGCGTGCCGCCATCGCACCTGGTTAAGCTTTTCCTAGACGCTAGAGTTAGGCTTTGTCCGCGCAACCTTGAGCGATCGGAAAGCGCGTTTCCCCCTCTTGGCCGGCGGAGAAGGGAAGCTTCGTTCCGGCCGCGAAGCTCTCCACATCTCTGTAAGGTGCCTTGGGGATGTCTCGTGCCGAAGATGCCCTCTCGGTGAGCGCATATTTCACCCCTCATCTTTTAAGAGGTTCAATACATACAAGCATTTGCCTAGCAAACCAGATTTTTTTTTTCAAGGGAATTTTCCACGTCTCAGTAATTTCTCTCGTCGTATTCGAGTGCTGATTGCCGTGTTATAGTTTGTTAACGAAGCTTTCCCTCAAGTCTAAATATTTTAAGGCAGTTTTCCTAGCCTCTAAAGCCACTCGAGTTGGCTCTTCTCCTTGAGCGGCCATTTTTCCTAGAAAGTATGCCTTTCAACTACTCCGCCCTTAAACTGGCTCTCTCAACTACTACACGCAGAGACAAAGCAACAGCGCGCGCATTAGATCCCATAGATGAGATAAATATTTACAATTAGTATTAGGGTTATAATTATATTCGAGTGCTGATTGCCGTGCTATCGTTTGCTAACGAAGCTTTCCCTCAAGTCTAAATATATTAAGGCAGTTTGTCGTGTGCGTATCATGGCTACGCACGCTTATATCGCATTCCGTTTCTCTACCACGGGTGCGCTTTAAAACCACGGCGCTGCAGTTTTTGCTTTTCTCTTCTTTCTTCTTCTCCGCCCTTAAACTGGCTCTCTCAACTACTACACGCAGAGACAAAGCAACAGCGCGCGCATTAGATCCCATAGATGAGATGAATATTTACAATTAGTATTAGGGTTATAATTATATTCGAGTGCTGATTGCCGTGCTATCGTTTGCTAACGAAGCTCTCCCTCAAGTCTAAATATATTAAGGCAGTTTGTCGTGTGCGTATCATGGCTACGCACGCTTATATCGCATTCCGTTTCTCTACCACGGGTGCGCTTTAAAACCACGGCGCTGCAGTTTTTGCTTTTCTCTTCTTTCTTCTTCTCCGCCCTTAAACTGGCTCTCTCAACTACTACACGCAGAGACAAAGCAACAGCGCGCGCATTAGATCCCATAGATGAGATGAATATTTACAATTAGTATTAGGGTTATAATTATATTCGAGTGCTGATTGCCGTGCTATCGTTTGCTAACGAAGCTTTCCCTCAAGTCTAAATATATTAAGGCAGTTTGTCGTGTGCGTATCATGGCTACGCACGCTTATATCGCATTCCGTTTCTCTACCACGGGTGCGCTTTAAAACCACGGCGCTGCAGTTTTTGCTTTTCTCTTCTTTCTTCTTCTCCGCCCTTAAACTGGCTCTCTCAACTACTACACGCAGAGACAAAGCAACAGCGCGCGCATTAGATCCCATAGATGAGATGAATATTTACAATTAGTATTAGGGTTATAATTATATTCGAGTGCTGATTGCCGTGCTATCGTTTGCTAACGAAGCTTTCCCTCAAGTCTAAATATTTTAAGGCAGTTTGTCGTGTGCGTATCATGGCTACGCACGCTTATATCGCATTCCGTTTCTCTACCACGGGTGCGCTTTAAAACCACGGCGCTGCAGTTTTTGCTTTTCTCTTTCTTCTTCTCCGCCCTTAAACTGGCTCTCTTCACTGTACTACACGCAGAGACAAAGAAACAGCGCGCATGCGATCCCATAGATGAGATGAATATATATATATATATAGAGAGAGAGAGAGAGAAAACTATCAGTCATAGCTCTCGTAGTATAGCCCTCTGGGCCGTTTCCTTTTTTTTCGAAAGTAGTCCTATTAGGGTTATTATAATTACACGAAGGTATTTCGCCCTCATCAGCAGCAGTCCTTGGTATAGTTATTCTGGCGGCTAGCTTCCCACGCTATGCGTGCCGCCATCGCACCTGGTTAAGCTTTTCCTAGACGCTAGAGTTAGGCTTTGTCCGCGCAACCTTGAGCGATCGGAAAGCGCGTTTCCCCCTCTTGGCCGGCGGAGAAGGGAAGCTTCGTTCCGGCCGCGAAGCTCTCCACATCTCTGTAAGGTGCCTTGGGGATGTCTCGTGCCGAAGATGCCCTCTCGGTGAGCGCATATTTCACCCCTCATCTTTTAAGAGGTTCAATACATACAAGCATTTGCCTAGCAAACCAGATTTTTTTTTTCAAGGGAATTTTCCACGTCTCAGTAATTTCTCTCGTCGTATTCGAGTGCTGATTGCCGTGTTATAGTTTGTTAACGAAGCTTTCCCTCAAGTCTAAATATTTTAAGGCAGTTTTCCTAGCCTCTAAAGCCACTCGAGTTGGCTCTTCTCCTTGAGCGGCCATTTTTCCTAGAAAGTATGCCTTTCAACTACTCCGCCCTTAAACTGGCTCTCTCAACTACTACACGCAGAGACAAAGCAACAGCGCGCGCATTAGATCCCATAGATGAGATAAATATTTACAATTAGTATTAGGGTTATAATTATATTCGAGTGCTGATTGCCGTGCTATCGTTTGCTAACGAAGCTTTCCCTCAAGTCTAAATATATTAAGGCAGTTTGTCGTGTGCGTATCATGGCTACGCACGCTTATATCGCATTCCGTTTCTCTACCACGGGTGCGCTTTAAAACCACGGCGCTGCAGTTTTTGCTTTTCTCTTCTTTCTTCTTCTCCGCCCTTAAACTGGCTCTCTCAACTACTACACGCAGAGACAAAGCAACAGCGCGCGCATTAGATCCCATAGATGAGATGAATATTTACAATTAGTATTAGGGTTATAATTATATTCGAGTGCTGATTGCCGTGCTATCGTTTGCTAACGAAGCTCTCCCTCAAGTCTAAATATATTAAGGCAGTTTGTCGTGTGCGTATCATGGCTACGCACGCTTATATCGCATTCCGTTTCTCTACCACGGGTGCGCTTTAAAACCACGGCGCTGCAGTTTTTGCTTTTCTCTTCTTTCTTCTTCTCCGCCCTTAAACTGGCTCTCTCAACTACTACACGCAGAGACAAAGCAACAGCGCGCGCATTAGATCCCATAGATGAGATGAATATTTACAATTAGTATTAGGGTTATAATTATATTCGAGTGCTGATTGCCGTGCTATCGTTTGCTAACGAAGCTTTCCCTCAAGTCTAAATATATTAAGGCAGTTTGTCGTGTGCGTATCATGGCTACGCACGCTTATATCGCATTCCGTTTCTCTACCACGGGTGCGCTTTAAAACCACGGCGCTGCAGTTTTTGCTTTTCTCTTCTTTCTTCTTCTCCGCCCTTAAACTGGCTCTCTCAACTACTACACGCAGAGACAAAGCAACAGCGCGCGCATTAGATCCCATAGATGAGATGAATATTTACAATTAGTATTAGGGTTATAATTATATTCGAGTGCTGATTGCCGTGCTATCGTTTGCTAACGAAGCTTTCCCTCAAGTCTAAATATTTTAAGGCAGTTTGTCGTGTGCGTATCATGGCTACGCACGCTTATATCGCATTCCGTTTCTCTACCACGGGTGCGCTTTAAAACCACGGCGCTGCAGTTTTTGCTTTTCTCTTTCTTCTTCTCCGCCCTTAAACTGGCTCTCTTCACTGTACTACACGCAGAGACAAAGAAACAGCGCGCATGCGATCCCATAGATGAGATGAATATATATATATATATATATATAGAGAGAGAAAACTATCAGTCATAGCTCTCGTAGTATAGCCCTCTGGGCCGTTTCCTTTTTTTTCGAAAGTAGTCCTATTAGGGTTATTATAATTACACGAAGGTATTTCGCCCTCATCAGCAGCAGTCCTTGGTATAGTTATTCTGGCGGCTAGCTTCCCACGCTATGCGTGCCGCCATCGCACCTGGTTAAGCTTTTCCTAGACGCTAGAGTTAGGCTTTGTCCGCGCAACCTTGAGCGATCGGAAAGCGCGTTTCCCCCTCTTGGCCGGCGGAGAAGGGAAGCTTCGTTCCGGCCGCGAAGCTCTCCACATCTCTGTAAGGTGCCTTGGGGATGTCTCGTGCCGAAGATGCCCTCTCGGTGAGCGCATATTTCACCCCTCATCTTTTAAGAGGTTCAATACATACAAGCATTTGCCTAGCAAACCAGATTTTTTTTTTCAAGGGAATTTTCCACGTCTCAGTAATTTCTCTCGTCGTATTCGAGTGCTGATTGCCGTGTTATAGTTTGTTAACGAAGCTTTCCCTCAAGTCTAAATATTTTAAGGCAGTTTTCCTAGCCTCTAAAGCCACTCGAGTTGGCTCTTCTCCTTGAGCGGCCATTTTTCCTAGAAAGTATGCCTTTCAACTACTCCGCCCTTAAACTGGCTCTCTCAACTACTACACGCAGAGACAAAGCAACAGCGCGCGCATTAGATCCCATAGATGAGATAAATATTTACAATTAGTATTAGGGTTATAATTATATTCGAGTGCTGATTGCCGTGCTATCGTTTGCTAACGAAGCTTTCCCTCAAGTCTAAATATATTAAGGCAGTTTGTCGTGTGCGTATCATGGCTACGCACGCTTATATCGCATTCCGTTTCTCTACCACGGGTGCGCTTTAAAACCACGGCGCTGCAGTTTTTGCTTTTCTCTTCTTTCTTCTTCTCCGCCCTTAAACTGGCTCTCTCAACTACTACACGCAGAGACAAAGCAACAGCGCGCGCATTAGATCCCATAGATGAGATGAATATTTACAATTAGTATTAGGGTTATAATTATATTCGAGTGCTGATTGCCGTGCTATCGTTTGCTAACGAAGCTCTCCCTCAAGTCTAAATATATTAAGGCAGTTTGTCGTGTGCGTATCATGGCTACGCACGCTTATATCGCATTCCGTTTCTCTACCACGGGTGCGCTTTAAAACCACGGCGCTGCAGTTTTTGCTTTTCTCTTCTTTCTTCTTCTCCGCCCTTAAACTGGCTCTCTCAACTACTACACGCAGAGACAAAGCAACAGCGCGCGCATTAGATCCCATAGATGAGATGAATATTTACAATTAGTATTAGGGTTATAATTATATTCGAGTGCTGATTGCCGTGCTATCGTTTGCTAACGAAGCTTTCCCTCAAGTCTAAATATTTTAAGGCAGTTTGTCGTGTGCGTATCATGGCTACGCACGCTTATATCGCATTCCGTTTCTCTACCACGGGTGCGCTTTAAAACCACGGCGCTGCAGTTTTTGCTTTTCTCTTTCTTCTTCTCCGCCCTTAAACTGGCTCTCTTCACTGTACTACACGCAGAGACAAAGAAACAGCGCGCATGCGATCCCATAGATGAGATGAATATATATATATATATAGAGAGAGAGAGAGAGAAAACTATCAGTCATAGCTCTCGTAGTATAGCCCTCTGGGCCGTTTCCTTTTTTTTCGAAAGTAGTCCTATTAGGGTTATTATAATTACACGAAGGTATTTCGCCCTCATCAGCAGCAGTCCTTGGTATAGTTATTCTGGCGGCTAGCTTCCCACGCTATGCGTGCCGCCATCGCACCTGGTTAAGCTTTTCCTAGACGCTAGAGTTAGGCTTTGTCCGCGCAACCTTGAGCGATCGGAAAGCGCGTTTCCCCCTCTTGGCCGGCGGAGAAGGGAAGCTTCGTTCCGGCCGCGAAGCTCTCCACATCTCTGTAAGGTGCCTTGGGGATGTCTCGTGCCGAAGATGCCCTCTCGGTGAGCGCATATTTCACCCCTCATCTTTTAAGAGGTTCAATACATACAAGCATTTGCCTAGCAAACCAGATTTTTTTTTTCAAGGGAATTTTCCACGTCTCAGTAATTTCTCTCGTCGTATTCGAGTGCTGATTGCCGTGTTATAGTTTGTTAACGAAGCTTTCCCTCAAGTCTAAATATTTTAAGGCAGTTTTCCTAGCCTCTAAAGCCACTCGAGTTGGCTCTTCTCCTTGAGCGGCCATTTTTCCTAGAAAGTATGCCTTTCAACTACTCCGCCCTTAAACTGGCTCTCTCAACTACTACACGCAGAGACAAAGCAACAGCGCGCGCATTAGATCCCATAGATGAGATAAATATTTACAATTAGTATTAGGGTTATAATTATATTCGAGTGCTGATTGCCGTGCTATCGTTTGCTAACGAAGCTTTCCCTCAAGTCTAAATATATTAAGGCAGTTTGTCGTGTGCGTATCATGGCTACGCACGCTTATATCGCATTCCGTTTCTCTACCACGGGTGCGCTTTAAAACCACGGCGCTGCAGTTTTTGCTTTTCTCTTCTTTCTTCTTCTCCGCCCTTAAACTGGCTCTCTCAACTACTACACGCAGAGACAAAGCAACAGCGCGCGCATTAGATCCCATAGATGAGATGAATATTTACAATTAGTATTAGGGTTATAATTATATTCGAGTGCTGATTGCCGTGCTATCGTTTGCTAACGAAGCTCTCCCTCAAGTCTAAATATATTAAGGCAGTTTGTCGTGTGCGTATCATGGCTACGCACGCTTATATCGCATTCCGTTTCTCTACCACGGGTGCGCTTTAAAACCACGGCGCTGCAGTTTTTGCTTTTCTCTTCTTTCTTCTTCTCCGCCCTTAAACTGGCTCTCTCAACTACTACACGCAGAGACAAAGCAACAGCGCGCGCATTAGATCCCATAGATGAGATGAATATTTACAATTAGTATTAGGGTTATAATTATATTCGAGTGCTGATTGCCGTGCTATCGTTTGCTAACGAAGCTTTCCCTCAAGTCTAAATATATTAAGGCAGTTTGTCGTGTGCGTATCATGGCTACGCACGCTTATATCGCATTCCGTTTCTCTACCACGGGTGCGCTTTAAAACCACGGCGCTGCAGTTTTTGCTTTTCTCTTCTTTCTTCTTCTCCGCCCTTAAACTGGCTCTCTCAACTACTACACGCAGAGACAAAGCAACAGCGCGCGCATTAGATCCCATAGATGAGATGAATATTTACAATTAGTATTAGGGTTATAATTATATTCGAGTGCTGATTGCCGTGCTATCGTTTGCTAACGAAGCTTTCCCTCAAGTCTAAATATTTTAAGGCAGTTTGTCGTGTGCGTATCATGGCTACGCACGCTTATATCGCATTCCGTTTCTCTACCACGGGTGCGCTTTAAAACCACGGCGCTGCAGTTTTTGCTTTTCTCTTCTTTCTTCTTCTCCGCCCTTAAACTGGCTCTCTCAACTACTACACGCAGAGACAAAGCAACAGCGCGCGCATTAGATCCCATAGATGAGATGAATATTTACAATTAGTATTAGGGTTATAATTATATTCGAGTGCTGATTGCCGTGCTATCGTTTGCTAACGAAGCTCTCCCTCAAGTCTAAATATATTAAGGCAGTTTGTCGTGTGCGTATCATGGCTACGCACGCTTATATCGCATTCCGTTTCTCTACCACGGGTGCGCTTTAAAACCACGGCGCTGCAGTTTTTGCTTTTCTCTTCTTTCTTCTTCTCCGCCCTTAAACTGGCTCTCTCAACTACTACACGCAGAGACAAAGCAACAGCGCGCGCATTAGATCCCATAGATGAGATGAATATTTACAATTAGTATTAGGGTTATAATTATATTCGAGTGCTGATTGCCGTGCTATCGTTTGCTAACGAAGCTCTCCCTCAAGTCTAAATATATTAAGGCAGTTTGTCGTGTGCGTATCATGGCTACGCACGCTTATATCGCATTCCGTTTCTCTACCACGGGTGCGCTTTAAAACCACGGCGCTGCAGTTTTTGCTTTTCTCTTCTTTCTTCTTCTCCGCCCTTAAACTGGCTCTCTCAACTACTACACGCAGAGACAAAGCAACAGCGCGCGCATTAGATCCCATAGATGAGATGAATATTTACAATTAGTATTAGGGTTATAATTATATTCGAGTGCTGATTGCCGTGCTATCGTTTGCTAACGAAGCTTTCCCTCAAGTCTAAATATATTAAGGCAGTTTGTCGTGTGCGTATCATGGCTACGCACGCTTATATCGCATTCCGTTTCTCTACCACGGGTGCGCTTTAAAACCACGGCGCTGCAGTTTTTGCTTTTCTCTTCTTTCTTCTTCTCCGCCCTTAAACTGGCTCTCTCAACTACTACACGCAGAGACAAAGCAACAGCGCGCGCATTAGATCCCATAGATGAGATGAATATTTACAATTAGTATTAGGGTTATAATTATATTCGAGTGCTGATTGCCGTGCTATCGTTTGCTAACGAAGCTTTCCCTCAAGTCTAAATATTTTAAGGCAGTTTGTCGTGTGCGTATCATGGCTACGCACGCTTATATCGCATTCCGTTTCTCTACCACGGGTGCGCTTTAAAACCACGGCGCTGCAGTTTTTGCTTTTCTCTTCTTTCTTCTTCTCCGCCCTTAAACTGGCTCTCTCAACTACTACACGCAGAGACAAAGCAACAGCGCGCGCATTAGATCCCATAGATGAGATGAATATATATATATATATATATAGAGAGAGAGAAAACTATCAGTCATAGCTCTCGTAGTATAGCCCTCTGGGCCGTTTCCTTTTTTTCGAAAGTAGTCCTATTAGGGTTATTATAATTACACGAAGGTATTTCGCCCTCATCAGCAGCAGTCCTTGGTATAGTTATTCTGGCGGCTAGCTTCCCACGCTATGCGTGCCGCCATCGCACCTGGTTAAGCTTTTCCTAGACGCTAGAGTTAGGCTTTGTCCGCGCAACCTTGAGCGATCGGAAAGCGCGTTTCCCCCTCTTGGCCGGCGGAGAAGGGAAGCTTCGTTCCGGCCGCGAAGCTCTCCACATCTCTGTAAGGTGCCTTGGGGATGTCTCGTGCCGAAGATGCCCTCTCGGTGAGCGCATATTTCACCCCTCATCTTTTAAGAGGTTCAATACATACAAGCATTTGCCTAGCAAACCAGATTTTTTTTTTTTTTTCAAGGGAATTTTCCACGTCTCAGTAATTTCTCTCGTCGTATTCGAGTGCTGATTGCCGTGTTATAGTTTGTTAACGAAGCTTTCCCTCAAGTCTAAATATTTTAAGGCAGTTTTCCTAGCCTCTAAAGCCACTCGAGTTGGCTCTTCTCCTTGAGCGGCCATTTTTCCTAGAAAGTATGCCTTTCAACTACTCCGCCCTTAAACTGGCTCTCTCAACTACTACACGCAGAGACAAAGCAACAGCGCGCGCATTAGATCCCATAGATGAGATAAATATTTACAATTAGTATTAGGGTTATAATTATATTCGAGTGCTGATTGCCGTGCTATCGTTTGCTAACGAAGCTTTCCCTCAAGTCTAAATATATTAAGGCAGTTTGTCGTGTGCGTATCATGGCTACGCACGCTTATATCGCATTCCGTTTCTCTACCACGGGTGCGCTTTAAAACCACGGCGCTGCAGTTTTTGCTTTTCTCTTCTTTCTTCTTCTCCGCCCTTAAACTGGCTCTCTCAACTACTACACGCAGAGACAAAGCAACAGCGCGCGCATTAGATCCCATAGATGAGATGAATATTTACAATTAGTATTAGGGTTATAATTATATTCGAGTGCTGATTGCCGTGCTATCGTTTGCTAACGAAGCTCTCCCTCAAGTCTAAATATATTAAGGCAGTTTGTCGTGTGCGTATCATGGCTACGCACGCTTATATCGCATTCCGTTTCTCTACCACGGGTGCGCTTTAAAACCACGGCGCTGCAGTTTTTGCTTTTCTCTTCTTTCTTCTTCTCCGCCCTTAAACTGGCTCTCTCAACTACTACACGCAGAGACAAAGCAACAGCGCGCGCATTAGATCCCATAGATGAGATGAATATTTACAATTAGTATTAGGGTTATAATTATATTCGAGTGCTGATTGCCGTGCTATCGTTTGCTAACGAAGCTTTCCCTCAAGTCTAAATATATTAAGGCAGTTTGTCGTGTGCGTATCATGGCTACGCACGCTTATATCGCATTCCGTTTCTCTACCACGGGTGCGCTTTAAAACCACGGCGCTGCAGTTTTTGCTTTTCTCTTCTTTCTTCTTCTCCGCCCTTAAACTGGCTCTCTCAACTACTACACGCAGAGACAAAGCAACAGCGCGCGCATTAGATCCCATAGATGAGATGAATATTTACAATTAGTATTAGGGTTATAATTATATTCGAGTGCTGATTGCCGTGCTATCGTTTGCTAACGAAGCTTTCCCTCAAGTCTAAATATTTTAAGGCAGTTTGTCGTGTGCGTATCATGGCTACGCACGCTTATATCGCATTCCGTTTCTCTACCACGGGTGCGCTTTAAAACCACGGCGCTGCAGTTTTTGCTTTTCTCTTTCTTCTTCTCCGCCCTTAAACTGGCTCTCTTCACTGTACTACACGCAGAGACAAAGAAACAGCGCGCATGCGATCCCATAGATGAGATGAATATATATATATATATAGAGAGAGAGAGAGAAAACTATCAGTCATAGCTCTCGTAGTATAGCCCTCTGGGCCGTTTCCTTTTTTTTCGAAAGTAGTCCTATTAGGGTTATTATAATTACACGAAGGTATTTCGCCCTCATCAGCAGCAGTCCTTGGTATAGTTATTCTGGCGGCTAGCTTCCCACGCTATGCGTGCCGCCATCGCACCTGGTTAAGCTTTTCCTAGACGCTAGAGTTAGGCTTTGTCCGCGCAACCTTGAGCGATCGGAAAGCGCGTTTCCCCCTCTTGGCCGGCGGAGAAGGGAAGCTTCGTTCCGGCCGCGAAGCTCTCCACATCTCTGTAAGGTGCCTTGGGGATGTCTCGTGCCGAAGATGCCCTCTCGGTGAGCGCATATTTCACCCCTCATCTTTTAAGAGGTTCAATACATACAAGCATTTGCCTAGCAAACCAGATTTTTTTTTTCAAGGGAATTTTCCACGTCTCAGTAATTTCTCTCGTCGTATTCGAGTGCTGATTGCCGTGTTATAGTTTGTTAACGAAGCTTTCCCTCAAGTCTAAATATTTTAAGGCAGTTTTCCTAGCCTCTAAAGCCACTCGAGTTGGCTCTTCTCCTTGAGCGGCCATTTTTCCTAGAAAGTATGCCTTTCAACTACTCCGCCCTTAAACTGGCTCTCTCAACTACTACACGCAGAGACAAAGCAACAGCGCGCGCATTAGATCCCATAGATGAGATAAATATTTACAATTAGTATTAGGGTTATAATTATATTCGAGTGCTGATTGCCGTGCTATCGTTTGCTAACGAAGCTTTCCCTCAAGTCTAAATATATTAAGGCAGTTTGTCGTGTGCGTATCATGGCTACGCACGCTTATATCGCATTCCGTTTCTCTACCTCGGGTGCGCTTTAAAACCACGGCGCTGCAGTTTTTGCTTTTCTCTTCTTTCTTCTTCTCCGCCCTTAAACTGGCTCTCTCAACTACTACACGCAGAGACAAAGCAACAGCGCGCGCATTAGATCCCATAGATGAGATGAATATTTACAATTAGTATTAGGGTTATAATTATATTCGAGTGCTGATTGCCGTGCTATCGTTTGCTAACGAAGCTCTCCCTCAAGTCTAAATATATTAAGGCAGTTTGTCGTGTGCGTATCATGGCTACGCACGCTTATATCGCATTCCGTTTCTCTACCACGGGTGCGCTTTAAAACCACGGCGCTGCAGTTTTTGCTTTTCTCTTCTTTCTTCTTCTCCGCCCTTAAACTGGCTCTCTCAACTACTACACGCAGAGACAAAGCAACAGCGCGCGCATTAGATCCCATAGATGAGATGAATATTTACAATTAGTATTAGGGTTATAATTATATTCGAGTGCTGATTGCCGTGCTATCGTTTGCTAACGAAGCTTTCCCTCAAGTCTAAATATATTAAGGCAGTTTGTCGTGTGCGTATCATGGCTACGCACGCTTATATCGCATTCCGTTTCTCTACCACGGGTGCGCTTTAAAACCACGGCGCTGCAGTTTTTGCTTTTCTCTTCTTTCTTCTTCTCCGCCCTTAAACTGGCTCTCTCAACTACTACACGCAGAGACAAAGCAACAGCGCGCGCATTAGATCCCATAGATGAGATGAATATTTACAATTAGTATTAGGGTTATAATTATATTCGAGTGCTGATTGCCGTGCTATCGTTTGCTAACGAAGCTTTCCCTCAAGTCTAAATATTTTAAGGCAGTTTGTCGTGTGCGTATCATGGCTACGCACGCTTATATCGCATTCCGTTTCTCTACCACGGGTGCGCTTTAAAACCACGGCGCTGCAGTTTTTGCTTTTCTCTTTCTTCTTCTCCGCCCTTAAACTGGCTCTCTTCACTGTACTACACGCAGAGACAAAGAAACAGCGCGCATGCGATCCCATAGATGAGATGAATATATATATATATATATATATAGAGAGAGAAAACTATCAGTCATAGCTCTCGTAGTATAGCCCTCTGGGCCGTTTCCTTTTTTTTCGAAAGTAGTCCTATTAGGGTTATTATAATTACACGAAGGTATTTCGCCCTCATCAGCAGCAGTCCTTGGTATAGTTATTCTGGCGGCTAGCTTCCCACGCTATGCGTGCCGCCATCGCACCTGGTTAAGCTTTTCCTAGACGCTAGAGTTAGGCTTTGTCCGCGCAACCTTGAGCGATCGGAAAGCGCGTTTCCCCCTCTTGGCCGGCGGAGAAGGGAAGCTTCGTTCCGGCCGCGAAGCTCTCCACATCTCTGTAAGGTGCCTTGGGGATGTCTCGTGCCGAAGATGCCCTCTCGGTGAGCGCATATTTCACCCCTCATCTTTTAAGAGGTTCAATACATACAAGCATTTGCCTAGCAAACCAGATTTTTTTTTTCAAGGGAATTTTCCACGTCTCAGTAATTTCTCTCGTCGTATTCGAGTGCTGATTGCCGTGTTATAGTTTGTTAACGAAGCTTTCCCTCAAGTCTAAATATTTTAAGGCAGTTTTCCTAGCCTCTAAAGCCACTCGAGTTGGCTCTTCTCCTTGAGCGGCCATTTTTCCTAGAAAGTATGCCTTTCAACTACTCCGCCCTTAAACTGGCTCTCTCAACTACTACACGCAGAGACAAAGCAACAGCGCGCGCATTAGATCCCATAGATGAGATAAATATTTACAATTAGTATTAGGGTTATAATTATATTCGAGTGCTGATTGCCGTGCTATCGTTTGCTAACGAAGCTTTCCCTCAAGTCTAAATATATTAAGGCAGTTTGTCGTGTGCGTATCATGGCTACGCACGCTTATATCGCATTCCGTTTCTCTACCACGGGTGCGCTTTAAAACCACGGCGCTGCAGTTTTTGCTTTTCTCTTCTTTCTTCTTCTCCGCCCTTAAACTGGCTCTCTCAACTACTACACGCAGAGACAAAGCAACAGCGCGCGCATTAGATCCCATAGATGAGATGAATATTTACAATTAGTATTAGGGTTATAATTATATTCGAGTGCTGATTGCCGTGCTATCGTTTGCTAACGAAGCTCTCCCTCAAGTCTAAATATATTAAGGCAGTTTGTCGTGTGCGTATCATGGCTACGCACGCTTATATCGCATTCCGTTTCTCTACCACGGGTGCGCTTTAAAACCACGGCGCTGCAGTTTTTGCTTTTCTCTTCTTTCTTCTTCTCCGCCCTTAAACTGGCTCTCTCAACTACTACACGCAGAGACAAAGCAACAGCGCGCGCATTAGATCCCATAGATGAGATGAATATTTACAATTAGTATTAGGGTTATAATTATATTCGAGTGCTGATTGCCGTGCTATCGTTTGCTAACGAAGCTCTCCCTCAAGTCTAAATATATTAAGGCAGTTTGTCGTGTGCGTATCATGGCTACGCACGCTTATATCGCATTCCGTTTCTCTACCACGGGTGCGCTTTAAAACCACGGCGCTGCAGTTTTTGCTTTTCTCTTCTTTCTTCTTCTCCGCCCTTAAACTGGCTCTCTCAACTACTACACGCAGAGACAAAGCAACAGCGCGCGCATTAGATCCCATAGATGAGATGAATATTTACAATTAGTATTAGGGTTATAATTATATTCGAGTGCTGATTGCCGTGCTATCGTTTGCTAACGAAGCTTTCCCTCAAGTCTAAATATATTAAGGCAGTTTGTCGTGTGCGTATCATGGCTACGCACGCTTATATCGCATTCCGTTTCTCTACCACGGGTGCGCTTTAAAACCACGGCGCTGCAGTTTTTGCTTTTCTCTTCTTTCTTCTTCTCCGCCCTTAAACTGGCTCTCTCAACTACTACACGCAGAGACAAAGCAACAGCGCGCGCATTAGATCCCATAGATGAGATGAATATTTACAATTAGTATTAGGGTTATAATTATATTCGAGTGCTGATTGCCGTGCTATCGTTTGCTAACGAAGCTTTCCCTCAAGTCTAAATATTTTAAGGCAGTTTGTCGTGTGCGTATCATGGCTACGCACGCTTATATCGCATTCCGTTTCTCTACCACGGGTGCGCTTTAAAACCACGGCGCTGCAGTTTTTGCTTTTCTCTTCTTTCTTCTTCTCCGCCCTTAAACTGGCTCTCTCAACTACTACACGCAGAGACAAAGCAACAGCGCGCGCATTAGATCCCATAGATGAGATGAATATATATATATATATATATAGAGAGAGAGAAAACTATCAGTCATAGCTCTCGTAGTATAGCCCTCTGGGCCGTTTCCTTTTTTTCGAAAGTAGTCCTATTAGGGTTATTATAATTACACGAAGGTATTTCGCCCTCATCAGCAGCAGTCCTTGGTATAGTTATTCTGGCGGCTAGCTTCCCACGCTATGCGTGCCGCCATCGCACCTGGTTAAGCTTTTCCTAGACGCTAGAGTTAGGCTTTGTCCGCGCAACCTTGAGCGATCGGAAAGCGCGTTTCCCCCTCTTGGCCGGCGGAGAAGGGAAGCTTCGTTCCGGCCGCGAAGCTCTCCACATCTCTGTAAGGTGCCTTGGGGATGTCTCGTGCCGAAGATGCCCTCTCGGTGAGCGCATATTTCACCCCTCATCTTTTAAGAGGTTCAATACATACAAGCATTTGCCTAGCAAACCAGATTTTTTTTTTTTTTTCAAGGGAATTTTCCACGTCTCAGTAATTTCTCTCGTCGTATTCGAGTGCTGATTGCCGTGTTATAGTTTGTTAACGAAGCTTTCCCTCAAGTCTAAATATTTTAAGGCAGTTTTCCTAGCCTCTAAAGCCACTCGAGTTGGCTCTTCTCCTTGAGCGGCCATTTTTCCTAGAAAGTATGCCTTTCAACTACTCCGCCCTTAAACTGGCTCTCTCAACTACTACACGCAGAGACAAAGCAACAGCGCGCGCATTAGATCCCATAGATGAGATAAATATTTACAATTAGTATTAGGGTTATAATTATATTCGAGTGCTGATTGCCGTGCTATCGTTTGCTAACGAAGCTTTCCCTCAAGTCTAAATATATTAAGGCAGTTTGTCGTGTGCGTATCATGGCTACGCACGCTTATATCGCATTCCGTTTCTCTACCACGGGTGCGCTTTAAAACCACGGCGCTGCAGTTTTTGCTTTTCTCTTCTTTCTTCTTCTCCGCCCTTAAACTGGCTCTCTCAACTACTACACGCAGAGACAAAGCAACAGCGCGCGCATTAGATCCCATAGATGAGATGAATATTTACAATTAGTATTAGGGTTATAATTATATTCGAGTGCTGATTGCCGTGCTATCGTTTGCTAACGAAGCTCTCCCTCAAGTCTAAATATATTAAGGCAGTTTGTCGTGTGCGTATCATGGCTACGCACGCTTATATCGCATTCCGTTTCTCTACCACGGGTGCGCTTTAAAACCACGGCGCTGCAGTTTTTGCTTTTCTCTTCTTTCTTCTTCTCCGCCCTTAAACTGGCTCTCTCAACTACTACACGCAGAGACAAAGCAACAGCGCGCGCATTAGATCCCATAGATGAGATGAATATTTACAATTAGTATTAGGGTTATAATTATATTCGAGTGCTGATTGCCGTGCTATCGTTTGCTAACGAAGCTCTCCCTCAAGTCTAAATATATTAAGGCAGTTTGTCGTGTGCGTATCATGGCTACGCACGCTTATATCGCATTCCGTTTCTCTACCACGGGTGCGCTTTAAAACCACGGCGCTGCAGTTTTTGCTTTTCTCTTCTTTCTTCTTCTCCGCCCTTAAACTGGCTCTCTCAACTACTACACGCAGAGACAAAGCAACAGCGCGCGCATTAGATCCCATAGATGAGATGAATATTTACAATTAGTATTAGGGTTATAATTATATTCGAGTGCTGATTGCCGTGCTATCGTTTGCTAACGAAGCTCTCCCTCAAGTCTAAATATATTAAGGCAGTTTGTCGTGTGCGTATCATGGCTACGCACGCTTATATCGCATTCCGTTTCTCTACCACGGGTGCGCTTTAAAACCACGGCGCTGCAGTTTTTGCTTTTCTCTTCTTTCTTCTTCTCCGCCCTTAAACTGGCTCTCTCAACTACTACACGCAGAGACAAAGCAACAGCGCGCGCATTAGATCCCATAGATGAGATGAATATTTACAATTAGTATTAGGGTTATAATTATATTCGAGTGCTGATTGCCGTGCTATCGTTTGCTAACGAAGCTCTCCCTCAAGTCTAAATATATTAAGGCAGTTTGTCGTGTGCGTATCATGGCTACGCACGCTTATATCGCATTCCGTTTCTCTACCACGGGTGCGCTTTAAAACCACGGCGCTGCAGTTTTTGCTTTTCTCTTCTTTCTTCTTCTCCGCCCTTAAACTGGCTCTCTCAACTACTACACGCAGAGACAAAGCAACAGCGCGCGCATTAGATCCCATAGATGAGATGAATATTTACAATTAGTATTAGGGTTATAATTATATTCGAGTGCTGATTGCCGTGCTATCGTTTGCTAACGAAGCTTTCCCTCAAGTCTAAATATATTAAGGCAGTTTGTCGTGTGCGTATCATGGCTACGCACGCTTATATCGCATTCCGTTTCTCTACCACGGGTGCGCTTTAAAACCACGGCGCTGCAGTTTTTGCTTTTCTCTTCTTTCTTCTTCTCCGCCCTTAAACTGGCTCTCTCAACTACTACACGCAGAGACAAAGCAACAGCGCGCGCATTAGATCCCATAGATGAGATGAATATTTACAATTAGTATTAGGGTTATAATTATATTCGAGTGCTGATTGCCGTGCTATCGTTTGCTAACGAAGCTTTCCCTCAAGTCTAAATATTTTAAGGCAGTTTGTCGTGTGCGTATCATGGCTACGCACGCTTATATCGCATTCCGTTTCTCTACCACGGGTGCGCTTTAAAACCACGGCGCTGCAGTTTTTGCTTTTCTCTTCTTTCTTCTTCTCCGCCCTTAAACTGGCTCTCTCAACTACTACACGCAGAGACAAAGCAACAGCGCGCGCATTAGATCCCATAGATGAGATGAATATATATATATATATATATAGAGAGAGAGAAAACTATCAGTCATAGCTCTCGTAGTATAGCCCTCTGGGCCGTTTCCTTTTTTTCGAAAGTAGTCCTATTAGGGTTATTATAATTACACGAAGGTATTTCGCCCTCATCAGCAGCAGTCCTTGGTATAGTTATTCTGGCGGCTAGCTTCCCACGCTATGCGTGCCGCCATCGCACCTGGTTAAGCTTTTCCTAGACGCTAGAGTTAGGCTTTGTCCGCGCAACCTTGAGCGATCGGAAAGCGCGTTTCCCCCTCTTGGCCGGCGGAGAAGGGAAGCTTCGTTCCGGCCGCGAAGCTCTCCACATCTCTGTAAGGTGCCTTGGGGATGTCTCGTGCCGAAGATGCCCTCTCGGTGAGCGCATATTTCACCCCTCATCTTTTAAGAGGTTCAATACATACAAGCATTTGCCTAGCAAACCAGATTTTTTTTTTTTTTTCAAGGGAATTTTCCACGTCTCAGTAATTTCTCTCGTCGTATTCGAGTGCTGATTGCCGTGTTATAGTTTGTTAACGAAGCTTTCCCTCAAGTCTAAATATTTTAAGGCAGTTCTCCTAGCCTCTAAAGCCACTCGAGTTGGCTCTTCTCCTTGAGCGGCCATTTTTCCTAGAAAGTATGCCTTTCAACTACTCGGAATCAGCATAAACCGACTATCGCGGACAACATGAGTCTCTTTCCACGTAAGTGTGAGGCTCAGAGCAGGAGCTGTGGCGCTTGAAAGTAGCCTGGGGCCTGACGAACCAACCGACTGAGCTATCTTTCTGGGCAACATCGAAGGGTCACGAGTTCAAATCACCTGTTATGTTCCTTTTTTTTTTCTGCCCCTTTTTCTTTCTTTTTTTTTCTTTTTTTTCTTTCTTTTAATGTCTTTTCCTTTATTTTATCACTGTACGGGAACCCTCCTAAAAAAAAATATGTATATATTTATATAGATCTTCAAATATTTATGGCCTCACACTCACATGTGCAGGTCATAAATACCAGGTTCTCTAGCCGAGTGCCATCCATGCGGTATAACCGAGCTCAGATTGGTCCACCTTGACTGACCAAGTAGGGCACCACTGTAGGTTAAATGAGGCGTACAACTCCTGCGGGACCCGCCGTGGTTGCTCAGTGGTTATGGTGTTAGACTGCTGAGCACGAGGTCGCGGGATCGGACCCCGACCACGGCGGCCGCATTTCGATGGGGGCGAAATGCGAAAACACCCGTGTACTTAGAATTAGGTGCACGTTAAAGAACCCCAGGTGGTCGAAATTTTCGGAGTCCTCCACTACGGCGTGCATAATCAGAAAGTGGTTTTGTCACGTAAAACCCCATAAATTAATTTTTAATTTAACTCCTACGGGGACGGTAGAGTATCCGTCTCCAGTGCAAGAGGACCGTGATTCAAATCCCGGTGCCGCGCTATTCTCCACCGGAAAATACAAAAAAAAAAAAAAAAAAACGTGTGTTGAGAAAATTGCACAAACAGGCCTGGAGTGCGGCCTGATCCCGGTGACCAGAACCGGTAACGCACTCTCTCACCAGAGCAGGATTGGCCACCCTGGTGCAGTACTTGGCCACAACCTCCTATATGAATACAACAATCAAACCCCGGCCCTCAGTCCCCAGCAGCCGCGAAGCAACTGACCACGGCGGCGGTCAGATCTGTGACGCTGCAGAGGGTGCTAAGAATACCTGGCTCCGGACAGGCCGCCATTGGAATCTGAACCTGGCAACGTTTAACGTTAGAACGCTATCTAGTGAGGCGAGTCTAGCAGTGTTATTGGAGGAATTAGAGGGTAGTAAATGGGATATAATAGGGCTCAGTGAGGTTAGGAGGACAAAAGAAGCATATACAGTGCTAAAAAGCGGGCATGTACTGTGCTACCGGGGCTTAGCGGAGAGACGAGAACTAGGAGTCGGATTCCTGATTAATAAGGAAATAGCTGGTAACATACAGGAATTCTATAGCATTAACGAGAGGGTGGCATGTCTTGTTGTGAAACTTAATAAGAGGTACAAAATGAAGGTTGTTCAGGTCTACGCTCCTACATCTAGTCATGATGACCAGGAAGTCGAAAGCTTTTATGAAGACGTAGAATCGGCGATGGGTAAAGTCAAAACAAAATACACTATACTGATGGGCGACTTCAATGCCAGGGTAGGCAAGAAGCAGGCTGGAGACAAGTCAGTGGGGGAATATGGCATAGGCTCTAGGAATAGCAGAGGAGAATTATTAGTAGAGTTTGCAGAACAGAATAATATGCGTATAATGAATACCTTTTTCCGCAAGCGGGTTAGCCGAAAGTGGACGTGGAGGAGCCCGAATGGTGAGACTAGAAATGAAATCGACTTCATACTCTGCGCGAACCCTGGCATCATTCAAGATGTAGACGTGCTCGGCAAGGTACGCTGCAGTGACCACAGGATGGTAAGAACTCGAATTAGCCTAGACTTGAGGAGGGAACGAAAGAAACTGGTACACAAGAAGCCAATCAATGAGTTAGCGGTAAGAGGGAAACTAGAGGAATTCCGGATCAAACTACAGAACAGGTATTCGGCTTTAACTCAGGAAGAGGACCTTAGTGTTGAAGCAATGAACGACAATCTCATGGGCATCATTAAGGAGTGCGCAATAGAAGTCGGTGGTAACGCCGTTAGACAGGAAACCAGTAAGCTATCGCAGGAGACGAAAGATCTGATCAAGAAACGCCAATGTATGAAAGCCTCTAATCCTACAGCTAGAATAGAACTGGCAGAACTTTCTAAGTTAATCAACAAGCGTAAGACAGCGGACATCAGGAACTATAATATGGATAGAATTGAACAGGCTCTCAGGAACGGAGGAAGCCTAAAAACAGTGAAGAAGAAACTAGGAATAGGCAAGAATCAGATGTGTGCGTTAAGAGACAAAGCCGGCAATATCGTTACTAATATGGACGAGATAGTTCAAGTGGCTGAGGAGTTCTATAGAGATTTATACAGTACCAGTGGCACCCACGACGATAGTGGAAGAGAGAATAGCCTAGAGGAATTCGAAATCCCACAGGTAACGCCAGAAGAAGTAAAGAAAGCCTTAGGAGCTATGCAAAAGGGGAAGGCAGCTGGGGAGGATCAGGTAACAGCAGATTTGTTGAAGGATGGTGGTCAGATTGTTCTAGAGAAACTGGCCACCCTGTATACGCAATGCCTCATAACCTCGAGCGTACCGGAATCTTGGAAGAACGCTAACATAATCCTAATCCATAAGAAAGGGGACGCCAAAGACTTGAAAAATTATAGACCGATCAGCTTACTGTCCGTTGCCTACAAAGTATTTACTAAGGTAATCGCAAATAGAATCAGGAACACCTTAGACTTCTGTCAGCCAAAGGACCAGGCAGGATTCCGTAAAGGCTACTCAACAATAGACCATATTCACACTATCAATCAAGTGATAGAGAAATGTGCAGAATATAACCAACCCTTATATATAGCTTTCATTGATTACGAGAAAGCGTTTGATTCAGTCGAAACCTCAGCAGTCATGGAGGCATTACGGAATCAGGGTGTAGATGAGCCATATGTAAAAATACTGGAAGATATCTATAGCGGCTCCACAGCCACCGTAGTCCTCCACAAAGAAAGCAACAAAATCCCTATAAAGAAAGGCGTCAGACAGGGAGATACGATATCTCCAATGCTATTCACAGCATGTTTACAGGAGGTATTCAGAGGCCTGGAGTGGGAAGAATTGGGGATAAAAGTCGATGGAGAATACCTTAGCAACTTGCGATTCGCTGATGATATTGCCTTGCTTAGTAACTCAGGAGACCAATTGCAATGCATGCTCACTGACCTGGAGAGGCAAAGCAGAAGGGTGGGTCTGAAAATTAATCTGCAGAAAACTAAAGTACTGTTTAACAGTCTCGGAAGAGAACAGCAGTTTACGATAGGTAGCGAAACACTGGAAGTGGTAAGGGAATACATCTACTTAGGGCAGGTAGTGACCACGGATCCGGATCATGAGACTGAAATAACCAGAAGAATAAGAATGGGTTGGGGTGCGTTTGGCAGGCATTCTCAAATCATGAACAGTAGGTTGCCACTATCCCTCAAAAGGAAAGTGTACAACAGCTGTGTGTTACCAGTACTCACATATGGGGCAGAAACCTGGAGGCTTACGAAAAGGGTTCTGCTGAAATTGAGAACGACGCAACGAGCTATGGAAAGAAGAATGATGGGTGTAACGTTAAGGGATAAGAAAAGAGCAGATTGGGTGAGGCAACAAACGCGGGTAAACGACATCTTAGTTGAAATCAAGAAAAAGAAATGGGCATGGGCCGGACATGTAATGAGGAGGGAAGATAACCGATGGTCACTAAGAGCTACGGACTGGATTCCAAGAGAAGGGAAGCGTAGCAGGGGGCGGCAGAGAGTTAGGTGGGCAGATGACATTAAGACGTTTGCAGGGACAACATGGCCACAATTAGTACATGACCGGGGTAGTTGGAGAAGTATGGGAGAGGCCTTTGCCCTGCAGTGGGCGTAACTAGGCTGATGATGATGATGTTGATGATGATGTCACAGGAAAACGTTTATTCAAACCAACAAAGGGTCGAGTAAATATCAGAGCGTAACACAGGGCGTTCCGCAGGGCAGCGTACTTAGCCCATTTCTTTTCAATTGTGTAATGACAGCTTTACCACAAGAGCTTCCGGCTGGTCTGAATCATTCATTGTACGCAGATGACGTCTGCATATGGGCTTCTGGTTCATGTGTAGGTCAGCTACAGTCGACGTTACGGGAAGGCCTCCATGTATTTCACGATATTTGAAAAGAAATGGTCATGGGACTTTCTTACGATGAGACAGCTGTGCTGTCTTTTACGAGATGGCAGTTGAAGATTTTTGAACTTAGTCTAGAAGGAGAAAACTTTGATGACTGTAAAGCAGCACAATTTCACTGGAATTACTTTCGATCGCTAGTTGTCATGGGTCTCGCCCGTCGGTACAATTGAAAAGCAACTAAATTCTATTATAAACGTACCTTGCCAACTAGCGGGAACAACACGAGGAAGATCAGCTTCATCACTACTGCAAGTTCACGATGCAGTGATAAAGTAAAGAATAGCTTATTCGGTGCCCATTCTCCGTGGTCAATTGTGAACTTCGGAGGGCAAACTGCAATGTCTATTGGCAAGAGGGCTTAGAGCGTGTCTAGGCATTCCTCAAGCAACCTCGAGTCCTGTTATCGCTGAGGCTCGTCATTCACCTTTTCCAGTTATGCGAACAATTGAAACTTGTAGACACGCATACCGCATGCTAACGCAACATGAAGGGAATCCACTGAAGAAACAAACAAAAGTCAAATTCATAAGGTTTTCAGGACCATGAAACGTTATTACCGAGTTTTTAATATGCAGAATGGATTTCGGTTATCCCTCTTGGATGATGTCGATGCCCAAGATAGGATTATCAGCCGAGGGTACCATACGCAAGAGAGATACGTTCACAGCTGCACAACAAGTAGCATTATTTGAAATACATCCACAGCCACAGTATATTCACGTGTATATGGACGGATCGTGCTAAAGTAACTTGTAATTGCATTCATCATACCAGGCCTGAAGTTCGAACAAAAATTTAGATTATGTAGAGTGACATCCTCTACACTGGCCGAACTATTTGCAATACTTTCTGCCTTGCGCTTCATAGCGTCAGGAGGGATAACAAGAGATATCGCACAAAAATGGCTTATTTCTAGCGATTCCCAAACCTCCCTCACGTCAGTATATAGCACAGACACGTTAAATGCACCTTTGGTATATTAAAACATCAGGGAACACGCAAAAACGAGCGCAAGAAATCACCTTATGGCGTATCAGTGGTTTCCAGGTCACTGCAATATTCTCGGAAACACTGCAGCGGACGCTGCTGCAGAACAGGTGCACGAAAGTGAAAATACCATAAATCTCCATCTTACCCATAGTGAAATCCGCCTCTTGCTGGGACAAATTTCCTGTCGATTCAGCACAATCACCTGTTTTCTTTTTTCTTCAGAAATCAAGTTTTCCAAGTTATTCTTTATAGAATCTAACATTAAGTTGGCCATCCCGCTTGGCGGGATGGAAAACTTTTCAGCTTGGCGGGATGGACAGTAGAAGCTTCGTAAAGTTATTGCACCATCGGCGGTTTGGGACAGCGTGCACGCGTCACCTTTTAGACAGAATTCAACGCGTTGCTAGTCTCCAGTGCCATCGTGGCCACGTTGACGAAGACGTGCAACAGCTTCTTCTCTGGTGCCCGCGACGCGATACGGCGAGGTGAAGACTATAGGCCTACTTAATGTTGTTAGACCACAGATCTTTCACTATAAAAAAAAAAAAAAGAATAGGAAAGGAAAAAGGACTTAGATCATGGCCAACAGTAGAGCTACAGAAAAAAGCACTTGTGGCTATTAAAGACATTTGAAAAACAACAACAAATACATGTGGTTCTTCCATATATATATATATATATATATATATATATATATATATATATATGGTTGCGAGCTTGCGCAGGTCTTTGTGTGCGTGTGTTTCATTTTCTTTCCTTTATTATGTGACAAATCGCAATGTCATCATGATCTTAATCGTATTCGTTAGCTTATATATATATATATATATATATATATATATATATATATATATATATATATATATATATATATATATATATATATATATATATATATATCGTGGTTGACCGCACTATTACATTTTTCTTTAAATACCAGAGGTTGCATAATATCTTGTACGTTTGTAGCTCACGTGTGGCGGCGTTGTTATATGTTTTCATGCGTCTTGTTGTGCGCTTTCGCTCGTTCACGGAACTGTGCATTCCTTTGGCGTCCTTTCTGCTTTCTTCTGTATGTAGAACATTGCAAACGGGGGCACTATTCGGCTGTCGCCAATGCGTGTCACTTTCTTGCGCTTTTGTTTTGCTTGCCATGCGAGAAAGGTGAGGCCGGCGCCGATAATAGTACAAATTCTCTTTCCAGTACGTAGTAATAAAAATCAACGGAAAGCTGGAATAATGCGCTCATTATTGCGCTCTGAACGGCACTGTTAGAAAAATGGGTGTCAGCGTGTCACGTGTTCATGCTAACCTTTCGTCATAACAAGACAGAAATGCCTGGATGCAGAATTTTTTTTTTGAAGGATTCAATTCGGGGTATGCTACATCTTATTTCGTCCCGCTTTGCTTAGGCACAGGACATATTCCGAGCAAGTACAATCCTGACTAATTATTCCCGACATTTTCGGATATACAGAAAACGGTTACAGCCTATTCTTTAGGAAGTATGTTACGTGAGACGCTTGCCGTTTATCGTAACAGAAATTATAGTGAGTTTAAACGAAACGGCACGTACAAATTCTTGTGTTGCAACTGCTGTTATTGGACGCTAAGTAGACAGATCATGCCAAGTTTGTCCTTCTGCCATCTTTGTGCGATACATGACCGTTGTTGATACAAAACACTGTGCTAGAACCACTGTCGCTAAACTATAGTATACCCAAGCTTTGTTTGGCTTTTCCGCGTGCCTTAATCAAACGCTTTCGTTTTATCCCGACACTTTCGGATATGCAAAAACGGGTTAAAGCCTATTCTTTAGGAAGTCTGCTACGTGAGACGTTTGCCGTTTATAGTAAGAGAAAGTACAGTGAGTTTAAACAAAACGACACATCCAAATTCTTGCGTTGCAACTGGCGTTATTGGACGCTATAGTAAGTAGACAGATCATGCCAAGTTTGTCCTTCTGCCATCTTTGTGCGATACACGACCGTTGATGATTCAAAACAGTGTGCTAGAACCACTGTCGCTAAACTACGCAAGCTTTGTTTGGCTCTTCCGCGTGCATTAATGAAGCGCTTTCGTTTTTCATAGTGGGCATTACGTGTAGTCTGCATTGTTTTTTTCACCGTCACCGTTTTTTTCACCGCGGGTCACGACTGGTGCAGTGTTTCCAGATATCGACCTTGGCCCCCGTGTTCCTTAAGTTACCTCGGCTGTCGTGGCGAGCAAGGAGCTTTCGGGCTGCGTCGGGGACCCCGATAGAACGGTGCTGCCGGCTTCACCACCACTCGTGCCTCCCATGGAAACCGGCGGAAAATAGAAGTCACGCCACGGCTTTGAGATTTACGGCACCCAAGCACACCGCGCCGTGTCCGATATTTGTAGGAACGCGTCCGGAGCAAAGTGTCTTCACAGAGGCCACGGGATGTCGCCTGCGCCGTCGCTTGCCTGCTGCAGTTAGTACGGATGCAGTTAGCGTTACTACGGCGTCGGCAGGGTGCCGTACTTAGCATGACGCGATAATTTGCTGTGTGTAGAATAATTTAATGTATAGCGTCCCGTGATCAGGGCTGTGCCAAATGCTCAAGGGGCGACGAAGCCGAAGGTAACCTTGGGAGTGGCGACCACTATGGGACGCAAAGATCTCGCAGGCACTTCAATGTCATGAATGTTCATTTAGTTCCTCCCTGATATTGTGAAACAGCCCACTGCACCTGAAGCAACCGGACTGGGCTCAGTTATGCGCACATGATGTACAGGCGTACTAAACAATTGGAGGTAAAATGCATCCATTGAATTTGCGCAACTTGGGATCTATTCCTCGGATGCTAAACCGCGACTCATTACCTTTTCTCAACAGCAACGTCTCTTTCATCTGGGAGAGATCTTGACCCTAAAAGCAATGCATAAATGAGTTCATCACTCCGCGACCTCTATCACGACACACTAACCGCATTGTACGGGTAGCACAAACGCCATCTTTAGATATACATCGACACTCATTCTATGTTGGAAATTGCCTTGAAAGACCAGCTGGGCACACATAGAACGCTTTGCTAATCGGATATGCCTATAGACCTTTCCCATAATTCGACGAGCGAAGGCACATCAGAAATCAACCCAGAGGACTGTCGGTGCCATGAAAGGGCAGCGCTTGCTTTCTTTACATTTTCGGGTCGTTTATTCACTCTGAGAATGATGCCTTCTGGGCCGCCTAGTGGGGAGGGCTCTCTAGTTCTGTGAGATTGCAACAGAAGACATTACTCGAGTAATCATCATACGGTGCGCACTCCTGGCATCGTTCCTATTATATTCATTCGCATTGCACGGATGTACTGGCGTTACAGGATTTGCCGGAACGAGAAAAACCGGGACCTCTCCCGCATGTTGTACCATCTATTTATCCCTAAGAGGTTTGTTCGCTCCAAAGGCATTTGCGCAGTGTTTGAAAAGACGATCCTCCGGCAGTGATTCTGCTCCTTTGTAACCTCCAGGGAGTACACTGTCTTTAAAGTGCTTCAGATCACCTCCCGGAGTATATGATTGTGGGTGAGGAGGGAGGGCTAAGGAAGGTGGTCTGGGGGCTCAAAAGCGTCCCCCCAACACCGATTTTACGTCTGGCAGGCAACACCAACAAAGTGCCGGCTGGTAGAACCATAAAACGCCGGCTCGAGCCCCTCCGACAAGGGAACGCATACCACTCCTTTGGCGACACGGCGAGACAAAGAAGTTAGAAAGACGACTGAAAAGGAAAAAAAAAGACTTTGGCAATAAACCAGCAACCAAATAAAAGGTATAGCTCAGATCATACAAACAAGGAGTAACTTAGCCTCGGCACGAAGACAGAAGGTGCCGCTTAGCTTGTACAGGAGAAAGGGGGAAGCGAAAGAGGACAGTCGTAAAGCCGGTATTGTTTGGCCGGCTGGTCTTTATGGATCCCAGCCGGACTGGCTGGGAAGAACGGGATAGATCCAATAAAGAAAGGGCGTTTTCATGGTGGGGACACG
This sequence comes from Dermacentor andersoni, assembly GCF_023375885.2. Lineage (NCBI taxonomy): Eukaryota > Metazoa > Arthropoda > Arachnida > Ixodida > Ixodidae > Dermacentor > Dermacentor andersoni. Next base: position 92,877,197 of record NC_092815.1, read on the forward strand.
CTTAAGTTTCCCGTATCCCTATAATGTGCGCCGGGGCGCTGCGTCTTGCTTATGGCTACAGGGGAGCAGACTGGGCGAACCATGTGTGTGTGCGTGTGTGTGTGTGCCACCTTTGTAAGAAGAGCAGCAGTTCCACAGCCGTCGACGTCGAGCCATCGCATCCAGGCATCGCGCGTCCGCCTCTTTACTCAGTTTACCTTTTCTGCCCTGTTCCTCGTTCTTTCTTTAGCATCCGCGCCTCACCGTTTCGCACTGATGAAACCCCGTTTTCGGCGTGTTTTATGCCCCGTCTTCTGGACACAATGGACATTAATCCCACCTCCTCTCTCCCTCTCTCGCTTTCTGCCCGTTCACTCGTCTTCCTCGTCGCGATCGTAAACGGACATAGGTGGCCGCCAGGCCCAGCACGCGTGCTGCCGATTCTGTGGGACTACGGCTTTCGGCAGACATAAATCTGACAAAACTTTAGCCGCTGTCCTCCAGCCTAGACCCTCCTCAGTTTCTGTTCGTGCTGGCCATGCTACACTAACGGAAGGAGGGGGCACGGATGAGGATAACAAAGGCGGATGCGCTCAATAAAGCCATCTCTTCGTCGCTAATGTCCGGTCATCGCCACGAAGCACGCCATTCAGGCGACCGTCTGCATTTTACGTGTTCCACGCTGTCATCTCGCGCAAAAAAATGAGCATGCCTTGAGGCGGGGCTGGGTGCACAGCGAATACGGCTAGAAAAGGTCTTTTTCGTGTGCTGTTACTCCCGATAGCAGCGCCTTTTATTAAACGCTAAAGCTTTTCATTGCGGTACGTGCCTGCCCGTCGAGCTGGCAGCAATAAGGTTTAGCCAATAGCTGGTCTATCGCTCACTCTGTCCTACGCGTTCTGTGCAAAGGACAGCCATGTGCTCATTCATTAAATTTGTTTTACGCATGAGCTTGGTTAAAACACGTTGGCGGGCTAGTTGATTAGAATCCATGGTAGAGTGTATAAGCGCGACTGTACGAGGACGTAGAAAGAAACAGATACACAGACAGCGCTGTGTCTCTGTATCTGTTTCTTTCTACGTCCTCGTACGGTCGCGCTTATACACTCTACCATGTTTTATGCCGTTTAAATATATTAACTGTTAATGCGTAATCTTGAGTTTTAGTGACCCTGATAAGTTAGTGACCTTGATGTCATATCAGTCTAGTACGCCTTCTTCAATCTCTTACTCACAGATATGATCCTCGATATCGTTATGACATTCCCTAGGCAGCCTTCACAGCCTTGACGCCCTTGTAGCTCTCATATATTCTCATTAAGTGGTCAAACCATCTCAATATTTTCTATGGAAACTTTGCTGTACTGCCTGTGACATCTACCGTATCGCAGCGGTAGTCCCTGAGAACTATATTTTGTTGTCGCTTCACGTGTACATCTCGGCATACTTAATTCGGCCACTCGAATCATCTGGACGTTAAGCCTTTTTTCACATGAACAGTTTCTCTTCCATGAGCAGCATGCACTGCTGAACATACCGCTGTTTTGCAAACTTTTGCATTCGACCTCACTGGTACCTTGTCATACATGCTCATTCTGGCAAATCTTTTCAATTATTCTACAGTGCTTGGAATCTACTAGTATTTTGACGAACTAGAGTGCTTAAAGTGAATTATCTGCTCAGCAGCTTGCCAATCTTCCGAGGTCATCAAATAGCAACTAGTCGTTGCGCAGTCTACAAACTCTATTTCGAGTGTACTTATCCTCATACTAATTTGCTCTAAAGAGCTTGATCATCTATCTTGACATATAATGGGTTTACGATTTTATCTAAGGACTTTTCTCTTGAGTTTTTTTTTCGCGTCGGACAGGAGACACTGCCATTTACACAGAGAATTATCCATGGTGCTTCTCTTTTATTCTTCAGTCGACATACTTATTAGTACATTTATCATCGTGTTAAGCGCGAGGAGGAATGGTGCCAAACCTTTGTGGAGGCCTACTGTACGTCCTTTCCAAGCTTGCGGTGCAGCCTGCCATCATCAGCATCAGCCTATTTTAACGTCTACTGCCGCGACGAAGGCCTCTACCTGCGATCTCCAATTACCCCTGCCTTGCGCTAGCTGATTCCAACATGCACCTGCAAGTTTCCTAATTTCATCACCGCACGTATTTTTCTGCCGCTCTCGACTGCGCTTCTCTTCCACTGGTACTCATTCTGTAACTCTAGTGGTCCGCCGGTTATTTACCTATAGCCTATATGCAGCCGCACTTTCGCCCTCCTCCACGCAGCCGAACATACCCGTCCGCTTTGGGGCTTCCTTCAGGCTTTGTGTATGCATTGCAGTATGTTCTGGACTTTAGTCGAATGAAAAATAAAATGATGTGAAGCTGTTCTTTACAACTCTTCCCCACATGTCCCCGGCAGATAATTGTCGCATGGGTAGCAGACACCACAGATACCAGCCAAAATTGTCAGTATTAGATATTTATCTTTTCTCGATGTATTTTTTCTCAGCGCCCGTCTGTAAGACCTCATGGTGTGCTATGCAGACCTGGTCTTCCTGTAGTTCTTGGCATCCCGAATGTCAGGCTCGTACTTGCCGGCGGAAACATTTGGCCTGCTCTCCATTCTCAAGTAACATGTTATTGTTCGTAGATGTTCGTTACGGTATCCCTCAATACCATGACTTCCCGTCACATTTCCGAACTTTCCAAGCTTCTCAGGGATCAAACCTGTTCATGTGCTTTCCTCATATCTTTCGCTTTCTACAACATCCCAAATAAAGTTAAGGGTTTCCGTGAAAGCTATATACTTAAGGCGATCCATGTGCTATCTCCGCATATGATACTTATTGCGCAGTCGAGCAATGTACTCTTTCCGCGTGGTGTCCTGTGCTTTAGTCGAAGTTCTCCTAACTTTTCAGTCAACATTATTCGCTCTTTTAGTTGAGAAACTATAGCAGACCAATCTATCAAGCCCCGCTTTATTATTTGTAATGGAGAACAGACTTACTGGCAAGCTGTGGTAGCCCACCGGCATACCTCTCCTATTTTCTGCTTTCTTCATCGCCCATTCCTGTAAACGTTCTACAGCTTATAGCATGTCAAGCCAAGTTACTGCTATGGTCTACCCTTCGTCCGCCCTTTTTTCTTTCATCTGCCTGGTCTGCACCATGTCCTTCGTTGCCTTTTCCCGACTTTTGGCGATGCTAAATATTTTATTCTTACGTTCGCTTCTTCTTGGACCCATTTATACGTGAATCTGAAGAAGAGCGTATTGGCTTTCGCCTGTGCCAATTTTCCTCGTTGTTGAGCTGCGCTTCCGCGAGTTCTTCGAAGGTGTTGCTTAGGCCCATAGGTAACACTAGAGGCCCCCTTAGCGGTGGAGCCGACGTATGCAGAAATACTTAACCACTACAGAGGAAGGAGACTTAAATACGCCCCCCCCCCCCACCCTACACATCGCTCACACAACACGAGGCAGTCAGCTGGCGAAGACTGCAAGCAGGTACGTTCTTCAACCTGCACACACTACACAAAACGTTCCCTACCCAGTACGGGGATACATGTCCGTGGTGCGGGGCAACCCCCACGTTATACCACATCACGTGGGAATGCAAGCGTGATTTCGCATTCCATAAAGTAAATAACCCAAGTGCGGAACAATGGGAGGGTCTGCTCACCAGCAGCGAAGCGAGTTCGCAGCCCAACGGGCAATTGTGCAGCACGCCTGCGAGGCAGCAAGACTCAGCGGTGCCCTGGAATAGGGGCGCCGACCTTGTGAAGCGGCCAGGACTCAAGACATGAAGACACCGGCCCACCGCCAATCTCTCTGAGATAAAGAGCAATAAAGTTTTTTCATTCCATTCCATTCCTCGTTGTATAGTTCTTTTACTGACCCAGATAACATTACACACGCATTGTTTAAGAACCGGAAAGGAAAAGGCTAAATTCTTGAACTACTCGAAATGTTAAGCGACGCGCGCAGAGAGGCGATGTTCCGCAAGAATAGGCAGTATCACTTGTGGAGGTAATATCAAAACCGGTAAAAACTACAATCCATCTTTGTACGAGGTCAGCCTTTCTGTATTGTGCAGCCTGTATATTAGTATAAGGTATGGTTTTCTGCACATGTCATGGTACCTTGAAAGAGGAAGTGTGTGCCAACTTGGATATACGTGCTTAAACCTACCTGAATCTTCACTTACAGGGCAAACGAGTCAACCAGGACAAAGAAGAAAGCCGTAAGACGAGCGCTGACACTTTTTCCTTTGCCCTTGTCGGTTCGTTCGCGCGGTAAGTGAAGATGCAATTGTACTGACTCGCCCAGCTATAGCTACCGTACCAAATTTCATCCTGGCTGTGAATGACAGCCTTATCCTTTTCTCAAATGGTGTCCTGCAAATCCACACTATAACGCTGACCAACACCACATACCTCAAGGTATAGCAAGGTGTAACAGAAATATACATGAAGAACAATCACACGCTACTATAGGCAATGATAATTTGCAGCTATCAAACACAAGGTTGATGCAGAAATGGTTAACTTTATTATCTCTTTACTCGACAATCATCATCATCATCATCATCATCATCATCATCATCATCATCATCATCATCATCATCATCATCGTGATCATCATCAACCTGGTTACTCGCACTGCAGATCAAAGGCCTCTCCCATACTTCATAATTGTGGCCATGTTGTCTCTGCAAACTTAGTGTCATCCGCCCACCTAACTTTCTGCCGCCCCCTGCTACGCTTTCCTTCCCTTGGAATCCAGTCCGTAACCCTTAATTACCATCGGTTATCTTTCCTCCTCGTTACATGTCCTCCAGGTCAGTGAGCATACATTGCAATTGGTCTCCTGAGTTACTAAGCAAGGCAATATCATCAGCGAATCGCAAGTTACTAAGGTATTCTCCATCAACTTTTATCCCCAATTCTTCCCATTCCAGGTTTCTGAATACCGCCTGTAAACACGCTGTGAATAGTATTGGAGAGATCGTATCTCCCTGTCTGACGCCTTTCTTTATTGGGATTTTGTTGCTTTCTTTATGGAGGACTACGGTGGCTGTGTAGCCGCTATATATATCTTTCAGTATTTTTACATATGGATCGTCTACACCCTAGTTCCGTAATGTCTCCATGACTGCTGAGGTTTCGACTGAATCAAACGCTTTTTCGTAATCAATGAAAGCTATATATAAGGGTTGGTTATATTCAGCACATTTCTCTTTCACCTGATTGATAAAGTGAATATGGTCTATTGTTGAGTAGCCTTTACGGAATCCTGCCTGGCCCTTTGGTTGATAGAAGTCTAAGGTGTTCCTAATTCTATTTGCGATTACCTTAGTGAATACTTTGTAGGAAACGGACAGTAAGCTGATTGGTCTATAATTTTTCAAGTCTTTGGCGTCCCCTATCTTATGGATTAGGATTATGTTAGCGTTCTTCCAAGATTCCGGTACGCTTGAGGTCATGCGGCCTTGTGTATATAGGGTGGCCACTGGCCAGTCTTTCTAGAACAATGTTCCCAACATCTTTCAACAAATCTGCTTTGACCTGATCCTCTCCAGCGGCCTTCCCCCTTTGCATAGCTCCCAACACGTTCTTTACTTCTTCCGGCGTTACTCGTGGGATTTCAAATTGCTCTAGATTATTCTCTCTCACATTATCGTCGTGGGTGCTACTGGTACTGTATAAATCTCTATAGAACTCCTCAGCCACTTGAACTATCTCATCCATATTAGTAATGATATTGCCGGCTTTGTCTCTTAACGCACACATCTGATTCTTGCCAATTCCTAGTTTCTTCTTCACTGCTTTTAGGCTTCCTCCGTTCCTGAGAGCATGTTCAATTCTATCCATATTATACTTCCTTATCTCAGCTGTCTTACGCTTGTTGATTAACTTCGAAAGTTCTGCCAGTTCTATTCTAGCTGTAGGGTTAGAGGGTTTCATACATTGGCGTTTCTTGATCAGATCTTTCGTCTCCTGCGATAGCTTACTGGTATCTTGTCTAACGGAGTTACCACCGACATCTATTGCACACTCCTTTATGATGCCCATTAGATTGTCGTTCATTGCTTCAACACTAAGGTCCTCTTCCTGAGTTAAAGCCGAATACCTGTTCTATATCTTGATCCGGAATTCCTCTACTTTCCCTCTTACCGCTGACTCATTGATTGGCTTCTTATGTACCAGTTTCTTCCGTTTCCTGCTCAAGTCTAGGTTAATTCGAGTTCTTGCCATCCTATGGTCATTGCAGCGCACCTTGCCGAGCATGTCTACATCTTGTATGATGCCAGGGTTAGCGCAGAGAATGAAGTCTGTTTCATTTCTTGTCTCGCCATTTGGGCTCCTCCACGTCCACTTTCGGCTAACGCGCTTGCGGAAGAAGGTATTCATCATCCACATATTATTCTGCTCTGCAAACTCTACTAATAACTCTCCCCTGCTATTCCTAGAGCCTATGCCATATTCCCCCACTGACTTGTCTCCAGCCTGCTTCTTGCCTACCCTGGCATTGAAGTCGCCCATCAGTGTAGTGTATTTTGTTTTGACTTTACCCATAGCCGATTCCACGTCTTCATAGAAGCTTTCGACTTCCAGGTCATCATGACTGGATGTATGGGCGTAGACCTAATTTGTATCACTTATTAAGTTTCGCAACAAGACCTTCCACCCCCTCGTTAATGCTATAGAATTGCTGTATGTTACCAGCTATATCCTTTTTAATCAGGAATCCGACTCCTAGTTCTCGTCTCTCCGCTAAGCCCCAGTAGCACAGGACGTGCCCGCATTTTAGCACTGTATATGTTTCTTTCGTCCTCCTAACCTAACTGAGCCATATTATATCCCATTTACTACCCTCTAATTCCTCCAATAACAGTGCTAGACTCGTCTCACTAGATAACATTCTAACGTTAAGCGTTGCCAGGTTCAGATTCCGATGGCGGCTTGTCCAGAGCCAGGGATTCTTAGCAGCACCTTCTGCTGCGTCACAGATCTGACCGCCGCCGTGGTCAGTTGCTTCGCGGCTGCTGGGGACTGAGGGCCGGGGTTTGATTGTTGTATTCATATAGGAGGTTGTGGCCAAGTACTGCACCAGGGTGGCCAATCCTGCTCTGGTGAGAGAGAGCGTTACCGGTTCTGGTCATAGGGATCAGGCCGCACTCCAGGCCTGTTTAGGCAATTTTCTCAACACGCGGATAATTTTTCCGGTGGAAAATTGCGCGGCACCGGGATTCGAACCATGGTCCCCTTGCACACGAGGCGGATACTCTACCTCTTGCCACCGCCGGAGTTGTACGCCTCATTTAACCTACAGTGGTGCCTTCTTCGATCAGACAAGGTGGACTAATCTGAGCTCGCTTAAACCGCACAGATGGCACTCAACTGGAGAAACCTGATAGTTTGTGACCTGCACATGAGTGGCCATACATAATAAAGGAGAGGGTCCCCGTGTGGACGTTCGTGGCGAAGATATGCACTTCCCTCGTATAGTGATAAACTAGAAGAAGAGAGATAAAAAGAAGAGGAAAAAAGGAAGAAAAACAAAAAAGGAAGAGAACAGGGGATTTGAACTCGTGACCCTTGGATGTTTCCCGGAGACATAGCTCAGTCGGTTGGAAGGCATACTTTTTTGGAAAAAATGGCCGCCCGTCGATGAGAGGGAACTCGAGCGGCTCTAGAGACTAGGAAAAGCTTAAGCAGGTGCGAGGCGGCACGCTTATCGTGGGAAGCTAGCCCGAGTAACTATCCCAAGGACTACTGCTCACGAGAGCGAAATACCTTTGTGTAATAATAATCACTCGACAATAGCCCAACGTAAATAGGGGCCTGTTAATGGTGAATCTTCTCTTTACTTTATTGCGCTTTGATGGCAAGTTAACGAGCTTGTGACCCGTTACCATATTTCTGGGAAATTTCAGTTTTTTTGAAGTAACACAGCACGTCGAGCAATGTGTTAAGAAATACATCTCGAAAGGGGGGGGGGGGGGGGGGGGGCTCTGAAGGCGTCATCGTTGGTGTGCATCCATGGTAGAAAAACAGCGCTAAAAACACGAATAGGAGGCAGGCACGTACCCGGGATTTTTTTTCGGGGGCTGGGTCCAAGCCAAGGTAACCTTTCTATGAAAATAAGGGGGGGGGGGGTACTTTTACTAGTATAAGCGTGAATAATGCTTACCGTTCGCTATAGAAACGCATAAACCCGGAAAAGAGAAATCAAATGAAATAAGGTGTATCTGACAGGTACGCCTGTGAGATACCCCTCTCCTTTACTTTACAAACAAGGAACAACATCAAATGGACTCGCGCAGGAAAGAAGCGCAACACTGCCAAGAACAAGTAAACAAGCGAAAGTCTAAAATAAAAATTTCTGGTAGCGTTCTTTAGGTCTGGAAGAATTATAAAGAAATATATATTTGCGGAACAATCACAATTCTTTTGGATCCCGCGTTTACTCCTCTACCAAGTTAAGTGCCAAAACCGACTCGTATCGTTAATTGGGAAGTTGCGTAACGATGCGAGGCCGCCGGTCCCGTACAACCGCGTAGAGCGCCGGACGCTGCGGTTCTAGACGTACTGCCCCCAGCGTGAAAGTTTAGAAAAACACCCACATAAGCACAGCAGAGAAGTAGCTACGTCAGGCGGCTCGACTGATCACTGTAGAAGCGCCATTAAAAACACACGGAATCATTCCCCACTTCCGGCGGTGTCTTTTTCTACTTCCTTTTTAAACCAAAAGATGTGGACCCATAAATATTTTCACAATGGTTAACTTCATTTATTTTCGCCTTTCCTTCCTGTTTGGCTGTTGCCTCGGCTCTCTCCCTTAGTAGATCGTGTAATTTCTAAACTCGTTGCGATTCTTGTTTCCAGCTGCCAATTTGCGCGAAAAGGGCTGTACAATTAGGGAAAAACCAGACCAGGTAACGGGTGACATTCGTATTGCTTATGGGTTTAACGGTTATTGTAGGGTTTGATGACGGACGCTGTTTCATGTGATCTTGCTTTTCTTCACCTTTCTCACCCATCTATATATATATATATATATATATATATATATATATATATATATATATATATATATATATATATATATATATATATATGGCTCTGAGGATCTGCCAGCATCGCGGCGAGCCTTCACTCGAGGAAGTAATAAGGCAAAAGGAAAAGTTATATGCGACTGGTGTTTTCTCTGGCCGCAACTAGTTTCATGAGCATAAAGACCAGCTTACTATGAACTGAACCCCTTTCCTGGTCCCTAAATGAGTGTAAACAAAGAAGGTTGAACTAACGAAGATACAGCGATGCGCGTCACCGTTGCGATAGATGGTGACAACTGAACGCATCTCGAGTCGATGAGAAAACTGGCCTTCACACCCCAGGAGATGCCAGTGACTACCGCCATCCAAAAGGAGCGAAAGAGGCAGCAAAATGTTGGCTGCCGAATAGCTGTCAAGTCTCAAGATTGATTTGGCGGTGCTTTAGGAATGTGTGTGTAGGAATGTTTGTGAGGAGTGGTGGTGCGGGAAGGGGGGGGTGGGGGAGTCCCGGGCCGCCACTTGGGTACGTGCCCGGTAGGAGGAACAACTCAGGACGAGCGCGGACAGGACGAACACGGATGTGTGTTGCAGTGGGAGACTAATATGGTGGCGTTAGCGTGCTTCGTAATACCGTATGGTCACAGCTTGCGGCTCTACTGATATCAGTGTGGATTTCAAGTTTCCACTGTTGGAAAATTCACATGAACAATAGATGTGACTGCTGGATGTCACGGTACAACGAGATGTTATATTTTTTTCATCAGTGGCAGCGCTGCTAAGTTTGGCAAGCAGTGGCGCCTTATTGTTCGGCCTTATTGTTCGGCCTTGCAGTGATTTGCGTTAATCAATTAAATTTTGTATATGCCAGCGCCATGTCACCACCGCATCAATCGCCACCGCGGCTACACCGACAAATTGAGGCGCCAAAATTCTCGGTTCTCATTCTCAGCGCCACCTGGAGGAGCAACCGCAAAACATCACATAGTATTTTCCGTCCACTTGCGAGCGGGAGCGCGCGTGGTGCGTTCGTTCCCAGTTTGTGGCTCAATATCGACGCTCGGTCGCCAATTCGTGATGACTTACGGTTGTTCACTTGCTCGTTGGTCATCAAAATAATGTATGTGAAGGGTGGTAAAATGCCGCAAGCCACTTTGTTGAAAATCTGTAAGTGTGAAATTTCGGCATTGTACTGTAAATCTAGGCTCGTATCCATAAAAAGTTATTACGCTAGAACAGTTCGTAAGAGAAAATTCCACCAAATAGCGTTGCATAAAGCGAAAGCGGCCATCCAATGGTAAAGGGCACTTCCGAACGACAGGCTTTGTGCATTGCTTCGGCCCCTAAATTTACAATTCATCCAGGCTGTACTCGATCTTTTCTAAACAACAACAGTGCAGACGCTAGAGAGAATTTTTTTATATTTTTTTAGATACCGGGGCCTTCTTAATTTCTTTCTTTCGTGGCCACGGACAACGATGCCGTATATAGAAGGAACCGTCGGGATCCTCAGTGCACGGAGCTTTTCGTTCGTAAGTGCTCTTTGCAATTGGCCGGCCACATTGGCTAATTATATGTCTAGCATCAGGATTGGCTGACATCTTCAATTCTGGCGTAAGAGCGCCTTGTCAATACGGGCATTGAAGAACGGGACCCGTGCTTAAAGCGTGAACAATAACACAAAACACAAAACACGCATACACCTACTCAAGGACCCCAGCAAAAACATGACGTGCTTGAGCAGCGAACAGAAAAAGACGCAACCAATATTCTAAAATGCACAAACACTATCATCACCAACGCTACAGTGCTTGCACCACATAAACGGCCAACATGGAACACCCTAGGCTGTAGCTGCTGTGTACGATACCCGGACAACAACATAAAAAAAGAGCTATATAGGAAGGAGTGTGGCTTCAAGCAGCTAGCCTCGGCCAGCCAACCTCCTCGGACGGCGCCCCTCCCTCCTTTTGGGGCTTCGGGGCCTATATGTGCATTGTCTCTAGGGAAACAGGCTCTTTGATGTTGCTGAAGTACTGGCTTGTGTAAACTTTTCGTGACGATCCCGACACGGTCAGCCATCGCGTCCCATTCTCCTCGCTGCTCTTCTCCGTACATTCCACACGCTCGGTGGCTAGAAATTACCGCTCGCCTATCGCGAGGTGAGGATCTATACCCGATTAGGCTTCCTTTCATATTTTTCTACGGATAGGATGCGAAATTGTCACGTGACGCTTCTTCCTAGTATTTTTCCTTCCTTCATGCTTTATGAACCCAGTATACTGGAAATCAATGCTGAGGCGGGCGAATATAACAAGATTTCGTATAGCGAATCGAACATATTTCTATTGGATTTAGTGATCGAATCGAACAGTCATTCGAAACCCCGAATATTTTTCTAATAGTTTCTAAATAATCAGCGCCGACGTGCAAGCACCGGAAAAGAAATCGAAAAGTTGAAATAGCGAGGGATTCGTTTTTCTCATTGTCATCCTTGGACTATCCGTATCTATAGTGCAATAGATACGGATAATTCAGGTTTGAATCCATTCCGCGCAAAATATTCGTCGCAGGGTGGAGATGTTCCAAAGCTCGTATGCAATCGAAGCTCACATGCCACCTGTATCTGATAACAGCATCATGCGATTGGTGGCCTGGTGTACTTATCGAACTGTATCGCGATCTTTTTTCTGGGCCACGCTATCGATGGTATTTCGACAGTCTTGATTTCACTAATCAAGCCGCCATCTTGTTTAACACATTGTTTTATTTTAATGTACGTCCGGCTGTTATTCATCAGGTGGCGATAATACAGCGCCTTGAATATTCTGTACTCTCAATCAATAAATAAATCAATCAATCAATCAATCAATCAATCAATCAATCAATCAATCAATCAATCAATCAATCAATCAATTACTTAACGTGCCTAGTAAGACCATTGATGTTTGAGTGCTGGCACACACGCACAGTATATCTGTGAAATTAACTATGAAACAACAACGGAAAGCTAAGGAAAAAAACAATGATAGTGACATGTGAAAGATGTTGAGATAAAAAAAAAAAAGAACATTATAAGGACGTTGTTTTTGGTGGGCAGTTGAATGTTGGCTATGGTAGGCAGGAACACGCATAGAAAGGATATATGCTTCCTGGTGATCTTGCGCAGTATTTGAAGCACGATGCAACTTAGTAATTTGGGGCAGGTAAGAGTAATATGAGGGAATTTGAAGCGAAACAGTAGATCAGCACGATTGCTTCGGCAATGAAGTGATGGCAGTGATATTAATTCAACAATGCTGGAACCAGATCCAGTGCCGGTGTTAGGAAAGTGGTGATGGTATATCCTTAGAAACATTTCTGTACCCATTCTGTGATCTCATTTTAGAAATACCGATTTAGAAGGATTTAGGATCTAGAAGTACCATTACAGACCACCGGCGTGTTATTCAAGTTGAGGAAGAAATATTGTTCTTTACAACTTGCGGGAAAAGGTGATGGAGAGTTTATTTTGATAGCCTGCAAACAGAGCTGAGAGAGTGGAGATACTGCATAGCAGTGCGTTTACTGTGAGCAAAAATGTGGAAGGTTGTAATAATAATAATAATAATAATAATAATAATAATAATAATAATAATAATAATAATAATAATAATAATAATAATAATAATAATAATAATTAAACGAAGGGGAGGAAGAACAACAAGAAGAAAGCGCGCACAACAATTATCACCTTTTAGACGACGCCATGGACTTAAACATCGGAGTAGGGTTATTAAAGCATTAAGTACAGGTGCCAGTCACAACCAAGATCCTACAGAACTATTTCTTCCGAAAGCGGGCATTTTTTCCCCAATTATTCGAAGAGTTGCGAACATTTCCAATTTCATTCAAATAGATTACTCACAATAGTGGAGATTGGCGCCATCGCAACATGCCATCTCCTTACTAGCGGCAGATTTTTAAACGCTTCATTGTTTTCGTACACTGCAAAGTCTGAACTTTTCTCTTTCTTCTGCCCCTTCCCCAGTGCAGGGTAGCGAATCGGCCTATAGCCTGGTTAACCTCCTTTCTTTCTCTTATATCCTCTCTCTCTCTTGTGGATGTTTATCTAGTGCTTCTCAGCAATGCACGAATCCTAGTACGCATGGTTTTCTAGATCAGTCAAAAATTCCGGAATAGGTCTGACAAAGAACACGTTCACGTGTCACCCTTTGAATTCGCGATATTTAGTCCTTGTGTACTGCTGAAACGTGAGTGTCGGAGACACGCGAGACGTCGAGTTAGCGTTGAAAGAGTCGTATACAGCGTATTCCGTAACTCCGCCTTTTGTGCCTCTCCTTAGTACCGGTCATACATCCCGTATAGCCTGCCATTTTGTTAAAAATTCTGGGCGTTACTCTGTAACAAAGAGAATAAATCCGCACTCAACTTGACCAGGTATGGCTAAGGGTACAGACGCACACTGCTCTCTGCAATTACCTAAAATTTTCCATTTTCAATTTCAATTTATTTCTGCACTTCATGCATCAGAAATGCAGGGAACAGGTAAAGAATGCTTTGTCAGTCGACAAGCTTGGCAGGATCCCTCTGCCCTTACAGACAATCAATGTCAGCGCGACAATGGTTATTTTCACTAGCAGAGCATTATACAAGTTCGATTCTAGCGAGAATGCAAAAATCATCGCTTGTGGAACGAAAAAAACGAAACAAAAAAGTAAACGCTTGTCATAAGCTGAATGGGATAATCAAGCCATCTCCTCAAGACGACGCAGTAGTACAATATAAGTCGTGCACGGCGAGTAAATTTTGCGAACGTGAATAGAGGTGAATAAACATTTCTGCACAAACTCGATGAACGCCAGCTTGGCGCGGTGCGCTTACCCTCCGAGATGCCGCGCTCTCAGATCGCGCTGCCGTATCTGTACAGGAAAAACATTGATTCACAGTGGAGGAAAAGAACTAGGAAGCTTACCAGCAAGTATGCGGCCTGTAGGGTGGGCAACACAGCAACAAAGAAGGTCAGCGGAAAGTCAGAGAAGCTGAAATAAACTCATGGGTGGCGGCAATGGAAAAGAAACCTGCCATAAGTAACTACTTAAGAGGAAAAAAACGAAATCAGGAAAGAAACCATTTATGATAACTCCAAGGGAAGCTCATTACTTTTCGAAGCGAGATCGGGATGCCTTAGAACACGCACCTATAAAGCGAGATATAAGAAGGAAGAAGAAGCATGTGCTTGCTGCGGTAAAGCTAGGGAAACTGTGGAGCATGTTTTATTAGAATGTGAAGACATCTGCCCAGCGGTCGATTTAGGCACCACTGGCCTCCTTGAAACCCTTGGGTTCAGCGGGAGCAGTGGTAAAGCCAAGATATCCGCAATAGGCATTAGTAAGAGGCGATTGGAGGATTGGTGGAAGAAAAGTAGGGAAACGACAACAGTCGGAGACGTAGAAAAGCACAGTTCGCAATAGGGGATCAGAAGATTTGGACGTGGTAGTTCAGTGTTTCTTTTTGTCTTTTTTCATTGTTTAACCTAGGTAGGACATTAGGCAGTATAATAGCAAGATCAGTCTCAAAGGCCGCGCCATGGGAAGTTGAGATGGCGAAACAGGCAATAGATGGCGTCAGGAGTTCCACTAGTATTGACAGACTCGTGGTTCGAAGCATTTGGCGCATGCAGCTCGAATGCCTTACGGCAGGAAAGCTTACAGCTGGGTTACTGCAGTGCTGTTTTGTCAGTGTAAGTAATACCAAAAAGGCTAGGAGAGCGCGATCGAGAAGAGAGAAAAAGACAACACGCAGTGCTACATTTTCGACCAAGCCCATGAATAAACTTCAAGCATGTAACTGTCAGCGGGCGCGCGCACGTGTGGGTGTAATCAAACTAATTAAAGTAAGGACACGTGAGCAAGCCTGTCAACAAAAAAATACCAACAAGAATTTTAACCCTGATATATAAAATGTAACGCATTTATTCGTCTGTACCAAATAACGAAAAAGACACAGTCACGAGATGACATGTTGACATGTAATTACAGAATGCAAATGAGTCGCTCATTTCCATAACGAAGGATTACTCGGTGCGCGCGCGTGAAATGAATGTATATTGCGAGATTATTTTATTTTTAAAGGTAATGAGTTCCATGCTGAACTGCAAGGAAACAGAAGTGTAAATTGGCCGCAATTAGTTCTTACTGCCGGCGAAAGACGATTCTTACCCTGGGAAAACCGGGTAAAGTTGTCGTTAGAACGGTGCTAGTAATTGATACATTGAATAGAAACGTCACGCGTGATAAACCGATATTGAATTACGCCCACTTGCTGACGGAATGACAGCGGAAAAGTGCCAGCTTTGCAAACAGGGACTTCACGTCAAGTCAAATGGGCTTAAAATTATCAATATCATGGCTTTGTTCTGAAGGCACTGTAGATGTTTCATAACGCGTCATATACGTGTACCCCGAAACGGATGACATTAAGAAAGATGGCTAGGAATGCACACGCACAATACAAGGATAGAACAACGCGGGGGTTGGAAATAAGCTATCATCTCATTAATAATGCGAATTCCAAATGTAATGTTCTTGTGCGTAAAATTTTATACGGTTCACTGTCTACAACGAGGTATAGGAACCTGACCTCGTTCGAAATTGGTGTAACGTAATCGCCAGTCTTGACAGCCGGTGGGACGTCGCTTGGAAAATGAACACCGTTGACGTGGATTTAGTGGGGTTGGTGAGAAAGCATCTGGTCATAGTTTTACACCGTATTGTCTAAATCAGTTTTAAGTTTAGACTGACCTCGTGGCAATTGCTCCGCTGTGTGTAATGATATCAAATTGTCAGGTTTAACGCACCGAATGTGCACGGTGGGCGATGAGGTCTCCAGAATAATTTCGTACACCTGGGGTTCGGTAACGCGCTGCACCCAATGCTCCGTACACGATCGTTTTTCATTCCACTTTTATCTTAATGCGGCTGCCGCGTTCGAGAATCGAACCAGCCACCTCAGCGGCGCAACGTCATGGCCACTGAGCTACAACGGTGCGTGTTTTGGTGCACGTATACAGATTGTCACACCGTCAGCACACACCGTATTTGCAACGTGAATAACACGATCACAAATATAACGCGAAGGGGGAATTCCGGTTTCTCAGAAAGAAAAACAATATATTGTAAGGAAGAGAACGAACGTGCGCACAGAGTCAGCAGTGTCGGCCGCATCAAGCGCACAGCAGAGGCTCGAGCTCGAAAACTGCTCGGTGCATCCTAGAACCGACCATTAACCAGCTGAGACCGATTACCCAAGTAGGGTATTACGAAGTTAGAAGAGGACCACACATACCGAATGATACAAGTCTAAGGAGCAGTACACGATGGTTTATAGTATTAAGCTTTTTGGGGATGTCAATAAATAGGATCCCACAATTATGCCTCTGCCAATAACTTGCTTCTCCGTTTTTCAGTCAAGGTAAAGTAGTAAGGGCCAGTTTTGTGGAACGTCCGTGACGAAGTCCAGTTCACCATGGAGACAAAAGTTTAGCTTTCAGAAAGCAGTTCATATAGGCGTGCCAAAAGCTGTTTGATTACTTCACAAATTAAACGAAGGATATAAATCTACATATAATTCGCGATCAAACAGCGTACACTCTTCTTAAAAACAGCAGACTTTGTATCGGCTTTAAGACAGCTTGAAAACAATGCGCCTGAAAACAATTTGTTGAAGATTTTAGCTAAAGCGGACGATGATTTTCTTTAACATTAACATTAATTTAAAAGGATCAGTAAGGTCTAAAGCAACGCTTGTGTTCAGCAATGTGATGACTTAATGGACTTCAGTCTTCAGTCGTTGGATGCAAATAAAAGGAATGACTACACCGAAGGTAGACGGTACGTCAGCTGCATATCATCAGATGCGAAAATGTGTTCATACGCCACCGTAGCTTACTGACTACGTTGTTCCGCTGAGCTCGAGGTGGCACGTTCGATCCTGGTCGCGGCGGCTGCATTCCGATGGAGGCTGAATACAAGAACGCCGGTCTACTTAGATTTAGGTCACGTTAAAAGAAAAAAACCGAAGTGGGTAAAATATTCCGGAGTGGCCAACATAGGGCGTACCCCATAATGAAATCGTGTTCTGTGGCACAGAAAAACCTTGAATTTAATTTTAATAATATATAAAAACGACATCGTGTGAATTCAATTACTGCCCTAACAGGATCGGTATATATGTGGACATCTTGTTTTTATATTATTATAGGGGGTCTCAAAACAGTCGTTTTCGTTCGGTAACTTCAGGACAACGTGCCGACAGGGCGCCGTCTTTGAGTTTTTTATACAGTGAACTTGATTACAATTACGATTAGCACTTAATAACAAAAAATACGACATCGCAGAGTAGTTCTCAGAGAGGAAGTTAAATGCAAGGTTAAAAGGTCAGCAGTTTGAGTTTTATTGCGACAAAGTAATTCCGTCGCTCGGGCGCTTTCATACCGCCGACATGGTAATTATCGGAGTGCTCTAACTGTCGGTGCATGCATCGCTCTCGCCCGATGCGTTAGAGGGTTCCCAAAGACGCTGAGTGAGTGTGGCTGCTAAAATTACGCAGCGAAGTGAACGCACCGTCAACGCTACGCTCAATCACCTCGGTGGCGGAGCAAGGGCAGTGTTACGCCTTCCGCTGCTGGTATGAACGACGGCCTTCAAGCTTCACACGGGAACCTTGCCTGTTAAAACGTGGCTAGAGGAAAGAGGGATTTATGTGCCATGGGGAAGCAGATGCTTTCTGTGCAACAAAGCTGACACGATTGAACATGTTTTCATTGATTGTAATAATGCCATATTCTTTTGGGATATATTCTTTTGGGATCATCGCATTCGTTTTTTACCCCCTGAACGCGATTTTGAACAGATGGATGTTATCTTTTTACTTGGACTGCACGCAGTATGGCGTAGTCTGTTGGCATATAGACATTGTGGTGTTAAAGACCGAAATGTGTATGAATATTCTGTGGAAATGGTTGTGAAGGTACGTGACGTGTACAAGATGAATGACTGTGATGAAGCTGTGGTGTCAATGCTTGATACTTTGACACATATAAAACGAGTGTGATCTATGATCACAAACACTTTTGAGGTTTGTAGCCAAGCTGGAAATAAAGATAAAAAAGAATACGGCCTGCCGAGCTGCTGTGTGTGATGCTCTGGTCTGAGCAGGAAACGTCAAGCGATAATGTTCTCAATATACCTAACTTGGCGCGGACTAACGCCTATGTTTCCTCGTCGGCCTCATCTCGTGCACCGTTGAGGTGCGCAGGTAGCAACGGCCCTGGCGAGGCTCCTCACCAAGGCAGCGTTGTGAGACGCCTGGTAGCTGCCGGGGTGCTGTTCCTTCTGCACAGCAGTAGTAGCCTTGCGTGCTGCGTCACGCCAACATGTCGCACCTGCGTTTAGTTAGAACACCGTCCGACGAGCCGAAGCACTACGCTATATCTTGCTCTATCGCTGCAAATGCTTCGTCGCCCCTCCCCCTCCCTTCCCCATTGAGTGAGTCTGCCAAAATTTCACATGAATCCTTTAGACAAGGAAAAATGCTTTTTAGTGGACAAATAATCACTGGCAGGAAGGAAGATGGAGACAGGACACAACGAACAGTAGCAACCATATCTATTGCTCAGATGCCTGGATAAAAGTACAATAGGAGGGGGGAGTAGGGGGAAAGTAGGGAAAATGAGAGAGTGAAGTAACTGCGTAGGTACATGTACAAGAACACGCATCAACTCAAGAAATACTGATATTCATCATCTAGTAAGTCAATAGAAGGTGTCCACGACGCATAATTTCACAACAAAGTTTATTCTATATTAACTCTTATCATTTCACAAGGTGTCCAACTATCACGGACCAAGGTTTAAAAGTATGCAAATGCCACGTAGCTGGACAGAACCAAGGTGATGTTGTTTTTCGTGGCTTGGAGGTACTCAGATTATTCCTTGCATTCCGTCTAATTACATAATAAGCATTAAATTATTAATCAACTTCTCCAATATTCTAATTAGATAAAAAGTGTCAATAATAAAACTGCTGTGCAACATGAGAAACTCCATATACAGCTTTCTTTTGCTCAGTACGTGCTACATAAAAGGCTATTTCCGAGCGTGAAAGAATCCCGTGAATACAGGCAAAGTGCCTCCAGCGTATTCCAGCAAAAAGTATTTTCTGCACAATCTTCTAGAATAACAGAAGTCCTCTCGACAGTACGAATCAAGTGCAAAGATTTTACGGAGTCATACCACCAATATGTGAAATGTTCGTACGTTTTAAGTTTTTAGAGCCAATAAGCTAAGAAAAAGTGCATGGCAGTCTGCAATACCGTAATCGACCCCTTTTGCTGTTACCGGATGAAATTTTGGAGACAACGTGGCCATTTAATGCGCGTGAGCGTGCTGCTGCGTTCATATTTAAAGACGAAATAAAAAAAAGAAAGAAAGAAGCTGTATAAGCAGTGAATGTGATTAGAACAGGGCATATTATCAGCATCGGTTGAGGATGGCAATGTCATCGCATATAAGAATACTTTTATATTCTGCTGTCAGGTTAATAAGAATGTAACTTAAATGAATGCAAAACTGCGGATACAAAGATGACGCGGATAGATAAACAGACGCGGCAATGGTGCATCGACTGTTAACTGATAAAGGTATGTGATGAAATTAGTCGAAGGAATTCACGCTGAAGAGTGTTAAATGCGACATCAAGACGACGCGTGTATTGGTCGAAGACGAGTTGACGAAGATGTCAATTCCACTAGATGGGATGGCTGAATGACAACTTGGTAATCCACACGGTTACCTTGTTTGCCCGCTAACCATGCCTGAGACAAAAACCATGCCTGAGACAAACACACCAGAGGGAACGGACGACCTAAATAAAGAAATAAATGCAACAAGTCCATCGTGATGCTTCCGTATTTGGACTGCGGATGTGTAGGTGTAGAAGGGATAACAGAGGCGACGCAAGTAGGCACTGCACGCACGCCCATGATGGAGATATTGCCTCAAGCATGGGCAACGAGCGACCACAGTTAGGTATGGATCATTGCTGTTTTGCTGCTGGTGCCGTCCCAGTGCCTCTGCAATATACTGTACATTCCGAATGCTGCAGCGTGAAAAAACAAGGCATTACCAGAAAGAATCTGCGCATATTTTACCATAGAAAAGTCAGGGAAGCTTGAAGCAGTGGGAGACGCACGACGAAAGAAAGAAAGAAAGAAAGAAAGAAACAAAGAAAGAAAGAATTTGCCGAGTTTTTCGGGGAAGCGAGAAGCGAAATAGCTAACGCATCGGTCAAGGCACACTTCCCGAGAGGACAACACATCGAGACGCCGGTGTACACTCCGAGCGCGTTCTCGATGGAAACGGGGAAAGATGCTTGTAGTTGTCGCAGTACATGTGGTACATCGAAAATCGTGGGCCGACGTAGGGCCGCTGTGCTTCTACGTCGCCTTCTTTTCCTAACTAAACGGAGATGGGATGGCGTTATCGTCAGCGTCCAGTTTCGTCGTGCCGAAACGGTTCACATGCCATTCATCGAACCAGCCTAATTACGTATCTGCGTATTATGCGCGTTTTGTAGGGCATTAGTTGGTATAGTTACAACAGAAGAAATATTGTTCAGGCTTCACGTGTGGTTTACGCCACTTTTCTTTCATTACGTTTCTTTTTCTCGGACATTGGTAAGCTTGTGGCACGCTATCCTCAGTCCTATAGCGAGAACTTCCGTGCGCTGTTACCCCCCCCCCCCCCCCCCTCCCTCTTTATTTAACCAACCGGCCGCGAAATTGGGTTTTCTCACTCGGCACACTGCTCCCTCTCGTGCTGTTCACGTTCTTCCGAATTTGCGTGTACGCCGTCCTCAGTGCGGAGCTCGGTTCCTGTCGCACTACGAAAACCGTCGCGCCAGTTGTATTCTTTATTATACGGGACTGCAGGTTCCAAGTACGGCCATGAGCTCACGTGCGAAAGAGAAAGCTATTCTACGAGGCAACAAGATTTCGCGTGGCGCACACATGTTGGAATGCACAGTATACTCTCGCACCAAGGGCTGGCATATGGCTTTTCGAGGCCGAACACTGATCTCTGGTGCTGCGACTGAACAGAGAGTGCTGGCTTGGAACGAAAAATGCACTTTCGGCGCATTTCCAGCAGCACTCTTCGGCTCGACTGAAGACTAGCATTGAGCGATCACCGGTACGACAGCGTTGTTCGAGAATAAAAAGAAAATATTCCAGGTATTAGGTTGAGCTGCTCGGTTGGGAAAAGTATTCCCTTAGTGCCCTTGAGGAAGTGTGCTTTGTTTGACTGTTTGACATCTCGTGACATTGTGTTGGGAATTTTTTTTTCTCGAACAATTCTAACGGCGTTTAGTTAGTAGACTAACGCCGCGTTTAAGTGTTTGCCTAGTGCCTTGGGTGTTTTTAGGCAGTGCAAGATTAATATTACCTGACGAAAAGTTGTAAGTTATGTGGGATGATGTTGCAAATGAGAAAGGGGCCTTTGCTCTAAAACACCCATGTGCGGCCGCAGCCATTCCGAACTGTCCCGAGATATGAAACAATGAACCATCGATATTGCATTAAAGAGGCTGCGCAGTGGTTTTATATCGGGAGTTCCACGTAACTTAAGCCAAGGATGAAAAAAAAAAAGATGATAAGCCGCATCATGGGCAACTCAATGACATATTGCTTTCCTTCATGTGGCGCTCCTCAGAGTACTTGTTTTACTACGCCTGATCAGTTAATTAACTAAGAATAATTATGAAAAGAAATATTATTCACTTAAGGGCCAAGTGCGTTTCTTTACGTTGCAAAGGGGGCTCAGAAAAAACCAATACAGTTTTCTGTGGCAACGTACCTCCTATTTGGCCCTTTTTTCCATCATTTAAAGGAACCCCGCGGACTATATATATATATGCAACAAAATAGGAGAACCACGACTGCGCTATTCGCGCGCGCTTCGTTCGGTCGAAACGCGGTTGAGAGCGCTGCAATGGTTTAGAGCATGAGCGCAGTTACGCTTTTTTTTTCTTTGTTTCATATTTTGCAGGTCGTAGTTAAATGCCAGAAAAAAAGCACTATGCAGGAGGTACGTTGCCAAAAAAAAAAAAGAACTTTATTGGCTGAGTGCAAACCAATTTGCATCGTTCAAGGTGCAAGTCAGTTTAAAGTTTGTTTCGGAACCCCTCCAGAGCATAACGAAGCACACTTGGCCTTAAAGTGAATATTGTTTTTTTATATTCTATCTTAGTTAGCTATCTAATTAGGCAGAATATAAAGAATACTCTGAGAAGCGTCGTGTCATGGTAAATATCTCGCTGGTGTCACCCAGCTGCGGTTTACCGCTTTTTGCGATATCCTTGGCTCAGGTTTCGTGAAACACCCGGTATAAAAGTTGTTTCTAGCGCTCGCATTTGCATTTTTGTCGAAGGGTTAAACTCAGTTTTCTTTTTTCATTCGCGAGGAGGAGTTAGTAGGTTGTTCTTTGAGAAGCCAACCATATTGGTAAAAGAAAAGGGCGCGAGAAAGATACGTCAAGTAAGGTGGCCTTTTACGCGAGCTCGGACAGTGACTGATCGCGAGAGCTGCCATTGCCCATCAGACTGGTCGCACCTAGCTAAACAGCAAGGTGATAACATCGAAAGAGTTTTCGCGAAAACATTCATCCACAAACGCACGAACACGCTTTAGCACAGCAGGTATATACCGTACGACATCTTTTATAGTGCACGTTAAGAGTTGGGGTATGGGGACAGTTGCCGCCACCCATACTGTAACTGTGTCTTGAGGCGGACACAAGAACCATTCAGCGGTATCAAGAGAGCCACGGACACTCGACATCCCCGGTTGGTCTGCCCCTCAAGTGGTGACCAAACACACAGATGCTTTTGGGATTACGCCATGGCAGATACGGAGTGTCCATAACCCGACATGACTGATGGCCAACGTCTGATGAAAACGGAAGAATGGAAAGCACATCGCTGCCCAGCAAACGCACTTGGTGCGCTAGCATTAACTAAGATTACTATGGCGTTTTCATCCAGTATGTCCCAAGATAGCCATGTAAATCTCACCTAAAAGCTTGCCCGTATAACAGGAATAACTGTTCGTGTCATACACCCTCTCTCGACACAGGTTAACTTACTTATGCATAATTCCTTGTTTTATTTCCTTTCGGTTCATTCGGCATGCTTACAATACCAACTTTGGGAAACCAACGGTTGATTTCTTTCTGAATGACTGTGTCATTAGAGTTCATTGGTTTATACCGCTGCAGATTAAGTCTGTGATTTGAAATTGGAATTAAAGAAAACTTAAAGTATTCGCCAAATGTTTCTTTTTTTGGAAAGGGAAACCCGTCTTATGAGACATGGAAGGTACCAACCACTAGCTTAAATACAGGAACGCCACGCGTGTACTATAGACCCTTTTCATTGCGATCTCACGGGCGCCGTCACGTTTGATCCCGTGGTGACGCGTTCACTGCTTGCCTAAGCTGCCTCCGTGTTTACAATGCATGTACACGATGATAATGAGGCTTAACAAACCGCCGTTTCGTAGACGGTGACTGGGTGGACGAGACGAAGCTTTGGCAACAGCTTCAGAAGACACGCAATCGCTTTCGGAGCTCACCACGCCTTGTCACAACGGTGCGAGCGGCGTATAGGGTGCTTGTACTAGAAGTTGGGCTTGAAATTTCGCTGTCCTAACTCTCCGTTCTAAATTAAATCAGGACCAGTGTTTTTCCGCTTTTCTTGCCATTCGTTCTTTTCTTCCTACCGACTTTAAAGCAGCTGATTGTCATGTTTCTGACTCTGTAACATACATCAGTGCGCTCGCTATCTGGCTGTTTAATTACTGCCTAATAGCTCGCGCGTGTGCACAGTTGCGGTAGGTTTATGCTTGCCGCGCACAAGGCTTGAAACGTAGATGCTTTGTTGAAATGCTCGTAGATGCTCTGTGAAAAAGCGTCTGATTGCTGTTTGTCATCTGTTCAAGTTTCTTGCATGAAAGGACGGTGGGGGGGAGGGAGGTCCACGCTATTCATGTTACAGCTGTACAGCGTGTTGTTTGTTGGATTCCTTCGGTAGAGCCTACCGGTTATATCCAAACACCTGTAAGACTAATTTGCGTACAATACAGAACATTCAGGCCCAAGCTCTTAGACGGTTATGCCTTCGAATACCACGTAGTGCGTCAACGGCTGAAACTATTGCCATCGTTCAAGATTATTCAATCACGACGCACATCGCCGTCGAGACAATGCGTGCGCACGTCAGGAACATCGCTCCGATCCCTTCTCACCCACTCGCCGAACTCACCGTGGAAAAACCCCACGCGTGATATAGTACAACTGCCAGTGCATATCGTGCCTCTCTTACATCGGGGTACGCTCCTGCGGCCAGGGCGGTGTCTCCTCCATGGTGTTTGTGCTGTCTTGAAGTGCACCTCAAAATTACAGGACTTTAGAAAAAGTAAGATATAGTGCCCTCTACACTAAAACAACTGAGCTTACTCCTGTTGGACGAGAAATACACATACGTACGCATAAATACGTACAATACGTATATATCTACACTTATGTATCGACATTATTGAGCAGTTCTTCTGGTGCTGTGGTTATATTGACAAGCGGAGTAACACTGCGTTTCAGGACATCATATGCCACGACGACCGCGGCTGCATAACTCACGGCTCTGCGCAATGCACTTCAATTTAGTGACACAGAGAGGCCTGGTACATGAGCCGTGTTTTCCGACTCGAGACCCGCTTTACACACTATGCAGTCAGTTCTCCTTCGCAGAGCTCACGAACAGCTAACATGCGCAAATGTCAAACTTAACCACGACGTCAAACAAAAATGTCACGAAATTATTTTTCAGCGGCTGCCTGGCCATTGTGGTATCAGTGGATATGATCACGCAAATAAAGCTGGCCGAGAGCCCCATCAAGAAGAACATAGCGTTCCCATTGCAGGACAGACGCCAGGACAGGCAGATTTGTCACCTGGCGCGCATGCTCTCTTTAACAGAGCGGAACACCCCAAACATAAGGCGCACCGGGTTTCGCGAACAGAACCCTTCGCTCAAACTCCGATCTCCCCCTGGGCTTCACCGACGTGAGGCATCGCTTCTTTACCGGCTGTGGTTGGTAGTGGCTTTCACGAAGGTTTACACTACATTGATTGGAAGGACCGACAATGCTGTGTGTGACGTCTGCGGCAGCGAAGAGAACATCCCCCCAAACGTTTATTGTGCCACTGTCGTCTATTTCAGTCGGAAAGACAAACACTATCATCTATCGCAGTGCAACGATTGGACGATCGGCCGTTATCCGTGCAGGCGCTACTTGAAGACCGTGCCGGTCCCTCACAAAGGTGTGAGGGCACTTTTGCCTTCCTTTAGGGCGATTGGCCTGCGTGAACGCTTCTGACCTGATGAGGCCCTGCCCGCGCATGCATGAACTCGCCGCGTATTTCCACCGAGTAGTGATCACCCAGTTGAGTTTCCGACAGCTGACCGCACAGTAGCAGTGTAGAAGCGGTAATCGTGTCGCAGTCGAGCATTTTCACTCGAGGCAACGCGCGGTGCGCCGCCGCAAGCGCCATCTCGATTCTTTAGAGCAAACTACGCAACGAAAAGGGCCTACGTGTTGCCATGTCTTTTGAACCATTATGAATTTGTACACATTCATTTGGTTACGTGTGCTTCAAGCAAGTTAGGCCTGAAAATTGTTACCGCAACACCATCACGCTATAACAAAGACATCCTTTTGTATTGGTTTGTGTATATATTAAGTTGTTATTTTCTTTTCCATGATGTAATCTGTAATCATGTCTTGTGAAGTAATCTTTAATTATGGTATTATATTTGTTATCTTGTTACTTGCGTACTGATGATGTAATCTAATTGTGCCTTCGTACTGCTGTGAAGCCTACAAGTGGAGCTGCTTGTTCGTCAAGATGCCGATTCTCAATTTTTATGCGCCGCTCCTCTGTCTGTTTGCTCAAAGAGACAAAATAATATGACTGATTGATTGATGGAGATGATTGTAGCAGTGGTAGTAGTAGTGGTTGTAGCATCCTCAAGAAATGGAAGCAACGTGTGATGTACTTTCCCATCCCTCATCCTTCTCTCATTTCGGAGAATTGCAATCTGAGATTGTCTTTGCTACAATACGTACTATAAGTTCATTTCGATGTGCATACAATAATATATAGGCGCCCAACGCTACTTGAATGCTTACCCGACTGGTACGCTGGTGTTTCATAGTTTTCAAACAGTTAGGTGAGTTGATTGAGCAAAATTGGACAGTTGAGGCGTTTGCTAAACGCGGACAAAAGAAGGTGATCACTTGGCAAGGGTTGACTGCTGGCCTTGCTGGTACTAGTACATCTTTCCTAGTACTTAGCACAGATAGACACGTGGCTCTTCTATTGTGCTTCTTGTCTAATGTGTCTGCGCTGAGCCCTAGAGACGATGACGACTTTAACGTATGCATAGTCACTTGGGAGTGCGCTGTGCGTGAGTCCCGTCGTTGGGGGCCTTCTGATGTTCACGTTTAGTGAAACCGTATTATACGTGCCAATATGCATGTTTTTAAAGCAAAGCAAGGTACGCAGACATAGCAATATATGAGACTGCACAAGCAAATGAGCAAGGTATAACACTAATCGGCCCTTGCGCCATAAAACCCCATACATCATCATCATCATCATCATCATCATCATCATCATCATCATCATCATCATCATCATCATCATCATCATCATCATCATCATCGTCGTCATCATACGGTGTGACACGTTAAGTGACCGTAAATTTCTGATTAAAGTGTATTGCAAGCGGCGGACACAGAAATAGAAAGGGCAAAAAAAGAAAGAAGGTAGCAAGAAATCCATGACGCGCTGCAGCACTCCTTACTCACAAGCTCATAAAATTTGTGGGTGTCAGTAACAGTGACTATGTTAGGCGACAGATTATTCCAATCGATTATTGTTCTAGGTATGAAGTCGTGTGGGATATGAGAAGCAATTTATCTTGCAGGAATTATCGCGTTGAGGGGAGATTAAAGATGTTCGAAATAAATCTTGGCTAAGCAAAATGTGATCGTAAAGTTTATGAAAAAGCGAGAGACAACCGATTTGTCGGCGGCGTGCAAGACGCGAGTTGGGCGCGCCTTGTCAATGCCGTTACGCTCGAGTGTCGTGAATAATCAGGATAAAATAAATGAATCGAACAGCACGCTTTTGCGAGGATTCCATGCCGTCAGTACATATGCATGGTCATGGTCCCAAATAGCTGACGGCGCATTTTCCACTTTTGCACGGATTAGGTTGACCTATGCTATTGTCTGCGCAACCGTGAAGCAGCGTGTTTCATGCTCCGTTTCCGCAAGCTGAGCGAACGGTTTGCTGACGTACGAATGTGCTCAATGTGAGTTTTCCATGTTAAACTCAAGCTAAAGGAACACCTGGATATTTGTAGAAAGGCGCATGCTACATTACTCTCTTGTTAAGGAGGTACGTATGCAGAGTTGGGCTTGCATGGTTAATGACTCAGACAACTTTAGTCGCAGAAAGTTTAAGTGGTATTAGTCACGTTGAGCGCCGCGCGTTGATTGCGTGATGGTCGCATTGGAGAACGGTCCAGTCAGTCTCGCATAGAAGTATACGATATATTACGCAGTCAATAGCGAAGACTCAAATTTTTGGAGAAACACTTAGGTAAATCAGTATACCGATTAGAAAAAAACAAAGACCCAAGAACGCTATGGTGGGGTATCGCAGACTTGACGTAGGCTGGAGAGGAGGTATAGTTGTTCGCAATCTGCATTCTGCATATTGCGTTCTAAAATAAAGAAAATCTTTAATCCAAATTACAATATTTAGAATTATGAGGTTTTACGTGCCGAAACCACGATAATATTTTGAGGCACGCCGTAGTTCTTTAATCACCTGGGATTATTTAACGCGCACCTAAATCTAAGTACACGGATGTTCAACACGGTAAGTTGGCCAGTTGGTTAGGATTCATCGTAAGGTTCCTAACAGCGCAACACAAGACACGGATGAAAGGAAGGTAAAAAATGACAACACGGTGCTGTATTGTTTTTTACCTTCCTTTTGTCCGTGTCTTGTACTGCGCTGTTACGAACCTAACCGTGAGTGCCACGGGTGTTTTTGCGTTTCGCCGCTACCGAAATGCGGCCGCCGTGGCCGGGATTTGATCCCGCGACCTCGTGCTTAGCAGCGCAACACCAACGCCACTAAGCAACCACGGTGGGTATAAGAATATTCGTATCGATGTTTAGTTCTGTAAGTTTGTGGAGAAACCTGTGGTAAGGAACACAATCGAAAGCCTTCGAGTACTAAAAAAAAACTGCGTCAACTTGACCACCAACATCTAGTGAGGATTATAACTCATGGATGAATCCATGAATCATGGACGCAACTCATGGTTGAGGGTCACGTGAATAAACCCCTTGAAAAACCGCGTTATCTGTCGCCGATTTTATGCACCTGGAAGTAGCTGATGACATGCGATTTAATTATAGGCTCAGGAAGATTACAAATAGTGCTGGTTAATGAATTGGGTCGATAGTTTATTGGCAAAGACCGGACATCGGATTCGACACTAGCAACTCTCCATTCATGGGGAATGGTACCAGCCGAGAGAAATGGTTGAAAAAGCACTGACAGAACAAGTGAAATTCTCGACGACTGACTACTTAGTATGGTGTAATTGAAGCCACAAGTGACAGAAGTAGATGATATTTTTAGGTTGTTTGAACATTTTTCTGACGCCAGCCACAGTCGCGATGACACCTTGGCTGTAGTCATGTAATTGCCAAAAGTATAGCAAATTCGCTTCAAGTGTCTACGTAGGCTTCGCCAAGTATGCACCGATGGAGATATAGGTGAAGATATATGAGCTTATTTTGCTGACTGCGCTACTTCATCGTCTTCTTTCAAATTCTTGGCCCAATTAGTAATAAGCATGCAGCTCTAGTGGTTAACCTTTCTTGCAGACTCACGGATTATTGCAAGTCTTGCGCAAGCAAGACAAGGACACAGGATGGAGCATGAACACACAGACAAGGCGCTCTCTTCTGCGTCCTCGTCTTGTTTGCGCTACTGCGGTATTCCAAGATGACGCTCCAACAAGCCCGGACTGCGACACTAGGTAACGGAAGAAGGAAGGTGTGAAGTCAGAGACGTAGAAGGAAGTTTTCCTCTGTGGTATTAGAATGTGCAATCACGTTTTCCTGGACCGATTCTCAGCAGTATTCAAACCCAGAATGGCGTGCACGTATCAGTGAATACAGTGTATGCCTGTATTCTTTATCGAGTAAAATGCCTCGCAGATCTTCGCAGCGTGTCGAACTGCGCTGTCGCCATCGACTGGAAGATGTTTTTTTTGCTTTGTTCTTGTAAAAGTTCACATCGCGCTCGGCTGGGACACTGCGGACGCGTGGACGAATCGCGGGGCGGGTTTGGAAGCTTATTATAAATAATGGCACGGGAGTGCATTCCATTTGAGTTGAATGCAATTCAACGCCTGTTACACTATAACATTAGTGGGGGGGGGGGGGGGGGGAGGGGTACGCCCTGTAACAGCTACTGGAGTAAAATAAAGCTCCTGTCTTGAAGATATCGGACAGGTCTGAGCAATCCACGGACACACTTCATCGAGCTCGCTCTCTGAGTAGGCGATGCCGAGTCTGGGGCTGCAGTAAGTACCGAATTAAAGGCGAAGCTTTCTTTACGAGTCCTCCCGAAATTTTACTGACCATGGCTGCTGGGTGCGTATAGGTGCTACTGCCATCTTCCCAGATAGCTAGCGTGCAGCACAGAACTACCAGGATTACTACCCTTATATGTGTCCAGGCTGGTGACCATGTTTTCTACGGGATTACTCAGTGATAAAGGAAGTGGTACTTTAATATTCTCATCGCAGCAAAGGTGCGTCATCAAGATCACCATTTCTTTATTAAAGCAAACATTTCTAGCCTTTATATGCCTAATTTCATAACTATTAGGCCACAGTCGCACGCACACTTCGTTCGTGCCAAGGCTAACAACCTTTTTGAGATTATCACCGCGTGTGGTTGTTGTTGTTGTCGTTGTTAACAATTTCCATAATATGGCGCCTACCCATAACAGGGAATTGTCCATGAAGCGATAGGTACATTTAAAATAAATAAGAAGTGAAAAAAATACAAGGCGACATAAGATGTAGATGTAGTTCAGTATAACCATGAGGATATTGAAAAGCGTTCTAATGTAAACAAAATTTGTGAATAGGTGCATGAGAATGAATAGATAAGTTCTAGCTTATGATTTTAACAGAATGAAGGAATGAATGAACACAAATATATAACTAATCGAAATTGATTTTGTAGAAATATAATAAAACCTTAAGTTCTGATTTTATAGTCGAAATCTCTCTGGCTCTGCAATAAAATCCTAAACGGTGTCGCCAACCTTCCTGTCACTGTGCTTAAGGGTCGAGGCCTGAAAAGATAGTAAATTAGCAACATTTAAGTTTAATCTAAGACGGAATGGTGTTTCTAAGGTTCTTTTTCGCAAATCAGAATATATTTGCCAATCAATGAGAAAATTATCTATTGTTTCATGTTCCCGGCAAGAGGGACAGTTTGGTGAAAGAACCAGACCAGCTCTGTGTAGGTAAAAATGGAATGTGGCAGCGTAGTCTATTGATTGCGACTTCAAACTGCGCGCGTTTGACATAGTTTACTAGTACAATAATGCGCCGAGCGCTGAAAATCTAAAGAGTTTGTTAAAGAAGGGCCGTGAAATTCCCACCGCGTCATTTGTCTACAAAATCTAGCCTCTATGATGGAAGCTGATGCCATAAGGATTTGAATGACCGGGCCATTCCTGGACGCCTTCGCCAACGAAACTGTCATATCGTTTTCAAATAGGTCCTGATGCCCTGCTACCCAAACCAATCTAATCAAATCTAAATGAGGGGCCACTAAGAATTTGAAAGCTTCCGAAACCTGGTAGTCACCACAAGCAGTGAGGGAAGAATACAGAGGCAGAGAATCCGTCAAAACTACGTGTTGATGAACTTATTTTATGGAGAGATAGAATTACAGCTAAATATTCCGCAAGAAAGATTGGTACCAAGTCTGGCAAGCGAAGAGAAAACAACGAATCAAGAATAGCAGAAAATATTCCAATTACACACCTTCCTTCATTTTGGGAAGCGTCAGTAGCAATAACTGTCCTGATTGATATGTGCAAAACGTAATCATTTAACATAGAGCTTAGCATGCGGTAAGATAGTGCGTTTGAATTTCGGAAACATATAACCAAACTGAAATTTACTGGAATTGATGTTGCAACAAACAGAAGTCACCTCAACAATTTAGAAGTTTACCTAATCTAGTAGAACTTAGATAAAAATATTTGAGGTGTATGGAATCGCAAGCCATAAAACAAATCCGGCGGGGAGATAAAAACTGTTTGTGGACGTCTATACAGTGGGTTCATATGACTTTAAGGATAATCGTTCAGCTAACAATCAAAAACGCGTAACAAGAGAACGTATCATAGCTCCCAGATGTAAAAGTTCATTTGCTAAACTTCATTTTCTGAAGGCCTTCCTCTCAAGAAAAACAAGAGGGCGAAGTTTATATGCACGAGGTCCAGAGTACAACACACACCCAAATTCCAAATAATGGGCGAACACGCAGGCGGTAGATTGATAATAGCGTTCTTCTTCGCATTCATGATCGATTATTGCTCAGCGCACGTAGAAAACCAACCGCAAGAACACCCTGTGCTGCAATGCAGACAGTGTGCGCCTTTCTAGTCATAGAACCGTCATGTATCCCGCCGCGATAATTAACAGCCTCTTCTTGTGGGATGACATTTGGATGGTAAGAGAGAGAAATACATCTGGGGTCTTTTAATGGAAATGCGAGCACCGATCATTATTTAGCGTTGAGACAGAGACGCATCGCATCAAGCCATCTTTATATCACAGACAAGTATGTCTGTAATATTTGATAAGGTTTTTGGGTTTCGTTTGCCGATAAGAAAAAACGCTGTGTCATCAACATACGCGTAAGTATGTACGTCGTCATGAAATGAGAGGGAGCTCATTAAGATGTTAAATACGACTGGAGAAAGCACTGTCTCTTGTGGAACACCTCTTGCCTGCGCGTATCTGGCCGAAGAAATGCCGCTTTGGAAGTAATAAAATTCTAAGTTCCTTAAAAATTCTGCACTCTATGATCGAAGGTATTTTGGAAAGTTAAGGTTCCGAAGCTCATTGAGCAATATCACGTGCTAAACGCTATCATGTGTTTGTGAGATCTCTAGAGTGACTAATGCCGCATAATGCCTTTGGCACCGTGCCAGCTGAATATGGCTTTCAATGTCAATATGAGCCTGCCATATTGAGCACTACGATATGAAACCGCTTTGTTTCGGACTCAGGATTGATCGCTCATTAAGAAAGTTTATCATCCAAATGTTTATAAGTTTTTCAAGCAGTTTTACGAAATTTGAAGTTATCGTGATGGGCGTAATATTGCCTAACACCTAACCGTCATCCGGTTTTTTCAGCAAGGGTATGACCGTGACAATTTTCCACTCCGACGGAAGCGATGCCGTTCTGACGGAATAATTGAGGTCTAGCAAATAATCTTGGGATTATTTATATAAAATTTTCAACACGGACGAAGTGATTCCATCGGGGCCGAGAGCCGCTACTGAAAAGCTTAGTAACACTTTTGGTTTTTAGACTTAAAGATTTCTGTGAAACGGTCCTCAGTTGGTGATATCCGCGGAGCTAATAGAAGTCGGCAAGCAAAGCGACGTTCTAACCCTCTAGCGATTACCTCCAATGAATCCTTTATTTCTTTGCGAGACAAAACTGCGGATTCTGCATTTATCGGCCCTGAAATCATTTTCTTGGCGCGCACAAAGCTATGCAGTGCGCGTTTAATATTTAATTTAGACAGAAATTCAAAATGCTTAATGTCGTACTCATCCTTTGCCTTCAACACTGTGCGTTCAAAAGTACCGGCATAGAACTTATAATCCGTCCAGTTTTGAGGGCATTGATTATGTAACATTTCCTTCCAAACTGCCTTCCCTCGCCTGTAGTCACGGAGAACAATCATCCCTCCACCAAAGACAAGAATTCGTTTTAACTGATTGTACCACATCTTCAGATTTCTCGCGGCAATCCTTTAAAAGAGAACACATGCTCAACACTTTCGATTTGAGACTTGCATCAGTCAGGGAAGCCATTGAGGATCGCAAATAATTTTGAAATTTACTGTAATTTATGAAGGTACGCACATTAGAAACTGATGAGGTTACTGGACAAATGATGTTAAAAATGACCGGCATGTGGTCGCCATTCGTGGTGTAATCAACAGTCGACCAGGCAGACAGGGAGAAGCTTGAGCTTGCAAAAGTCAAGTCTAGGCCCGAAGCAGCCTAACCTTTGACGAAAGTAGGTAGCCCTGAATTTACACATGTAAGATTGTTGTTCTGGGACCAATCGCACAAGCGAATGCCACTCGGATCTGCTTTTAAACCACATGTAATATTATGAGAAGTCAACAAAGACACCAAGGACCACATAGAAGAAATTACTTGTACTTACTAATTGAATTAAAGAAATGATAAATTAATGGCAATGAAAGTGGATGAAAAAACAACTTGCCGCAGTTGGGGAACGATCCCACGTCTTCGCATGACGCGAGCGATGATCTAACCGATTGAGCTACTTCGGCGCCGTTTCCCCATCTACTTGGTAATTCGATTAGTAAGTGCAAGTAAAGTGGTGGAAAGGTTTCGTGCGAGCCAATAGGTATAAAAAGGAATCGTTACAAAATATCTGAGTCTTGCTGCCTTTATTGTCGATATCATCCATGTGCAGCAGGAAGGTTTATTTGGTTACTCGCGTTGTTTATCTACATAAGATCGCCTAAGGAAACGCTGTGGACAACTGCAGGCGCGCACTCGACGATTCTCGTTTTCTGAGTGTTGCGGAAAGCTCTTTAATGCACGGAATTTCGTTTTCTTGTGGAAGATAGAAGTTTCACTGCAAAATTTACCAGTTAAAATTTCCATTATTATTTGCGATATTTCCACTTACCTATCTTCTTGATTTCTTAGCAAAACAAGACACACAAGGCAGAAAGGCGTGAATGCTCACTGACCCTGTGTTTATTTTTGTCTACTCTGTAGGTGCTGAGACGTTAATGAAATCGGTTACCGACAAGTCAAAGGTGTCGATGTACAGGGCTCTTTTATTGTTTTTGTGGTGGCAGCGCGCCGGCTAGTCTTTAAGCTTAGGCTCCGGAGCGTTCCACTCGGACACGACGTGCGGCAGCTATGGAAGAGACTTTGCGTAATGAAGAAAGCGTTCATTCGAAATGCAGACGCTTAACTAGGCTTTATTACGTGTGGTTTGACGTAATGAAACCTAGTTAAGCCTCTGCATTTCGAATGAATGCGTTCTTCATTGCGCAAAATTTCTTCCATAGCTGCGGCACGTCGTGTGCGAATGGAACGCTCCAGAGGTATTACCAGCGGAAGCACACAGAGCAATGACACTGTATATATAATGATGTTGGAGGTGGCGAAATACATGACGGGTATATGCGATGATAGATGATTCACGAGTCAGGCGCAAGCGGCCCGATACAAAAGTTCTAAATGGCCATCCTTTTCCTATTTTGTCGGTTTCTTGGGCAAACCCCGCAGTGGGTAAGTGCCACTTTCGGAGGAACGAGCGAGGAAGGTAACGTTCAGAGCTATGGGGCCGCCGACGAAGAAGCATCGTACGACCTCTCGAAGTCCGCGCCGTTCGCCGCGGAAGGGAACTGCTGCGCAAGGACAGGGATACCGGCGCTTTGACGTCAGCAAGACCAGAGGTCGGTCCCCGTCGTCGGGACCGACCGCCAGCCGGCGAAGACAAGCCGATGGAGGCGGCGGCAGCTCGCCGGCTTCGCGTTCCCGCCTGCTGGTCCTGGTCAATGGCCTGGCCGTTTCCACATTCTGCGTGCTGGTCGCGTTCTTCGTGGTGTACACGGTGCGCAGCGCCGGTACATTGGCCACAACCGCGAGGCGAAGCGACCCTGGCGGCGCGCTTGGGGCAGCCCGGAGCAAGCGCCCCCAGCACGGCGACTTCGCCGCCGCATCCGCAGGAGTGGGCGCCGCCATACCCGAGAACACCAGGTGCGCGGGCACTGGCGGAAGAGCACTGGCGCACAGCTTTGAAGTTTTGAAGCCAAACAGAAAACCTAAATCGGTTTAGACTGGCAGAAGATTGTTTTCGTTAATTTCGCGGCAACTTACTGGCAGGGTTCTCGTATTTGGGCAATAGTCGCGCAGCAAGGGTTACTCTAGAATACAGTGTTGTCTACCTTTATGGTTAACAAGTTAACCGCACCCATTGTAGCGCAGCAAAAGGTTCTGTAAACTCGCTTAGCTCAGGCTTTGTCCTTAGACTCTTAATATATGATGTGGTCTATCTTTAGTGATAAGAACTTAATGCTTCCGGCCAACATCGGCAAAGGTCATGGCGTCAGAGTGAGCTAACCTGTCTCTCCGTTTTTGAATGTTCTCTGCCCTATCAAGGCCCCCTCGTGATAAACGGGGCTCTATTTATATTGCAGAATGATAGGTTGCTTTGTACAGCCCAACCTATTTTCCTATTAAATGTATCCTTAACATGCCAGCGCGTCGTTAGTAATTCTACAAGTCGTGAGTCCTTCATTTCTTTGTAGAGCGACAGCTTGTTCAGATTAGTGAACGCCACGTGTCGTCGAGTACACATATTCGCGAGAAGCGAACCATGAAAAGGAAATCCTTTGACTCATTTGAGGGTAAGGTTTGGTTAAGTCTTCTTACGAGCGCACTACTGAGTATTATGGATGTACACATTTTCGTATGCAAAGTGCCTGCATTAAAATATGTAACTTACAGCACTTTCCTTACTTGGCACGCTTTCTGGTATAGCTAAAAGGTTTGAACAACTTGTGCCATGGTATTTTCACGACGTTGACGTCGAAGCTTAGAATGGCTTAGTTATATCGACAAAAGTCATCCTCTTTTACATGTTCAGTTCATGTGTAGGACGAGGCGGTGCGTTTCAGTTTATGCTTGGTTTACGTATCACCAGTTGTGCAAGTGGAGGGGCTCTGCAAGCAGGAGAGGTTGAGTGACAAGAATTGGGCACTAATTCATGCTGTGAAGGTCGTTGGCCAGGGAAGTTACGGTATCACCTGATCCGATAGACCAATGTGACGTAGCCTTTAACGATTGAGCAATGCACTGCATGGAATGATTGACAGCAAGACAATTAAATGCGCTGTACCAAAACTTTATTTATTTGAAACGACAACAACTGCTTTGCGATCGATGTGGTAAATAGTGAGGTTTTCCTTTGGTACTTTAGAGAGATTCCTAGCTAAAGTCAAATATATACACGACTTGTGCACAGTAGTTGGCTGACTTGGATCGGTGAAGCACATGAGACCAAACTCTTTCATCACGAACTGGATAAACCATCTGTTCTCTGGTTTTAAAATGTCTGCATTGTAGCCTCGCTGTTCTTCGGGAGTCCTAACTATGCGTGGCCTTTCCATAGCGCTATCGGAACGCAAATGAAATCAATTGCTAGGCGGATTCTTCTTGTACATATGAACGTGTAGTGACGTCACTCCCTGCTTCATATGATACAGTTGCCGCTTCCCGGCAACTGCAGCTTATGCAAGCGCAATGTTTGCCGGTAGACGCTTGCGGCGAGCGATACGTGCTTCGCATTGTTCGAACGCGCCTTATCATCTATCATGTGGTTTTGACATTTATTTTGTGCTTTTCTTTATTGAAAGGAATACTGGGGTGGGCCTTGCTTGCGTAATTCTAATGGAGATAGGCACTTTTTACATACATACATACATACATACATACATACATACATACATACATACATACATACATACATACATACATACATACATACATACATACATACATACATACATACATACATACATCTTTATTTCAGCAGTTCACAGCTTATTACACATCGTGCCCGCATAAGCGCAAGTCGCTTGTGGGCGGGTCACGGCAGACATGAGGTGCTAGCTCGCTGCTAGCAAAAGAAGTATGACGTATATGCTACATATCTCAAGAGCTTGAAGAGAACACTGAACAGGAATATTTTACTGTGTTAGTAGCATGAGAAAAAAAAAACTAATTAGAAAAATTTCCCTCTATTTCCTTGGGAAACAAATAAAAACTAAAAAAGATCACAATCTTTTTGTTTACAAGACAAAAGTGTAAATAATGATAGGAACTGTTTAAAAAAAACATAAGCACACGATACCTGTCAAGTATTTTGAGGATGAAGTAACCAAGCTTTAATTTGTTGTTTGGCTTCTTTTTGGGAATGCTGTTGAATTATTTCTTTCGGCAACTGGTTAAAATAAAAAGGAGCGTAATATTCTCGACACTTTTTACCATAGTTCGTATATATACGCGGTAACTGATAAAGGCATGTTTTTCTTAGCGTTTTAGGTTTACTCTGTATTATTTTGTGGCGATTGGAGAAAATATTACGAAAGAGTATCACTTGTACAAACAGATCCGAAAAGGACTCAACACCTGCAATATTACTTCTTACGTCATTGTCTGAACAATCGTAAGCGGTACCATACAGTATGCTCGCAGCTATCCTATGCAATAGCTTATCCACTCGATCTACTTTCGTTTGTGAGAAGGAACCAAAAACTGAAATTCCATATCTGAGCACAGACTGGCCTAGAGCCTTAAAAACTAACCATCGCAATTTAACAGGCATGTTAAATTTCAGTGTATATAACTGAGCTGCTACCGTTCGTAAACGCTTCATTATGTAGTCACTGTGGAGATCCCACAACATACGGTCGTCAAAATGAAGACCAAGGTACTTAACAGTAGAGGATAGCGGTAGAGAGAGGCAAGAGCATTTTAAACACTGAGAACCATGTAATTGAATGGACAGGTCTAGGCTAACAGTCTTATGAGGATTTCTGAAACATATCATGGTGGTTTTGTCTTTGTTTAAATATATTTGATTAGCATTTAACCAACCAATCACACGTGTTGCGTCTTCTTGAAGTAGTTTTACGGCTGCAGAATACGATTCGTGTGATATAAGTAGTGCAGTGTCATCAGCGTATTGAAATTTTGCAGCGTTCAGTTGTATGTTGGCAATGTCATTTACGTAAATGTTAAATAAAAGAGGTCCCAAGACCGATCCTTGAGGTACACCATATCTAACTGATGTAAAATCACTATATGTATTTTTTATTGAAACTACATGCATACGGTTTGAAAAACAATTGGAAAAGAATTTCGAATAAGGACCTCGGAAACCAATACTTTCTAGTTTGTACATCATGATGTTGTGTTCTATGGTTTCAAAAGCTCTTGTCAGATCTAAGAAAAGGCCAAGCACAATATTATTTTGATCAATATTTTTACATATATAATCGTTACATTCTTCAAGCAGATCCACTGTACTTAACCTACGTCTAAAACCGTATTGGGAGAGACTTATAATATCATATTTATCGCAAAAGGATACCGTGCAAGTGTAAATGAATTTCTCCATTACATGCGCTAACACGTTCATTATTGCAATTGGTCTATAGTTATTTTTACCTAATTTACTACCTTTCTTATAAATTGGTCTAATTACTGAGGTCTTTAAGCCCTGCGGGATTATACCTGTTTCGAAACATCCGTTTAAGATAAACAGGAGTACGTTCTGCAGATGATAGAAATTGCACTTTATATCTCGCACTCTTATTCGGTCATGACCTGCCGGTTTGTTGAGTGGAATTGCGTTGATCAAGTTTCACAGGTCACTTGCATTAATGAATGGTAGAACAGCAGAGTTTGGAATCATCTGCCCTAGGTAATTTAAACTCGGAGTTCTAGAAGACTGCTGTTTTAGTTTTGTTAGTGATAGTTCAAAGGCATCTTTAAAGGAGTTCGCAATGTCCAATGACCCTGCAGGGGAAAATGTTTTCAGCAAGCCATCATCTAGATTTTTACGTTCAGGCTTTCCCGCCAAGTCATACAACAAGCCCCATGTCTTTCTTACGTTACTGCGACACTGTGAGAATTTTTCAGCGTACTATTCCCGTTTACTTATTCGTAACTGAGCAGTAAGCTTGTTACGTGCGGTTCGATATTCTTTTTGCAGATCTAGATTTGTCGGGTAACATTTACAAAGCCTCCATAATCTATCTTTTTGTAAGATAGTTCTACAATCGATGCCGTTATCCATTTTTTCCTCGGATTTTTGCGTTTCAATTTAACTTTTTTCCTGGCCAGTAAAAAGAACGTACTGAACTGATTTGCCAATTGATTATACGTTGTCACATGGTTGGATGTGTCTAATGTCGTCCAGTCAAAGTTTCTGACTAGCTTATCTACGTTTCTGTCGTCTATGAAGTACCCCACGTGATTTACGTCATCTTCAGGAGCGATAGTATCTGTAACACGCAAGGCCGTGAAATAATGATCTGCCACTTTTTTATGTATAACTACGGCCTCGGTTTCAAAGTGTGGGCATCTCGATGCTATATGATCAATGCATGATCTCGTGAGGCGAGAAGCTGCAAGTTCTTCACGGGTGAAATCGTGTATAAGATGTACCAAACCGTGGGCTGAAAGCAGATCTACATAGTCAGCGACTCCCTGTTTTCTTGGTTTGGTGTTATCAATGTTTATATCTCCCGCTATAATTATGTTATGACGAGCATGTTTAGTGAGGAATGTAGACAATTCAGATAAAAATACTTTCAGATCAGAATTAGGTGGTCTGTATACTGCTAATACCAGGAAAGTAGCTTTAGGCTTGCACAATGTAAAGGGAACGACTTCCGCTGTGGTAAAGTCAGCAGAAATTACTTCCATTATCCATTCGTTTCTAACAAAAACATAGACGCCACCACCCTTGCTTAGGTCACGGCACTTTGAATGTGACTGAAAACCTTTGAGAACAAACGCTGCAGATTCGGACTGCGTTATATTTATCTCTGTTAATATGAGGATGTCTAAGTATTGCAGTACTTCGCTCAGGTACACATTTAATGAATCCCAGTGCTTTTTAATGCTTCTGATATTAGTGTGCACAAGCTCTAGAAATGGTGCAGTGCAGCCATTAGAGCGTGACCTTCTTTGTAACCATTCCGCGAATGAATTGAGCGCTGTGGGCATGACTGATCCAACCTTAATAGATCAGCTTCGGTGACAATTTTCTTCGCGCCAGATCCTTCAGTTTTTCTCATGAAAACCATTCCATTCTTAGTCCACACAAACTTGAGTGCAACAAACTTAGCCTTTGCAACTTGCTTTGCCTGCCAGAGCAGTCTCCTTGTTTCAGCCGTCAAGTTCTCATTGATGAAAATGTTTTCCTTTACCAAGATTCTACGTTTGCTATACCATGTGTCTCTTTGTATTGTTGAAGTAAATTTAACGATTTTGGGTGGTATCCTGCCTTCCCTAGCTGGCAGCCTATGGGCTGCATCAATACAATCAGCAGTCAGTGATGCTATATCGAGTTTTTCAGCTAGCGATTTCGAAACAATGTTAAGGTCTTCATTACCACCAGGTTTCACGCCATGAATTTCGATATTATTCCTTCTAGAATAAATCTCCAAATTTGTGACCGCTGTCTGCAGCTGCGCGATTTCTTTGTCCTTCGCCGCAAGACGTGTGTCTATTTCATCAGAGTGTTTCCTGAGAGCAGCAAGCTGTCTGCTCTGAGAAGCAATATTTGTGGTTATTTCATCATATTTTTTGGACAGCATTTCCATCGAGCTTTCAACTTTTTCGATTAGCTTACTCTGCGTTTCAGCTAATCCCAGCACTGAGTCATTCTTAGCAGACTGTAACTGCATGGCCTTATCAAGCCTGTCTACTCTCAAGTGGAATTCATCTAGTCTGCTTTGGGCAGAGCTTATGGCTGCCAAAACCTCTCGCAGAGTGGGCTGCGGCTCTTCAGAATTGATCATTGCGCCAGATGTTTTTTTCATGGCGCACTCAGAACACACCCAGCTGACTTTTACGTTCTTTTTTGCAACGCCTGAGCACTTCCCAGTGTGATATAAGCTGCTACATTCACAACAGCACACGCTTAGCGCATCCCGTGGCACCGGTTCGCGACAAGCAGTACAATTTGCAATTCTGGATGCAAGGGACATGACAAAATACACAGCACAACGCAAAAAGCCCTGTCGCAGCCAGACGGGGTGGAATCAAAGCAAGAAAAGGTGGCTATCGCTAAAATT
This sequence comes from Dermacentor andersoni, assembly GCF_023375885.2. Classification (NCBI taxonomy): domain Eukaryota; kingdom Metazoa; phylum Arthropoda; class Arachnida; order Ixodida; family Ixodidae; genus Dermacentor; species Dermacentor andersoni. The sequence goes on from NC_092815.1 coordinate 92,918,637, forward strand.
ATAGCTTACCTACAAAACAGAAGGCATGTTAGCTTGCGAGCCCACACCCCGTCAGACTGCGACAGGATGGCTGTCCGCTGCCGCTTTTGTATGCGGCCCAGTCCCTGATAGCGTCCCTCGTGTCGCTGCCGGGCAGATGATGTCCAGCGGAACGTTGACGCATGCGCAGCTTGGACAACCACACCAGTCGGCGTACGGTGTCGACCAGGGCAGCAGGAAAATCTTCTTTGCCGTTGATCAGCCGGGGATGCGATTGCTACAAAACAGAATGCATGTTAGCTTGCGAGCCCCCACCCCGTCAGACTGCGACGGGGTGTGGGCTATGGAATGGAATGGTTTTCTGTCGACTGTTCTGTCAATGGAAACGAAGAAATCCCGGAAACCGAGTCATACACAGCTTCGCTGCAAATAATGATAAGGTATTTGAGTCACTGACATTAAAAAAAAAAAAAAGATTCTTACGTTTTACCTGCCGTAACCAAGATATGATTGGGAGGCACGCGGTAGTACATAGGAGACTCCGGATTAATTTTGACCACCTAGCATTCTTTAATGTGCACATAAATCTGAGTACACGAGGGTTTTTGCATTTAGACCCCATCGAAATGCGACCGCCGCAGCCGGGATCGAACCGGCGACTTCGAGCTCAGCAGCTCAACGCCATAGCCACTGGGATACCGCTGTGTGTGTGACTGACAGAACGTTCAAAAAGACATGGCGGCTTCCATTTATGTTGCTGTGTAGTTTCCGAAGAAGTAACTTACACGCCTAAGTCCGGGAAGTTTTGAACAGGAATAGGACTTAGATGCCAGGGTTTCTCGCAATGGCCGTGCCAGTGACCTTATGTGCAGAACGTAAACGCTAAAGAAATGTTCAAAAATGTCGTGAAATGCAAACTCATTGTCGTACATGTCAGCTTAACCTCACCAACCAGTGCCGTATATATCAGGTGCCAGGTATCCAGCGGCCTTCAATTGTGCACTGAGTCCATGAAGATGCCCTGTGAATCATTTTGGGTGCCGCAATGTCGCAAACGGAGGTTTTGCGTATGGAGGAAATAAAAAAAAAGCCGAGCAATGGTGTGTTGTGCGGCGCTTGATCAAGCGGCTGGCACCTTTAAGATGTCAGTAACGAGAAAGACCCGAAGGGTAGTCGGTAGGAATTCTGCATAGATGCTGAGCAACACCCGAACTATACACTATCCTCATCCGAGTGAACTTATTGCCGGGGTTCTAGCTGAATCCGTAAGATTTTTCGATTGAGCGATGGTGACACGAAACATGACGCGAGCGAATGATTCTACTCGGGTTCGTGTACCATACCACACCATACCACATCAAATCGTGCTAGAAGTCCCCCGAGGAGTGCTGACACTCGGGTTTGTTTTACGACGTATTACGTAACGCCACGTCCCGCATCGTGTCACTCCAAACAACAATATACAAAGTACATATGTTATGAAGTTACTCGACGCAGGTTCGTGTGCGTGTACCACGAGCAGAACCGACGGCCGGGCTACAGCCCCGACACGTTTCCGCACGCCTACTGCCACGTAGTGGCCTACTGCTGCCTGTCTGTGAATACGGCGCCCGAAGATACACAGGCGCTGCAGAGCGTTGCCGCACTAGCCAGCTCCCGCAAGCCGATCGCAATCATCGTCAAAGGTATGCGTGCTTATTATGCAGGGTGTCCCAGCTAACTTTAGCCAGAGTTTAAAAATATGCGAATTCCACGTAGATGGACAGAACCAGGGTAATGTTGTTTGCCGTCGCTTGGAGATACTCAAATTATTTTCTTTCATTCCATCTAATTAGATAATTAGTGTTATTTAATCGGCTTCTCAAATATTATATTAAGATGAAAATTGTAAATGAGAAAATTGTAGAGCGACATGAAAAATTCCCGATACAGCATTTTGTTGCTCAATACCTGCTACGTAAAAGTTTTTTCCGAGCGTGAAAGAAATGAAAGTGAGAGTATGCCGGGATCCGGTACTTGAACAGGCACTTCTAGGTTGAGGAAGCACGTACGAAAGAAACAATTGCCTACATTTCGGCTGGGGTCCGGCCGTCGTAGCACTATAGTCGGATACAACATTAGAAAAAAGGGGAAGCCCTGCGCAGATGACCGAAGCGCGACAGCCGATTGCTTCCGCGACTAAAATAGTCACGCTCGAAAAATCGTGCTCCTGAAACGCGTAATTCTCGGTATAAATAAAGACTTTTGTATTTTGATGACCGGTTTAGTAGAGCTCTCATGTGCTACAGCACATGCCGGATAGCGACCGAAAAATAACCCCGTGCCTTCTACAACGCTGCCCGTCGTCTGCTCTTTAGCTTCATTGCAAGTGACAAAAGTAGAAAGAGCATCTCCGCATGGCTTTTGCGCTTGTTTACATGTACACGGGGTATGTGCTACTCGTTTCCCAAGCTTGAAATGAATCAGTTGCTATTGAAGAAGTACTTATATAAAACAATGCATTTATCGCAACCATTACAAACCTGGGGCGAGAATACGGTCGAGGCAGGATGGTACAAAGATGCTTCATTCATTGTTTTAAATAAATACTCTTGGTTTGAAATAGCATAACATTTATATTTTTTTGGTTTTGTGTTTTCACAATTTCACAGCACGCATTCTACAGCTTGCGCGTGCAGTGAGCACTGGTGCTAAACAACGCTCGAACACCGTCGCTAGACGCTCGGCTATCTCGCTGCTGACAATGATCGTTCACGCTAAGTTGACGGCGACAAATCTTTGCGTTGAAGGCTTCTTCTGCAAATATTTTCTGTTGAGACACTCGTAGGTTTGTTTCATGCGCGCACACTTTTCTGATTTCTCCTGAGAATGGTTTTGCTCCATCACTTCACCCCGTCCGACGCAAAACACAGCGGCACAGTACACGAACACACCCGCCGCTAACAGTAGGCACCAGACTTTGGAAAACTTTTCTCGTCGTAACTTCACTCGGGAGCGAAATAAAACAACGTGGAATAAACACGCAGGATGGGTGTTCGTAGCGGTCACCGCGGGATCCTGTTTTCAAGCAGAGCGTAACGCAGCGCCAGCGAGGCTCACTGCAATGTTCCTTCGCCGGATCACGGCTCAGAATAAACGCACGCGGCACAAATGCCGCATCGTAAGCTCGTAGTAATATTTCTGGCATGATAGACCATCACAAACAGTTCTGGAATTCACTCTGACGAGGGGTTGAAGCACACAGCTGATGCGACCTCGCCCAGTTCGAAGAGCGCGCGGCCATCTTCTCCGTCGACGGAGTCACCGGCCGTCCGGCTGATGACGTTAGTCCAGAGTGCGCGCCCATTGGTGTGTGCTCGTGTGCCTCCGCCTCGGAGGACTAAACGCCCCCTTTTTTATAAAGTTGTATCCGACTATAGTAGGCTATATATATAACTCCATTTTACTTGCCCTGTAGAGGCTTCTCGATATTTCTGTTCGAGGTGCATTTAACGGAGCTGTTAACTTAATGCGTCCTCCTTGCAAACCATTCGATGTGTGCGCCTTACTACCTGTTTTGTTAAGCTTAAGCCTCTAGATATGCGCCGTCATTGTTAGGCTTAAGTTGGACGACGGCTCTACGTTGATTTTAGCGCTTACGATGTGGTGCTATTTAGAGCAGAGTATATGCAGGCGGGCTGGTTGATAAAGATGGCAGCACCAGACCCACAGAACGAAAAGAGAAGGTCGGTGTTTCATGGTTACAATGTATTGGAAAAGAGCGCTAGCAGACTAACTGGAAAGATTGTCGAAGCCTTTGCAAACATCGATAGACTGACAGAACAGTGTGCCGTCAGTCCCACTCTCTGAGAGAGAGATTAGCTTCTTGAACGTGTGCAACGTGGCCGGTTTACCCAGTGCAACAATTTTCATGCGGCGACTCGAATTTTGTTTGCGTGAATATGTCCCCCCCCCCCCCCCCCCCCCCCCTTGCGCAATAAATCAGCTGCTAGTCATCGCCTTCTTCGTGTACCTTCTCTTCGTCGCGTGTGCCTCCTCTAGCGGTGCGGTTTTCAAGATGCTTGCATGTGGCAGGGGGCCGTTGGCTGTCGAGCCCGATTCAGCGCGCCCTTATCACCACGCGCGTGTCGGCGCAGTGGGTGCCGGCCAGACCGACACCGACCTGACGGCGCTGTTTAGCGCGTGGCGTGCGGGCCAGTTCACGGCGAGGCTGCTGGACGTGCGGCGACGCACGGGGTTCTGCTGCGCCTACCTGCACTGGCGCCGGCCGTCGGCCATCTACCGGGATCGCGTCACGCGCCTCGCCACCGACCTGAGCGTCGCCCTGCGGGACCACGGCGTCCGCCTCGGCTTCGTCGTGGACGCTGCCACCGCCGAGGCACTCGACGTGCGCACGTGGGTGCGCCCAGATGGGTTCGGGGGAAACAAGCGAAGTCTTTAACACATCAGGCATTATTGAATCGACAACCGTAGCGAACGCAGCGGAACCAAGAAAGGTGACGGGACGAACGCTGATCCAGCCAACTTTCACGTGTCAGTCGTGTTGGCGCTACGGTGACTGCTTCCCGCACGAGCCGACTAGCCCAAGATCAAAGTTTTCCTAAGACATAAGAACTTCGTTTCGAAACGACGCGTTGTCACTTCATGAGGATATGCTGGCAGGATATATTCGTCTTGTTACGATCGCGTGTGAAGAATCGCAGTGTTCAGTTGTGCCGAAGAACGCGGTGATAATTTTTGGTCAGCTGCCTAGTCGTTTTCGCTGAGGGGTTCCGTATATCCGTATTAATTTTCGATTCAATACGAATGACGGGATGCTTCGAAAGTTATGAAGCTCTCACGATTGCCACCAAGTGGGTACTCCTTGAACATTGAGCGGCCCGGTTTCGCAGTTGGAACGTACGCCTAAAGACTGCTATAATATGATTAGTCAAGTTTAGTTTAATATAACTTCATAGTACATGCCTGTCGAACAGTTTGACTTCTTCGGTTGCTAATAATCCTGGCGGGCGAAAATTGTCACTTCTCTATGAATTTGTTATCATTAATGAGTAGAGAGAGAGAAGAGAGAGAGGGAATGTTCAATCGCTGAAATGACCCTTTTAGCACGCTTGAGAACCATGAATCGTGACTGTTGGTGAACAGAGTACTTGTATGCAGGCCTCACACGTTTTTCACATTTAATCAGTCTATGGAGACAGGCATAGTGCTTTCTTGGTTATGTGCTGCACCTGCCCTTTGGTCAATGCATGTAATATACGACGCGTGCGCAGATTAACTGGTAAGCGTTGATAAAGGCAGTAGGTCTGTTTTCATGCATACTCATCACGAATCATACAACATGTTTGAAACGCATGTTTCCGTCCTCGCTTTGGCATAGAAGGTCAGAGGTCTCATTCTGTTCCAGATACAACATTGTTTTATATTCCTGGGCCACCTAATATGATGTCATTATCTTTCGCAGCGAAGTAAAGGCGGCTTTTAGAAACAAAAACCCCCAGGCGCATACACCTCAGGTGATAAAGTTTGCTGATGTCCATACACTGACCTCTTTATGTCTATTTTTATATGCCCCAGTCCGTGGGCCTACAAGTTTTGACTAATCAGTCGGTCGTCATTTCAAGAGTACGGCATACTGCCACCTACGCAGCCCATGCAAATGAAGCCCTCTGGTTAATTCCTTTAGAGTGCTGCACGAGTCGAATATTGGATACTTATGCGGTTGGTGGTACGCACTGGTCAATAAATGTGCCGTCCTCGGTGAAAAGAGAAGAGAAAGAAAAAAAGAAAAGTCGAACGAAACAACATATACGCACACGCATTAATCAGCTTGCATGATTAACATTGTGAGCATGTGATCTGACTCGACCACCTAAGTTCTCATCTCGGTTGCTCTGAGAGCGTTCGCATTAACACATTTGCATATGCGAGAAAATTCCCAGTGGTACGGCTAAAGACGAAAGAAATGGGTCGCTTGGGAATGCAGAAGCAATTAGACAACTCTGCCCAAGGACATCTCTCTTTTACTCGAGAACACTCGTTTGTCACATCACTCGAGAACACATGTTTGTCCACTTTCTTCCCAAGATCTAACTGCTGTACGTTAGCAGCACTTCACAGGCCTATCTTATTTCCTCTTGCCTTCCCGATCAATCTTCATTGCTTTCTGTTTCCGACGCAGCTCTCGTATGTAGTTACTGCGCGGAGAAACTGTCTTATTTCTTCGTCTTCAAACCGAAGGTAGGGGGTTTTCCCCATTGCTGAGGTGTACTTTTCCCGAACTCTGCTTTCCCCTTTTTCGTTACACGCATGCCACCCAGTATCCTTTTTACAGGCACTTGGATCTTCTGAATATAAGACTCTCATTGTTGGGATTATTTCATTTTGGTATACATATTCGCTGAGCGCCCAGTTGCCCTGTAAACTATAGGCCTTTTCAACTTTGCTGGCTCTTGTAGCGAGATTGTTGCAAACTCTTCACATTTTACTGGTTTGAATGAGTTGCAATGGCGAATTCAGGGCATGAAATCAGCGTAGAAATGACGCTAACTGTATAAAGAATGCCTACGTTTCTACGTTGCTTATGAGCAGTGGCAGAGCAAGGAATATCACTGTAGCCAACAGTTCAACGAGAGTACTTGTTCCGAAGACAAGTCCGTTGTCGAAGTGTTGGACCATCCTCATTTGACTACTGCTCGGCACTTCATCGGTCTTCATCTTCCTATGAACCTCTGTCTTGTTACATTGTTTGCGATATGATATGAAGGCAACAGACAATGAAACGAAAAACAAAAATGAAAGGGAGAATAAGCGTGCCTTTCTTAAATTGAAATGTAGAATCCTAAATTTTCGTTATTTTTTACGTGAATTATTGTTTCTCGGCTTCGTATGACATTTTGGAATTATTTCCTGTAGCAGAAATAGCACAAGCACGTATAGAAAGGAAAACAGACACACATAGGCGCTGACAGTTACTAACAAAAGAGTGGAGGGCTTCATATTGATTTTGACCATTTGGGTTTTTTTTTTAACACGCACCTTAATCTAACTAGATGAGCGTTCTTGCACGTCGCCCCCATTGAAATGCCGCCACCGCGCATCCCGGAATCGAACCCACGACGTCGTGCTCTGCAGCGAAACACCACAACCACTGAGTCACCGCAGCGGCGGGTCATGCATGAACTCGGGCATGCGCCTTAAAAGCGAGTCCAGCCGAGTGAACGTGCGACCCGCGCATGTTCGGCTCAGCCTGCCCGGCACGTCTACTCGAGGCGCTCCTGTCGGGCTTCGCGTGAGCGCCCTTGAACGCGACCGCGCAGACTCCTGGCCACCTTAGGGCGTGACTCGCTGCTGGTCGCTCCCGCCCCGTACCCATCGTCCTCGCCAGGCGCCCTGAGTCCGTCGTACCACGGCTACGAGGCTCTACGGTGGCACAGCCGGGTAGCTGAGCTGGGCGGAAACGAGAGCGCCCGCGCTTGCCACACCATCAGCTTGGCAGGCGTGGCGATGACCGCAGCCAACGCCACGCTAGTGCCGTACGATCGCATCTGCACGGCACGCTTCCTCAGGACGCCCAGGACAAGGTAAGCCGGTGCTAAACCCGTTGTTGGCCCTGGTCCGTTCTCGTCAAGAAGCAATACGGTTAGCGCGCAGCAAAGATAAAGATGGTTTGGCATCGAGGTCATCGCGGCCGTTGTCTTGGGGTGTCAACATGTTGACAAGCTGCATAAAAAGTAATAATAATAATAAAAAAACATGACAGCACGACAGGCGTGTCTTGCGCCGAGCGACAAATAGATAACTGTGATAACTCGGTGGAAAAAAAATGTAGGCAACGCGTGATAATATGCTGCACTGACGTCTGCGGGACCACCATTTTTTGGGTACTAGCAGGGTGAGAAGCTGTGTCCGTGAAGCCAAGTAAAACTATAATACGAGAACCATCTCAAGCGGCCAACGAACTTACAACACATGATCGGTGCGTTTGTCGCACGCGACTCGATGCACTTACTGCAATCTCTAGATGGCGGTCCGTGTGCTTTGAGACGTGCCGATGAGGAATGCACGACAAACAGTTTAAATACGGCACCTGAAAGACTAACGCAAGCGCATAACGGGAGTCCACGATAACAGTAGATCTGATCACTGTGAGTCGGTGCCCGTGTTATACACAGCGCTTCCTGTAATTGAACAGTGATTACCGTCGCTATATTAACCTCACCGCCAATACCACGGGCGCCGGTGAAATTGCAGTCGCGTGGTCCGCATACCGACTAGCAAGGAAGGAAATCAACTTTCTTTGCTCCCCGCCGACCGGCATACCTAAAGTGCCTTGGGTAGGTGCGTTCCTTTAGTCTGTGAAGCAGCAATCGCAGTAAAAGGCCTCGGCGCCGCAGCTCTAGCTATCCCGGATATTTCCTTCCTTGTTTTTCCCGTCCGGCGCTTTCGCACATACAGCAGGGACGGCTGGTCATCGGTGGGTCGCCTGTGGGGCTCCGGCGCCCTGGTGTCCTTCCTCTCCCCGGCCCGGGCGCGATCCTTCGTTGCTGCCGTGCGCGAGGAGGCGGGCTCGAGCTGCCTAGGCTTCTGGGATCCCGAGCACGACGACTTCGCCGGTCGCTGCGGGGGGCCCGAGTACCCGCTCATAGGGGCCATTGTGAAACGACTCGACGATGAGCAGAGACGTGATTAAAGAAAAATACCCTTATTGGTCATACAACTATACACGTGCACGTTCTTCTACCACCACTAATCATACGTGAATTAGGAAGGAACAGCGCCAACTAAGACGATCACGAGAGGGAGAACGACACAGGATGGCGCTTGTCCTGTGTCGTTCTCCCTCTCGTGATCATCTTAGTTGGCGCTGTTCCTTCCTAATTCAAGTATGCACCATCTAGCCCAAATGAATGTTGTCCTGAATCATACGTCACACATTGAGACGGGAGATTACGGAGCAAACGCTGCCATACGTATTCCAACCGAAATTATGAAGTCGAGTTGGGCAGGTGTAATGTACTGTGCGGAACAGATAGCCCTGGGTCTGTCCGAGTACTAAAACGGGCCCCAGAGAAAGGAAAATCCAGTCGAGCCAATAATAATAATAATAATAATAATAATAATAATAATAATAATAATAATAATAATAATAATAATAATAATAATAATAATAATAATAATAATAATAATAATAATAATAATAATAATAATCATCGTCATCATTCATTCAGTCTATCTCCACTGTAGGACGACGCGATCTCCAAATACCCATGTCCTGCGCCAACCGATTCCAACTATCGCCCGCCAATTTCCTAATTTCGCCGCCTCACCTAGTCTTCTGTCGTCCTCGACTGCGCTTCCTTTCCCTAGGTACCTATTCTGTAATCCTAATGGTCCAACGGTTACCTAATCTGCGCATTACATGACCTGCCCAGCTCCATTTCTTTCTCTCGATGTCGATTAGAATATCGTCTATACCAGTTTGCTTTCTGATCCAAACCACTCTCTTTCTGTCTCTTAACGTTTTGCCTAGCATTCTTCGTTCCATCGCTCTTTGTGCTGTCCTTAACTTGTTCTGAAGCTTCTTCGTCAGTCTCCAAGTCACTGCCCCATATGTTAGCACCGGTAAAATGCACTGATTGTACACCTTCCTTTTCAATGATAATGGTAAGCTTCCAGTCAGGAGCTGACAATGTCTGCCATATGCGATCCAACCCATTTTTATTCTTCTATGAATTTTCTTCTCATGATAAAGGGTCCCTTTGATTAACTAACCTATGTGAACGTACTCCTTCACAGACTCTAGAGGGTGACTGGCGATCCTGAACTCTTGTTCTCTTGCTCGGTTATTATTCGTTATCTTTTTCTTCTGCATATTATTCAACCCCACTCTTACACTCTCTCTGTTGAAGTTCTCAATCATTTGTTGTAACTCGTCCCCAGTGTTGCTGAACAAGACAATGTCATCTGCAAATCGAAGGTTGCTGATATATTCGCCGTTGATTCTTACTCCTCAGCCTTGAATACTTCTTCCAAACACGCAATGAATAGCATTGGAGAGATTGTGTCTCTTTGTCTGACCTCTTTCTTTATAGGTATCTTCGTACATTTCTTGTGCAGAATTGAGGTAGCTGTGGAATCTCTGTAGATATCTTCCAAGACATTTACGTAGGCGGTCTGTACTCCTTGATTACGTAATTTATTTATTTGTTCATTTGTGATACCCTCAAGGTACATAATTGTACATTGCAGAAGGGAGGGGCGAGAATACATTCGAAGAGTAAAAAATGCAGGATTTGTTCAAGGAATTTCCAAAGAACAAAAGCATTATGAAAAAAGTAGTAATGCATTCATAATAAATAACAGAGACTTACATAACATGAAAATACAGAAAGAATACACTTTAGCAAGCAGACAATGTTCACGAATGAGTACATAATTATGCCTCTATGACTGCTGGTATCTCTACTGAATCAAATGGCTTTTCGTAATCTATGACAGCCAAATAGAGAGGCTTATTGTACGTACTCAGCGAATTTTTTGATTACCTGATTGATGACATGGAGGTGATCCATTGTAGAGTGTCCCTTCCTGAAACCTGCCTGTTCCCTTGGTTTGCTAAATTCCAGTGTTGCCCTTTCTATTGGAGATTATCTTGATGAATATTTTATATAATACTGGGAGTAAGCTAGTGGGCCTATAATTTATCAATTCTTTAACGTCTCCCTTTTTGTGGATTGGTATAATGATTGCATTCTTCCAGTTTTTTGGGACCCTTGCTGTCGATAGAGACTTCGTATAGGGAGCCGCCTGTTTTCCAATCATTATGTCTCCTCCATCTTTGATTAAATCGACTGTTATTCCATTTTCTCCAGCCGCTCTTCCTCGTTTCATGTCTTGCAAGGCCCTTTTGACCTCATCGCTAGTTGTAGGAGGAGTTTCTGTATCCTGTTCATTACTGTTTTTAATGGAAGTATACTGACTCCTCTGGGTATTGTACAGGTCAGTATAGAATTCTTCCGCTGCTTTTACTATATCTTCGAGATTGCGGATATTACCTTGCTTATCTTTCAGTGCATACATCTTGGTTTGTCCTATGCCAAGTTTCCTTCTCACTGATTTCATGCTACGTACATATTTTACTGCTTTCTCAGTGTTTCTCGCGTTATAATTTCGAATATCCCTTATTTTCTCCTTGTTGATCAGTTTTGATCCGCGAGTTTTCCGATCTCTTAGGTTGACACTTTCATTCTTTGCCGTTTCCTTATTAGGTCCTTGGTTACTTGGGAGAGCTTACCTACTGGTTGCCTTGATGCCTTACCTTCCACTTCAAGTGCTGCTTCCGAAGCAAGCCTAGTGACGCTTTCCTTCATTACCTCTATGTCATCTTCATCTCTATGTTCTAAGGCTGCATATTTGTTTGCAAGTACCAGCCTGAATTTGTGTGCTTTTACTCTTACTGCCTCTAGGTTTACCTGTTTCTTTTTGAGCAATTTTTGCTCTTTCTCTCTACAAAGTGAGGTGAACCCTAGCCCTCACTAACCTATGAACACTGCACTTTACCCTACCTACCAATTCGGAGGATCAGATGTTATCAGATTAAGCAGTTTGCGGAATGAGCGCGACTAAGGCAGATTAGGGGTAATCGGATAGCTCTGCGAGTAGTCTTCGTTTTTCAGCGTACCAAAATCGGATGAAGGTGGGGATAGTCATGGTGACTCCCAAAGAAATATCTTTATAATTACCGTGAGCCTATTTTTATGTCCACTGCAGGACGACGGCACCTCCCTGTGACCTCCAACGAGCCATGTCCTGCGCCAACTGATTCCAACTTGCGCCTGCAAATTTCATCACCCCACCTAGTTTTCTGCCGTCTTTGACTGCGCTTCCCTTCTCTTGGCACGCAATCTCTCTTTCTCTATAATATATATATATATATATATATATATATATATATATATATATATATATATATATATATATATATATATATATATATATATATATATATATATATATATATATATATATATATATCGATTAGAATCCCAGTGTCCAATAAATTGGACATTGTGCTTAGCTGAAACTATCAGGGCTATTGAAAAAAATATTTAACACATTCACCCCTTTATCACCGCACTGCCTTATTTGGAAGTTTAAGAAAAATCTGTGCACCCAAATTCATCCCGGGTCTCGGGAGTTTATGTATATATATATATATATATATATATAAACGAGAGGAAAGGGGCTTAACCGAGGGGCCTGATTTTTTAATTTTTTATTAGACATATCATAAAAAGCCAGCAAACACTGACACCAAGGACAACATAGGGGAAATTACTAGTATAATATATATATATATATATATATATATATATATATATATATTCCAAACGACCCGCAGCCCTGCTACCCATGTTTTATGTTTTATGAGGTGGTGGCGCCGCCCTGTGCTCAACGTCACCTTGAGGACATCTTCCAAATGCAGCGTAGCTCGTATAGTTCAGACAAGTTGCAGCTCCGTGTAGTCGTTGTTGTAAGAATTAAATTGGTGGATGGAGATAAGATACGTTCTACAGCACGGAAAATACGGGGAAGGCGGTGTATCGAAATTCAAGACTATGAGCAAAACAACAAGGTAAAAGCGGGAGCCAACGTTTCGACAAGTGGACTTGTCTTTTTCAAGGGAAGGTTTGAAAAAAATAAGTAACTTGTCGAAACGTAGGCTCCCGCTTTTACCTTGTTCGCCCTTTGCTCATCGTTCTACTGCACAGCCGCACGAAGGGACTAACAGCAACTTATGTACCAGCGCGAAATATATTTTTTTTCGCGCTGTTACTTAAGTTACAATGAACCAACTAGCTCAGCAAGCAACCATTCTGAATTGACAGGTTCAACGACGCGCATTGCTTGTGAATTATTCCTCGTTTTCGCATCTGCTTTAAAAATTCTAGCCATCGGAAGCAGGCTTAGTCAATAACACTCGGTTTTGTGATCTAATATTGTACATACTGGAATAACTGCAGCGTCTGAATAGATCTCGGAACTGTTCAGTAAAAGAACAAATTAACGTTACTAACGTTAATGAGGCGCGTTTGAGGGGTCGTCGTACACAGTCAACGATGGAGACAAAGTATTCTCACCCAATTCTTATTATGGTATCAGTTTTCTTTTAGCTGCAGCCAGGGCCTAATTAATATGTAAAGTATATGATTAAGTTCACGTTCGTGCAAATTTTTTTTTTATTGCGACACCAATGATACGGGCTGTCGAGGCGCATTTCCGCCGTCGTCGCCGTGCTGTCGCGTTCAACGCGCATGCGCCCATTGTGCGCGGAGGTTTAGATAGCCTCAGGAGACGCGGAGTGTGTTTGCCTGCAAAACATTCAATGTCGATCTGGCCATTTCGAACTGACAAGCGACAGCTGTGCACAGAATGCGCGCTAACGACCATTCCTACAAAGTATTACAATACTACCGCGAAATTATTAAATTATTAATTAGTATTACACTACTATGCGCCCCGAAAAGAGCCGAAATTTCAAACCAAACGACCAGCGCCCTTGGTCTCGCACGTGCCACGCTCCCAGCCGCAGGGAGCGTATGCAAATCGCGTATGTGCGCCTAGGTTGTGCACCGCGCTGTGATACAGACACCGTGGCATATTGGCACGCACTCTCATATCAAAATTAATTTTCGCGCACATCGCGTGGTTCACAAAGTCTGATACGGTATACACGTCCTTTCCTATAGTGGCTAAATTTTAAAGCGAAGTTCTATTTGTCTGCGATCTAGGGCTTCGCGTCCTTCTGTGCTTTCTCGCCGTGTAGGACACGGAAATGCGGGGCATGTAGCAGAAGATTTACCGAGGCGAGGCTGGGCCTTTGTCAGGTGTTGCAATGCACCTCTAACACGATCTTCTTTGGTTTGCAGTGTGTACTGTAAACCGAAATAAAATGCTTTGTTGTTGTTAACGTAAAAAAAAAAAAAAAAAAATAGAAGTAGAATCGAAAAGTAGTGTCGGTGAACGCACCTCAGCTCCGCGTAATAAAACAATAAATCATGGCCTAAAAATGTTTACAGCTCCAACGCAGATGTTGGAATCTACGTGAAGCAAAGCTTGTGTCAAGTGTTGTGCGTTAAACTGTATGCGACTAATGGTGGTGCGTACAATTGTGTTTGCCTCGATCCTGCGCAACACGTAACCACTTGCAATGCTTGTGTTTACCGAGCACAAATGTCACAACTTTAATCTCACCAACTTTTATGTTTATGCGCTACACCGCTCAGAAGCTTGCCGAACTGTAAACGCCAAACCAGGCGGATACACTGTGTGAGACGTCTATGCAGTGACGTCACGAATACAAAGTGCGATGCTTGTTTAGCCAGATCAGAGAGCAAACGGGTATAGCCGATATTCTAATGGACATTAAGAGAAAAAAAATGTAGCTGGGCAGGTCATGTAATGCACAGGTTTTATAACCGTTGCACCATTAGGGTTACATAATGGGCACCAAGAGAAGGGAAATGCAGTTGAGAATGGCAGAAGATTAGGTGGAGCAATGAAATTAGGAAATTCGCGGGCGCTAGTTGGAATCGGTTGGTGCAGGACATGTGTCATTGGAGATCGCTGGGAGAGGCCTTCGTCCTGCAGTGGACATAAAATAGGCTGATGATGATGATGATGTATAGGGAATAATGGTGGTGACAGGTGTATTCGTCGAAAAGTACGACCTGTCTCTAGTTACACTCAAGGATCCTGCACGTTTTGTGTCACAGTTATACGTGCTCATTCTGGAGAATTGATCAAGAATGAGCACACACCCAGGGTCACAAACCGAATGGCTAAATCAAAGAACATCAAGTGTATCAAGGAACCTGTTCACCATGTTCAATATAATGAGCTATTCCGTTAAGGAGTCGGTATGTTTTACAGACCTATGAGCCGACATTATATGTTCGGGTTTTATCTCTGATTTTTTTTTTTGTTACATAGAACAGAAGTGGCGCTGTTGTTCAGAATTCCGATTTGTCACTAGCCATGCAGTCTGCGTGATGGCATATTTTACCCGCTTTTTCGCCGATGCGTTAGTGAAGGCTTAATGGCTACTTTCTTACCGTATCCCATGCTCGAAACCTTGGCTGCAGAGACATCACTCGCAAGCCACGGTAACTTAGTGGTCATGGCGCTAACTCAATCCCGGCCGCGGCTGCTGCATTTAGATGCGGGCGGCACGCAAAAAAATGCTCATGTACTAACTTAAATTTATTGTCACGTTTAAGAACCTCAAGTGGTCGAAATTAACCTTGAGTCCCCCACTTCGGCTTGCCTCATAATCGGATAGGGGTTTTGGCACATGAAACACCAGAATTTAATTTTAATTTTAGAGACACTCCTTGATCAAATGCAAATTCACTTCGAGTCTCTATCCTGCTGCGTACGCAGTCTTGTATGGGTTTCTTGATCCTATTGTCACTGTGTTCGCAAAGTATTTTAGGCAAAAATTCATGTTTTTTGTATAGCAAGTGCCCCTGAAGAATGTTTACATACGGTTACTATGCTATACCGAAGTAGTTGGTACTTAAGGATATAATAATTTCTAGTTAAACGCCTTTGTGAAGTCGCTCTTAATAAGCCAATAATTATTGATGTTCTTATGATGTCGACGAAGGGTGATGTAACAGTAGTGGTAGAATCTTTTTTTTTCTGACTGCGAAATGGTAAAGAAAAAAGCTTAATTTTGAATTTTTTAAACTAGACATTCAGCCGTATCAAAATAATTTTTTCGTGCATATTATTAAAAAAGAATAGAAGAACCAGTATTAGCTCACAATATTCCATTTTCTTTTTGTTTCTTTTGACAGAAACCGTTGCTATAGGTTTGCCATCTTGTTTTTACTAGAAATTAGCCCTGTCACAGATACGGTGTTCATTAAATGCGCTAGCTCTGGCGAAATAATGTATTCAACAAGTGTAACATAGCCGGCTTCTTTGTTCCCGGGCCTTGGCTTCATTTTCTGTTGGATTCATATCACCATGCGTTATGTACCCCCACCTGACCTGCTCGATTCCTGTCTGTATACTTTTGCGCCTCACCAGGATTTATCGATTACTGGACGCATTTGCTTTCACTTTCGCGCTTGAAGAGCGAGCCGGAAAAGAAGTTCACATGGGTTGTCACTTCCGAGTCGATAAGACGTCGCTCGCCCAGCAACTAGAACAACGTTTTGAAAAATTCACTCAACGCAGGAAGCTGCTAAGTATGCGTGGGACGTTGAAAAGAGAGCTATATGCACAGAGAAAAGGAGAGGGACTGCCGATAACAGAGAATTCGAACCATTCATTTCCCACTGTCACAATGGCAAGTTTCTCGAGAATCATTCTCTCTGAAGAAACGGGCACGCGCGTGGCATGCGGCGCGGTCCTCTGGTATCGATTCCAGCAATCGCGCGCGAAGCGGCGGCCCTCCGGTCCCATTGACACCACGCGGCGACAGTTTGACAAAACAACTCATTAAGTACCAGGCGCCGCCCGCAGTGAGCTGCGAATCAAAAGAGGTGGCCGGAAAGGTTCTGTCTCTGGGACGAGTCTACGTATCGGCCTCTATGCAAGGAACACAGCCCCGGGATCCGGCTTGCTTCCTCATGAGAGCTCGCGATTCATTCCAATCGAAGTACTATACCTGTATACACGGCGCGCAGGAATATGTGGCGACGCGAACTTCGGATGGGAATGGGGAGGCCGATAGCGCTGTCATTTCCGCGACAGAGACTGTATTTGCATTCAGCCTAAGTAGGTCTCCCATCATCCGACTTTGCTCATGCAGGACGGAGAGCAAGAGGAACTGTAGCGCGGAGGCTCTTACGCAGCGCAGTATAGCGCAGATAGTAGTGTGGCCAATCAACGTGCTTTTACTTCCAGTTACGTATCCCAGAGGCGTCTTACGCTGGTTGCGGTATTCGTTCCTCACGGGAAACTATACGGACGCCGGTTCACCTCCCTGGCGGGCACACGTTCTGCCTCCTGCAGTGTGTCTCCGCGGAGGTGCACAACAAACGTGGAAGCGTCGGCAACCGCAGCAGCAGCAACGAAAGCGCGCTAGCTTTCTGCCAGTCTCCCGTGCGCTAGCTAGTCGGGCGCAAATACCATTTAGGTTAGCAGCTTTCGTGGTATATGTAGTTCCTAAAGGCGAAGATGGAGTCGGCGTGGTTTATTCGTTTGCGTTCTCGTCTGTATTAGTATAGTGTACGTAATCTCGGCTCTCGACACGGTACTTCCAAATATAGGCCGCCCCAGAATAGCTGCCATTACCTTACGTGTATTGGGAAGATATATAGCTTCGCTATAATAACAACTAGATCGTCGTAATCTCGGCGCTGGTTTATGACTGCGCGCTGCGACAACTTCGATGACGGTTATTTGTTTTAAAGCAAAACTTTCTTTGCCTTTTTTACCATGGCCTGGGAGCGCTAGGGCATAAATATAAGGACTGCATAGGATTAAAGCCTATGCGTATGTTTGTGTGTTAGGCCTATGTATACGTTTATGTACCTTTGCCGTGCGTAAACATACACATTCCACGATATTACACATTGCTTAGGATGAAAATGGACACAATTGTACGCGTCACCATTAGTTGTATATCGCTTAATTAACCGCTTGACTAAGGGTTCGCTTCACACATATTCGAGCATGTGCACCATCCGCATTTTATTTTATTGGCTTACGCGAGTTGCCGTGTACACTGCACATTGCCACACTGAAACCAGAATTTCACCATAGGACTTGCGCCACGGCTCGGTGACCGTGCGCTCAAATGCATTGCTCGAGGTCTAGAGTTGGATATACTGTCATGGCGGACGCCTTCCGATGGGGCCAAGATTCAGAATCTGTACTAAGTGGTGAAATTTCACTCAGCATTTACAACGGGGGGGGGGGGGGGGGGGGGTAAAACTTCATGGGGGATAACTACGTGGCTATTTACTATCATAGCTGTGGGGGCTGGAAGTCAGAGCTATGCCTTCAGCTACGCCTGGTCAAATACACCTTAAAGCGCCACTCACCAGGTCTGGCCATATCGAACTGACAAACGCAGTGCATATAATGCGCGCTAACGATCGTTGCTACAAAGTATTGCATTACTACGCGCCGCGAAAAGAGCTGAAAATTCAAACCAAACGCCCTTCACCCTTCGCCTTGCAGGTGTCACCCTCCCAGCCGGAGAGTACGTCAATCGCGTAAGTGCGCCTAGGTAGTTCACCGTGCCGTGGCACGGGCACGTCACGTTTAGTGACGTCACGTGCGCTAAAGTTGCACGTGACTTTGAAAATTATTCAAGGCAACAGCAGTTATTTGTTTGGTATGCTGCTTCAATAGATGGACTAAAGTTCAGAGAAATAATAAAACCTACAAACCGAATGTCCGCGGGTCTTTGTTTTACTTCGTATACCGTAGCAAGATAGATGTACTTCCGTTTCGTCTGGTTGTTCCCACGTCGTGCAGTCGCGCGCGCAGAGAGCGAAACTGTCATTTTCTACCGTGTTGCAGCCCGCGATCACGCAACACTTTGTGCTGTTGGAACACTTGGTGCTCGTGTAGCGCTGACTTAAACCGCTAGTCAGTCAGGTGTTTTGTGCACAGCGCGCAGAATTGTGCACTGCACGAAGGGAGGCAGACGCAACAGCTCGCGCGTGATACCGTCAGCAGAAGTGTACTGCGCAGCAAAAAAAGTGTGTGTGTGAGTGCGAGAGAGCGAGAGAAAGAGAGAAAGGCGAGGACCGTGACGTATGCGTCGCGCGATCCTCCAGTTCCGGTATGCGAGAACGCAGGGAAGAAATTTCGCTTGTGGAGGCTAGACTGGGGCAAGTGGAAATAGCACCTATGTTGGCGGTGACGCTTGCCTCCTTAAATCATGGGTTCGCGGCACTGCAATATTTCTATTTCCGCTATTAATAAACCAATTTGAAAAATTTCAGCGTATAGATGAAATGTGCGATGGTGGCCTGGTGAGAGGCCCTTTCAGAGGAAGCTTTAGCTCGGGCCGAATCTTAATGCCGCTTATTTAAATACGCGTAGAACGCAGAAATGCTTCCGTGAGATAACCACAGGGCCGATATTAATGAGGTTTATTGATTTGTGAGCAAAAGCTTTATTCTAGTGATTGTTGGAAGCGGAATATTGAGTTAGGACTGAATTATTTAATAATTTTCAAAAACTCATGTCTGAAAAAAACTATAGAAGCACGAAGTTTACAAATTCGTAGTTTAGGACCAATAACAGTTATCGCAGCTATGAAAACTGCATGCGCTAGAACATCCAAAGCGGGAAAATTCTGATTAATCAATTTATTTCATGCGAATTTGTTACATTGTTTACAAAGGTCTTCCAAAAGTCCTACTCATATATTAGTGATCTCCTTTAGAGCCGTGTATAATACATCAACTTTGTCCACTTTAGTTGTACTGTTAGGTGTAGTTTACATAATTGACATAATTTGACATTGCTGAGTTACAAAGTAGTAAACTTGATAGTTTCGTTGCCTAAATATTTGCGAACTTCAACTATATTTATTTATATATTGATAGCCTAAGTCAAGAATTCGCTATCAACATTCACTAGACTAACTTTCGCTTTTATATGCAACAAACTTTATCAAATTGGATGCAGTGGTTGCCGTGAGAAACGATTTCTCCTTTTCTATGTATTTAGAGAGGAGATCTCTAGCCAAAGCTTCCTCTTAAACGCAGAACTTATTTTATTAACGCGGTAGCGTCAAGGGCCCCATGTCGCAGAAAAGTTGACGTCGGACGTCGTTTAGGCAAAAGAAATTTCGACCCACCGATACCCAGGTCCTCCATGTGGCGCAAGGAAGCTACTGAAGTAATTGAATTTCTCAAGCTAAAATACGTAGAAATATCGTAAAGTTCGACTTACACACAACCTACAGATATCATAACGTCGGACTGTAATTTGACTGTACGAGAAAACATAATTATGTTACGTGGAAGCTCAAAGAAACCCCTTTTCCAGCGTTTATACCATCCATAGACCTGCCACGGCGTCCGCCATTTGCGCGCGCCAGCCCATGAGTATCTCGGGGGCCACAAGCGGCGTGCCCGGTCCTTGCCATACCTCCAGATGGCGCTCGCCTCCGCCGCATCGCTCACGGTGCCGGAGGTGCCGGTACGTGGCCGTAACGTAAAAAGATCCGTATTGGCGACTAATGAGGCTATATAGACAATGAGCCGAGAGAAACGTTTCGAAGTTGCTGAAGTAAACAGGGAAGTGAGAAAGTGTGGTGGTTACCAACGAGACGGGATCCACTTCAATCACAGACTTGAGCTGTGATTGGGCTGTGATTGGAAGTAGGCTGGCGGTTTGCTGGACGCGCGGTTGCTTTGTTGGGAGGCCCACGGGCGCTCAGGAGGCCAGTTTCGGTAGTAATGAAGAAGGTCCCCTAGGGGAATCTCGGAACAGCATCGCGGTCAATAAGAAAAAAAAAAATAAGGAGGAAAGCAAGAAAGAGAGCTCGCCATATAATAGGCTACATAAACATGCAGGGCGGCAGAAGAAAGAAAAAGTGGGTAGAGATTGAGGAGCAGTTAAATAGCGAACAAGTAGGGGTGTATGCGGTTACAGAAACGCACCCTAGAGACTCGGAAGAGCCGGCAGTGATTGAGAAGTATGTTTGGAAAGGGTGCAGCAGAAATAAATTGGGAAGAAATGGAGGGGGTCGGAATGCTCTTGCATCAGGGAGCCAAATGGAAAAGAGTAAATTCAAAATGTCAAGAGCATCTTTGGTTATTATGTACAATGAGTGGAAAGAAAAATTGGGTGGGGGTAATGTATTTGTGGACCGGAAATAATTGCAGAGAGAAGAATCAAGAGTTAGTGGAATGTCCAAGTGCCGATATTAAGGGGTTAGGGACTGGGGCCGAAATTATTCTGTTAGGGGACATGAATGCCCACATACAGGATCTAGATGGGTATACCGACAACTGGTAGTCAATGCTAGATCTTTGTGAACAACATAACCTCGTTATCGTTAGTACAGGGGCTAAGTGTGTCGGGTAGACCACGTGGGAAATGCGAAATCGGCAATCGAGCGTTGATTACTGTTTGATGACAGAAAGATTTGATGATAAGTTGAGAGAAATAGTCATTGACGAGAAAGGGTATAGCACCATAGGGAGTGACCATAAGCGCATCATTTGAAAATGGGATATGTAGCTGTGAAAGAGAGCAAGGAGCACAAAATGGCCAGTTCAAATTTGAACGCTGAGCAAGTAGCAAATATAGTTACAAGAGTCGAGGAAGAATTCAGTCGAGGAAGAATTTGATAAATGGCCAAACAAAGAGTAGGAATATAGTGAGATTGTAAGTGTAATAACGACAAAAATACGGAAAGAGAAGCAACATGCTCATTGGAAAAGAAAAAGGAAACCGTAAAGCTGGTGGAACAGGGAGATACTAGAAGCGATCGCCGAAGAACAGAAGGCATCCTGAAAGCGCAAGCAGGCAAAAGAAGCGCAGTTGCCGCGGGATGAAGTAGCCAGAAAAGGGGAGATATACCGGGAGAAAAAAATCTATGGTTCAAATACTGGTTCAAGCAAATATAAGAGGTGAAAGTGAATGTTGATAGTCAGAAGTACGTGAGAAAAAGGAGGCCGCACCAAGATTATTTTCGGAACCGCATAAACTTATTAGAAAGGAAGTACGGAACAGTACAACATATCCTATACGAAGATGAAATAATATTTGAAGGGGACGCGGTATTCAATTACATCCGAAAAATAACAGCCGAATCTTTAGAAGGCAATGACAAGGTTTTACTTGAGGAAAGAAAGAGTATGAAAAAGAACCAAATGGAAAAGGAGCTGGTGCTGACAAATTTCAACTGGAAGAAAGCCGAAGAGAAAATTCCTAAGCGCACAGCCACATGGCTAGACGAGGTTCCCGTTAGGCTGATTAATGAACTAGGGCGAAAAAGTGAGGAAGCTCTTTTGAAAACAGTATAAAAAAGGTTAAACGATAGGCAACTACCAGAAAGCCGGCGACAAAGTAGAATTAATTTAATTTATAAAGATAAGGCGGAGAAAGATAGCATTCACTCATATAGACCGTTGACCATTACACCGGCAATATGCAGGTTAGCAATAGAGGCAATAAATTAAAGTTGCGAGCATGGGCAGAGAATAACAGCATTTTGGGAGAACTTCAGAATGACTTCAGAATAGGTAGGCGTCTGGATAATAAATTATTTATCCTTACTCAGTCTGTTGAAATATCAAGAGTAGAAAGGAAACCGTTATATGTGGCCTTTTTAGACATTACAGGAGCGTATGAAAACCTAGACCGCACCATTTCCGGGATATTCTGGAAGGGGAAGGCTTGGGCGACGATTGTATACAGCTTTCGAGAGATATTTGCCTAGAAAATACTGTTTGCGTTGAATGGGAAGTGATGAGGAGCGAGGAGAAAGTTGATATCAACAAGGGACTGAGGCAGGGGTGCCCTTTATCCTTACTACTGTTTATGTTGTACATGGTGGGGATGGAAAGGGCGCTAGAGGAAAGTAATATCGGGTTTAACCTCTAATACAAACAGGCGGGTACAGTAGTAGAGCAGCAGCTTCCAGGTTTGTTTTATGCGGATGCCATTGTGCCTAACAAGCAAAGTGATATGGAACGTCTGGTTAATATCTGTGGACAGGAAGGCGAGAATTTAGGTGTGAAATTTAGCGTAAAAGAAATCCGATGTTATATGGTATTCAATGAAAACAGTGAACAGACAGCATCAATTAAAGGCGAGGAAATTACCTCGGGTGAAAGAATATATATACATTGGTATATGGATAGACGAAGGTGATGGATATCTGAAAACACAGGAAAAAACAATAACAGCAAAGGGGAACAGAAATGCGGGCATAATGAAACACGGAGCACTAAGGGGGTACAATAGATATACGAGGTGCTCCGGGGTGTGTAGAAAGGTGTAATGGTTCCAGAACTTGCATTTGGAAATGCGGTTGTTTGGTTGAAATCAGGGGTGCAATGAGCACTCGATGGCAACCAAAGATCAGCGGGACGCCTCGCATTGGGCGCTCACGGGAAGACTACAAATGAAGCTGTGCAGGGTGATATGGGCTGGACAAGCTTTGAAGTAAGAGACGCTCACAGTAAAATTGATTATGAAGAGCGACTGATGAATATCGAAAAAGGTATATGGGTTGGGAGAATTCTCAGGTATTTGTACAAGAAAAACATTGATTCACAGTGTAGCAAAAGAACTAGGAAGCTTACCAGCAAGTATGCGGCCTGTATGGTGAGCACCATGCCAACAAAGAACATCAAGCGGGAAGTCAGAGAGGCTCAGATAATCTCATGGGTGGCGGCAATGTTAAAGAAACCTGCTATGAGTAATTAGTTAAGAGGAAAAAACGAAATCAGGAAAGAAACAATTTATGATGACTCAAAGGGAAGCTCATTACTTTTAGAAGCGAGATCAGGATGCCTTAGAACACGCACTTATAAAGCGAGATATAAGAAGAAAGAAGAAGCATGATGCTTGCTGCGGTAAAGCTAGGGAAACGATGGAGCATGTTTTATTAGAATGTGAAGACATCTGCCAAGTGGTCAATTTAGGCATTTCTGACCTCATTGAAGCCCTTCGGTTCATCGAAAACAAGGGGAAAGTAAACGTGTACACAGTAGGGTTTAGTAAGCGGCGATTGGAAGATTGATGGAAGAAAAGTAGGGAAACAAGAAACAACGGAGGCGTGCAAACACGAAGTTTACAATAGGGGTTCAGAAATACTTGTAAGAATTCATCGTGGTTTTCTTTCTCTTTTCCTTTTTTTTCTTTTTAACATAGGTAGGACATTAGGCAATATATTAACAAGAGCTTGGTGGCGGAACCCATCACCCCGTTCCAAAGGGGACGTTCATAGCATCCATCCATCCATCCACCCATCGCGGCCCACGCTAGAGGCCGCGTTTCTACCAGAAAACCAACCGTATAGCGTTGAGGGCCAGCGTTTCCCGGTAAACATTACGGTTACATACGCTCCATTTGCCGGGAACTATGAGAAGAAGTCAGTGATATTCGAATGCTATGACATTCCACTCTTAAAGCGAAGCTTAAGCGTCTTCCTTCTTTTATGTGAACAGTGGTGAATAGGGTTGAATAAAATTTGTTCTATTTCAAAGAAAAAGTTGAAGTACGCTTGAGCTACGCGTTTAAGAGCGGAATGGTATAGCTTTCAAACATCCCTGCCTGCTTCGCACGTTTCCCGGCAACGGCAGCTTATGTAACCGTAATGTTTACCCGGAAAAGCTTGCGGCAAACGCTATGCACGAAGGCGAGCTTTGTGGGGCGCACCACTCCTACTAATACAGGCCTCAAACGGCAGCCGGAAAGGGGTCTGTGTTTGAGTTTCCGTGTAACAGAATTATGTTTTGATGATGATTTATAGAGTTTATTGGCGCAAAGGCCAGGTATGGCCAAATAGTACCACATATAACGAGGATTAGGTTTTCTCGTATATTCAAATTAAAGTGCGACGCTATCACGTCTGGAGTTGTGTGTCAGTCGTACCTTACGAATTTTCTGAGGCATTTTATTTCGAGAAATTTAATTAGTTCAGCAACGCCTATGCGCCACGCGCAAGGCCTGCGTGTATCGGGATGCGCGGTTCGGGATAATTTTTGTCATGTAGACAACGTCGCTGACGCCGACACCGACGCCGACACCAACGCCGGATTTTCTGTGACACGGGGCCCTTAGCGCTTACGGGTTAAAAGTCAAATAAGTTCGGAATTCTACAGCCGAAACACACAATATCGCAGTTTTTTTTCTGGCAACAGTTATGCCGAAAAGTTGAAATTTACTTGATACGTGCAATCTCCATATGCAGCGTAAAGTTCCGTAATATTTTTTTTCAAACGAGTGATTTAGTTTCGTGACATCGACAATACAACACTATATTTTGCCATTACGAAGGGTTTAGATAACTGAGATAAGCTAGTTATGAATTTGTTCAACGGCTGCTCGCGAAAGAGCTTGTGCACTTCACAATCAATCAATCAATCAATCAATCAATCAATCAATCAATCAATCAATCAATCAATCAATCAATCAATCAATCAATCAATCAATCAATCAATCAATCAATCAATCGAAGCGGTGTGTCAGACGCATCATTTAAAGACAGAACGTTCGCCTCTGCGGGTACAAGTTCTCTTGTTTTCAGCTAACTCGGACCACTCGGGTAAACACATGTCGAAGACTTGGCCAGCGACGTTAACCTTAACTGTGTGAACAATTCTTGCACTTCATGGCATTCGGCAAGACAAGACGCATCGAAGGCCGAATGACATAACGCGCGGTCAAGATTCTTGCTTTTCGACCGATGGAAGTCATCCGGTGGCTGTCAGACAGATCGCTTGATGAGTTTGCCCGGTAGCGCATGCCAATAACAGGCTGCTTTCATGGAGAGGCGTCGAGAGAAAACTTAGCCTCGGGGAATGGCTGACAGGCAGCAGTGTGAGCCATGATGACTTTCTTCGAGAGAATGTCAACACGTCCATGAAGTTTTACTACAGTTATAAGTAGTTGAAAGGTTCAGCCGATATAACTTTTCCAAAGAAAGGATAGTAAAACCAGAAAATAGTGAAATAGTGTTTGGAATGGTAATGCCGGCCGAATAGGAAACATTAACGTTAAAATGCTACCGTTGAAGTGAGGATTAGTCCTGGACAGGTTGGGGCTGAACGGCGAGGCCGAAGATCAAACACGACGAAACAACATGAGAGAGAGAGATAAATAGGGAGAAATATCTGAGGGCGAATTCGCACAGGTTTTATTTCGTAAGATCTTCTACCTTTCGCCTTCCGGCTTGGCTAATAATATGCTTCCCGATTGGTTGGAATATAATTTTGCGCAATAGGTTCTAGCGTAATAACTTCTTTTTTTTTGTAAATACGGGCTCTCGTTACAACTAACTCAGCGTACGCAGGGTATATGGAGTGTGAGATTCAAGTCGGATTGGGAATCGTATGCATGTAAAGGTGTAAAATAACTGAATATTTAATGGCAATTACCTTCGCTACGGAGGCAGGCAGATTAAAGTGGCTTAACGTCGTAATTAGGCGAGCAATTGTAAATATTAGACTGATTAACGTTTTATCCAAAGGCGCAAACCGACTCAACCTACCGCAAGACTCGAGGCCCGTCATTCGAATCCGTTTTCAGGCACACAAAGGGTGACCCTACTAATTTATACAACGCAGTGCATTGTGGCCATTTTGACCAAGGAAGCCGAAACTGAACTGCTAAGCGGCTCAACTGTCGCGCCCTTAGCGGACGTCATTGAGTGCTCCCTCACCGTCGGGCTATCGTGAAGCAGGTGAGATGGCGGCTTGATTAGGGCATTCACTTCCCTCCTCCACGTTCAGTCACGACATAAAATTTGGAACATGCCCACCCGGTTGTTCACTAATACTCTACTTCGGGTATGTATTTTGCATGCATAAACAACAACAACAACAACGACAACGACAACGACAACGACAACGACAACGACAACAACAACAACAACGACAACGACAACAACAACAACGACAACAACAACAACGACGACGACGACGACGACGACGACAACAGCAACAACAACAACAACAGCAACAACAACGACGACGACGACAAGCTCAGACATATTTGCGGCGCTCTCCATGTTTAAGATGTTAGGTGTATGCCTTGAGAACGCTTTTCACAAATCATGTGACCATTAATGACGGACAGTCTGTGCAGTCAATATTCCCGCCTTTCGCAAGCAGAATACCCGTTGCACGTTCAAGCGGTGGTCGCGGGAGGCTTGGTTAGGAAGTTTCTGAAGAGGGTAGCTGTCGTTTCAGATTTACGCAAAATTTCGCCTCTCGTGAAAGAGCTGGCAGAATGGGCTAATGTTAAAGTAGTGTTTTCGGCCCCGTGCAAATTAAGAACTATACGTAAGGCCAGCAATTTTCTTCAAAGTGAGATAAATGAACGCCTGCAAGAAGTGGCATTAGAACACGATTTGTAAAATCCAAAGAACCAGGGGCGGAATTCACTAACCTGCGCTTTTCGTACGCCTTTTCTTAGCCGAACAGTTCTTACGCTAAGATAAGCGTGCACCCGAAGTGGCAGCGCATATAACTTATGGCGTCGTAAGAGAGCGAGGTGGAAGCAAAGCTCGAATTAAACGGCATGAAAGAAGCACGGCCAAGCGACAGCATGGTCGCGCGTCATGCATCTGTAGTCGAGGCTAAGTTCTACTGGCAAATCACTGCGCACCCCTTTTGGACAGCTTCCTTTTCCGGGCGTCTGCTACAGCGCCGACAGGCGCGATAGCGCTCGCGCGTTGACTGCACAGCCGTCAAAAGAATAGCAGTGGAAGTGTCGCGCAATCTTCTCGCTCTTCTGCGAGAGGACTGCGAGAGGAGACAGGACTGATGGGCACTTGGTGACATGTTTGGCTCAGAAAGAGAAGCTCAGTCGGAGCAATTGCCGGTCAAGACTGCCAGGCTAACACCGCCTGTAGCAGTATCACCACCACCATATTATACAGCGGCGAAACGTAATTATTTCGATAGTAATCACGGAAAGGGAAAATACAGAGCTGCGTATTAAATAGTTCATATGGCTTCAAGGGAAGGCGATCAGCACCCGTATGTTGATCGGTATGGTATTCGCTCGCGCTGCACACGGTTGCAGATGCTGTTATAATGTCGCGCTTAGGATCAATGTCAGCTCCTTCGGCTGCCGGTACCGTTGAAGCGGTTAGTCGATGAGGTCGTCGAACGCCAGCCGACGACGAAACGCTCAAGAACGCCTAACGACGAATTGTGGCACAAGAGCAACAGTGCGTTGAAATCCTGGGCGAATTTTGGATGTTGCCAAACGTCATCAGCCTATATTTATGTTCACTGAAGAATGAAGGCCTCTCGCAGCGATCTCTTACCACTGACCTGCGCTAGCTGATTCCAAGTTAGGCCTGAAAATTTCCTTATTTCATTATCCCGCCTAATTTTCTGCTGTCCTCGACACCACTTCTTTTCACTTAGCGCCGACTCTGTATTTCTAATGGACCACCGAATATCTACCCTGTGAGCTACGTGGCCTGCCCGGCTCCATGTCTTCCTCTTAATTTCAACTACCACTACCCCTGTTTGCTCTCTGATCTACACCGCTTTCTTCCCGTTTCTTAATGTTAGGCCTAAGATTTTTCATTCCATCGCTTATTTGAGCCCTCCTCATCTTAAACTGAAGTTTCATTGTTAACCTCCAAGTTCCTGCTTCATATGATATTACTGGAAGAGTGGAATGATTCTAGACTTTTTCAACGACCACGATGAACGTCCAATCATGATTTGGTAATGCAGACCGTGTACGCTCTAATACATTTTCATTGTTCTGTGAATTTCCTTCTCATGATCAGGGCTCCCTGTGAGTAATTGGTCTAGATAAGCCTACTTTTGCACACACTCTGGAGGCTGGCTGCCGACCAGGAATTTTTGTTCGCTTGACGTATTATTCAACATTACCTTCGTCTTCTGCATACTAATCTTCAAGCTACTCTTGCAATTTCTCGGTTAGGGTCCCCAATCAATTGTTGCAATGTGTCCTCAGTGTTGCGGACTTGGACAATTTCATCGGCAAGCTGGAGGTTGCTGAGATATTTGCCGTTGATCGTCGCATGCAGTGAATACCATTGTAGAGGTTGTGTCTTGTTGCCTGACCACTTCTTCCATAAGTATTTTCCCACTTTTCTTGCGGATAATTAAACACGTGAAGCCGGAACTATCACTGAAGCAGAGTCCAAGCCTTAGGAGTTGCGGACACGTGCCCTGTGGCTGAAGGTAAATATGGAGGTTACCCATAAATGAAATTATGTTCGAGTTGTCAGCCCAATGCTGCAATTACCCCAGCCTTGCTGTGAAGTTCGTTCAGTGCTACAGTACAACCCACATGATATGCACTTGCGCCGCTAATTAAACGCAATTGTAGATTCGTCCAAGCGCGCTAAATGAAGTGATCAAACTGTGCGCCGGCTGGCGCACAGTTTGCACGCTTTTTTTTTACCAAGAACGAAGTGTCTCTAGTGATAGGCGTCAGCGCGGTTCTATATATATATATATATATATATATATATATGTGTGTGTGTGTGTGTGTGTGTGTGTGTGTGCGTGTGTGTGTGTGCACGTGTACGTGCGTGTGTGTGCGTGTTCGCGCGCGCGTGCACTCATGCACCAATGAGTTGCCCTTTATTTCACAGCATCGCTCTTGTTGGAGCAGTCGCCATGATTTTCATATCAGTGGTGGTAAGTGATTTTATTCGACACTTGTTTTTTGACATGCCATCACATTTGACGTCCCGCTTCATATCGTAGACAAGATAGCCATCCGTCGTACACATACACATACATACTCACGCCGTAGGCGACAGGGTGAACAAAACCGTGGGCACAGACACTAAGTCGATTCATCTTAGTGCTGAATTGGAACTATGAGCAGTATAACGGAAGGCTGAGGGTAAGAGTACGGAAGACGACAGCGAATTCTCCAACAACAAAAAGTTTTGATAATTAGAAGCGTTTAAGCGTTCTTTTTTTCCCACTGTTTCATCGCGCATGGATAATTATAGCCGCAAAAGCGTGGTCAAAAATAATCATCCACAGTCTTATGAGTGAGAGCAAGCTCAAACTAAAAAAAATAAAGATAAAAGGATAGCAGGGCTCAAAAAACATTAGTGACAAACTTCACAGTTGTCTGGGAAGGACACCACACTTCTATATGCTACCACCCTATAGAATGTCATGACGAGCATGAAAAATGCTATTTAATTTAGAATGTGGCAGGGGGAATGCCCTGCGCCCTAAATAATAGTTCTTGGTGATCTCGTTGTAGGTTAACAGTTGGTCCCTGAACTCAGGAGCGGGAGATGCAGCCCCTTCAGGGAGTACACGGCACACTGATCCTCGTGTCTCCCTGTGCGCCACCTCGTTGAGGTTACGCGGGGCTCCCTCCACTGTCCCCATGTGCGCCGGGAACCAAGTAACTGTATGCGAACTGATATCCCTACCCTGCAGCAGTCTGTTTGCCGGTTCCGCAACAAGTCCTCTCGAGAAGGCTTTAATCGCAGATCGCGAGTCACTAAACACCATAACTCTTCTTGAATCAATTAGTGCCAGAGCAACAGCCACCTGCTCGGCGACCCCCGGATCTTTGGCATAAATGGAAGCGGCATTTCTAACGCTCCCTTTGTCCCCTACCATCACCACCGAATAAGCATCTTTCCCGTTAATCCATGCGGCGTCAATAAACGGAGACTCCTCCTCCTGATCCTTTACCTCTCGCAACAAAGCCCTAGCTCTCGCGACCTGCCTCCCTACATTGTGCGTGGGTTACACATTCCGCGGAAACGGACGAACCATGATATTGGCCCTAAGGTTCACGTTCAACTCGTGTAGCCGCGCCTCATCGCGCGACACAGCCACCGATTCTTAAATTGACTCTAAAATATACTTACCCGCTGGTGTACCTAGCAACCACTCCCGCTGTGCCGTACGCTGAGCCTCGGAAATTTTATCTAAAGTATTATGCAAACCCAGTCGTAACAACATATCCTTTGACGTAGTCACAGGCAGACCAAGCACAGCCTTGACTGCTTTTCTGATTAAAGCTTCCAATTTATTTTTCTCCCCCCTATTCCAACATGGGCCACAGGCGGTTACATTAAGGCTTCTGCAGGCACGAACGTACCCTAACGCGGTCATCATGAATAAAATATATTCGGACTGCGGGTTTTCAGTCTCTTGTAGTAAGTGTGGGGGTTTGCTCGATTTAGAACACATGCTTTGGCGCTGCTTGGCGTTGGCCGGTGATGGTTCTCGAGGTGAACAGTGGTGGCAGCGGATCTGCACAGTGAAGTGCTGGCGAACCAACTCAGGGCTGTCCAGAGGGCCCGTGTGACGGCAGAGGGGCTCGACCTCTCTGTCCCGACGTGGGAGCGGCCCGCATCAGTCCCCGACTGATCCCTCAGGACCTAAATAAAGTTTTTCATACCACGAAAAATGCTATTGCGTGCATAAAGAAATACAGCCTATCAGACATTAAGCAGAAATTCGCAGCACAGCTATAATGTTGCTGTCTTCTACAGCAGCGCACGCGCAATACAATTATGCATTAAAACTGTTCAGTGCATCTTGAGATGACAAGTCAGAGCGCGCCCCGTGAATATAATAACGCGCCATCATCGGCTATCAGTAATGGCCTCTGGCCAATCGGCCGCTGCAGCGCGTTCCACCGCTTACCCGCATCAGCTCGAGTGACGCAGATAGATATAATCACAGCATAACAAGCCAACAAACACTGACACCAAGGACAACATAGGGGAAATTACTTGTGCTTAATAAACGAAATAAAAAGAAGATAGATATGATGAGGTTCGTAAGACTGTTATCCGCCTGTAGTAGAAATTTATTATGTCGGCAGCTGCGATGGCTAGTTAGGTTTTGTGAATCGAATTACGCTTAATATAGGCCCAAGCAGTGAAGCTCGCAACTACGGTACCATTACATACACGCCTTTTTTCGACTACAGCGCTCGTCTTTGCAGCGGCGGGCATCACAAGCTTGCTGATCTTACGAACAGTTTTACCTTTGTGAATACGCTTTTTCCGTGAGATTTTACTTACGCCAAAATTTGTTCGTAAGTTCACCTAGTGAATTACGCCTCACTAGTACACCAGATACCTCTTTCCTGTGGTAAGCAGTACGTGGTGAAGTTGAGCCGTTGCGTAATCGACAGACGAAGAAAGCGTTCTATCAATATTAAGAAAGGACGCGATGGATGGCTAGCGCTGCTTTGCAGCACGTGTAGAACGAACCAGGGGCTGAATTCATAAAACTTTTCGTTCGTAAGCGCTCTTTTGCCACTGGCTGGTCACATTTGCTAATGATATTCCCAGCAGAAGAATTGGCTGGAATTCGCTCCTACGAATACTACTATGCGTGAGAGCTTTTTGTGAATACGGGTCCAGTTTTCCAAGATACCGTGGTGTTATCGTCACACAGAGATGAACCAAAACTAATCGTTGAAGCAGTGAAGATGGCAACACTTGACACCAATTGTGTCAGAACTCCGTCCATCTCGTTGACCAGGAAATGATTGCCCTTTTTAAATGTGTCCTAGCGTGTTCACTTGATAGTGTGACCGCTTTTGGCCATATGCTTGAGTCGAAAGGAAAAGAAATAAAGCCATACCTGTGCGCATGTAATTTGCTGCGGAATAGGGGTGTCGTCAGCGCATATATCTGTGCCTCGGTTTTCAAATGAACGAATCGTTGCAAGTAGCACTCGAGTAGTGTTCTACTCTATTGTGATCGTCTGCTCCAGCGCTTTACATCACTGCTGTGTCACACGGACAAGATCTAGTGACCGCACTGTTCAACACTCAAGAGTCTGGGGGTGCGGCAAATTGATTTGGGACGCCAGGTATGTGCGAAGGTCTCAGGACCCTCAAATTATTTTCGATAAATGTTCACATGTGCAGGCGATGAATCGTAAAATATGAATCGCAATCAGCGTGGCAGACGTTGTCATTTTCATCGTTTCTCATTTTTTATATAATTAGTTTATTTTTCGTGTCTATACGACCGAGGTTCATTTGTTTCTATTTATAGCTTTAGCGCTTATCGGCTTATTCGGACGGTGGAGTTGGTGCCAGCGTCCGATGTCCTTGTGGTCGTGGGAACACTGCGCTTAGGCCGGTGCGTACGCTCGGGCGCGAGAAATAAGAAAATAAAGAATTGGCAAGTGGTCGGTGGCACTTGCTGCTAGTACTCCGAATTAATGGAAAAATTCAGACTCGCTTCATTGATCATCCGGCTCTGAACTGAATTGCTGCGTAGCAGCAGCCTCTTGCACTGGATGCAACCGTCTTCTTGGTTGCTCGATCACCAAATGACGCCGCAGCTTTATGAAAAAGTGTCCTTTGCTTTGCGCTGCGCACAACACCGCTTTCGTCGACTGGTGTGTGATCTAATGCGCCCATCAAAGTGCATGCACGGATGCCACCACTTTCAGAGTCTGCGTTTTTTACGAAACCCCGCACAATGTGCCAAGCTTGTACGTTGCGTGGCCCGGTTTGGTATATGTGGACACGTACAGCCTAGCGAGTTTTTGGGGCCCTGGGTCAAAAGTCGGGACTCATTCTGAGCCACTTCCGCGAGTCGGGTGTTATAAACATTATTTTAACTTTTCTTAGTCATTTGAGGTTCACTTTGTCATCTGGCCTTTACTAAACGGAATTTTATTTATTATTAGTCTTTTCTTGCTTTTGTCTTCTCTCCTGCTGTATTCATTGCCCCATTAATTTCATCTCAAATACTTCAGCTGAAGTAGCAAGCCCTGTGTATAGCAGGCCTGCCATCCTCAATCACTATTCAATTCTTTCTCTCTCGCTCTCTTTCCTAACTTTGAGACATTAGTCCCATCCCCAGCAGGAAAGTTTCGTTTTTCTTCGCTATATGGTGAGAGGGAAGCTGAGGATAGTTAGGCGGTATGATTACGACGACACAGTAGCGTCAAGACGTCGATAGCATAACGGAAAGGACGGACGGACACGTCAAACCCAATCTAATAATTGTCGCCACAGAAAAAGAAAGTACAGGGGATGGGGGGAGGGTGGCCTCTGATATTACACTAGCGAGAGAGAGGTATGTGAAAACATATGTGCTGTCCATATTGGTATGTTTATATGCTAGTCGCTTCGTGTTTTCCTCTTTTATTAAAGCGAAAACCTTTCTAGGCTCATGGGGAAGTTTGTGTCAGCAGACCTGACCGTCGGAGTGTCCGCCGAAGCGTCATCCCGCCATATAAAGACAGATTGAAGATAGATTAAAGAATGGAAAATGATTGATAGTGGCAGTTAGTGAATGATAACGTTATAGTAGAGATTGGTAGATGCTAAAATGACTAGTAATGTTAATAATGACTATTAATGATTTGTAATGACTACTAATGGTTACGAAATGACCTATATGTCTAAGGACGGCTTGTAATGACCATAATTGATTACAAATGACTAAAGATGCTTACTAGTGAGCAATAATGACTAATATTGACTGAAATTACTTGTAATCAATAGTAATGACTATGCAATGACCAATATGTCTAACAACAACTTGTAACGACTACAATTGATTAGAAATGACTAAAAATGCTAGTAGTGACCAGCAATGACTAATAATGACTGAAATGACTAGTAATGGATATGATATGACCAACATGTCTAACGACGGCTTGTAACGACCCCAATTGATTACAAATGACTAAAAATGCTTAGTAGTGAGCAATAATGACTAATAATGACTGAAATGACTTGTAATGACTAGTAGTTACTACGAAATGACCAGTATGTCTACCGACAACTTGTAACGACTACAATTCATTAGAGAGGACTAAAAATGCTTAGTAATGACTAGTAATGACTAATATTTATTGAAGTGATTGTAATGACTACTAATGACTATGATATGACCAACATGTCTAACGACGGCTTGTAATGACCGCAATTGATTACAAATAAATAAAAATGCTTAGTAGTGAGCGGTAATGACTAAAAGAAAGAAGAGAAAGAGAAGAGGCAGAACAGAAAGACGCGAATGATAAGAGGAGGAAGAGGGCTTTCGCCGTTCACCTCTTAAGAAAGCTCTTAAAAGACCCTGTAATTTTTGTCCTAGTCATTGTCTATCTTACATACATCTACTCATCATCTGGTTCATTTATTTAGCACCGCATTAGGCGTTTCAGTCATAACACTGCATATTATAGAGCATGCCTAATTAAATGAAGAAAGGGAGCGTTAGCAGCAACTAAGCAGTTTGTTCGCAACTTCGGGGCTCTTCGCATGCATGAGCTGTCGTGAATTACCAGGTAAAGTTTAGAAAGCCAGTATTGCGCGCAAATTGACGTCTGTGTATGCCTTCGGGACAATTTGCGTCCAAGGTACACGTACAAAATCTTGAATAAAATGATGAGACAACAAGGAAGAGAAGGAAAATGGAAAGAAACAAAAGTGAGTCCCTGAACGTCAACGCTGCCTTTTCTTCCGACTTGGTTCTTGAAAAGTGCTCCATGCTACAACGATATATAACTGCGTTTGTTGACGGCAAGAAATGGAAACACGGGATCACCCAATTGTTTCCTGTGGCGTCTTACATTGTCCTCCTCCCCTCGCTTTTCTTTGCGCGTGTGATCAAATTGCGCCCGTGTATGTCCCATTATCTGCGCGGCAAATGAAATAGCGAATAGCTGATTGCGACAAATCACAGCTAAACCGTCGCAAAGAAAAATGGAAAAGATCAGTGGAAGAATTGAAACGCTAAGCCAGAGAGAACTTGAAACGCCTAAAGGAAACGATCTGATTGCTCGGGTGGGAATGAATCAGAATGACAGAAAAATCTGCGCGACGTTACTGAAACACGAGCTCTGCGTCACGCTTGCAGAGACAGGCGAATGCTGGCACCAGGATACAATAACACGGAGGGAGGGGATAACTCTGAGGCAGCGTGGCGGGATAAAATCGACGAAGGGAAAAGCAGGACGAGCACGTGGTGATGTCCCAGTAAACGCTGACATCTTCCACATCCGCTCCAGCCGCACTCGGCGCACGCTCCTCCGAAAAGACGAGAAGCGCGACAGCGAGGCACTCGCACGTTGCAACGAAGAACGATAAATGTACGGGGGACAATAAATAACCAAAGTTGTCCACGCATATCGGGATGAAAGCGAATAGGGCCAACTGTTGGGCCGAGTTTCTTTTCCTTTTTTTTTTTGATAAAAAGCGATGAGGGTTTTCCAATCTCTCCAAATTTCCAAACTCTCCGCGTTAAACATCGATTCTTTAACGTTATCATGGATTAGATATTTTTTTGTGAATTCGCGCACAATGAACTTGCATAAATGATTGCTAATCATCCCTCTCTGAGGTATCGCCTGGTGTTCCCCAGGGCAGTGTTTCGGGCCCATCGCTACTTCTAATGTACATTAACGACCTACCTACAGATATTACCTCTACCATTCGTTTGTTTGCAGATTATTGTGTTATTTACAGTAAGATGTCTAATCCAACTGATCATATTGCGCTACAGAAGGATCTGGACCATGTAACAACATGGTGCTCTAAATCGCTAATGACAGCAAACACTGACAAATGTAAATTAGTAACTTTCAGCCGAAGGCTACCTACACGCTCAACAATCAGCCAGTCTAAGCGGCATCTTCATACAAATACCTTGGTATCCACTTTACTCCTAACCTTTCTTGGACGACACACATAAATAAAATCATAGCTAAAGCTTCATGTACTCTCGGATATATAAAACGTAATCTTCATGGTGCGCCACCTGAGACCCGAAAACTCGCTTACGTAACGTTTGTTCGCCCCCAACTTAAATTTGCATCGCCTATCTGGTCGCCCTACCAATCATACCTAACACACTCCCTTGAGTACGTTCAAAACCGGGCTGCGCGCTTCATCGCTCGCGATTATAGCCAACGTTGCAGCGTCACTAACATCAAGACGACGCTATCGCTTCCATCTTTAGAATCACGTCGAACGGTTGCACTGCTTTGTTTATTTCATGAAATGGTGTTCAGTTCTCATATAAACACGCTGGCCTTGTCTCAGCCAAGCCGTATATCCCATCGTCTTCATAATCGCAGTAGCTTTCGGTGCATTTTTGGTCATTTAACATGTATGTAGTTCCGCGTGCCATAAGCCCTGGTACCAGAAATACTAACGCATTTAGAGGCCGGATAACCGCCATACTTACCTATCTTTATTTTTATGTGCTGTTACCAATACAAAATGTTGTTTAATGTTGTATTACATGTATGAAACTTTGCCCTTGTTTAGTTCTGAGCCAAGTTGTGTTCTGTGTTTGTATAGGCACATTTCTAAAACCTAAAATGTGTATAACTGCTTTCCTTCATTTTAAGAGTACAATGTCTGGTGTTTGTCGCTAACAATGGTATACCTTTTTTTTTTTTCAATCGATGTATTCGCTTTTATGCTTCTGCGATTTCCATGTGTATTGTCCCATTCACAGGCTCACATCTAAGAGAGCCTGTGAGTTATTTGAATAAATAAGAGTTGGCTTGCGAAGGCTGGCTTTATGAGGTAATGCTCCCTCCTAGCCAGTTTATTTCCTTCCTTCATGGGTAGCACAGGTGGCGTCATGGGCTATCTTTTCTTATCTGCTACTCCCACCAAAGTCCCACCATAGTTTTCAGCAACTCCACCATAGTGGTCGTCCTGACCCTGATGCTGATGCCCACTACAGAACAAATGTTGCTCCCAGCGATAGCGAATTATCCCTGTCGTACATAGCAAACTCAATCTGATCGCACCACTTTACCCCCCGTCTCCCTCGATCGTACATACTGCGTTTCAATTCCACCGGCCGTCATTTTCTCGTGCTGATACATCACCGTTTATCTGTGCTACACATTACATGATGTTGCTGCAGTGAGATTGGTGTACCAATAGAGGTAATGGGCCCCACAGAAATATATAAAGACTAAGCGCAACAAAAAGGAATGAAACATAGATACTCGGCTAAACGTATATGCTGGACTAAGGGCAGCACTCATGTAACAGCCCAACTAGACAGGCCAAAATTCCAGAAAGAAAAAAATAATGAAACAAAGAATTCGAAGGCTGAATAGAGCGTCGCAGCTTTTGTGCACGCTTTTGGATTCGTAGCGCGGGGCGTGGGTAGTCTTCGGACATCGTCGTGAAAAGCTTTGATGTCACAGTCATACCTAACGCCATGGAAGGCATTGAAGACGACTGTACCCGTGAGTATGCTGATGAATCGAATCGGAGCAGCGGTGTGCCGCTACACTAGCGACTACTAGAGACGGGCGCCGACTGCGTGGCGTGCTTGCAGATATATGCGTTATGAAAACAACAGCGTTCGCTCTCTTTCCATCAAGGAATCAAGGGTGCTATACATGGTCAAAAAAATTAGACCACAATGGAGGCTCTTACAAGAGCCGATATGGTAGTCCAAAATCACCAAAATCAGTAGAGATGGTTAACCGGCGAAGCTGAAACGCGCAACTCCAGTGTTTATCACTGGGTTAATCCCGAAGGTTCTGTAAACGACGGCTTGGTAGACTGCCGGATCCTCGGTACGCAGTTGCTGCTTGCGCTCGGCTGCACGAGCCTGTTCTTGTGCCCGTGCTGCAGCATCGGCACGGCGTAGATGAGCTAGTTCCCGGTTCTGCTCAGGGCGTTGCTGATCGAAAGGTATACCTGCTCATAAGGAGTACGTGTGACGCGTGGCCTACCCGTTTCGTAGCCAGAGAGAAACTGCTGCGCGGGCGCTCGTCTGCGACTGAAAGCAACGACGTTAGTCACGTCACTAGTGGCAGAGCTAATTCAACACCACCTAGACAGCACAAGGCATTTTCAATCCAATCCATGACGTCACATTACCTAGCCCGCCTGCCGCAGAATCTAATGGAGATGCTCCCGAGTAGGCAACAGGGATTTTAACGTCACCACTTTGATCACGTCAGCCTTGTTCGTAGAAATTTCGGGCCACGTCATAGATCACAGCGAACAGGCCTCGTCCTATTAGCTGGTGTTGGCTAACGGCACATCTCTCCTTCTCTCTTTTCTTTTTCGCGCATGCGCATGGGATTGCGGCGGAGGATTTTTCGGCGTACAGGCGAGCGACAGACTGACGGACGGACGGATGGACGAATCGCCTAGCTACACACAGCTTCGCTGTAGAAAGAAATCGTTACGCGAAATAATGACAGTTAAATTCAATTTGGCCTACTAACCAGTCCGATTCCACTTTTTGCCCTTATCCTCGAGTATAGAATATCATCTACTTACGTTTCCTTTCTAGTGAAGACTGCCGTCTTTGTCTGCTAACGTCAAAACTATCAATTTTGGTAAAAAAAGTTCAACAAGTATATCAGTGGTTTTAATTGCGGCGCGCCATATTGATGGACTCCGTATTGATTTAGCCACGTGCGTTTTGCCATTTCGCGCCCAACGAAATGCGGCCGCCGCGGCCGGGGTAGAATCCGCGGCGCCGATCTCAGTAGCATGACAAAGACAGTGCGCTGGTGATTTTCCACACCGTCGTTGATGTTAATTCTTATTCCTTTCCTCCTTGTGCGGTTCCTAAATTATTCGCAAGCTTGTTCTTTTCTTATCTTTATTTTGATATTGTGTTTTTTTTGGTCACCGACTCGCGCGAGTCGGTGATATGCGTTGGACTGGCTCCGAGATTGGTCTATGCACATTGAAGAAGATAGCCCGTTTCGTGCGGGACCGAGCACAAAGAAAATGTGCTAGTGCATTCTAAAGCATTACGCAGTGATTTGTACATATATACTGCATCACAAAGCATTACTAAGCATTGTTTTAAGCAACGAAAGTGTCGGCGCGGTATCACAGAGTCCCGAAGTTGACCCATGCGTCTCTATTCCGCTGACTCAGGAATTACGACGCGATTCCCGTCGAGATAATTGGATGAAAAAACTGTGTCCATCTATTCAGCCTTGTTTCTAAAAGTTGCTTAACGTTTTCGCTGAAATGTTTGCCTGGCATATAACGTTTGGGAGACTTGGGACTCTTGGGACGCGTGCAAAAACTAAGTTGCGAGCGTCTCTGGTCTGGATCGAGGGTGCGCTTTAGTTAGTCCACATTACCAGAAAAAAAAAAAACAACAACAACAACATTTACAATGTGCTCAACCGCGCGGCAGTGTGGCTTCACTGTTACCTCTGTTACGCCTGACCTCTTAAGGAAGTTTTCGAAAGCATCTTCGCGTTTGCCAAAGAAGCAATACGGACGAAGCCTCCGGTGACAAGACTGATTAGGACACGCGTGATGCTCGACGACAACCGTAATATCGTCGAAAGACGACGTGCCGGCGGTGCAAAACGTGTAACCTCAAAGTGACAAAGTGAAAGGAGTTCACAAATTCTTCCCATAGGTACTAAACAAAGGTCGCTCGCTCATTTATGAACCAGCGAAATCAAGGGTACATAGGTAAGCGGTCCACACCTGTGCTCGAGTAATGCTGTCTACATACACCAACCGGAAAAAATCCCCACAACTATACAATCGCATACTCTCATATAGGAATCAACGCCTCGGGCTGCTAAAAACGCGACGTGGCTCCAACATTCGTAGTTCGAAGTGCGTGCCGCCTAAAGACGGATTATTCGCGGCGTCGAAAGCGTCGCGAACAGTAGCATAGTTTTGCCAGCGGCAATGGGTGGCATTTTAGCTTACAGTCTCAGTTTGAACTTTTGCGCTATTCATTTTTCCAAGACATTAAAGTCAAAGAAAGTCTTACTACACGCCTACACCGCGCTTTGTGTGCAAGATGGGGGAATAACGTCGAAGAAGACACACACAGCTCTGCGAAAGAGCACGCTTTCCTCTTTTTTTTATTCGGGAGGATTTGCCGCAATGTTTAAAGAATAAAAGAAAGGGGTAAGAACACTTGCTAGAAGCTGAAGAAACAACGCACAGAAGTTGTAGATAGCTTGCGTAGGGCCTCGTATATCGTCAGTTCCTTACTCCATGTGGTCGCTAAGAGCAATATCCTTGCAGTAGCAGTACCTACGCAGCTTGCCATTGGCGAGTTTAACGCATTTGGAGACGTCGTCCGCGTATCGGTCAATCCTCTCGGCTTCCATAATCTCCACTTTATGGCCTTTACGTATGCTACTTCTGCTGCCGGCTTTGACCTCCGCCTCGGCGCCAGCCGGGATCATGCGAGCTCGAATAGAGAAAATGGCTCCTGGAATAGTCGACACAATAATAAGCACGTTGTCACTAGAGGATGTATTAATAGAGGTAGCAGATGTTACTCGACTCTGATGATCGTCGACGTGTTCGACTCTCCTGAGAACGTAAGTTGCGCACATGTCCTTGAGGAGCGGTGACGAACCAATGGCATTGTTGATGAATTCGAGGGCGTGTTGAGCGAGCGACAGCGTTCCCGGGCTGGCTAGTGGCGAGTCGACTTGTGGTCCCTCAACGCATGCGCAGTAGTCGAGAGGCACGAAGGCGTCGACGCAGCTTCTGTTCGCCGGGATCGAGGCGAGAAGGCTGCGGCCGCGGTGCGTGGGCTCCAGGCTCAGTTTGCGTGGCAGCAGGGCCAAGGCCTTGAGCGTGGCGTGCACGTCAAAAGGCGTGGTGAGGCGACGCTGGTTGACGGACATGCTCGCGGCTACTGAAAGATACCTGCAAAGGGGTGGCTCAGTTGAAGATGCTGCAATGGCCGTCTGAGATCTAATGCTGAGGTCTCGCGGATCGTACAGTGCTAGTCTCGTGCAAAGCAATACTACCGTGTAGTTTTTAAAGAAAGCAACAAGAAATGTTTTTTTTTTACAAATTTAAACAATATTAAGCTGTCAAAAATGCAACGGATCTGCTTTCGTAGCAGTCAAGAGAAAGTTCGTGCCAAGTAAATAAATAATATGCCATGTACCGAATTGTAATACGTGTTCTTGTAATCCTATTATTACACATCATCAGTGAAATACCTCGGTTTGCGTTTTCACTGCCATCTTGCGTGGAATTCTCATGTAGCTTATGCTTGTCAGAGGCTTTACTCAGTACTGTGTTTATAAAATCGGTCGCCGCATGCCGTTGCCAAAGAGGAAAATCACAGTCAATGTATTAATTAGTCTACAATGCTCTATTGAATTTACTGCCTATGGTCAATGAACTCTTTGATGGCAAAAGATAACTAATTGACAAATGCGCTCCTTCTGGCTGATTTCCGTTGCCCGCAGAGATGTAGACATGTTGGCAGTATTATCTTATTTTTTGTGCTTTTGCAGCATATAATCGACCTTAAAATCCATCAGCCCAGCCTGTATAGAACGAACCTTTGTCGGATGTTTGTAGCACCAACCGGAAGGAGGTATTTTCTACTATAGCCAGAATTCGTCACATTTCTTATATATGAGCTAGAACATCAAACCCTTCATGGCCTGTATATGCGATTAAATTAGAATGTATGTTTCGTCTTTTCTTTATTTCAATGGTTATCAGCGTAACATTGTACAATCTTTCTGTACTTTTTAGTAAATACTGTCTTTCACGAATTATTTCGCGTATTATGTCGTATGTAGCGTGCGTTCTTGAAATTTAATCTTTATTAATAATACTTAATTAATTTCTACTTCTATTTCTACATAGCATGATATTGTAACCATGATTGTATATTTAATGTAAATCAGCACTGACGCCTTCAGGAACCGCCGCTTTTTCCATGGTGATTGGAGGTGCTTTGTAAGGAAGAGGACCAGCAGTACTCCCGTAAATATCGTGGCTGAATATCTGTAAGACCGCACAAACTGAAAGCAAGTCTTTCATCGAATAGAAACGTACACTTGTATTTTAAGATATCATTCGTAAGAGTCAATCTCTAAGGTAGCTTAATGTCGCTACTTTGTCGCCGGTTTTGATGGCGTACTTTGGCAGCGGTAGCTGCAGTGGCTGCTGCCACTTGTAGCGCCGCGGCATTGAAAATATTTGGGTAAGTTTGTAGATGTTACGGATGCGTGCCAGAATGAATCGTTTCCTGAAAATTTATCTAGTTAGTGTAGACTGGGCAAATATCCACTGAATGTAGCAAAAGACATCGCAAGTCGATGACAAAGATTATGTAACGCTATTGTAGCGCGTGCCAAGTTTTAGAGTGTGTGTGTGCCAGTGCATACTTTTCTTTAAAAAGAGAAGCACCCTGGCGCACACGATGCAACCAGGACGACCTTATGCTGTCCCACGTTCAAATTGCTGGAAGCGCACTGTATTTCTGCTTTTTCTGACTATCTGACTATGGCTATCTGACTGGTGCCTTGTGTTTGCTCGCAATTTCTTAAAGCCGCGCAAAGGAAGGAACGCTGCGTTTTTGTCAATGAAATACCTTACGGGAATGAGTTGTTCTGCGTTGGTTGAGTGGGTTCATGCTTGAGCTGCTCGGTATAGTCAAAAGACGGTGTCTGCGATGCAGTCTGAAAAGCTTATTATAATACTCAACAAT
This sequence comes from Dermacentor andersoni, assembly GCF_023375885.2. Lineage (NCBI taxonomy): Eukaryota > Metazoa > Arthropoda > Arachnida > Ixodida > Ixodidae > Dermacentor > Dermacentor andersoni. Next base: position 92,961,751 of record NC_092815.1, read on the forward strand.
TCACCATTGATAGCACTCCAACTGCGCGTCTAAAACAAAGTACGATATGTTGCACGGTTAGTGAAGTGCAAGACGATAGCGAAGGGCAAGAGTTGTTGAAGTGGCAATTTTTGGCTAAGAAAGGCAGTACCTTGAAGTAGCTCACGTAACACCTGTGTAAACAGCTGAGACGTCTTGGCCAATACAAATAGCCCGCCCTAGGAAGGGTGACGCATTCATGCGGGCTACTTGGAATTCCACACTCTAAAGCTTTTACCATCTGCGACTACCGCGCGATATACACTTTTTGGACGTATATACATTCAAGGGCCATTGACAAACCTTTCGACCAAGAGTGGGGGCAGCTTGACAAAGCACAGCGGCATATCGCTGCCATCGCGGGTGATCCCGGTGTCCCAGTGACTCTTGCCAATATCGCTGAGCAGAATCAGCGTTGTTTCAGCGAACACGTCTCGCCGTTCGAGGTTCGCGAGGAACGTCTTCAGCGGCCTGTCCAGGGCGCGAGCCTTCGCGCCGCCTCGCGAGGAGTCCTTCAGATTGATGAAAACGAAGAAAGGATACCCATCGCCCGCTCTTATCAGTTCCGAGGCGTAATCGAGCAGAGCCTTGCTACGCAGCCTGTAGCCTGAACATATTGACGGCTGCTCATTGGAGATACCAACCTCGGGCACGAGCGACTGAGCCGTTTCATTGGGCAGGCTCATCTGCGAGGCCATGGCTAGAGGGTAGTAATCGGTGGGCTTGCGGCGAAAACCACGATCGACGGGGTCGACGAACGCGCCTTCAGAAGGCGTTTCCTCGACGTACAGCGTCCAGTGTCCCTGCTTCTTGTAGTCCTTCCAGAGAAGGGGCAGGACATCGTACGAAGCTTCGGAAGAATGGGACCACGCCTCACCCGCCGTCATTCCGCCCAGCAACGCCACGGCGCTCGGAAAGGAGCCAGCGCCGACGGCGCTGTAGCCAAGCAGTTCGTGCGCGTTGAGAGAGTGTCTGAGGAAACTGGTGGTGTCCCTGAAGTTTCTCTCGAAGTCGTTGCGCGATGAGGCGCCGATGGAGACTACGAGGACACTGGGCTTTTTCCTGGGCTTGACGGCCACCTTCGCAGCTGGCGGCCGGTAACGCCTCCTGGCTATGAGGTGCAAGCCACTGTAGATAATATCGCCTTTGTGAAGGCAACGAAGTTTAAAGTACTCGGCCTCGAGCTTCATGCCGGTTGTTATATTGCACCACTCTTTTTCGAATGGCCGCGGCCGGTGGTCTGACGCGGTCACGTTGGAGTCAGTGACCAGTGCGGCGTAAAGGCAGGACACCTCGTGGAACGAGTGGATTCCATACGTGTTGTCTAGCCTGGCGTAGTCCAAGAATGCCCGGTCGAGGTTAAAGCTCACGGGCGGCTCGCGGCCCACGCATACCGGGAGGGAGCTGCGCGTCGATGGAGCGAGGTCTGGGAAAAGCCACTGATGCAGCCGCATTCTGCAGCCCGGCGTGTCGATCAAGGTGCGGGAGCCCCCGAGGAGGAGACCACTGCTGTAATCCAAAGGGAACAAGCGACCACATTTCGCTGAAAGCAGTATGACGCCAGCAGCCAGCAAAAGTTTTCTAATTGTACTACGTTGGAGCCGTGCCAGAACGACCATTCTTCTTCTTCTTCTTCTTAATCTTTTAAAGATATGCCACATACCTACATTAGTGGGTGGTATGCATTGGACAAAAGATAGGTACACTTTAGCATAATGTTGCTAAAAAAACAGAGAAGTAAATAAAGCGAAAAGAAAGAAAAGTGGGTGGAGGTCATATAAACTAACGTGAGGCAAGTAGAAAAAAATGTTTCTATCGTATTAGATTCATTTACGTGAGGTATAGCAATAATGCAAATGTATTTCCATAAATGCTTCAAATACAAACGATTCAAATGATTCAAGTGCAGCGGAAGAAATACGCACGCCTTTTGGTTAATACGATTAGCATTCTTTACCTACTTTGGACACTTTGAATATACTTATCTTGTTTTATTTCAATACCCTCACAGTCAAAGAAGCACTACAGCGGCGAGTGGTCAAGGAAATAAAATGTTAATAAAAATGTTTCTTTTTTAAACATGTTTAGCTAACATACGCATTAAACTCAGAAGTTTTGCATGCAAGTGCAAGCGAAAGCAAGTAAACAATAGTTATCCGAATTAGGTGAATATAAACTAATACAACACAATCTAATACAATGCTAAATGCAAATAAAGTGAGCAAGGTTACGGAATGTTAGAGATCACGCTAACAAATAGCTTGAAGCTTTGTGAATAGGAGCCATCTGGACGGGAAGACGATTCCACTATTTCGCTGTTCTGGCTACGTACGACTGCAGTAAGTGAGCTGGCGTAGGGGGTGAAACTGGGAGAGTTGGTTGATCTTCATGCTTAAAGGAACGCAAAAAGTCATAAGCACAAGACAGTACCTGTCATGTGTATTTCTCTCTCTTGTGCTGCTGGCCTTTCACGCTGCTTTTACCATGAAGGCTACAAGAAAGCATGTGTTCGAAACAACGGGATTCCAACTTTAAGAATGGTCGAGCCCCAGAGAAATGTACTGAGGAGAAAGGGTAAGTCGTTCACTTAGATAATGATGGTAGTACACTATGAAGAAGCAGTAAGCGCTAAAATTTGCTATCTATCTATCTATCTATCTATCTATCTATCTATCTATCTATCTATCTATCTATCTATCTATCTATCTATCTATCTATCTATCTATCTATCTATCTATCTATCTATCTATCTATCTGTCTATCTGTCTGTCTGTCTGTCTGTCTGTCTGTCTGTCTGTCTGTCTGTCTGTCTGTCTGTCTGTCTGTCTGTCTGTCTGTCTGTCTGTCTGTCTGTCTGTCTGTCTGTCTGTCTGTCTGTCTGTCTGTCTGTCTGTCTGTCTGTCTGTCTGTCTGTCTGTCTGTCTGTCTGTCTGTCTGTCTGTCTGTCTGTCTGTCTGTCTGTCTGTCTGTCTGTCTGTCTGTCTGTCTGTCTGTCTGTCTGTCTGTCTGTCTGTCTGTCTGTCTGTCTGTCTGTCTGTCTGTCTGTCTGTCTGTCTGTCTGTCTGTCTGTCTGTCTGTCTGTCTGTCTGTCTGTCTGTCTGTCTGTCTGTCTGTCTGTCTGTCTGTCTGTCTGTCTGTCTGTCTGTCTGTCTGTCTGTCTGTCTGTCTGTCTGTCTGTCTGTCTGTCTGTCTGTCTGTCTGTCTGTCTGTCTGTCTGTCTGTCTGTCTGTCTGTCTGTCTGTCTGTCTGTCTGTCTGTCTGTCTGTCTGTCTGTCTGTCTGTCTGTCTGTCTGTCTGTCTGTCTGTCTGTCTGTCTGTCTGTCTGTCTGTCTGTCTGTCTGTCTGTCTGTCTGTCTGTCTGTCTGTCTGTCTGTCTGTCTGTCTGTCTGTCTGTCTGTCTGTCTGTCTGTCTGTCTGTCTGTCTGTCTGTCTGTCTGTCTGTCTGTCTGTCTGTCTGTCTGTCTGTCTGTCTGTCTGTCTGTCTGTCTGTCTGTCTGTCTTTGTTTGTTTGTTTGTTTGTTTGTTTGTTTGTTTGTTTGTTTCTTTTTACGCTAATACCGTGACCTGAGTCGTCTAGCCTAGCTTGGTCCATCCCTTCGTCTTCCCGCCACCGTAATCACGCTGTCGCATTTAGTCGTGATCACGCCGTCGTTTTTATACCATCGCTGTAATTGCGTCGTCATACATTCATCATCATGCATTAGTTGTAATACCGTCACTTTGATACCATTGTGTTCGTTCCATCGTCGTAATTGCCCGCCGTGATGGCTTAGTGGCTATGGCGTTGCGATGGTATAAGCACGAGTTCGCGGGATCAAATCCCGGCCGTCGCGGCCGCATTTCGATGAAGGCGAAATGCAACAACGCCTGCGTACCATGCATTGGACGCAAGTTAAAGAATCCCAGAGGGTCGAAATCAATCCCCAGTCCGTCAATAAGGAGTCCCTCATAATTATATTGGGGTTTCTGCACATAAAAGCCGAGAATATAATTTTTAATGCGATGAGATTTCAACAAGCCTGTCGGATGAGTAGTTTCGCATCACTGTTAAGTTCTAGTGCTGAAGGACATTGAAGGTGAGAGAAAGTGCGCCGTTATTCAGGACGACGTCTACAAGTCGTATCCCCTCAGAAAACAGCAGCATAGAGATATAGAATATTTCTATACCCTTTACCCGCTTTATAAACTGCTGGGCGTTGCAATTTATGTGAGAAAGAAGAGGAGCTCTGATATACTTAGTATTTATTGATTATATATCTGTTTTTGCATATTTGCAGTAATTTTCTGGATTATGCCGTTGGAAACAGTTCTCCACTCGGTGATAATTTTTGAGAACCCCGCGTCCAAGTGTCCCGGATAAAAAGTGCCGAAGAGTGTTCGAGACACAGCGCAGTCAATGCAGAGTACTTTGCTAATGGAGTCTGTTTGCGAAAGAATGGGGATCGTTTCTGTACTGACGCGATTAGCACGCAATTGGTTTACGTAAAGCCATCCTAACGAGCTCGCACAATGAGCATTGTTCTTGCATCAGCCTGACACACTCTGCGCACTTGCCATGAAATGGAGAGATAATTACACGCCTAACACCATTTCTTCCAAGTTTGCAGTAAATACCGTCGGCCCTTTGAAATAATTTGATCGCGCAGTTAAAAATGCATTTCGCCACGTGCTGATCACTTATGCAACGTCGGTGTCCCTTCTTGACGAATAGTATCTCGCCGTGAGCTCCCCTTCGGGCTGGAAAAATCTCTGTAGACTATTCCATTACGTGAAGTATAGATCTCGAGCAAACGGGCCCGACAGATGAGACGAAGACACAGCGTTACTGAGAACTGGTTGTTTACGGCACGTGGTCAGTACAAATATACCATCGAACAACAGGAGGAAAAACAAAGGAACGAATAACAGTCATCACCGCATAGATTACTTTCCAGCGTAATTATCTGCCACGGGCCACTATTTTTTTTTTCGACAAAGACACATATGGTCGCCTCACGCAATTTTAATGTGATTCGCATTCTTTGGGAACTCCACGCATTTTCATAGAACTAACTGCCTATGTGACAGTTTTCCCGCCAAATTGAGTCACTGAGTAGTGCATAGTCTAATCGGAGCATCATCAGCCTGCTGCGCTGCATGAACAGAGTAGGAAACCAACAACCGGACCATTCTTGGTTCAGTGGATATTTGTCACTAGGTATGCGCCGCTCTTCAAAGACAAAAGACATAAAACATTTATTTGGTGCAGTGCGGAATCGAACCCGGGTCATATATACTCAGAAAACCTTAGAATATGCACTCAGAAGTCTGAATATATATTTACTTCGCGAATATTTATTCAGTCATATACTGAATATATGTTCACTTCGCGGTGGCGCCACTAGAGGGTGCAGCGTGTTCAGCGGGAAGTGCAAGAGAGGAACCCGGCTGCATACACCCTTCATACATAACGGCTCTAGCGGCGGCAATACGATGTGTCGCTACATTGCTTCAATGCTAATCGCATTGACGTCTACATTTATTGGGAGATGGGTACCGCCAGAAGTTTTTATTCTACAATTTATCTATTTCTTAACGCGAACCTTTCTTTGCATACAATTCCATGGTTTAACCTGGGTCGGTCAATCGGTCGGGCGGTCGCTAGTCGGGTTCTCGCCGTGTAAATTTGCATTCGTTAAATAAAAAAATAATAATTAAAATATAACCTGAAGCGCGTCCGAAACTCGACCACCCAGCGCAGCAGCCGATGCTCGAACCATTAGGTCAAAACCGCACCATATTTCTTTCTTTGTTGCCTTTATTGGTCGACAGTAGTTAAAAAATACAACTCTGATAATGGCACAATACAAATGAAAGTTGAGCATATCATAATCCCTCAAAATGACAGCATATTACGTCAGCTGGGTATAGGTTGACTAATGTTAACTAATATTCTTTCAGTATTTTCAGTACTTCAATGCGCCAAAGCCAGTCCGGTATCCGGTGCAGGGTTCTGTAACTTCTGAATTTCTACATAAGCGCCGATATATTCCTTAAGATATTTACCCAGGTGACTTACATCAAGATCAGCATGACGCACTGCCATTCTACTTAAGCACATGGTACGGCAAACGAGAACTATTACTAAATCGTATGGGAATTCAATTTAATTTTTGATTGGGGGATATCCAATGCCATGCAGGTCAAGTGAGAAATTAGTTTTTTATTTTGATGGTCCTCTGAAGGAGATCCCAGAAGGAAACAGTATCCCAACAGTCCAGAAAAACATGTCCAATATAGTCTCTCTGTTTTTTCCATAAGAAGCAGTTGTCCCTCTATAGGGATTGAACAGTCCCCTCTCCTGCATTCAAATTTTGATGTATAGAATACCACTGCGAAGCAAGAAGAAGACATTTAACCTCAGGAGGCATAGGCATGTTTTTGGACCCCTTTAAGATGTCGTTGCCGGGTTTTGTGCTGTAATTTGTTCGGTTCCGGGAAATAGAACGGCGTACTTAGGGGCGTAGTATTTGTCGAGGATAGCCAGTGCTTTCCAAGTCATTTCTTATTCTTTCCACCTCCTGTCTACTTGAAGATTCGTCCGAGCAACCACAGAGCGCATGCTTGAGCAAGTATGCAGCCCTTGATGACCCATGGGATATACCGAGGCAAAGCTGAGGTATTTGCCCGATTGGGCGGGCTTCCTATACACGGTGGCAGTGAAACCGTTCGAAGAACGCTGGGCAAGGATGTCAAGGAAGGCAATGCGTACGTTGCTTTCTTCCTCAATGTTGAACTCAATAGACCTTTTAATGGTGTTCAGGTGTTCCAGAAACGGTTGCGCATCGGAGCGGACAATCACACAGAAACAGTAATCTACGTATCAAAGAAAGACATTTGCTGGCTGCTCGAAGGTAGCCAGAGCCTTGCTTTTGATGGCTTCCACGGCCAGGTTGGCGCATGCCATTGAGGCGAAGGCACCCACGACCGTGATAAAAAACCTGTCTGTAGTGCTCATTTAACACGACGTGTTGCTGAGACAAGACTACAAAAGAAGGCCGAAATTTACTTCAAACGGAGCGTATCTGAGAGTAAGGACGGATCATTGATAAGTATTTGTTTGGATTACTCAATGGTGAAATCGACCGGTTGTTATGTAAACAGCGGTTTTATGTGGAAGAAGACGTTTCAGACTCTCGATAAAGTGTTTCCATCCATCCATCCATCCATCCGTCCGTCCGTCCGTCCGTCCGTCCGTCCGTCCATCCTTCCATCCATCCATCCATCCATCCATCCATCCATCCATCCATCCATCCATCCATCCATCCATCCATCCATCCATCCATCCATCCATCCATCCATCCATCCATCCATCCATCCATCCATCCATCCATCCATCCATCCATCCATCCATCCATCCATCCATCCATCCATCCATCCATCCATCCATCCATCCATCCATCCATCCATTTACGCGAACGCGCTCGTGCCACTGCTCGCGCCTTCGTCATCATCTTTTTCCAAAGCTGACTCCGAGCCGCTCAGTATGCCAGCGTTCCCATACTGCTCCTTTCTCTGCGAAGGCTCTGATGGCACTGGCCCACTGCCAGTCGGTGCGGCGGTTTCGGTCTCAAATTCTTTGCTTTGTAAAGGTGTTTATTAGTCACTGGCGTTTGGGTCCGACCTCTAGAGCAGGGCACGGTCTCTCAGCACAAGCGGCTGCTCCCGAAAACAGCGCTGGAGAGCTTGACCCACTACAAAGCGCCGGAGAGAACGACCCACTATAGTGTTTCTCTTCATCGCTACACTTATTCTCGCTACACATAGCGACTTAACAGCTCCTGACTATGTGTGGATTATAGTACGGTTTGAGGCGTTTGACATTGACAATGTCCGGTCCACGACGGCACATGTCCGAACACGGTTCAATGGGTTCTATCACGTAGTTAACGGGGGATGCGTGCTCGACGATACGGTATGGCTCTTCATACTTCATACAATATATCGCGAGATGAAAGCACGAATGTATATAACGAATGCGTATACCGAATGTATAGCACGAATGAGCGCGAATGTATAAAAATATATGTGTGTGCGTACGTTTCGTCACGTTGACCACCAATCAAGACAGTAAATGTGTTCGTACCTTTGTTCAAAATTCTGTGTTTTTGTCGTTTGCTACACAGCTTCGCTGGACAACCCCTTCACAGAGTGGAGTGGTTCTTGACTTTCTTCCTCTCAACTCACAACACATCACTGTTAAAGAAATGAAGCGTGAGATCTAAAAACTTAACGGATCCGTAACAGGCTCTTCATATGTAAATAGAAGAGGTTGGAAGCACTCGCGATAAACAGAACACACCGAAGACGTGGCAGATGTCAAGCATTCTTTTTCACATTGCAAAACTACCAAATTATCATCGACATACCTAAATACTTTTGTGACTCGTAATCCTCCTAAGCGAGTGCACGTAATCCTATAATATTGAGTAAGAAAGAGTTTGCTTAAAGAAGGTGAGGTTAGGAGGACAAAAGAAGCAAATACAGTGCTAAAAAGCGGGCACGTCCTGTGCTACCGGGGCTTAGCGGAGAGGCGAGAACTAGGAGTCGGATTCCTGATTAATAAGAATATAGCTGGTAACATACAGGAATTCTATAGCATTAACGAGAGGGTGGCAGGTCTTGTTGTGAAACTTAATAAGTGATACAAATTGAAAGTCGTACAGGTTTACGCCCCTACATACAGTCATGATGACCAGGTAATCTAAAGCTTCTATGAAGACATGGAATCGGCTATAGGTAAAGTCAAAACAAAAAACACTACACTGATGGGCGACTTCAATGCCAGGGTAGGGAAGAAGCAGGCTGGAGACAAGTCATTGGGGGAATGTGGCATTGGTTCTAGGAATAGCAGGGGAGAGTTATTAATAGAGTTTGCAGAACGGCAGAATATGCGGATAACGAATACCTTCTTCCGCAAGCAGGATAGCCGAAAGTGGACGTGGAGGAGCCCGAACGGCGAGACTAGAAATGAAATAGACTTCATAGTCTGCGCTAACCCTGGCATCATACAAGATGTGGACGTGCTCAGCAAGGTGCGCTGCAGTGACCATAGGATGGTAAGAACTCGTATCAGCCTAGACTTGAGGAAGAAACGGAAAAAACTGGTACACAAGAAGCCGATAAATGAGTTTGCGGTAAGAGGGAAAATAAGGGAATTCCAGATCAAGCTACAGAACAGGTATTCGGCCTCAACTCAGGAAGAGGACCTTAATATTGAAGCAATGAACGACAATCTAATGGGCATCATTAAGGAGTGTGCAATAGAAGTCGGTGGTAACTTCGTTAGAGGGGATACCAGTAAGCTATCGCAGGAGACGAAAGATCTGATTAAGAAACGCCAATCTATGAAAGCCTTTAACCCTACAGCTAGAATAGAACTGGCGGAACTTTCCAAGGTAATCAACAAGCGTAAGACAGCTGACATAAGGAAGTATAATATGGATAGAATGTATATATAACATGCTCTCAGGAAGGGAGGAAGCCTAAAAGGAGTGGAGAAGAAACTAGGAATAGGCAAGGATCAGATTTATGCGTTAAGAGGCAAAGCCGGCAATATTATTACTAATATGGATGAGATCGTTCAAGTGGCTGAGGAGTTCTATAGAGATTTATACAGTACCAGTGGCACCCACGATGATAATGGAAGAGAGAATAGTCTAGAGGAATTTGAAATCCCACAAGTAACGCCGGAAGAAGTAAAGAAAGCCTTGGGAGCTATGCAAAGGGGGAAGGCAGCTGGGCAGGATCAGGTAACAGCAGATTTGTTGAAGGATGGTGGGCAGATTGTTCTAGAAAAACTGGCCACCCTGTCTACGCAATGCCTCATGACTTCGAGCGTACCGGAATCTTGGAAGAACGCTAACATAATCCTGATCCACAAGAAAGGGGACGCCAAATACTTGAAAAATTATAGACCGATCAGCTTACTGTCCGCTGCCTACAAAGTATTTACTAAAGTAATCGCAAATAGAATCAGGAACACCTTAGACATCTGTCAACCAAAGGACCAGGCAGGATTCCGTAAAGGCTACTCAACAATAGACCATATTCACACTATCAGTCAGGTGATAGAGAAATGTGCGGAATATAACCAACCCTTATATACAGCTTTCTTTGATTACGAGAAAGCGTTTGATTCAGTCGAAACCTCAGCAGTCATGCAGGCATTACGGAATCAGGGTGTAGACGAGCCGTATGTAAAGATACTGAAAGATATCTATAGCGGCTCCACAGCCACCGTAGTCCTCCATAAAGAAAGCAACAAAATCCCAATAAAGAAGAGCGTCAGGCAGGGAGATGCGATCTCTCCAATGCTATTTACAGCGCGTTTACAGGAGGTATTCAGAGACCTGAATTGGGAAGAACTGGGGATAAGAGTTAATGGAGAATACCTTAGTAACTGGCGATTCGCTGATGATATTGCCTTGCTTAGTAACTCAGTGGACCAATTACAATGCATGCTCACTGACCTGGAGAGGCAAAGCAGAAAGGTGGTCTAAAAAGTAATCTGCAGAAAACTAAAGTCATGTTTAAAAGTCTCGGAAGAAAACAGCAGTTTAGGATAGGTAGCGAGGAACTAAAAGTGGTAAGGGAATACATATACTTAGGGCAGGTAGTGACCGCGGTTCCTGATCATGAAACTGAAAGAATCAGAAGAATAAGAATGGGCTGGGGTGCCTTTGGCAGGCATTCTCAGATCATGAACACCAGGTTGCCATTATCCCTCAAGAGAAAAGTTTATAACAGCTGTATCTTACCAGTACTCACGTACGGGGCAGAAACCTGGAGGCTTACGAAAAGGGTTCTGCTTAAATTGAGGACGATGCAACGAGCTATGGAAAGAAGAATGATAGGTGTAACGTTAAGGGATAAGAAAAGAACAGATTGGGTGAGGGAACAAACGCGAGTTAATGATATCTTAGTTGAAATCAAGAAAAAGAAATGGGCATGGGCAGGACACGTAATGAGGAGGGAAGATAACCGATGGCCATTAAGAGTTACGGAATGGATTCCAATGGAAGGGAAGCGTAGCAGGGGGTGGCAGAAAGTTAGGTGGGCGGATGAGATTAAGAAGTTTGCAGGGACAACATGGCCACAATTAGCACATGACCGGGATAGTTGGAGAAGTATGAGAGATGCCTTTGCCTTGCAGTGGGCGTAGCCAGGCTGATGGTGATGATTAAAGGAGGTGTGAGGCAGGAATCTATATGGATGGATGGATGGATGCAACTTTCTTGTACGTCCGGCAAGGTTTAACGCGACCCGGGCTCAGGTCGCCCACGGGGGAACGTCAAGGCTCTGCCTCAACGTCGCCTCACGGGCTTGCTGGACTTCCCACGTCTGGATTCCGAGGTCTGAGCTGCGCATAGCGGCGGCCCACCTCGACGACAGGGACTCCGGAGTAACTGCCATCCCTCCTATAACTACATTGCTATATAAACGCCTGTTTTCTGTTAAAACGTTGTCACACCATGCGAAAGTTGTCACCCCACCCCAAGTTCTCAAGTTTCTTTGTCAGTCTCCACGTCTCTGCCCCATATGTCAGCACCGGTACCGGTGCTTGTTGAGTTAGTAATCTGAAAAATAATATCGCTAAATGATAGGTAAACAAATCAGTAACTTGAAGAACGTGGTTTGTACGTAGCTGTGAGCAGGCGTTAGAGATAAAAATGGCTTCGCGTTATAATGCGAATGCTGATTCTGAATGTGCTGAATAGAGGGAAGATGACAATGATAAGTATTACCCCATGAAGCAATACCATAAATGATATGACCATGAATGAAATCTAAGTATAACGATAATAATGCTTCTTTGGAAAAGAAACGATGAAGCTACCCACACCACCCAATTCAGAAAAACGTTGACAAGCAAGGCAGCACGATGTGCCAGGGAGTCGTATTGTAACAAGTGAACTTTACGAGCGTGCCTTTCTGCGCACTTTACGAGCTGCATTGCATTAGAAGTGATAGCGGCATATCGGCGTCAACGATGGGCGCTAGCAAAAAGGTATTTGTTGGTAATAATAAATTATAATAGAGTTGTCTTTCCTTTACTCGTAACGAATATATGAACTTGATAGGTGTTTTATGGTAAATGAACGAATCTAACTGTGTGTCACTTTAATTAAAAACCGGTTTTTTTCTTTCCCAATGTTTGTTACGTCCAAACATAGTCGTGGTTCAATCGCTGTTGCCATAACCACCCTTGTTGATGTCGGTGACAATTTGTTCTGAAACACTTTCCGCCCGAAGCCTCGCGACCTGTTTGGATCGGCCTTGCATCGACAACTCCCGCTGAGTGGTGCTGCCGCTCATGCATAATGCATGTGCGTTCATGCATGTGCCTTCTGCATAATGTGCGATCACGTGCGATGAAAGATAGTTGACGTGACCCTAACCATGACCGCTACAAACTGTGACCGACTACTCAGAAAGTGGCGCCTTGTCAGTGGCCCCCGGTTTTTGCGTCACTGGGCTAGCATTGAAAATATACAGGAGTCGATGGTCCTGAGTGGACGCCGTAGCAAGCGCTGAGAGCACGTTTTTCTCAAACCAGTAGCTCCACGATATACGGCACGAACGCACTTCTGAGAAAAACTATTGCAGCGCATACAGATGGAGGACGCAAGAAGGAACATGAAAGACCCAGACAGGGCCCATTTTTTTTTGTATTTCATGTGCCTGCTAGCGGTCCTCCGTCCGTATACACCACAACAGTTTTCCAAGATGCTATAACAACAAGCCCGCATTGCAACACTATAGTTGACTTTACAATTCCGAGAACATCGTTCCCGAATTCTGCGCAAGTGCGCTGAAGGCTTGTACACTGTTCACTATTGTGCTAGATCTTTTCAGTTGTTTTTCGAATTGTATTTGGGGGAAACACGTTTAAAGTTAAGTTATAGCAGTTAGAGAAAGGCCAGTCGAAACTTTTTAGTGAGCACGGCAGACCGATAACAAATGGTTATTACGAACGCAATGTTTTGCGAATTCGCTTTCAAGCGGAAACTCAAGAACGAATGATGTTGCGGAACGCAGAACGGGATCGACGAAACAGAAAACAACAGCAGCAGCATCGGCGGCGGCAAGAACAAAAACAGAGGAAACATCTGTGAAAGGTACATAAAAAGAACAGCTTATAGGTTCCAGAATTACTCGGATCCAACAAACTTTACTGGATCCAACAAAGGGGTTCAATGGAGGGATCAATTCCATTCCTCACTGCGTGGCGCACGAGAGCTGCTAAACAACGCAAAAGCAGGAGCACGAAGGAACACAAATGTGATAGACGGGTTCCGTATGTTCCTATAACATGCGTGAAACAGCTCGCCTAGATGGGGCTGCGTCTGCTGCTGCTGCCAGCTGGCGCATAAATTCTGGTTATTGCTCACACACCGGTATACGTCGGCACCAGTGAAAGAGACAATCTAATGCCAAATCCCACAAAATAAACGGGCACAAGTGTATGTAGGAACGAGACCCCTCTGCTCTCCCCCTCCCCTGTTCCCCCTTCAACACATGTACACCTACACACCTCCCCCCCCCGCTCCTTACCTTTGTCCCTATAAAGTAGAGGAAAAATTGATTTTCGTTGAGGTCATTAGAAGCAAGCTCACATGTAGAACATTCCTAAAGTATTTTGGTAATTTTGTAAGCCCCGAGAATTGTTGTTGCCGAACCGTTCTAGCTCCTCGGGACGGCAGGCTGTGATTTCGAATCATTTGGAGTTATCTATAGAAGTGCGACCACAGCTCGCAAATCTCGGCACAGAATGGCGTGTCATTTCAGTACTCCGGAAGTAATCGGATCATCAATATGGTAATAAAAAACGTACCGCTGCTGAGTTTCTAAATGAAATTGCTGAAGTAAGCAATGCGTTTTTAACAAACAGATCCTCCGCCCTCCTAACCCTCCCTCCGGGCAACCTGCTTAAATTAATGTGCACAGCCAGCCCAGGCAAGAACTCTCAGCTATACACGGCGCAAGCTAGAATTCTGAGATACGCTTGGCAGGTAGACACGCTTCACGCCACGCTCATACAATGAGCTCGACTGACGGATAGGTTCCAGTTCCCTTAACAAATTTCAGTCGGCGTTCTTATGAGGGTTAAACCGTCCACCGACGTCTCTCAGTAACCAAATTGCGAATACGAACCTCGGTGACAGCACATCCTGGCGAAACAAATTACGGACTTTATCCACAAAGGCGCTCGTGCTCATGAAAGGATTTCCGAATCCGTCGGCCTCGGAAATTGTTTCTGTTAATCCCTACCACTGGACCGAGCGGTCGATGAAACACTGATTATCGCAGTGCTGCGTAACTACATGCGTTGCGAGAAATCGTGGCTCGTTCATAAAGCTAAAGCGAATTTGTTTTATTCTCAAGAAACGCGTCTCCTTAGCGAGCGGTATACGTGCTCGCTGTGCTATTGTGCGGCTTCAGAGCGAGCCGTGCCCTGCACTAGCCAACAGCAATTGACGCATTGACACAAACTGAATTGGAAACTGCAGTATTCACTCCGGAGCAGACGTCATCTTACAACACCCCGAAGAAACAAATGCGTTTGGATATTCGGCAGGCGTTAAAGGGAACTCGAGCTGCTTCTGTTGACGTGCCCGATCGTCGTACACGCGCGTAACAACCCTTTGGAAGAGTTTTACGCTTCTATTGACGGAGAAAGCTAATCTCAATGACTGTGCTGCCGGTATAGTAGTGGTGTTTCTGTGCACATATGCACACTGTGTGGTTGTAGCTAAAGTTGTTTAATTGCCTGAATCCTTTAAATCAATTTGAACGACGCTGGGCAATCAACATTTATTTGTTGTTGGCTTCACATACACAGCAATGACCCATTTGTTAGACAAATTCACCTCCGCCGTGAACCGAACGCGACTGTATGAATAAAATAGGCTTTCATTTGCGAGCGAGGTGTTCTAAGCACTGCACTATACGGCAGTTCGGTTGAAGTGACGGATGATGCAGCTCATTCCATGGAGGACGGGTTGTAAGAGGAATAAAAGTTTAATGAGGGCGGCCCCCCTTGCCTGGCGATCAGCTACACGCAAGCGCTATATCCTATTAAAAGCCCAATAAAGTGACTCGTGCTGTGCGACGGCCATGGTAATATAGCGCTTAAGCTGGCTCGATACTCCGAGTGAGATAAGTGCCTACTTAGTGCCTACTATAAGTGCCTCCACTCTTCGTGTGCACATTCTACGCAGCTATAGCTACGCCTGCCACACAAGCAGGCAATAGAAAATTGCCATGTTTTACGACACTGTATGAAGAGGGGTATACCTAACGAGGGGAGCCCGGCACGTCTAAATCCTGCTGCTTTCCACGCTGCTCCTTGGCTGACTGCTTTGGTTCGTCCGCGTGAAGGGCGACCGTGCCATCAGAAAAGCGGGCATTCGGGCACAATATCGGCGCAAGAGCGGATGATTCGAACTTGCTTCAGCACGAGGGCACTGCAATAAAAGGGCAGTCGATGACCTCCGCTTATAATACCACGTAAATCATATAGGACATTCATGGTGGCGGTGTTCTTGCGCGACGTATACAGTGCACAACAGTCGATTTTTTGACTTCGCAATTTTTTTAAAGTTCAACATCCATGCTCGACCGCATGGCGCTCCAGTTTGAAACACGCATGCTGGCGTATTGCGTGTCAAAAGGTGTCAGAATTAGCACTTGTGTGCGCTGTAAAAATGAATGCGAGAAAGAAAAGAAACGCCAGAACAACGGAAAGATTCCTTCTTTTACTATAGAAAATTTCTTCCAATGGAAGAAACGAATTATTTAATTTCAAAAATCCTTTCTTCTTTAGGGTCAAAGACAGAATTTTTCCTGACTTTCCCAGAAATTGCGCCCCGTATACGGTAAAGCGAAAATTTTGTCGCTACTGCGAGCGAAATGAGATTTGTTCCGTCTCGTTACCATCCTCAATTAAAATTTGCGTGCTGTTTCATCGGCCACGTAAGTATAGGCAGATAGATCACGTATGCGCGACCAAATCGGTCTTATTTTCTGAATAGGATGTAGATACAGGTGCAATTATGGCGAGTTCGTGCCGATCAGAGCGCTGCTATATAATCTCGTAGAATTGACACTTAGATGGTGTCGCGTAGTGGGGGGTGTCTTGGCACCAGACAGATGTCTTGTCAGGTGGTCACAACTCGTTTTGTACGTAATGAGCTTATATGTACGTGTATATAACCTGTTACAACCCCATCCAATCGTTTCATTCTCCCGTACATGATCAAAGCTGCATTCAGTGCGCGGAGTAAAAGTTACTCCCTAGTGAAATGAACTATCTAGCCATACTTTTCTGTAAAATTACAGAAAAACAGTAAGGAAATTATTTTGGTGATATCACCGAAAAACAAGCTAACCGAAAACAGAAGGCAACCGAAGATATATGTTACAGAAATTGCCACATTGTTGCTGTTCTTTTTAAATAAAATAATTTAGCAGCGTGTGGACAAAGGAAACATTCTACACATAAAAACAAGATAATGTAGATTATTCGGAATTGCCTAAAATTAAATAAAACTTAGATTACGCTTGGGTAGCTATTCTCAGCAGCAAAAACCTCAAAAGCCTAGCTAAGTAAACGAAATAAGGATATATGGTGGAACTGGAATGAAGCTGCAGCTTGTGAAAAAAGAGAAGACGGCAGACTTTAGCGATTCTTTCGGCTTTGAACTCCTTTGCTACGCCACCACTATTCTCCCATATTGAATACCATAATCTTCTTTGTTGTTGTTCTTGTGGTGCTCAACACATGGCTCGCACCCACGAGGCGGCTTGGTCCCACTAGAGTTAGTGTGTTTATATTTGTTACCTGCTTCCTCAAATAATTGCGTTCATACACTACAGGGAACTGGACAAGAACCCAGCGGTTATAGGGCGGTTTGTTAGACGGGAAGGATGCGGAAGGAATCTAAAGTATGAATTTAAGAAGATAAATATTTACAATAATATTTAAAACGTAGTTATAATTCGGTGACATTACAGTAAAGATAGAGTGGATTAGATAAGCTCTTACCATTTCTTCTTTATAATTATTTCTTTTATCAGGCGAGTAGCTTTCCATAAACAGTTGACTATTCACTTACATTGACAATCATCGTCGATGGTTTTTGCACGGAAATTTTCCGTTCAGCGGATACAGGGACATGCTCCAATGCTTGTCACGTGGAAGACGCCCACCGACAAATGTCAGAAAATAAAGTTAGAAGCAGCGTTCCACGCCAGTTTAACTACGTATTTTTTTAGAGGGGGGCAAACCACGTAGTTATTTTGAGCAAAACATGCGCCGCCTTTCGTGGCGGCGCCGACACATGCCTTGGGCGCAGTATAGCGTCGGCTCGCGCGAGCGAGAGATCGTTTGTTTCGCTAGCTCAAACACACATTCTCGTCTTTGTCGAGATTATTCTTATGAGTCAGTAACGACAACATCAGAGAGGTAAACTAGGTTTGTGAATGCACACCTGTCACAAAGTGCTTCCCGCAGACTCGAGATGCTGCTGACGGCTGCCGCTTCACAGCCCTAATCCAGGCTTCATGGCGCTTGTCGACCCCGTTTTACCGACGGAAATCGAAAAAAATCCTGCGCTGTCCTGCTGGGAAGGTCACGGGAGGTGCAGCCGTAAGCGAGACACGACATTGGCATCGCGCCAAATTTCGATGGCAATATGTTCGAAAGGCGTACCGCGCGCGCGGCAGCGAGAATAGCGAAGCTGACAAATGCAGCGCTTGCCATGGCTGTCCGGTCGTGCGCCTGCCAAATTGCTTTCGTCCCCAGCCGCTAGGGCACTGCGCATGCGCAGTTCGGCGTCGCAAGAGGCCAATTGCTAGTACGTACAGCGGGGAGCGGCACTTGCAGAGGCGCCGGACGTTTGCGCGCATGCGCGAGTAAGAATGGGTGCGAGAGAGAGAAATGTGGGGGCTTTTGCTCCTTGAATGTATGACTGTGCCTAGGCACTACGGAGGAGTTTCTTAGCGAGTGTTGTATGCGTTTGTCCCTAGGCGTGCCGGCATTGCGAAGTGGGCTCGAGTTTGTTTACGCTCGGACGCTTGCTGCCGGTGCTGTGAAACAGGTGATAACATCGCAGACGTTTCCGTGGGAGCAGTAGGGACAGTGGAAGAGGCCGATCCGTATATATTAAAAATGTAGAAGGCACAGCGCCATAGCAACGCGGTTGAGCGCGAGTGTCTGAAAGGGCGCCGGCGACACTCGACGGCCCCGCAACCGCTATAAGAATACGGCTGGCCTCCATAACCCGTTTTACGCTAACCTAACCTAACGTTAACCTAACCTAACGTTAACCTAGCCTAACGTTAACCCAACCTAACGAGTTCGAGACAGAAAGACAACAATGCTCACGACGTAACCGTTGTGAGAACACGCCGCGCTACGCCGGCTTTTAAGCTAACCTAGCGCAACGCAGCGTTAAGGTAACCCAACCTAAGGTAACGTTCACCTAGCATAGCGTACCATAACGTGGCCGAGCCGCAAAGACAGTAATCCGCATGGCATATATGTTTGCAAGGTTATACGGCCGATAACACTAATATCCTTACTTAGTTTAGCTAGCTGTCCATTAATTTGCTATCGCAACGGATGCTTCTTCTTTCTGGCGAAACATCGACTTCTTTTCTTTGTCCTTAGATCCTTATTCAAAAGGCACAATTTGAAAGGCTTCAATATTTTTTTGGTATTTCTTCCATCCGAGAGGATGACCTCCCTGCAGTGTTTGCTTTGACAATTAGAATTTTATTTTCATAAAACAAACGCAGCAAATCGTTCAGATCATTCAACGTGCATTTTTTTACGGTAAAAATTTTTTTCCAATTCGAAGTGCTTATATGGAAGAGCGCCACTGATACGGTTTCCTCTGTTTGCGCAATGAGAACTCGTGTGCATGCTTGCTGGCTGACGCGCATGCCTCGAGGTAAATGTGAGCGCGTCCTTTCTATTTTTTTTTTTGCTCCAGGAA
The DNA here is from genome assembly GCF_023375885.2 of Dermacentor andersoni. Classification (NCBI taxonomy): domain Eukaryota; kingdom Metazoa; phylum Arthropoda; class Arachnida; order Ixodida; family Ixodidae; genus Dermacentor; species Dermacentor andersoni. The sequence continues at coordinate 92,980,812 of NC_092815.1, forward strand.
GCATTTTTGTTTGTATAATCATTGGGTTCAGAAATTCTGCATGAATTCCGACTGTCGCTTGAAAAGGAATTTCCGGAGATTTCTACCACTGCTTCCTTGGTTTTGACGCAAACTATAAATATATGCGCAGAATACGTAAGTGACGTCAGGTTCTTTTTAAAAATAAAGCCACGCAGAAATTTAAAATGTAAATGCACGAGATGAATCAGTTCAAGACGTGTAAAATTCTTAGTGGCATGGTTCGCGTCAGCCCCTTAAGCTCCCTCTACTAGAATACGCTTCCGGGGCAAACCTCGGACTTTAGCTACGGATTGAAGGATGCTTTTGATGGTAGGTGCAGTTCGTTCCTTCGGGAATATGATAGGCATTCGGATGTTGGTAGCCATGAACAACACGTATATACCTTTTCATCGGGCGAGGAGGAAAGCAGGAGCGGCAAGTCCTTCCTCATTTCTGGCTAGTGCGAGCTGGCATACCGCTGATTAACTTTGTTGTCGCGTGCTGAGGAATGATTTGGAGATATTTCAGTATTTTCTCAATAAAATTTATGGATGCCAATCTATACTAAATCGTTGAAAAACTACTGTGTAGCCTTTAGGTGCAGCGGTGGCTACAGTATGCGGAAATTTCTCTTGTCTGAGCAAACACGCGACTTGCATCATGAGCCGTGTGTGTGTTTGTGTTGTGAAACATTTTGGCTGTATCAGCTTTTACTCAGCGAAGAGGAGCAGCGTACGTGGATCTCCATCGTGAAATTGAAATTATTCTCCCTAGCTGATCGCTTGGCAGGGTTTGGCATAAGAGTCCAACTAACCAATTACTTTGACCAGACGACAGCTAACACAGAAGCCTGATATTGTGATCATTACGTCATGGACGCTTTTGCCCCCCTAACGGCGTGCCTCATAACCGGATCGTAGTGATGACATGTTAAATCTCGGAAATTATGTGAAATTAATTAACACGTCATCATATGTCAAAATGCGGGCGGTTCCCAAAATAGTGCAGCAACATATGCCTGACGCTCCTCTTACTCACATTACACGAAGAGTGATGCGATAAAGTACGGTGCGCCCCCCAGTGACTGCGCCCCAATCTCCGCCCGACTCGCTTAGGAAAAGATTGTCTTTGATCGACGTTAACTAGGTTGAATCCCCATCCCACTTTCTTTTTCAGGTGAATGGAAGAACAGCAACCGTATGCCTTTGTACCTTAACGACTCATAATTTTAATTGAAGATTGAAGCACGCTATATATAGTGTGTATTCATAGTTGGCCCTATAGGAAATGTGTATATCTGTTCAGCACCCGTGCTGATGCGTTTGCAAACTTTCTTGACATGTTCAATCCAAGGATGCAAGCTCTTGAGGAAGCCTAAAATTTTGCACGAAGGCCAGCACAATAACCTTTCAATAATAGACAAATGCATCACGTGCCACATCGGCCACTTCCCTTTTGCCGCTGAATTCGGAGAAATCACGAATATATATTGGACTGAATACCATGACGTAATGGATAGGAATGAAGTGCAGTGCAACACTAGGATATCGATACAAGAAGAGTGCGTCTATGTCCTGGTGCTGTCCCACATCGCTGCCTTCGTTGACTCTGCACGGTGCATATCTTGATTGGTTTGTACGAAAAACGCTAACTGAGCATGGTCGTCAAATTTTGAACTCCCTCGGCGTGACGCTAATTGAACGGAAGATTCGCGCAGTAATTAGTAACGCCCATTGGGCGAGTACTCCTCCCTTACGAGCACGTAGCCGGCTGTCGTTACAAATTTGCAGATACGAGTCTCGCCCCCGTATTCTGGAACGTTCCTCCAGTCAACCCTCGAAAATCATACCTTGCTGGTGAAGCAGCGCACTGACTCGGACACAGCGAAGACACACAAGAAAAGACGAGAAGACGACACTCGTGTGTCTTCCCTCTGTCCGTGTCAGTGCGCTGCTTCACCAGCAAGGTATAATGATTATACACCAACTAGCCCAACTTTCCGCATTACTGAACCCTCGAACAATCTACAGCAGACGCTGTCGCTGGGCTTCATTCGCACTGCACGGATCAAGCAGGCTGTGACCATCTGGCCCCACCCCGTATAGAAGGGGATACCAATAAAACATAATCATCATATTCATCATGGAGCTGAGGAAGAACCTCGAGTCGAGGATCGTTTGAAAATACGGAGGTTAGTCTTTGCTGCTCTGCACGAAAATTGTGAGGCGAAGCGTGCCTCCAGCCGCTCCGAATTGCTTCTTTCGCAATCTTATACAAATTGCTGAGTCGCTCTTCCCTAAATAGTCGCTCTTCCCTTTAAATCTGCGTGGGATTTGCGCTTGCTCATTGGCTCTTACCGGACGGACAAAAGAGGGCCGCGGCAGACGACGCTGCTGACCTATTGTGATTAGCTCGTTCCAGGAGTTTCACCGCTATTCCAATGTCCTTCGACGTGTGCCTTGTCCGCACAGCGGAAATGAGAGAACGGAGATGGCGCCACTACGAAGTTGCATCGTGTGTGGATATGCTCCGTTGCCGTGTTTGCCCATTTCGACGGAAAGTGAGACACATTGCGAGGCGTGCCTGGCGAGCGGATATTGAAGCAAGCATTTCACTCACTCCTGAATGATGTGAATCATTCACTGCAGCGCTATCCCAGTGTTTACGTGAATGAGTTTTCGGAATAAAGCGATGCTTAAGGAGAGTTCATAAACAATGAGCTGAGTGCACGTTCCCAATATTTGCGGTCTACCCTTGCCCATTGCCATCTTCCTACGCTGTCGTGTCGTGGTAGTGGCGTAGGGAGAGTAATAATAGCGCTTGAATTAAACATGCCTAAAATTGTCGCAGAAGCTCTCGTAGATTGTCGGAGCTAGAGACTTCTGCGATCGTACGACCCATTTTTATGCCATCCCGTGATCCGCTGGAAACCTTGTGGGCGTGATGGGGACGATTAACTTCCCGTTTCCGGTGCAATATTCCTCTTATTATATGCGTAAGCATTCCTATGCTTACCCGACGAGAAAAACTCTCCGTCAGTCCATCCCTTCGTCCGTCCGTTAGTTAAGACAATCGCTTTAAAAATAGTGCCCCCAGCAGCGAGCGTCTTTACCTTCATGCTGCCTTCACTTCAACGCGAACGATGCTCTCAGCACACGCTTCACTATACCTCTTTCACAGATATCGCTTTCAAGATGTGGGTCCGCGCGTCTCTTTTCAACGAGAAGCGGCGTAAACACAGCGCACCGAGATATCAGCAGTCGGCACTCCCTGCCCGCCTCGCAGATCGATTTCGATACGCAGTCCACGCGGCTGCGCCATAGGCAGCCGCCCCAGGAGTACGTTTGATCACTGCTCATAATGGTTCGACACGGATGGATAAGGCAGTAAGGATCGATAACGGCTTATAAGGATCGGATCGTCATCAGCGCACCTGGCGCCGCCGCCTGTAGTATACTTTGCTTGCGTTATCAATGCACCTTGCGGCGCCGTCCGCACGAGTTCGTGTCGCCTCTGCGCTGTCGTTTTTACTGGCCGGAGCAAGTTTCACAACATTGGCAGTGACAGCGGGCTGCGTGAAGATGGGCAAATGGAATAGCGCTTACGCGTACTTAAACAACTCATAGAAGAGTTTCTGCTTTAAATTTATTTCCCTTTCAGTGCTGATGAATTTTATAGGACTCTGTTCTCAGCACTGAGGAATCTTATAGGACTCTGCAGATTGTTTGCGTGTTTTTTCTGTGCTAATGTCTCATACCCTGAATGGAGCATTGGACAAGATTTGGATGCAAACCCGCCGTGGTTGCTTAGTGGCTATGGTGTTCGGCTGCTAAGCGCGAGCTCGCGGGATCGAATCCCGGCCACGGCGGCCGCATTTCCATGGGGGCGAAATGCGATAACACCCGTGGTACTTAGATTTAGGTGCACATTAAAGAACCGCAGGTGGTCGAAATTTCCGGAGTCCCCCACTACGGCGTGCCTCGTGATCAGAAAGTGGTTTCGGCACGTAAAACCCCATAATTTAAGATTCGGATGTAATTAGGGGAATGCTTTTGTTGCTGATTAGCTACTGGCTTTCGAGTGAGCGCGATGACCCATTCCGCTATATTTTGCTTCCATTCTCGTCTGAGTACTGTTCAAGCTTGTTGAAAATGTCTAGTGCACCGCTTTCACGGTCGCCCCTTCATGTGCGGTTCAGAACACCCGTGTTAGACCCATTCGTAAATATTTTCTCTCTCTCTCTCTTTGTTTTTTTTTTTAATTTAGCCGCCACTGAAAATTTGCCTTTCGCTAGTACGGGGTTGCTGGTTGCCTCTGTTAACTTCTTTCGGTGGTGTGTGATGGCCAGTAATGCACGTGTCGTTCAGTACCCACTTGCCCGAATAAAGTGCCATTCATGCGGCTCGTCGAAGCGTGGATTGGTAGAGTTGCAACGTCATTATGGCCAGCGGCATGGTTAAATAGTCAATTGGAAGCGTTCCATTTGTAGCTATGTGACTGAGGTCGTGGCGTGGAGCAGAGGTAGAGCCCGAGGTCTCTAATCTGGAGGTGATAAGCTCAAATGTTACTCCAGACACTACATTTTCAGGCATGAAGTGGTGCCTGACACCGACAAAAAGAAATACCGAGAGCCGGTGGGGCTATAGTAATCCAGGTGTAATTAAATTAGAAAGGCCCACTAAGCTTCAACAAAGGCACTCCCTCACCAGAACAGAAATTGACCTCCTTGGTCACGGTGGGCCACTACTTCCCGGCCACCACTTCCCTCATGACCCCTACAATTAACCCATGGCCCTCTCTCCCCAGCGGCTGCGGAGCATATGATTGAGGTGGTGGTCAGACCTGCGACGCGGCACAGGGCGCTAAGAATAATCTCTGGACCTGGACAGGTCGCCACTGGAAACTGAATCTGGCAACGTTCAACACGCGAACCCTCTCGAGTGAAGTTAGCTTAGCAGGACTCCTTGATGAATTATGAAGCATTGGGTGGGATAGTATTGGCCTTAGGCTAGAAGAACTGGTGAGGCTTATAGAGGGCTGACTAACGGCCACGGGCTCTGCTACAGATGCCCTCCAGATAAGAGACAATACAGGGCAGGACCTCTAATCCACAAAACCTTGCGGCCAACATTGATGAACTCTACAGAATTATTGAGAGCGTAGCAGCAGTCGTAAGGAAGCTGATTAGGAGGTAAAGTATAAAGGTAGTACAAGCCTACGCTCCGACCTCCAGTCACGATGATGCAGAAATAAAACAGTTTTATGAATATGTTTAATTGGCGATGAGAAAAGTGCAAACTCGTGTACTGTAGTCATGGGCGAATTCAATGCAAAAGTGGGGGAAAAGCAGGCTGGTGAACATGATATCAATGAGAAAAAAACTTGGCATAGGACAAGCCAAGATGTATGGACTGAAAGATAAGCAGGGCAATATCATCAGCAATTGGCAACTATGGCATCGATTCTAGGAATACTAGAGGAGAGATGTTGGTAGAATTCGGGGAAAGGAATAAGTTCCGAATAAGGAATCCCTTCTTCAGGAAGCATAGCGTCAGGAAGTGGACCTGGAAAATTTCTAATGGAGAAACAAGAAATGAAATAGACCTGATATTCTCTGCCGATTCCAGCATAGTGCAGGAAGTAGAAGTGTTAGGTAGGGTAAAGTGCAGGGATCATAGGCTAGTGAGGTCTAGGATTTTCCTCAATATGCAGAAAGAAAGAGTGAAATTTTGGAAGAAGGAACAGGCCAACCTAGATGCAGTAAGGGTAAAAGCAGACCAGTTCAGGCTGGGGCTTGCAAACAAATATGCAACTGTAGAACAGAGAGATGATGATGACATAGAGCTAATAAATGAAACTGTAACTAATTTGGCTTTAGAGGCAGCAGTTGAAGTCGGAGGCCAGGTATCAAGGCAGCCTGTAGGTAAGCTCTCCCAAGTAACAAAGGTTGTAATAAAAAACGACAAAGCTTAAACGTGCCCAACTAAAGAGATCAGATAGAATTCGCGAAACTGTCAAAACTGATCAACAAGGAGAAAGTAAGGGATATTCAAAATTATAACTTACGAAAGACAGAGGAAGCAGTAAAATATGGACGCAGCATGATATCAATGAGAAGGAGACTTGGCATAGGACAAGCCAAGATGTATGGACTGAAAGATAAGCAGGGCAATATCATCAGCAATTTCGGAGATATAGTGTGCCGATACCGGACCAATTTCGGATATAGTGTGCCGATTTCGGAGATATAAGTGTGCCGATACCGGACTCAGTGTGTCGCAAATAGCCCAATCAAGGAAATCTGAGTATTGCCACTACAGATTGTAAATAAAGATGTCTCCTCAGTAACGCGGTGTGTCGATGCGTTGCTTGAATGCTAATTGCATTAACATCGGCAGTAATCTTTGGGTTCGGTTCTGCCAGAATTTTCTTCTTCTTCTTCTTCTTCTTATTATTATTATTGTGATATAGAAAGTGACATATAGGAAAATGTGGAACAAGGAGATGAATTCCAATGGCAGAAAAATGTATAGGTGCCCGTGAGTGAAATGCCTCGGGCCTGCTACTCCATGCTGGGGAGATGGCTTAGGGGAGCAACTGAGCGCGCGTACGCGCACTTTTCACAGCGCTGTGCGTCTTCTTGGGCAGGGTTCGAGGCTACGGCCGCGTAGCCAGGAGGTCGTCTATAGCGTACATTATTTTTGCACTTGTACGCGCAACTGGCGTATTTGAATTAGAAAGTAGCAACTTCAGGGCGTCGATGATCTGCCGCAGCATGTCTCGGCGCACTGTCGTCGTTCGTTCTCACGTTCCGAGGTCCATGTCCGGGGTGGCATGTCCGTCCACGCATTCGAACAATACTGCCGCCACTACCGTCAGCAGGTCCACTGCTCGAAGCTTGAGAAAACCAGCGAAAAGTATTGAGACACAAACACGACGGCAAGAGGAGACACACCAGCGTTGGGGTGTCTCTTCTTTCCGTTGTTCTGGTGTCTCAATCTTTTTCGATGGTTTTCTCAAGTTTCAGTATCAAGAAACTGACCCAGGAAGGAGCATATCTGCAAGTCCACAATGGCTACTAATGATGATGGCACGAAAATGTGTAAAATAAAAGGAAACGAAGAAAGAAACGACACGAAGCAGGTAGTAGTAATTTAGGCACACACACCTTCAATTTCAATTTTTTTTTATTTCTAAAAAGACATTTGGTAATTGTAGCATTCAATTGATTGGCCTAAGCACATTGCGCCTGTCGACCAACCAGGCAGTAGATAGAACATCTATACAACGAAAGTCTGTCACAGAGTTATTGTAACAACATCGCATGCTACCCATTATTTTTCCAACTTCAACAATTCAAAATGATATTCCAGGTGTACATAACAGCACCTTACAAAAACCGGATTTTATACACAGAGATCAATGATGTTTTAAAAAGAAAAGTGTAAAACAATGAACGTATACTTGATGTCAAAGCAATGCAGTACTTGTAAGAACCTTTGTGTTACATTATATGTTGGCCCCCATGGACACACACCATTTTATAATTTCTTTATGCATTCTTCAGAGGTAACTCCGAACAGGCCATCATCAATTTGATTAAAAAGACTTGGAACATAATATTGGCGGTGCTTGCTACCGTAATTAGTATGATAACGTGATTTAACGAAGTGCTCTATTGTACGTAATGTTACATTTTTGCGAACTGGTATCTTGAAATCATTAGAAAAATAATACCGCGAAAGCCCAACAAAACTAAAGAGTTGCTGTATTCGTAATACACCAAGAAGAACGCATGTTTTTTCGATGTCAGCTGATTGCAGTGGAGTACCGTAAGTTACGGTATTTACAATTCGTTTAATCGTATTGTGCAAGGTTTGCTTTCTATAGTGTGAGCAAGTGCCACATAATGTTATCGCATACATCAATAGCGATTCAACTAATGCTTTGTATAGGGTCATCCGCAAATTCAGCGGCGCTTTCCCTTAGCAGCGCCATCTGTGTTTCTCCAGCGCTGTGGCCTCAAATTGTGTAGCAGCCTGTGCACCGCGTAGTGTTCTCTCTCAAGCGTGTGCTGAGAAAGCTCGCAATCGACAAACCCAGCGCTTCATGTGCGCGAATGCGCTGAGTGTAAAAACGCACGGACAGGGTCGCAAGGCACGCAAACAAAAGCGCCTGTCACCTCCAGATAAGTTGTTCTTCCCTGCGGGTCACTAAAGGCACCATGTCTAGGAGGCTCTCCACTCAATTCACAAGTAGCGAAACAGCGCACTAAGGCCATTGTGTATACACTATCGGTGTTGGCATGTTCCTTTTTTATTTTCCCCCCGCGGCAATCCCCAGTCCGACAATCGTTACCTTTTTCGTGCCTTTCTCTTGGCGTAGCGTCAATATAGCCATTGTGTTTGCAAAAACGTTTCGCTTCTATTAAAGAGGGAGAGAGCGAGGGAGAGAGAAAAGCGATGGTGGGAGGTTAACCAAGCTGCACCAGGTTTGCCACCGTACACATTGCTAAATGACAGAGCGTTCACAGAAGAAACAATATCGGGACCATGGACTCGACCGTCATCCGGACAAAAATACACTAGAGCACTGGTGAATATTTTAAAGACGACGGGGCTCTGCGACCATTTTTGTATACTCGGTACAAGAGGTCAATCGCGCGCGCGCCCATCACTTTTTACTTCTTTCATTTTCCCTTCCTTTTATATTTTTTTTCTTTAATAAATATATATACTACTGACGAGGGCTGGTCGTTGCCGTCTGCTGTTTTTCTTGAGATTCACTCTACCATGACAACAAAATTGAAAAATATAGGAATAAAATCTAATCTGCGCAAGTATACGTGCTGGGCACGTGCTCATTACTTGTAGCGTCGACGATTAGTCCCAACGCACACGTTTCAAAGCACTTCGAGTACGGCTACCACATAGGTGTTCATGTACAGACTGTGCATACTTCGAACATGTAGATATTGCACTGCATCGCATTCACATATACCAGATGCTTCAAATGGGAAGAATCAAACTTTTTAAAGGCAGCCAGATCAGTGGAGATACGTTCTTTTGTTTCGCCAATACATTACTAGTAGTGGTGGACCACACTAAGCGCAGTACAATCCACGAATAACTAAGTGAAAATCTTTTGTTAATTACCCTATCATTAGCTACATTTGTCATGTTGAAATAGCGCAATAAAGCCGGTGAGCGCTCAAGGCACGTAAACTATGTAAGAATCTTGAGCAACAGTTCTGAAATACCACTTCGCAATCTCGCCGAAAGATGCACTGGTGCTTCTGCTAATATTTTTTTAAGGAGGCTCCTTCGGGAAATACAAGGCACAGCTGAGAGAAACCCATGCATATTGTGGCAGTATTTGAAAACAAATATGACGAAAGTAGCGCTGGTATGAAGAACTACGAATACCAGATGTGCCTATATGGAGTATGAACAAGATTGAAATCCAGAGTTACAACACGTTTCCTAGAGTAGATACCTAAAATATGACAGAAATAAATACTTTAGATGTCACAGGTGCTTGCTTTGAAGGCGGGCAAAAGCGTACACCGTCGAATGAACTTACTGCATCACATATGCATTCATGTCTCTTGAATACAACGGATAGACTCTGCAGCAAGCATGCCCATTTGAAGAAAATGTTTACGTTTGCAACAACAGCACAGTAGTCACAGCAATCAGTGTGATAGTAATTTAAGGTTTAACGTTGCCGCGTTCCTATGGCAGCTGCACGGCTATGCTTATTTATTTATTTATTTATTTATTTATTTGTTTATTTATTTATTTATTTATTTATTACGGAGGTCCGCATGCACTCAACGAAAATTACAGCAGGAAGGGGGCGGGGGGTGTTTACACATATTCTACATCTTTTTTTTTTTCAAATCATTGCAAGCCACAGTGGTACACAAAGCAAAGAAGGCTTTCAAAGAAAATACAATAAGAAGTGGAACACACGACATCCACGACAAAGTAAAAAAGAGCACATAATAATTCTTTTTCAAAGTGCCACAATACCTAGTGGTGTACAAAGCAAACGAGGCTTTCAAAAACATGACGTTACGGCCATCTTCAAGAAGAGTACGGTAGCGCGATTCAAAGACGGGACAAAAGAAGACACAAAGGGACACACAAAGACACAAAGGGTGTGTGTCCCTTTGTGTCTTCTTTTGTCCTGTCTTTGAATCGCGCTACCGTACTCCCCTTGAAGATGCATTACCAACAAGCCCACATTGCAACCCTCGTGAACGTTACGGCCATGTTTGACGGTTTGACGACAGTCCTGGTGACGCGTAAAATTGCTTCGTAATTAATCACGATGATTTCGCACCGGCGCGGGATGAAATCCCCGCAGCGGCGGCCTTGTTTCGATTGGGGGCGAAATGCAAGAACACCCGTGTACCGTGCATTGGGTGCAGGTTAAAGAACCCCAGGGCGCCAAAATTAATCTGTAGTACCCCGCGACGGCATCAGACATAATCATAGCGTGTTTTCGTTTTGCACGTAATACCCTAGAATTTCTTTCTTCCTTTTTTTTTGCTGTCGTTCTTGTTTTGCGTACCCGTTGGGCTGTGGTGTGATGTCGCTATTTTTAAGACTTGCCGTTTCGCACCTTCCGCGCTATGGTTGCTATCCCCGTGTACTGCACAGCGGCTTAGCCCGTAGCGGATTACGCAAAGGGCCAGAGCAGTATATTTTACCTCCCCGCTGTGAGTTGATTAGAAATGAACTGCTTCAGAAACCAATAAACGTCTGTTTCAATCTACATAATGTCTACGGGAATGCCGTAAAATTTCACGAAGCTAGTTAGGAACCTGGCTCAAGTAATCCGACCACCGTCAGGCAATAAAGGGCCTAATTTTTCTTCTCGACCCGCCGTGGTTGCTCAGTGGCTATGGTGTTGGGCTGCTGAGCACGAGGTCGTGGGATCGAATCTCGGCCACGGCGGCCGCATTTCGATAGGGGCGAAATGCGAAAACACCCGTGTACTTAGATTTAGGTCCACGTTAAAGAACCCCAGGTGGTCGAAACTTCCGGAGTCCTCCACTACGGCGTGCCTCATAATCAGAAAGTGGTTTTGGCACGTAAAGCCCCATAAATTAAATATTTTTCTTCTCGAGCGGGGCCTACATCAAAGGTCAAGGGTACAGTTTTTCAATCCTGATGTAAAGCATAAAAACATTTCCACTTATGCCTCACCTAGACGTGTATAAGTATCAACACGGAGTCCTGCTAATCCAACAAACAACACACACATCGTATTTTGTGCATGCCAAACTTGCCCAAGAAGTTTTCTTCATATTGCATCATACAAGCATAGATTTTTCTCAAGAAGGTCTACCGATATGCCACAATAATTCAGCGCAAGGATGTATTTTCTGGGATTGAGACGACGGTGCATAGATACGTACTGCGCGCACGCTTGGGCCGCTTGGGAAATTGTGAAGGCAAACGTGAAATTTCTTGATCTCCCGAAGCTGGGGTTCACCAGGTTCGCTTCTTGCATTGCCTCTTCGTGCTCTTTCTAGGTCGCACGCTCCCGTATTGTTGCTGCTTTAGTGACCTCAATACATGGGTCGTACCCACGAGGGCCATTGGTCACAGAAGAAACTGAAAACGTTTTTTGTGACCATCATCGCATTCTTTGTCGCTTATACTGGGTTTACTGGCAGATATTCACCGCTTCACGCTTTCGTCTCGTCGAGGGTACCTATTTGTCTTTCGACACGTGTAACCCTGTGTGTTCGATCCTCTGTTCCCCCTCTGGCCCAGACTATGAGCTCGTCGTTTAACAAAGCGAATGTGTTTGGGGTTTGGCGTGGCAGGGACCTTCGACGAGTAAAGTGGGCCGATCTTGGAGGCATTGTAATAGTAAACTGTATGGGGTGATCCAGGAGATGATGCAATCCAAACTACGCCGATCCCAGAGTCTGTGCAATGAAAGGAGGTGTCTTGGTGGGCCGCTCCTTACAACAGTGCGCGATATCTGCACTAGCGATCCGATCGAGCCGATCGCGCGGGCAGTGCAATCAAAACATGATGCGAAGGCGCTAAAGAGACACACGCAAGGGAGAAAGTCACAGACACACGTCGCTCAGTGTGTCTCTCTCTTGCGTGTGTGTTTTTAGCGCCCTAAAATCACGTTTTTCAAGTCGCACCAACTTACTGAAGAAACTTGCCAAGGTTGAGGACTGGGCGTGTTGGTATAGCATATTAGAGGCTCGATTGCGCAACATTTGGACGGCACACACAGAACGGCACACACACCACAGAGCGCTCCGTGGTTTGTGTTTCTCTTCTGTGTGTGTCGTCCAAATGTTGCGCAATCGAGCCTCTGATTTACTGAAGAAGTTTCATTAGGCGCAATCAAAAGCGTGGGTGCGCTGATCCTGATATTGCTGTCGCATTACTGTCGCTCAGGTACAACATGTGGACGTAGATTCTTGAACTCTTTCTCGGAGGTCGGAGTCGGTGTCGCGCCTAGTGGACGAAGCCGGGAGCTCTCTCAATCAGCTAAGGCGTGGGGTGGGAAAGCACGAGCAACAGCTGTAACGTTGTTTGCAGAGCAAGCACTTGCGTAGTGGCGCTGCATTATACGTCCTAACTGCTGCTCGCATAGCTCAATTTGACCTGGAATATATAATCTCTTGCTTGGGAGGGGCAAGTGATCGTGTCTATGCAAATGGTGCAGACGCGTCAAACGTCAAGCGTTACGTTTCGTGTTTCTCTGTACATGTAGACTAAAATGGGTACTAAATGTATGCTGACAGGGATAGTAAACTATTAATGCGTAAATCACTAATCCGGCCGTTACTAGAATATGCTCCTCCTCTCTGGAATCCGCACAAACAATGCGACATTAATCCTATGGAGGTCATCAAAAAGAAAGCGATTCGTTTCACATGCCGCAGGTTCGAGAGGGATTTTTCCCCTTCCACAGCGATTTTATCCGTAGGCTTGCAACCGCTCTCAGGTCGCTCACGCACAGAATAAGTACATTTTTTTTGCATTGCATTATTAACTCCTCGTGCCAAATTTCTTCAGTTTTTTTATTTTCATTTATTTTATTTTATTTAATTTATTAATACTGTAAGCCTTTACCGGCTCTTACAGGAGTGGGAACAACAAAGAAAAACGACAACGAAAAGTACGGATTGCCAGGAATAGAAAAAAAAAAAGATCCGAAAATAAGAAATGAAAGAAACGAAAGTCCTGAAACAGTACAGACTGTTCCTGTACTAAACAGTACAGGAAAGGGTGCGCGTTATACACTGATTTTGGAATAACTGCAAGCGGCATGCACAGTAAAAGCATACACTACAAGAACTGCGGTCAGCATCCACATGAAACATACACTCCGTGCGCAGCCCCTTTTTTTTTCTACAACGGCGCAACCTGCTGATCAAAAAAATTTTCAATCTTGACAGAAAATGTGATAACAGATTCCGAGGACACAATGTCGTGTGGCAGTTTATTCCATAATTCTATGACTGACGGAAAGAAGGAATACTTGAATGTATTACAGCGGGAGGTATATGGCCTGATACTCTTGTCATGGTTTGTTCTGGCTGAGCGCTGGTATGGTGGTTTTAGGTACTCGTGTTTGCTTATATTAATGCTGTCATGATAAAGAAGGTAGAGAAACTTTAAGGCAGCAACGCGTCGGCGAATTGCCAATGTTTTAATGTTTGCCTGGTTGCGTAGTGCGGTTATGCTGACGTCACGTGAATACTGCGAATACACAAACCGGAGAGCTTTATTTTGAATTCCCTCCAGTTGATTAAGAAGGTAGATTTGGTGTGGATTCCAGATAATACTGCCGTATTCAAGGATTGGCCTTACAAGGGCCTTATAACTTGCTAGCCTAACTTTGGAAGGTGCCAGTGCAAGTTTCCTGCGAAGGGAGATAATTACCTAACTCATGCTAAACCATCTAATACTACAAGTCACCGTCACCTGAACATCGTGCCTTACTTTGCCCGTGAGGACACTTTTAAATACAGTTCCTTTCCCTGTGCAATTGAATATTGAAATTCCTTGCCTGGTCCTGCTCGTTCTCTTCCTTTAAACTTATTTTTAGCGACTATTGAATAGGTAGTTATTATTTTTCGTTTGGTCTGTGTTGTTCATGTTGCCCGTAATATTTGTCCTTGTTCTGCTTTTCACAGCCACTCCTAATAGCCCAGCAACGCTGCAGTATGTATTTATGCATAAATAAATAAATAAATAAATAAATAAATAAATAAATAAATAAATAAATGAGCACCTTCGCAATTCTACTAGCGCCGCAAGACCACGAGCATCTTGGTATAGAGAGTGGGATTGAAACTGGTACAGGTATATTATACAATCGAATGTGAAGTAGTGGAGGTTATTATATTTGGTTAAAGGAGTAAAGAAATCAACTTAATTCATTCTCAGTGTCATTACACGCATGGCGTCATAACCTCTGCATATCGTAAACATGGCGTCTACATAACGAACATAAACGGACTTGTCTTTTCTCTCCCCTCCCTTTATTTCTCATTTAGTTACATATTTATTCAATTTTAGTAATCTTTTCTTCTTTACGAGCATCATTTCCTGCCGCTCCGTTTAATATCTCTTTCGGAGTGACGATAGTCCACTGACCTCCAGTGAAGCAGACAGTAGAGGGGTGCTATGCACACGGCCGTTGACACGTCGGCTGACGCATGGCCGCGTCACCGGCCGTGTGCGTAGCACCCATTTATTTTCAATTTCACACCCTCGCCGCTAACGCACCTTCGGTCGTCGCCTCTTTGGCTTTTTCGAGAAAAATACAAAGGCGCTCGAAACAGCCAACTGGATTGGAAAGCTTTATTGTGGTCCTGCAGGGCGCGCTTAGCGCGTAGCGGCCGACTCCCACGTAGGGACCGACAGGGAGTACCCACGGGCCGCTTCGCGAGCCTGCTGCACGGTCCATTGTTGATCGGCGAGTAATGAGCTTCTGAGGGACTTCTCTCACTTGTCCGAGGTAGAGTCGGGAAGAGCGTTTCTACACTCCCCGAGCATGTGTGCGAGTGTCACCGTGTCTCCGTAAGAGGGGCACGTGTCGCTGGCGTACGCGCCGGAATAGAAAACGTGTAATTTGGCGGGGTTTGGGTACATGTGCGTCTGTAGTAAGCGTAGTGTGAGCGCCTGCGGCCTGTTTGGGGTGTGGTGGCGGAAAGATGCTGCGCCCCATCAGGCAGAAGTGTTTTGTGATTGGTGGTAGCGAGTCGGATCACCCGCATCCAAATGCAACATAGCGCTACCAAGCGAATAGCCACGAATGCACGGCTTTACTACACTCTAAAAACAGTTGCACCCTTTGGGGTGTATATTTGCCACACAACAATAATCATCTATCTGCCTTGCCCGGCGAAATGCGAAAACACCCGTGTACTTAGATTTAGGTGCACGTTAAAGAACCCCAGGTGGTCCAAATTTCCGGAGTCCTCCACTACGGCGTGCCTCATAATCAGAAAGTGGTTTTGGCACGTTAAACCCCATAATTAATTAATTATCTGCCTTGCCCGCATTTTCTTTCTTTAACCCTGCGAGCCTGGTACTTCCAAGACACGAACGGCATGCGCGTTATCAGCATGACAGAGCATTCTCGACAGGAAAGTAATGAGCGCAGCGTTTTCAAGAAAGCAAATGCAGGCAAGACAGATGACGATTATCGTTCTGTGGCAAATATATATCCCAAAGGCGTAAACTTTTTTTACAGTGTAGTGCACTCTAAAAAAAGTTGGCGCGAGGACTAACTAACCGTGCCGCTGCTACTACGGTCGACCTGTCGTGGTGGTGGGAAACCAAGGACGAAATGACTTCCTACAACGAAATTGTGAAATAGTACAGACTACAGCGAAGGACTATGCCGCCACCTCATCCGGGCTTGACCCGTAAGGAGGCGGTTTTATATCGACAGCTTCAAACGGGGTCGTTATTCACCCCGGTGCTGATGAAGCACGTGTGTCCAAGTGTTTATGAAAGTGATCTGTGTTGTGTGTGGCGAAAGGAAAGAGCCACTGCAGCTCACATCCTTTGGGACTGTGCTAAGAATCCGCACGAAGCTGCAACGATAACAACGATCCCGCCGCGGCTCGAGGCCGCAACGAGGTGCTATGATCAAGACGTCCAAGCCCAGGCCGTCCAGCAGATCTCGGCGGCCCTCGAAAGGCAACGACCGAGCGAAACCGGAGGGAGGCTGCCACCCCAAAAGAGGGGCAGGCGCGGTTGACCAAAGGGAGTAGTGCGGCCGCGGCCGAAGTGGAGGCGCCACACGCCGCGAAGACGTCGTGGCCGCGTCACGGTAACGCCTCCCTAACAGGGGAAGGCTAACCGTTCTGCAGGCATTCATCACAAAGTTTCTTCACTCACTCACTCACACCCTTTGGGGTGTATATCTGCCACACAAAAATAATCGTCATCTGCCTTGTTTGCGTTTCCTTTCTTAAAAACGTCGCGCCCGCTACTTTCCTGTCTAGAATGCTGTGTCATGCTGACAACGCGCATGCCGTTCGTGTCGTGGAAGTACCGGGTTCGCAGGGTTAAAGAAAGGAAATGCCGGCAAGGCAGATGTGGTTTATTGTTGTATGGCAAGATACGACTCTCGCAAAGGGTGTAAACTGTTCTTAGAGCGCGGCGGCAGCTCGATAAAGGGCTTCACGCTATGTGATAGTCGCGGCATCTGAGAACATGCCACTGACGCATTGATAAGCGTAGCGGAGCCGTAGGGGGTGGGGGTGGGGGGATTCCGAAGGCGGGAAATGGTGACGGCGCACTTGGGGCTGCAATTTTGCGCACTCATCTTGTTCTGTAGATAGGCGCGCCCTTGCTCTCTCTCTCTCTCAACAGTACCACGCCAGTGACCTGGTCTTCAACAAGACAGTCATGCCCTTCACGGATGATCAGAAGGTTAAAATGATCATGGCTCTGGTTGGGGCGCACGGCGACAAGAGGAAGGCAGCCAAGCTATTGCGGATGTGGCATTGTGGAGGACGCCCTAGTCCGTAAACAATACTTAGAACGTACGAAGTCCTTTGCCAGACGGCTAGCTTCACAAGAATGCGACACGAGTCTGCGACGGTAGTTGAACAAGCGGAAACGGATGTCTTGGCATTCTTTGCTGCTAATCATCGCGGTAGCGTGCGCAACGCCAACGCGGAGGCCGGTACCTCAAGGTCATCATTGTGGAGGATATTAGAAAAAAGGTCATATGCGCCTGTAGCGTGTACATTTTCATCAAAAACTTGAAGACCGAGATTTTCAAAACAGACTTTGCCAGTTGGATGTTCACGAAATGTGACTGGCGCACGCACCACATCACATAGCAACGATGTGCATGGTGAAGTGCATGCACGGGCGTGCGCACCGGTTTTCATTCGGCCACAGACACAGGAGTGGAACGCGAGCATAATTGTCAACCTTACCACTGCACTTCACGTGGGTCATGTCGCATAGCAACTAGAGCGCGCCATTTACCGCCACCCTTCTTTATAGGGAGCTAGCGCTTTCGGGCACTATTTGGCGTTGAATCACCTTCGGAATCGGTATAGGTCATAATGAAACAGGTTCAAACGTGTTTTCGCCGGAGTACAACCAAGTCACTCGTCATGTCATTGTGGTAGTCGTCGTCATCATACTATCATCGTCGCTGTCGAGCCATTGTCGTCATCGTCCAGTAGTGACAGTGTTTCCGTATGCACGCTTCGCGTAAAAAACACAAGTGCTCGGCTTACGCGGGCACATTGTGCCATCTGGTAGCACTCTGAGGACCCCAGATGACGCTAGATAGCCAGCTAGCTGTAAAATGCTTCGCAAAACATTGTTTCCGACAGTGGGTAGAATCTGCATAGATTCTTATTTCTTTCTTTTTAAGAAGCTTTTCTTTTTGCATTTAAGTAGGCACAATTAGCGCAATTCAGCGTCTCCAAATGTCTCACTGGAAAAGCAAAAGAAAAAAAAAAACTGTAATTCACATTTTTAATATTCACATTAGGACGCACGTGGTAATAAAGACAATGAAGCAGGTTAATGAGAAAGTCATGTTCACTTAGCGGATGTCCAGAGACTATATATGGTCAGTGTTGAAGCATCCGTCCCGAAAATGTGCCACGAAATACAACGCCGTTCCGGCTCATAGCCTTCCAAAAGCCTTCTCCGCCTATTGCAAATTGAAACTACTAACTGGAACGCCAATGCAATTCTTCCGCAGATTTTCAGGTACGCGGTCTCCGCAGAGCTGACGTCAGCTTCATTTCCGTAATTGCAACATGTGCCCTAGTAGACAGTTATAATTTTATAATTTACAATTTTATAATTTTATAACTTTTAGACGATCCTCGACTCCAAGCTCTCCTTCCACTACACAGAGAGGATACACGGCGCCGTCGCTGCACTAAAGACGCTACGCTTCTCAGGAATAGCCGTGAAATGTCAACGAAACGTGGTGATCGCATCTGTCAAAGGGCAGAGCTGTGACGCGAAGAGAGGGCCAATGACGAGTAATTCTGCTGTACATGAACCGGACTGTCTACAAGGGAGAAGACAAACATTTAGGATGGCCTTAACACCAACTAATTGAAGATGACGTAGACACCTGGTATCCCGGTGCCTGTCGAACTCATCGAGAACAAGAACAACGTCAAGCACGAATGAGGTTTAGATATCCATTTAATGGTTCCGAATTATTTCCTTAGACCTTTTCCTTTGGCAGCTGTACATGTTTTTCCAGTAGTTGCGAAATTGCGCACAATACTAATTCCTGGATCGCCAAAGAAGTGCGCTTAATACGGAAAACGAAAAAAAAAATATGAAAACAGATCCAGCAACGCCCCTCAGCGGCTAATGTTCCAAAGCTTACTAGCATGCGTCAGCAGCTTAAGGCATGTGTACAAAGAGCAAAACATAATTACCACAATATAACAATGAAAACCTTTGTTCTTTCATCACCTGCTAAATTCGGGCGATATTTTTCATCTAGAAAAGATCCCTTCACCGCTATGCGCATTGAAAATGTGACGGTTACTGACAAATCTCAAAAAGCAAATTCTTTCAATCAGTCTTTCTGCTCCGTATATATAGATGAAGATGGTAAAAAACCTCACTTTACAGTCGACAACACCAACCCACCTATTAATAACATGTATATCAGAAGAAGGTGTTCTATCGCTATTACTAGACATCGACATTAAACAATCACAAGGAATTGATGGTATACCAAGTATAGGATAGGAATAACTTTAGTAAAATGCCGGCAACCGACGGTTTAACGCGTGGTGACGTTGACCAAGCGTCGACCGGGGGTTATGCCCTGCCCTGCTGTACCTCACTTCGGCCCGCTCGTGGTGGGTCGTGGGGCTTGTGCTTTTCGAGCACACCCCGGGCCTGTTCAGGTATGCAGAATGTTGCTCTAAGTTCCTCACCCTTATTTTTGGAAAATCTTTGACAGAAGCAGCACTTCTAAAAGATTCGAAACACGCGAAAACGACACCAATACCAAAAACAGAAAACAAATCACTTATGTCTTACCGACCAATTTCTCTCTTGTGCCCCAGCGCGAAAATTATGGAACATATCGTCTTTGAACACATACCTACGTTTCTCGAAAAACACAATTTAACAGATTCTGGGCCACACGGTTTCCGCAAGAGTGTATCTACGGTTACGCAGCTGCTTGAGACAGTACATGACTTTGCCGCAGCTATAGACAAACAGAGCCAAATAGATGTTATCTTTTTAGATTTAGAAAAAAAAGCATTCGACTATGTTTCTCACTAGAAAGTACTATTTAAATTGCAACCAATACCTAAACAATGAAACATTACTTTCCTGGATAGCGGCGTGTCTTTTTTTCAGGCGGCAATGTGTGTCTATTGAAGGTGTATGTTCTAGCTCCGGGTTCGTACGGTCGGGCGTTCCGCATTGTTCTGTTCTTGGGCCACTTTTCTTTTTAATATTCATTAATGATATTGTGACCGAAGTGCCCACGAAAATAAATCTCTTTGCGGATGACTGCATAATTTATCAAGAAATTAAATATCCAAACAATCAGTCTCTACTGAATTCATCGCTAGCTAAAATAGAAAATTGGTGCAGCTCGCGGCAAATGAAAATAAATAAGAAAAAAAAATTGTAGAAATGACATTAACACGTAACAGGAAACCCCTAACTTTTCCATATTGTGTAAATGGTCACCTGCTATCATCCGCAAGAATTAATAAATACTTAAGCTGTAATTCTAACTAGCGATCTTAAATGGAATGAGCGTGTGCGTTACATTAAAAAAAAAAAGGCTATGCAATAAATAGGTTATTTCAGACGAACCTTTCGGCAGTCCAGCCAAGAGATAAAACTTCTATATTGTAAGACTTTCATCAGGCCACTACTTGAATATGCTTCGGCTGTATGGGATCCGTATTCTAAGACTAACATTAACAAACTCGAAAATATATAAAAAGAATCAGCCGGATTCGTATATAGTTCATACAGTTGGCACACTTCGGCAACCGCTCTCGTACAAAAAGCTAAGTTAGATCCTTTAGAGTCACGGCGCTTTCATGAAAGACTCAAGCATATGTATCTGCATATGTTGCTCTTCGTTTCCTCTTTCCCCAGCTCCTTCCTATCTTCCATTTCTGTGTTGCTGTCACCTCCCTGTGCCCCTTCCGGTGGCAGTTGCCAGCCTGCTCCTCGCTTTCCCTTTCCTGTTAAGTGTATATATACGTTCAAAACGAATAATAATAATCATAAACTGGGAATAAACAATAGCATATATATATATATATATATATATATATATATATATATATATATATATCAAACCTGTTATTCGGCCGATTAAGCGCGGATATCATTCCAAAAGTGAATGAATATACTTGTAAAACCGACGCTTTTAAAATGAAGCTTTAGCTCGTGTGCTCCTATCTAAATACATGTGAAAGGAGAATTCGTGTTTCTCGGCAACCACTGCACCAAATTTGACGAGGTTTGTTGGATTAAAAAAAAAAAAAAAGAACCTTAAACAGCTCTAGCGACGGTTTGTTTCAAACTTTCGTTCGAGGTCGTAAATTAAAAAAAAAAATTAGCAAAAAACGCAAATTTTCAGAAACCGACACTATCGAGTTTAGAACTTTGTAACTCAGCAACGAAAAATGATATCACAATTTTGTGAATTGCATCTAATAGTACATCTAAAGCGGACAAAATTGATATGCTACACATGAATCTAAAAAAAGTAATATGGTAATACAGATATTCCAGAACCTTTGTACACAACGTAATGAATTCACGTAAGATATAAATTGACACATTGTATTTGTCCGCTTTGAATGATCTAATGAATGCCGTTTACAGAACTGCGATATCTATTCTTGATGCAGATCTATTAATTTGTAAACTTCGTGTTTCTATTTTTCCGAACTTTCGAATTTTTGAAAATTCACTAAACAAAGTCAGGCGCTAAATCGAAATTTCGCTTCAAACAGTAACCAGAATTTAACTTTATCTTTCAAATCCAAT
This sequence comes from Dermacentor andersoni, assembly GCF_023375885.2. Classification (NCBI taxonomy): domain Eukaryota; kingdom Metazoa; phylum Arthropoda; class Arachnida; order Ixodida; family Ixodidae; genus Dermacentor; species Dermacentor andersoni. The sequence continues at coordinate 93,002,357 of NC_092815.1, forward strand.
AGATTTCATTAAAACCCGTCCAGGGGTTATCTCGGAAAAGCGTTTCTGCGTTTTGCATGTATTTGAATAGGCCACGTCCGAGTTGGGCCCGAGCTAAAGCTTCGTCTTAAAGGGGTGGAGACATCACAATTTTCGTTCATGCGTTTGTTATTTCAAACGTTGTGTCATGCTTCAGGGAGCACGATACACACAGCGGGAGTCATATATATCCGATAAATAATTTAATAATAGCATTATTATACCGAGCGATTTCGGTTTCGGTTTCTAGGCTCCGGGGGATGCTATGACGTCACAGAGGAGGAAACTCAACATGGCTTGGTCACGTGGGCCACAAAATATAGTGACGTAAAATTATGCTGCGTCGTCTGCTCGCGTATACGCGTGCTCTGCCAGCAGATGTCAACAACTGGCGATTCGAAGTGCATGTCGCGATTATTATAATTATTGCGAAGAGCGACAACAACGGTAAGAAAATATTGCGGCTTGTGAGAGTCGGTGATTCATTCCGAAGCGCCGTACGCTTTAGCTTTGAAGTGAACCGGAAAAGGCCTAGCGACGATATCGGCGGCGCCGAACGATCAGAGGCGGTGAAGCTGCCCTCGGTGCCAGAGTGACCACTCCTTGGTCGCTGATTGGCCGCTTCGCCGTACGGCTGCCGCACAAATGGGTCCCGGGCCCGTCCTCTCTACGGCAAGGAAATCTCGCCGTTCGCGAGCAAAACCGCCGTCGCACGGGGGCCCGCGAACGGCAAACGGCGTGTGGCGAGTTTCCGTGCCGGTAACGTGGACAGGCCCTCACATTGAGAAAGGCCAAGCGAACGAGAGACCGCTCCGAGCTGCCGAACTATGCGACTATGCGAAGAGAGAAGCGGACAACACGAACGCCGCATATCCTGGTCCCTTTCGGAGTCGGCCGGCTCAAACGTCCGCTCGGCAACTCGCCGCACGCAGTTTGCCGTTCGCGGGCCGCCGAGCGGCTTTCGTGTTGTCCACTTCTCTCCTCTTGTGTCCGTGCCTGCACGCCTTACCCTTTCTTTGCATTAAGAAAAGATTTCTATATGCCTGTAGCTCGGTCATAGTGGAGGCTATGCTCGGTCGCTCGGCTCAGCATGATCCGTAATCGGCATTTCATCGCTACTCATCATACGTCACGTTTTTGTGCTAGTGTGCTATGACGTCAATATTTTCGTTCCTCCTCTGTGACGTAGTAACTGCCGCGCTAGCGATGGGTCTCGACTACGAGAAGGAGTTTTTAATGACTTTTTGGAGCTGAATTAAAATTATTTTAAAATGTTTGCAGCGTCCAATACTTCGTTCTGGGTGTCCTTGCATACGGAAGCAGCCTACAACATGCTTTTTATAGCCTCAAAATTTGGTGTCCCAACCCCTTTAAGTCTTTCTTTCTTGGGACAGTCCACCAGTGGAACGAACTTCCTGCTGATACCATGGAATGCCCGACTGTCGGTAGTCTTTTATCAATAATGAGGCGCCGTCTTTAATCGGCTCGCGTGTGGTGTACAGCGTTTTCTGTCATTGTGATTTCATATGGCTCCTTTTATTCTCAGTGTTCTTCTACATACTTCTTCGATGTAGTAGTTCTGCGGAAACCCGCAAGGTGGAGAGAAGTAATTAATAAAGGGAAAATCAGACATCCACCCGTTCGCAGCAAGTGCTACAAAGGAAACCCATACGGGTTCCACGAATGAAAGGCCTCAGAGTTGAAGAAAAATTCGTCCTGGTCCGGGACTCGAACCCGGGACCACCGCCTTTCCGGGGCAGCCGCTCTACCATCCGAGCTAACCAGGCGCCTAGCAGATGGCAGGGCGAAGTCGAATTTGTCGACAACACACGAAGCAAAGGCAAGAGTTTGACGTAGTAGTTCTGCGGGTTCGACGGGTTCGAGTCCCGGACCAGGACGAATTTTTCTTCAACTCTGAGGCCTTTCTTTCGAGGAACCCGTATGGGTTTCCTTTGTAGCACTTGCTGCGAACGGGTGGATGTCTGATTTTCCCTTTATTAATACTTCTTCGATACTTGCTTCTTTTGTATTTCTTTATCGGAATTCGGAATGGCCGATATGCAAGGGTACTCACCTTACAGGTGAGCCTAGCTGCCCTGCAAGGTCAAAAGAAATGCAAATTCTCGAAGCAGTTGATAGACGTCGATGCTCTGGTCGCGAGATCATTGACGAAATTCAGACCAGACTTCAAGGGTAGGCTGGTATAACAGCCCGTTAAACATTGTGTACAAGAAACTCAATCTCTGAGGCTATTGCAGCTTCCGTAGAAAAGGCGTTGGAAAAAGCAATGGAGCGCATTATGACAAATCTCACAGACTCCCTTGTTCAGGTAATGTTCTCACAAATAGCCCCGAGGCTTCAACTTAATTATAAAGCCAACATTGAGGATCACGTGTCGAGTGCATCGCGGAATCCACCTAGTGAAGTGTTGCCAGCGCAGTCATTGATAAATAACGATTTATCAGAGCCATCAACTTCTGAGAAAGTTGACATCTGTCTCTCCGACTGAGATGGGATGGAAAATAAAGATGTATAAATGGCCCTCCGAACAAGGCCACCGACAGAGAAAAGAGTCTAGCTCACCGTACAAGGCAATAAATTACAGGGTCTCTTAAGATCTCTCTTAAGAGGTGAAAGGCGAAAGCCTACTCATCCTGTTTTTATCTTCCGCCTTTCTCTTTGCCTATTCTCTTTCTCTTCTTTCTTTTGGTCATTACTCCTTACTACTAAGCATATTCTAGTTATTTGTAATCAATTGTGGTCATTACAAGCCATCGTTAGGCATGCTGGTCATATCATAGTCATTAGTAGTCATTACAAGTCATTTCAGCCATTATTAGTCATTATTGGTCAATACTAAGCATTCTTGGTTATCTTTTATCAATTGAAGTCGTTACAAGTTGTTGTTAGACATATGGGTCATTTCGTAGTCGTTACAAAATAATTACAAGTCATTTCACTCATTATTAGTCGTTACTGCTCACTACTAAGAATTTTTAGTCATTTGTAATCAATTGTGGTCATTACAAGCCGTCGTTAGGCATGTTGGTCATATCATGTTCATCAGTAGTCATTACAACTCATTTCAGTCATTATTAGTCATTACTGGTCATTACTAAGCGTGTTAGTGATTTCTAATCAATTGTATTTGTTACAATTCATCGTTAGACATATTGGTAATTTCGTAGTCATTAGTAGCCATTACAAGTCATTTCAGTCATTATTAGTCATTACTGGTCATTGCTAAGCATTTTTAGTCATTTCTAGTCAATTGTAGTCGTTACAAGTTGTCGTCAGACATATTGGTCATGCCGTAGTCGTTACTAGTCATTACAAATCATTTCAGTCATTATTAGTTATTACGGCTCACTACTAAACATTTTTAGTCATTTGCAATCAGTTGTGGTCATTACAAACCGTCGTTAGACATGTTGGTCATATCATAGTCATCAGTAGTCATTACAAATAATTTCACTCATTATTAGTCATTACTAAGCATCTATAGTAATTTTTAATGAATCGTAGTCGTTACAAATTGTCGTTAGGCACATGGGTCATTTCGTAGTCGTTACTAGTCATTACAAATCATTTCAGTCATTATTAGTCATTACTACTCACTACTAAGTATTTTTAGTCATTTGTAATCAATTGTGGTCATTACAAGCTGTCGTTAGGCATGTTGCTAAGATCATGTTCATCAGTAGTCATTACAAGTCATTTCAGTCATTATTAGTCATTACTGGTCATTACTAAATGTTTAGTCATTTCTAATCAATTGTAGTTGTTACAATTCATTGTTAGACATATTGGTCATTTCGTAGTCATTAGTAGTCATTACAAGTCATTTCAATCATTATTAGTCATTACTGGTCATTGTTAAACATTTTAGTCATTTCTGATGAATTGTAGTCGTTACAAGTTGTCGTTAGACATATTGGTCATTTCTTAGTCATTACTAGTCATTACAACTCATTTCAGTCATTATTACCAATTACTTGTCATTGTTAACCTCTACCAATCTCTATCATAAGGTTATCATTCATTAACTGTCATCGTCAATCATTTTTTATTCTTTAATCTGTCTTTAATCTGTCTTCATATTGCGCGATGACGCTGCAGCGGACACTCCGGCGGTCAGGTGTGCTGACACAAACTTCACCATGAGCCTAGAAAGGCTTTCGCCTTAAAAAGTACGTGAGATAGATTTTTACGAAGAAGGACTTATTGAAAGAGAGCGTTTTAGACCAAGCAGTCTCTTCTGCTCGGATTTATTCGCCATAGGAAGTTTAACATTAATTCAGTGGAACTGTCGTTCCAAACATTCCGCCGCAACAGGCTTATTATATATTGCTTCTAAATATTCTCCAGATATTATTATATTGCAGGAAACTTGGCTTGCTGCTGGTTAGACTTTTATCTCAAAAATTTTCGATATTCTCGATTGGATCGGCTTTTCCGAGGCGGTGATTTAGTTCTTTTTTTGTATCAGCAATGATCTGCCATAAAACTACTGCAGCATACCAGATAATGTCACCAGACTGGGAAATATTAGCATTGGATACACTTCCTGGTTGCACGCCTTTTTCTATAATTAACAAGTATTTCCCCGCTGGGGTGCGAGACACCCGTTATCTCGATACCTCTATTTCTTGCAGTCAGAAGAACGTCATACTAGTAGCTGATTTTAATTATCATCATACATCTTGGGGTTTAAGAACGGACACTTGCGGCAAACGCTTGTGAGATTTGGTTTTATCAAATAATTACTCTTGTTTGAATTCAAGAGTACATACTTTCGTTCGGGGTCAGTCGCGATCTGCCCTAGATTTTACGTTTGCTACCTCGAGCATTTCTGTCACCTCCTGGAACACGGCATACTCCGGTACTAACGTGATCACCTCCTTATAATTTTTGACTATAATTTGAACTGAATCATCCAAGTTTAGAAATGCGTTAAATCAGCTTTAAAGACCCAAGATGGCATGGAGAGGGATATTAAAGCAATGAGCTTGTGTTCAATTCTAAAACAAACATTAAAAAAGGCTCGATTTGTTGTGCCATCTACAAAGGGTTGATCATATTGTCCCTCGTGGAACTCTAACAGGGAGCGAGATTTTAGACGTCGAAAAGTTACAGGGAAAAAGCTTTTATAGAACCAATGCCCTGTTAATCGGGCTGATTATACATATATAGCTGATACATTTAAGCGAGCGGTCTCAAAAGCTAAGGTCGATTATGATTCAAACCACTACACATATCTCTCGAAGTCTAGCAATAAAAAATCCCTATTTAAATTTATTCTATCCCGTAAAGTTAAACCAGCGCCCATGAATATCGACTCTATCGTTCTATCAACAAAAGAATTATCAAAGTCACTTGAGGAAATTGCTCAAGGACTTGCGCGACATTTCACGCACAAATTGCCAGTTGGACGCTCGGGAGACGGCTTTGTATAGAAATAGCAGCGACAGAGCTTGCAGGCATTATTAGATCATTACCGGTGTCACCACCAGGTCCAGATGGCATTACAGCAGGAATGCTAAAAGTTTTGCTACATTATGTGCCTAAGGACCTACTAAATATAGTAACTTATTTTCTCAAACATTCCTGCGTTCCAAGAGAGTGGAAAGTAGCTAAAATTATCCCAATGTTGAAAAACAAAGCAGCTGGACTTAGACAACATAAGACAAATTTCTCTTTCTTCCAATGTCGTCAAATTAGTAGAAAGTGTTGCTCACAGCCGTGTAACAAATTTTATGCAGGGTGATACACTTCTCAGCCCTTGTCAGATTGGATTTCGTCCCGAGCACTTCATATTGTGCGCCCATGTGGATCTAGAGAGCCACATTAAACTTATTCGCCGCAAACGAGAGTACGCAGCTTTGGTGACGCTAGATGTAGCAAAAGCATACCACTCTGTAGAGTATCGTGTTCTATTCGGTAAGCTACACTCCAGGAATTTCCCGAAGGATACTGTGTATATATATATAACATGGGGTATGGGGTATGGGGTTCGGAGAGGTCGGGCCCAGCCCCGCCCACCAGAAAGATTAAACCTTTCCGCCTCTGCCTCTGACAAACACTTGATCAATCGATTGCCACCTCACGCGACCCACGAGATCGCGGACAGCTCTTGCCGAGCGTTTTTTTTTTTTCCCGGTGAGATGGCTCTTGCGCTGTAAATGTTCATTGCACCTTTCCCTCTACTCGCCCTGCTGTAGGAAAGACCCCCGGGTACGTCTACTCAGGGAGACACTGATGTCAAACCTGAAAGAACAAGGAAAAAAAAACTAGGTTCACATGCTATATGCCTAAGCGACTGTAAAAGCGATTGCGTTATCAGTCAGTTGTGGGGATTGAGTAATTCACCGACGCCATTGCGTGGGGGCATTCACCTGTTCTGGTTATCCCTACTCCTCACCCCCTTCCCACTCGCAGCCAGTTGTCAGCGGCGGCGCGCCGCTCGTGATGCTTTGTATTGTGGGCGGGGAGCTGACGTCACGGCGCGGCCGCGTTCGGCTGCCGACGGCGGAGAGCGTGTCTCTTTTCTCCGGAACATGACTGGGTACCTACGTGCTTCCTGTCGTCCGCCGACACTTTTGTGACTAGAACTTGGGCTCACTCACGGTGCTTTGCCCGTGCGGGGAGCGCTACTTTGTGTTGATCCTTTCCGCACTCTAAGCCGAAGAACGGGAGCCTAGTGCTCGCGCGAGGTCGTACCACGCCGAGCCGCACTTATCGGAGGCCCAAGCCGAAGGAGATTTACCGAGCTCTCGCGAGTTTTCCATTGGTTATCGTAGCATAGCCGCCGGGACTTTTCCTATAGCAGAACGTCCCAGCTTAAGCCTGTGCTCTGAAAGCGATGTGTTATAGGCGCCCCTGTCTGTATTTTTCGCCCTTGGTGCGGGACCCCCTCAGAACAATACCGTGTTCTTGCGTGTGCCACTCAGTAGCCGCTTGCGGCGTGAGCTCGCGCGCAGCGGCGCGCTAGCGCTGAGCCGTGGGGCTCGCTAAACTCGAAACCGCGGTAGTCGGCACTCCTTGAGACCCTAGGACCTCACAAGGTGCTGGTGCTTTTCTGTGTGCGCGTGTGTGTGTGTGTACATCGTATCGTACATAATAGAGCCCGCTAAGCGCGTTCAACCAAATGACACATTTATCTAACAACAATTAAAGATATACTTAGTGAAATAGGACACCATATCTTTTTGTGCACACTTCATCTGACGGAATGTGTGACTGCAGCCAACTCTACTGCGCCAAGCTTCACAGCATGCTCCCTGGCCCAAACACGGGAGACACACCAAACTGAGCAAAATCGCGCCCTTTGCGCCCTGTATGGCGTGAAAGACATTTTCGGTCGTCAGTTACGATTAGGCTACGAATACATCAAATGTGATGTATTCGTCAGGCGTCGCACCCGCACGCTGGGTTAGACTAGGTAGTGTACGAGTTGCGTGATTACTAGAACAGTCCAGCAGGACTACTACTGACACGCTCGCCAAGTGCGTATAGCTAGCGCTGCCAATAGGAATAGCGCACGGTGCACGTCGGTGACGTTTGCGGAGAGCACCGCAACGTGGCGTTCATTGTAAAGCAGCAGATAGTCCACCGGGAGCACCTTAATTCCTTCGTTATACTGGGAAATTCGTTGTTGTGGTCTTCAGTGTGAAGGCATTCAAAGTACATATGAAAAACAGGAATTCAACTGGGACATAATCAATGCTTCGCTGCACAGGTCATTTCGCTGTAGACGCATTCGATGTAGAGATGCTCGACTGCATATATTTGTCATGCGTCCATAATAAGCCTTCAATTGTAAGACAGCGCTTGTGCTCGTCCCTTCTCCTCCGTCTGCGTCTGTTGCGCTGACATGCCACGATCATGAGCATTCTGTCAGGCTTATCGTGATTGCACTGACTGCGGAATCAGCTCGCACTGCGAACCACATTATAAAGCTAGCGAGGACGTTCATGATTCATTGGTATAACGATCACTGCACCAATTTGCTACCATGGATTATACAGTACCCGGGATCACTCCACTTTTGATTATATTATGTAAGGGATCGATCCAGTTTACTATCACACTGCCTCCGAGATTGCCTAGTATTTATTACATTATCACCAGGATGGGCCCTGTTTGCTATTTCACGGTCGCCGGGATTATGCCATTTTACTCGCCAAGGACCAGACCCATAGGAAGTTTTTCCGTTCGATTTTTTAGCTTCCCAAATGCAAGGTAGCCAACCGAACGTGCGACCGCGGTTACTTTCCTCGTCTTAAATTTTTTCCATCTATGAGTGTTCACTGGTGCACTCAAGCACAAACATCGGATAAGAAATTGTTTTCTCGAGCATGCAATACATTTTGAAAAGATGACAACGCGGGTCATTTGTAAATACGTAAATAAAGCGCTCGGAGGTGGAAACGGAAGAAAAAGAACGGGGCACTTGCTGTAGTTTCCTTCCTTTATGGATAACACCAAAGCAAAGGGCATTTTGCTTGGCCTTGCTTCTATTTATTTATGTTCAAGAAACTGACTTAACTGCGCTTGAAGGTGTTCGCCGTGGTGGGAGCGTCGAAAATTACTTCCAGACCGTTTGTTGCCTCTGGTTGAAATTTGTATGCGTGTAGAATGGATCGCAACCAGCGTCGAGCGCAAAAAAAAAAAGAAATAAAGGAAGAACATAGTTTTAAAGAACACTTTTTACTTTTGTGTTTACCAAAGAGCGCTTCTTTTTACCTGGAAGGTACAATGCCTCCAGTCTCGTGGAAGGCTGTAAAAGTGTCGCATCGTTACAATCTATCACAGCTCTTTACTTGTTGTTTCGCTTGGGAGGCATAATTCTCTGCATCTCGTAAGTTTGTATTGCGGGGGTGAGCCTTGTACTCTGTGCTTGTTAAAGTGGCGTAGCCACGCAGGTTCCATGAGCTGTTGAGAAATTCGCTGCAATTGGCCACAGGCGGCACACCGCACGTCACGATAGGAGACAACAACGCAGTGCCCTTAAGAACCGAGGTGCAACTATGCACCTTATTACTTTCCTCGAAGTTACCCTTTTCGAAAGCTGCAACGTGCAAGTGAGAAGCGCTTCCAACTCAACTCAACTCACTCCCCATCGTGCGCCGTCGGCACTACCGCTATGTGCTGTACTGTTATCACTGTGACACAGCAGATTGAAACGTAAGGAAACATACGTGCATAAAATACGCTCCCGGTTAACGTCTACACTGAGAAGCTACAGCCACAATGAGCGCATGTCAGTCATAATTACACACTTCCCGAAGCGCCTGTGCGCTTGGCCTCTGACGCCACCCCCATGCAGCCACTACAGCCGCAAAACAAGCTTGTGAAGAATGGTGATCGCATTACACTCGTCACCACGGTGTGCAAATAGCTTCTTGTCTTGTCTTGTCTTCCAGCACTGGCGCAATACCACTGTGGGGTTACGGCCAAGAAGCAGGTGGCTTACGGTATAAGTAGAAACAAAAGAAAACGGAATTTGAATAGTAGAGCGTGGGAGTAAAGTAATGTGGTTTAGAAGTTTAAAAATATATATTGTTAAGAATTTTTAAATTAAATAATTTAGCAGACAGAAATGAAATAATAGAGCTAACTGGTAATTTTAGAAATCTAGCAAGGTACTCTTTTTGTCTCTGTAATAAAACAGTAAACTGCGAGAAACGCATCCCTGTGGCTGGATCCCAGAGAAGTCGCCCCAAAAAGAAGGATGGTTGGCGAAGTTACAGATAGCCGACGTTTCTGAAATGAATTTTCTAGGAGTTTTCTTTGTTTAGAAAATTGGCGGCAGGAGAGAAAGTAATGGTAAATAGATCCAGGTGCATTGCAAAACGAACATAGAGGGGACACAGCGAGACCACACTTGTGCAAGCAAGAATTTAGAGGCGGTATACGACATCTCAATTTTGTTAAGGAAACTTCCAGTTGCCTTGAAGGACACCAATTATTATTCCACGGGAAACCAAGATGGTGGAATTCAGAAGACGGTGTTAGCATGGATAGTGCAGAATTGTGTGACATAGATAAATTTCTGTACCTAGCTGCGGTGACATAAGCTGATGTCAGCAAAACAGATATGATAGGGTCATTGAGAGATGCTCGTCCGAGTGAATCAGCCGTTTCATTCAAGTGCAAATCACGATGTCCCGATACCCAAAGCAAACTTACTGCAAAGATGCAGTAAGTTCTGCGCATACAGAGAGCGAGCCGGTCACAATAACAGCTAATGGGTCATTTTGGGGAAGCTTTCATAATGCTAATACAATCGATAATAATTCTGCCTGAAATATGCGTGTGAAGTCGGGAAGGTGAAGAGAGTAAGACCATTGAAGAGATTCACTGAAGATTCCTACTCCTGCCTTCTCATTCACACAGAAGCGTCAGTAGCTATTATATTGCCAGTGACTAGCTGATGTAGGTGGTCGTGTAAGATATTAATCAAATGTCTGCTTGGTAATAGTTTAGCATGATTAGGAAATATTTCCTCGAAGTCAATTTTGAGGTCTGGTAAGACGTCATTTGAATGGTAAACTTGACGTAAGGATACATGTAATTGTTGAAACTGTGCTTGCGTAAATATTATATCTAAGGGCTGTGTAATCTCGACCATGATACTTCAAAAACTCAGACGGTTCAGTGATAATTACATATTGCGTACGTATTTTTACAAGGTCATGAATTTTTAAAAATGTCTGAACCATAAGAATTGCGGAATCGGCCATCTAGGGTGGGTATATGAGCTTCCGGATAAAATACAATGTTGGCAACGAATCTAGGTAGCCCAAGGTATAATCGTAGAGCTTCTCTTTCTAAAAGTATGAGAGGTTTAATTTTGTAGGCACGACTGCCGGAGTATAATACGCAGCCAAATTATATTATGGGCTGAACATACATATTATAAATAATCAGTAAGGTATCCCTGCGTAGTCCAGAGCGACGGTGGCGGAGCCGGCGGAGCATAGCTACGGCTCGTTCTGCCTTTGTTTTAATATGTTTAATGTGACTGCGCCAAATGAGCGCGGCATCGTAAATAACACCAAGGTACTTGACTGCGTCTACTTGAGGACTGATTTCCTGGCGGTATTGTAGATTTCCTAGGTATACTCCGTGGCGCAAAATACATTTCTTGAAAAGGGACAGAAGAAAGGAAGACAGTAAAGCGCCAGTCAGTTGGCGCTTCACTGTCTTCCTTTCTTCTATCCCTTTTCAAGAAATGTATTTTGCGCCACAGAGTATACCTAGGAAATCTAAGCACCAACTTGCCCAAGAAGAAGTCCTTTTGGTATTGTAGATATATATGTACACCTGTGCTGTTAACAGAATGACCAGTACCGCGATTTTGTTAAAGGGACACTAAAGCGAATCAATAAATCAGTTTAGACTAATGTAGCATTGTTTGAGAACCCTGCAAGCAGTCATTTAAAAAAAATAGCTTGATAATTAGATGAGAAAATGAAGGTCCAAGTATCAGTGTTTGAATTTCGCGTCGACACCCCAGCGCCGGTACGTCGGCGTGACGTCAGGGATTTCAAAGTATGTTTTCGCATTTGGGCCGCGTTGGCTGAATCAATGTTCCCGAAACTTGCCATGTTTAATATTTGGTTCCTTTAGAACACAATGTAGTCAATCTGTACCGCTATATACATTTAGTAGGCCCTAGAAGATGCCATCAAAATCCAAGACGTCACAGCCCCCAGGTGCGGGAACGTAAGTAGGCGTCGCTACCCGTATTTCGTTCTTGCTCTTTTTCTGGCTTACCAAACGTCTTATCGTTGTAAGAGTGATGTTTTTGGTGTTGTAGGAAAGTAATTTACTGATGGGGGGGGGGGGGGTGGCGGAAGAAACCATTTTTCACTTTAGTGTCCCTTTAACATTTAACGACATGCACAACCCCTCTAGCCATGTCTCCAGCCTTCCTAAGTAATTCTGCAACGACTGGTGTAGTGAGTGTATATTGGTTGCGGACGTGAAAAATGTGATATTGTCCGCATAAACAAAACATGTACTTCTGGAGACAAAGTAATTGTACTTAGCAAAATCTTAAATAAGATAGGGGAAAGAACGGCACCCTGTGGTACACCTCTTGTCTGCTTGTGTTAAGCCGTGGAAATACCGCGTTGATAACAATCAAAGTCTCTATCTCATAAATTCGTAGATCCAAGCGGTTGTACAGGGTGTCCCAGCTAACTTGGACCAAGATTTTGGAAAAACCTATGCGTTCTTCAGAACAGAAATCGCGTGGAAGGAGACATTTTGGCTTTCATGACTGCAAACCCTCATTCCAGCGTGCGTGATGGGAGTGGTGAGGTCGGCATTTCAAAGCATTCAGTGTCCAGGGTTCTCAGGCTGAAATGCATTCGTATCACTTCCAACTGCATCGAAAGCTGCGAGAAAGAGATTTTCAATGGTGGCTTGATTTCTCAAATTGGATCCTTGTGAACAGGGATGAAATACCGGATTTTGTTGACAAAGTGCTCTGGACAGATGAAGCAACCTTCTCCAGAAATTCTCAAGTCAACATCCATAATGTGCATTACTAGATTGATACGAACCCGCATTCGGTGGCGCAGACCAGACACCAGTACCAATGCCCATTCAGTGTGTGGTGCGGTATCTTTCACTGAAGAATAATTGGCTCCGTATTTTTTGACCACATGCTCCCTACTCAGTGGTATGTGAACGACATCTTGGAAGGCCCAGTCAAAGTTTTCGCTGTGATCTTCCTCTTGCGTTTTTAAAGTGAACTTGGTATCAGCACGACGGTGCACCAGCTCACAGCAGCAGCCTTGCCTTAGCCTGGCTTGACGAAGCCTTCAAACGCCAGGGGGTTGGGCGGCATGCATGGACTAGTGGCATGGCCTGCAAGGTCACCGGACTTCACACCTCTTGACTTCTTCTTGTGGGGACATGTGAAAGACCTAGTGTACCGCAAACCTACAACTACACCAGAAGTGCCAAAGGCAGAGATTGCTGAGGCCTGCAGCGAGACACCGTCCTCCGTCATCAAAAAAGCTGCAACTACGACTTGTTTTAACACATTCTTTAGACAGACATCACAGCGAATAAATCTCTACAACCGTCATCCATGAAAAGAGCTATCTGTGTGAAACTTGTGTACGACGTGGAAAAGGCATGTAAGTAATATGAAATTACAAATTCTCTGCCGACAAGGAATGGACAGGGAGCTAAAAAGCAACCTTCCGTGTCAGTTTACAATTCTTCCTTTGGTGACAACCAGCGTAATTAACACGACGTTATCAAGCTTGTTATAATGCGTGCTCGCTTGTGGGGGTCTTGCTCCCAAATTTGAACTCATGAGCTTGTCATTTTTCCTCCGCATGCATTCTGCTAGCATAAGAGTTCAATTATCGCTGCAGAAACGGGAGCCGCGCTGTATTTCAGCTGCCGCCCGAACCCAGTGGCGTTTATCTCGGAACCAAGCACAACGCGAAGCTCTGTCGTGGGCAGCACGAAAGGCGCGAAGCGAGCGACGTATTTTATAAAGCGCGGTTGAGAGCACTGTAATCGTGGCGCATTCGGGCGCACAGAGCGCGCTGCCCCGTGGTATTTTTTCAACTCCGCGGGCTTTCGTTTTTCCCGAATAAGTACGCACTCACTCAGTTACAGACTCACTCGCTATGGTCATGGGAGGCGCCACTCACCGAACGGGACTTGGGAAGCCAGCTGGCGACCCGCCACTAGGCTCGGCGAGCCGCAGAAGCCAGTGGGGCCGTGGAATAGGGGCTCCATCCATGTAGACCACTAAGATTTATGGTTCAATAAAGTTGTTGTTCTTCATAAATTTGGACCGGCTGGGCTTCCTTAACGTGGAATGTTTCGTTGGTGAGCGGTGTTTCTCACTAGACAGATATGGCGGTACTTCGACAAATTCGGCAGTATTACTTACTATACTCCGAAAAACACTTTCACGCAAAGACATGCACACATTTTCTTTCCTTTTCTTTTTGCTGCTCTCCTGATCTGGTGTTAATTGTAATCGTAATGACAGGTCGATGCAGTGTAAGCGAAGCGGGAAGTTTTGCGGAGTTCTAGGTTCGATCGTTGCGTCCTTCAGGAACGTCCTAACTAGGGCGGCAGTTATGTAAACTAGGTAAGCGTGTGTCATCATTATCATTCATCAGCCTTTTCCTGTACGTTGCTTCTCCCAAGTGTAGAGCAGCAGGCCAGAGCAAGCTATTGCCCAGGCCGACCTCTCTGCTTTTCAGTAAATAAATTTTTCTCTCTCTCTTAATGATTTGCAATAATAAGGAACGATGCAATGCACATGTTGCAAAGTTACAAACACGAACCGCTCGCTAAGATGCTGCTTGCACGGTTGGACAAGGCGTGTGCTTATACGACCCACTCTAGAGTACTAATTGCTTCGTGAATACTGGCCTTGTCTAGTTTCTTACCGGGTATTAGTTATTGCAGAAGTAAATAATGTGGATGTCTGAAAGGAGTGCATTTACTCATGCAATAAGCTTCACCGATCTGCTTACTGAACACTTTTAATACATGCACAAACGTCCTCACATAGCCCAACACTTTCAAGATTTACGTCCCAAGCTTGTATTTTGTGTTGACGACCGTACGAAGCTTGCAACGATCCCAGATCTGTACCAAGCCGTTGTTGCGCAAGAACGTCCTCGGAACAACAGTCCACATTGTCCACTATGTGGATGACCATCGTTAAACGATCGCAGCTTGATAGCGAACAGAATGAAACCCGCGTTGTCGGCAGTTCCCAATGGATTGTTAGGAATGAAAAGCTTAGTAAATCCGCCTCCATCCTTCTTTCAGCATTTTTTCTTTGTGTTATCGTCCCATTCGTGATCGCAGACGAATCAAAGAAACACGTAAGCGAGGTTAGGGGGAGTGCAATCTTAAGCATGAGATGCCATCCGCACTTGGGGCGCATCCTGCATAACCTCCGCCAAGGCGGCAGACTCAATGGCGGCGTTATATGAGACTTCCAGCTCGTTGAGTCTCGTTACATCGCGTACAATTGGATTAGCAGGTCTTCATCTTGGTCGCCCTGGCGCATAAATTGCGCCATCGAGCGCGCTCAGTGTACCTCTTGGAGCCCAGCCTGTTTGTTCCTTTAGCTCGCTCTGCTTATTTTCATGCCGGATGGGTCCTGGATCGAAATCAATGCCGCCACAATATCGTGACCAAGGCTTCCTTGGCTCTCACTTACGGAAACACTGCGGTCTGCCACATAGTTTTGTTTGCCGCACCTATTGTTTCCCTCTTACTCTGACCCCTACTTGGGCAGCATTGCGCGTATACGTGCAAGTGTATGGTAGTGTGACCATGATATTGTGTGTCTGTATTTGTGTGTACGCCTAGGGTTTGTGCTAGCGAGTGCGGATGCCGGTACGCGTTTTTGCTTCTTTTCTGAAGCAATACAGACGTCGAAAATTTTGCAGTACTTGTGGCACGCCAATATATTTGCCACAGGCAGCTCAACCTCTATTTTACTAATTTCTCGAGTTTAGGAACAGCATTTGATTCCCAAGTTGGGGAGGGGGTGCGGCACTTTAATGTATTGGCGAACTCATCTGTTACAAAATAAGTTTCACCATCGAGCCTCACTTGACGGACTACCAGGATGTTAAGAAAAGCATGGAAAAATAGAACAGAGATTAACTCCTCAGTAAACTAGCCAGGAAAGTAACATACTTCTTTAGTTTAAAAAATCGGTCTCCATTCCACCCTGTGAAAATGGATGTACAGCGAAGCCAGTGCGGTCGTGAGACGACGTTACACGAGCCCCACCACCAAAAGTGACGTGCGACACGCGCGCATGCACGTGTGCGAAAGTGCAGCATACTTCTCCATTCTTCTAGGCCATCTGCCAAGTGCAAGTGCCTTTTTGAACTAAATTAATGGTTAAAAGCAAATTGCGTCAGAAAATGCGCAACGTACGAATTACACACAAGCCGCAGACAGGATAGCTTCGGATTGTTATTCGACTAAACGATGGAACATAAATCTGTTATGGGGAAACTGAAAGGCAAAGGCCTTTACAGCTGCCGTTTCTAGGTTAACACGCGACGAAAAATCTCGACCAACTGGAGGCTAACAGCTTCGCTGTAAAGTGTTTTCATCTACACCAGTACATGTGTTTGACGACAAGGGCGGGCTTACTCGCACGGAAGAGGTTTTTTTGAATAAGGCTATGGCCAACGTTGCATACACACCACACATACTTGAGAAATGGCATCAACCCAGACAAGCTACGATTACGAAGACTTATACCCGATGCACACATTGCCAGGAGTCATGCAGAGCAGACTTGCAACACCTCATTTGGAGCTGTGCAGCTTTTTCACAAGGGAGATCCAACATTCAGCATTTACTACATGGAGACATTAGAACACTAGGAATTGCAATACAAGCTGACCCTGAAACAGAGAAAACCATTGCGACATATGGCAGACAAAGTGGCCTGTTTCGAGTAGTGTAGAAGGGGTCAATCAGCCCATGTGAGAGCGGCGGAACTGAACATGCACCTGAGCCTGCATAAAGCTGAAGATCCAAGACTGAAATGTGCTTCAGCCAACAATCTGAGAACCCACATTCCCTTCCCTCCTAGTCCCCATCAGCGGCCTAGAGCCGCCCCCTTCCTTAAAATAAAGGCTTCATTCATTCATTCATTCATTCATTCATTCATTCATTCATTCATTCATTCATTCATTCATTCATTCATTCATTCATTCATTCATTCATCTGCGCGGCCAATTTTCTTGACTCGCGATTTCACAAAGTATAGAGGTCCTCGTCAATCCGTAAAATATAGGTTCAATGTTATGTGTACCTTCTCTTTTACACTGGTGATCACGTTCGACGCGTTATCACTGTTATTGCCCTTCTGTTTCAGTTCGAGACACGAACACTATTTCAGAAAATTTGAAGGACGCTGAAGCTCCGTTTTTGAGACTGTAACGGGGCAGCATTCAAAGATCCCTGACTGCTTCTCACGCTTCCCAACAACTGCTACTTATGTAACCGTAATTTTTACCGGCAAACGCTGGCGGCGAACGCTATGCACGAAGGCGAACTTTCTGGTAGAAACGCGGGCTCTTGCGTGGACTGATCCCGGAGGTCGTGCACAGCGGTGCCAAAAAACTTGCATAATTTTTCAGGTTTCTGTTATTGTTTCTCACTTTTAATAATTACGTAAGCCTGAGAACATTTAACATAAAGGCATGTGCTGCTGGGGTTTTGTTTCATGACATTTGTTTGTGGGCTGTCATTCTCCAAATTCCGATGAATTGCGAATGTCAAGAATGTGCGACAAGGTAGAGCAACCGTAGTGATAGAATGGCGTGGTAATATGATACGTATATACAGCATGTCATATAGTAAAGCGTGGCATATGGCGTATTCCTAAATATATTAGAGAATTTTCGCTCACGGACAGCTCAGCCGACGCCGACATCGCACTTTTTGCGACACGGGGCCCGTAACGCTATCGCTGTAATACGTCACGTGTGTCACGTGCCGTAGGTTGTAGATAAAGAGGCGCGCTTCTTCAAACCTGATGGCACGCACGCCGCGAACGCCGTAGTGCATTGTGAGATCAACGGAAACAAAATCGACAGCTCTGGAGCTTTCAGTGACGCACGTATAGATAGCGGGCAGATAATGAGCATGGTCAATGGATACAATGATGACCAACTACTCATCCAGTATCGAGACTGTTACTGCCGAGATGTTAGTTTTTTCGGGCGCAAATTCGTTCTTTGAGCAGTTTCCTTCTCCTAGTTTGGAACATTAGTGGTATGTAAGCACAACAAAAACCTCTTGAATTTAAATTAAAACTAAATTATGGGGTTTTACGCACCAAAACCACCATCTGATTATGAGGCACGCCATAATGGAGGGGCTCCCGATTAAATTTGAACACCTGCGGTCCTTTAACGTGCACCTAAATCTAAGTACACTGGTGTTTTTGCACTTCGCCCTCATCGAAATGCGGCCGCCGTGGCCGGGATTCGATCCCGCGACCTCGTGCTTAGCAGCGCAACACCAAAGCCGCTAAGCAACCACGGCAGGTAACCTCTGAAGTCACAAATAATTTCCCAATCGCCCAGATTTCTCTCGTCCTATTTTTATGAGCTCGGTGCCTGCATGCCCGCCTATCAAGCACCCGTCACTACCATGCACGTGGCAATATTCAAGGCGAAACGAGGTTCTGTGGGGAGTGGTTGTCAAAAGATATTCAAAATCACATCCGACGAACTTGCTTCCTAATATAGAATCAATAGGCGCCACAGACTTCGGAGGATACACGCAGAGAATAACAAGCAAAGCGTCTGTCGACCCTTCGACCTCGCGACGCCTGTTGCTTCTTACACGCTTATTGCTGCCAGGCGAACGTGAGTATTACGCAGCGAGCTTCTGCTGCACGAATCTGACGTTCCTGTTTGCCCTCGAAACGAGAGACACCTCGCGCACCGACACTCGTTTCAAAACATATTTTGTCCTGAACACAAATTTAACTCAAAATAAACATATCAGTTTTTTTTCTCAAGGTATGAGACACCCATCTTCGCCTACGAGAGGGCTTCGACTCAGAGAAAGGAAATTTGTGCTTTTATAGCTAGGGTCCATGTCCTAAAAACTCTGTATATTGACTCCATTGCTTATCCTCTGCTGGAGACTCCTTACCCGGAAATCCTTTGTGATGAAACTGACGGAGAGTCTCATGACGAGCGAGCGTGCTTGTGTGTTGAACAGTACTGGTAGTCGGATGCATATACGCGTTATGAGGCTAGGCATTTTGTCACGCGCGCGCGAATATTATTGAAAAATGTCGAGTCCGGCATGTTTAACTCTAGGAAAACGTGTGCTGTTTGCAAAGATTCTTGTTTACGCCCTTTGGCGTTGCCCAGCAACATATAGAGCTGGATAAATATATTTTCAGTTGCCTTCAAACATATGCAGTAGCCGCAGGCGCTGAAGAAATTGAATTGCAGGAAAAAGAAAGAGCGAGTGAGATGTTCGGGCCCGGGAGCTTGGAGGGGTGGGGAGGGTAGATATTTCTCAGACTATAGAGTTCGATTCCAAGAACTTCCAGTGCACTCCTATTTTGGACATTTCTTATTGTACGAACCAGCCTGAGCTTTCTTTGAAGGGAGTAGATTGTTTCAGACTGTTCGTTATCCCCTTACTTGACACAGTTGGCCACAGAGTTTAGGGTCGTATTCTACAGACTGCCGCAATCACAGAAAGAAAGATTTGGCGTGTGTTTGTTTTGGGTGTAATATTGTGTTTGGGCGGAATATGAGACATGCGAAGGCAAGGAGGCAGGCACACGCACTCACTTGCCCGCACGCACACGCTCGCACGTACACGCATGTACGCACACGCACGCCCACCCACACACACGCACATACGTGGCCACATGTTCCCACACGTGCGCACATACACATACACACCCACACGCACGCGGCACACACGTACTCACACACGCAAGCACATGGACGGACGCGCACGTACATGCACGCACGCACACATGGGCACGTGTGCACAGAAATACACGAACGCGTGCGCACTCACAGGTAAGCACGCACGCAGGCCCGGACGCACGTACACACACGCATACGCGTATACGTGCACACAGACGCACGTATGTACGTACGTACACGTACGCACGTATACAAGAACGCACACACACACGTGCCCACATGAATACATGTACGCCTGCACACGCAAATGTAAGCGCGCACGCCCGGAAGCACGCACATACACGTACACACGTATACGTGTACACACACGCACGGACGTATGTGCGCACGTACACGTACGCACGTACACAAACACATGTACACGCACATATGCTTACGAATACATGTAAGCATGCACACGCATACGTAAGGACACACGCACGCTCGGACACATGCAAACACGTATAAGTACATACACATGCACATATGCACACATGTGCACACACCCGTGTGCACACAAATGCACGTACGCACGCACAGGCACACGTAAGTGCACACGCACACATGTATACGTGCACACACACAGGCGCGTATTTGCGCACGTACACGTTCACACGTACACAAATACACGCACACGTATGCACGCACGCACTCCCGGACGCACGCATGCACACGCACACAAGTATAGGTACACACACGCACGTATGTCCGCACGTACACAAACACGCACACACATGTACACAAATACACGTACGCATGCACACGCACACGTAAACACGCACGCACGCATGCCAACAAGCAAACGAAGAAGAGCAAGCAAGCACGAAGTCGTCTACATTTACGGCCGAAAAAAAAAAATTAGAGGACGCTTAAGCTTCGCCTTCAACAGTGGAACGCGATAGCGCTATCGCACCACGTTCGCACCGGCCACTCATTCGCTCGGCATGCTCTTGAGTCACACAAAGACATAGTTTTCATATACAACACTTCTAAGTCCACAGCACAACTTTTTTCGAATTATTTGTTCCAGCAGCACCACGCAGACGCATGACTCCTCACCAGCAGCACGGCACAAATCGCAGGGGACGCTTTCCCACCAGACGCGCTACGGCGCAGCGATCACGTCAGAGGCGTCCCGCATCGGACATTGCACCTAGGAATCGCGCTGTGAGCGGAAAGAGGAGCCGCGTCGCCTAAACACGAGGGTTCGAGTGACGCACGCTGGAAGTTGGAAGGGGAGAGAGCGAGAAAACTTATTAAACGCAAGGGTATTGGGGCATCCTCGCAACGGTCTCCGCACGGCCCTAATGCGCTCAAACGAGACAAAGCGGAGAAACGGGCGTGTGGCGCGCCACCTGTCGGGGCAGCGCCGTACATTGCGAGGAGGGGGTCTTCAGTGTTTGCCGCAAGATGGCTTTTCGTGTGCGCCAAGCACAGAAGAAATGTAGCGGAAACCTACTTCGCTACTCGTTTAACTACGACTTCTGTAATTTACATGCTCATAATTACCAATATACAACGCAGTATTGGTTTCTAACGTTTCTAAGGCAACACCGCATTCACTAGAGGCGCTTTTGTCTCGCTTTGAACCATTGAACTCATGGCTGAGTGGTAGCGTCTCCGTCTCACACTCCGGAGTCCCTGGTTCGATTCCCACCTAGCCCATCTTGCAAGTTGTTTTTATTTATGAATTGCCTTCCGGGATTTTTCGCTCACTGCCAACGCCGCCGACGCCGACGACACCGGCTTTTCTGCGACACGAGCTCCTTAATGCTGTCGCGTTAAAACAATGCTTTGTAAACCACATCAACTTGCTCAAGAAGTCCACATATCCCGTACCTTTTTGAGCGCTCTTCAACGCCTTCTTTAATGCCGTGGCTAATGCGGGTGTTAATGCGTTCATTAATGTCGTCACACAGCGATCAATTCAGTGAAATGCCTACGTGACGGCATACGCATCATGAAACAGACGAAGAGAACATGCGTAAAACACAGCAACGTTATTGAGCTGTACTGTGTGTGTCCTACTTAATTCTTTGACGTTTGTAATCTTGCGGATTAGTTTCTCTTTCCTCCCCATCTTTCTATATTCCATTTCTATGTTTCTGTCTCCTTTCTGTTTCTGAGGAGTAGGCAGGCGTTGTGGCCCTTCCGTCGGTAGTTGCTAGCTTGCTCCTCGCTTTTCATTTCCTGTCAAGTGCATATATGTTTTCAAAACAAACATTATTAATTGTACACCTAAGTTTCCTGCGTTACTCACTTAAGTCTATAGGGATGTTGCTCGACTCCATTATCGAATTACTTCTGCCAGCTATTGCTGCAAAGTTATTGTCTTGCACTCGCACAACGGTACCGGTTGAGGGGCTTCAACGAGTTGGCTACTCTAACTAGGTTTTCTGAGAGTCTCGTTAGCTTTATCACTTGCAGCTAAATCCTTTCTTTTGACTAAATGAGTTTATCTGACTAGCAAAAACGAAGACAAGAAAGAAGAAAAATGTTGCGCATACACATTTGCGCAAACACTGTCGGACATTAAAAATAAAACAGAATAGCAAATACACTGGAGACAAATGTGTTGAATAGAAAAAAGTCCGCCATGTTTCACAAGAGGCGCCAATCCTGTTGCTTATCTTGTTACCGTTACTGATCTTACTAAAGCACTGTTACAAAACTTGAAAGCGTGGGCTCTCACAGATTGTGAGCTAGAGAGCGCAGAATGATTACGAAATGAAAACAAGGAATGCTGACCCTCGGGTATAGCTGCGAAGAGGATTAACAGCGACATGGGAAATACGTCTTACACTTGCGTATGCATTTTTCTGTTTCTGGAGGCGCGACATGCGCGGCTGCATACGTGCACTTGGTTTGTCTGCCAACGACAGCAGTCAGAGAGCTGATGCGTTCGCTGTCCAATTCAGATTGCTGATCCTCTTTTGCAAAACGAACAGGGAGCAAATTATATGTTTGACATTAAAATGAAGCAGTAGAGCAGGATAAATTTTTTAGGGCGTCGAACAGATGACTATCAGTCTACTGGAATAACAGAACGAGTGTCAAAAGAAAGACTGACATAGTCGAAGGCGACAGAGAATTAGTTGTAGTGATCAGATTAGAAAAGTGGCAGCATGGACCCGGCTGGTTTAGGAGAGGTGCTATTGGAGATCTTTGTGAGAGGAGTTGGTGCTGCAGCGGACTTCAATCGGCTGCTGCTGCTGCTGATGATTATTATTAGGAGGAGGATATAGCTGGCGAAAGTAAGAGAGAGAATTACTTTTACTACTTCAGGTCATCTGC
This sequence comes from Dermacentor andersoni, assembly GCF_023375885.2. Classification (NCBI taxonomy): domain Eukaryota; kingdom Metazoa; phylum Arthropoda; class Arachnida; order Ixodida; family Ixodidae; genus Dermacentor; species Dermacentor andersoni. Next base: position 93,025,150 of record NC_092815.1, read on the forward strand.
GGAAGGGTTCTCCTCACCAATACTGAAGGGATAAATTTGAGATCATACGCAAAACAGCGAATGAGAGAAAGCGAGGGTGCTAATGATTTGTTTGCTTGGGTTGTCTATCTTTTCCATCCTTATTTGCCGTTCTACCCTCATTGCAGCATGCATTCGCACCGACTCGCCCAAATCATAACTTTGCGGTAAAACGTTAATTACTTTTTAAAGTATTATTTGCCAAAGCAGAAATTTTTCTTAGTGCCTTCCTTAGACCATGGAGAGGAAGTGCACCAACCAAAATGAGAATGCAATTTTTTTATCGCTTCACTAGGGACCAGTTCTGCCAATTAGCTAATTAGAACCCTCGGATAAATCTTCTTCGAATACCAGAGTACGCCCTCTCTATGTTCTGCTTCAATAATTATTTTTTTTTTGTTTCGCAAGTGGTTAATAACTTGGAATGAAACATGCCGTTGTTTTTTACATAGGTGCGATATTAATCTTCGCCTTCGTTGAGAACTTAGAAGCATAATCAGTAAGGGAAGCCGTCGCAGCGATGTATCCGGAAGGGATTTGGCAATAAATCTGTTTCCTGGAAGTTAAAAAAAAGAAGCAAGAAGAGTGAAAGGTGTAGAAGAACTTCTGTAATAAAAATGAACAGAAAATTAAGACAATAGGTCTAAGGGATATGTTCGGCCGTGTGAAAAAATTGAGATCCATGGTCACCTGGAAATGTTGGTAGCTTAGGCTGGCCTCGGAGATACCGGCGTTGCAGAGTGAGCTAAAAACAAAAATCAACAGACTTGAGGAATTTCTCCTCCTGTTCTCGCTATATCTAGACGTGGATCCAGCCTTTCAACGGCATGTAGGCAGTTGTTTCGCCTCGGCGTTTCCTTTTAAAGTTCGAAGCTGTGTCACAACGCATAACACAGCGTTAGCAGGCACTCTGTCAATAGCACATTGAAGAGACATCAACCAGGCTACTACACGAAAGAGAGCCACGATGGCTCCATTTTCCCAAGTGCACCTGCCAAGCATCACCCATCGTTTCAATTCATCAGGCTCTGTACTCATTTGTTGCGACAGCAGCAGGCTCTTGCGTCAAACGCGATCGTCTTTTCACATTGGTTGGTCAGTTGATCTTAACGTGATATGGCGCAACCTGCTACGGGAGTTTAGCCGTGAGTCGGGCTGCAGTAGATAAACTGACAAAGAATTGTAAATAAAAGAGAATTTATGAAATGAATAATATAACTAATAATAAATAATTATATGAAAGGAGCCCAATTCCTTGAACTCTAGATTAAAATTTTAAGAAATATAATAAAGATGCCAATAATATTGTTAGTCATTTCAATGGTGAAAAAAAAATTACTGCGAACATTAGCATGACAGTCACTGTATCACTCAAAAAAGTAAATAGCATACGTGCTAACCTGCGAACATCAAAATGCGTCAAAATTCCGCACACATGTCAAGAGAAGCGGGCGGGGGGGGAAGGGGTTGGAGATGAACGCAATTGTTACTATGCATGCCTTTAGTGCACACTTTTTATAGGATGCATATACGCACCTTATCAACGAGGATCAACTGTAGCACACACCGAAGACAGCGAAACACTGAGGGCCGTGCCTTTAAAACAAGGCCACCGCATGTGTGTCGGACTTGCTTAAGGTTAGGAACGTATTGCCTGGCGCGCTTGCCAAACGTTCAAGGCCCGTGTCTTGTGAAATTGATAAACGAAATTCACAGGGAACGTTAGACAAACCTGGCATCAATAGAGCGGAACAAACCGACATGGCGGAAGTCGCGCTAACCGATAAAAAATTGGTCATTGGCCTATTTCGTTATGCTGAGATTATCACCTTGGAACGCTGCTTGAAATATTGGTGTCAAGTGGAGTAGCCGAAGTGAGAAAGACAAATTTGATGATGAAAAAGCAAAAGGTACCCACGTCTGCATTCTCTTTGCTTACGAAAGTATTTGTGGCAATCGCGGTATTAATTTGGTGACTCTCAGGGGTGTCTTCCAACACCCGGTTTAGGTATCGAATAGGCAGAGGTTTAGCATTATTAGGAAAGATAAACTTGAAGCACCCCCATCACGGCGTAGAACAGGTTAAGGTTCCAAGGGCCTCTGTAAAAAAATACTTGAGGGCAACGTGGTCGGGACCACTGATTCTGCTCACGAATGAAGAAATGGTATCGGTGCGTCTCTCGGGAGATTGTTTAAATAGTCAATATCGGAAACGAGATTGAAGCGAAAGCAAACATGCTTCATAACGTATAATGTTATTGACATAAGTTGAATGTCTCGCGTTGTAAAAGAAGAAGAGGGCGAATTTTGTAAGCAGGACCACAGCAGAATAACACGCAACATGAGTCAGCAGAAGTCTAGTAGATAAAATTTAAAATTATTTTAATTATTTCATTGTTTTAAATATTCTCGTCATTAGTTTCGCTTACGTTTCGCTGGTTTTGCTTCATTTCATGAGCTTCCCTTGAAGTTTTTCTTCGAACATTCTGGAGAGCGAGATGTGGATAGAGGAGCTAAGTTTGCACAATGCTCTGTAGATGTTCCCTTGAGTAATGGCGTCACAGTGCAGCAATCTGATTGGGCTCTCGTTATCTCTAAGTGTCGGCACGAAAAAAAAAGACAAAGGTACGCATAGAAATTGAAGCTCGTTAATGACCAAAGATTACGCAATAATGATTAAAATACGTAATTAACGTTTCAGAGTCAGTAGCGATGTCCTGATTGCACATAGACTTTCTAGTAGTTGCAATTAGTACATTTTGTAATCTGCTAGATCTTGCGCACTGTAGCTAGAGCTACATCACGTTAGACTGGAGACGTACAGAATGATACCAGTTCAGGGTGAGACACGCGTAGCGCGTTCGTTGACGCCTGGGTATTTCTGTACTTCAGGGCCACTAACGAGGGCTTCTACGGAAACCACAGAGATTAGAATCACGCTAGGAGCCATCTATAGTATGTTCAAACGCCGGCTTTCATTTTTTTTCTCAAGCTTTCGAGCATTCTGAAAAACGCAAACTCCCTCCGTGCGTGTTTTAAGGATGTCCTTGCGTAATGATCATTACACAAAGCTTTAGAGAAAATATGCAAGTAAGGACAAAACGGGTCTAAGATTTTGATTAGAACATAACCCTTCCTCTGTCCTCTTGTTTAAACCTTGGCTCTCGATTGAATTTAGGTCCTCGCCGAGTTCATAGGGGTGTTCATCTACCGTTTCACTTTGGTTAATCAACAGAGTTGAGATTTGTGAAAACTATGTCCCTTTGCTGCATTAATCTGGTGAGGGTAGCTGGCGAGAGGATGGAGAGGAAGAGGACACTCCGAAAGGATGTGTCTTGTATTTGGGAGTACACCATAGTGAATGCAGAGTGCGGATACACTGAAATGAGATTTCGTAGTAGATAAGGACGTGCTGCTTTAAGAAAAGTGTTTGTCTGTGCTTCAGAAAAAATAGGTAGATACAGCCAAACGAAAGCCTAAATATTTTGAAGTCTTGCAGGAAAGCATTAACATTTTTCAACACAGCATCCTACACGCATTCGAGAGAGGACGCCTCAATCATTCGAAAAGCACAAAGACACACATTACTCACACCATACTATACGAATTATATTAACAGGGACCCAGGCTCCCCCACTTGCAAACAACGCTGGGCCTATCTATCAAATAAACAATCCTTGTGGGACTTCGCTGCCAACAATTCAGAAAGATAATGGTTTCTAAACTACCACACAACCAGCGTCCCGGCAACTGGCAGGAGTGATCCATTGCCCGTGAAAGTGTGAAAAGCTATGGTGGCCGCTTCTGGTGCATCACGTCAAGAACCTCCTGGGCCAGGAGGCATGAGTCTACCAGGAGACACCGGACTGGGGCTTTAGTTTCTTTAGTACTATAAATGTTATCTCTGTCTCTCTTCACCTTGAAGACGTGCTGTTCTTGGCTAAGTCGAAGCGGCCCTTTGGCTAGCCTAATGCGATGGTAAGAGTGTAATATCACCTATACTCGTCTCTACAAAGAAATGTAAACGCAAAACTTTACACCAAGCAGTCATTGAAGAGCTCAGTGTCCACATTTGGAAGTGGAAATGAGTATTTCTCTATCTGTTTGTTGCATAAAGGTATGCAAACACAGATTATTATTGTTATATCAATATATGGTAGCTATTTGTGACTGGAGAAAATGGTATGCAGATATGTTGCAATTGTCTGAGAGGATGAGATAGGGTAGAATAGGGGAATGTAAATCTCATTTTTAGGAAACCGTGCCAGGACTTCACTGATTGCTGGTTTCAGTTAGATGGCTTTGACGGCCACGTTGAAAGCGACGAGGGCAGTCAATGACTTTTGCTGTTAGTTACATCAGTTACATGGCAGAAAGAGTCATTTATAGAACGTCATATCCGGAAAGGCAAGGGGGGGGGGGGATCTACGGTTCAAAACCACTTGCAGCAAACAAGGAGGTTATAACTCATGATCTGGCCACCATCAGCATGGTGTCGTTTCCTATCTGATGTCTTGTGCTGCCTTCGCTGAGCTGCTACATTATAATTGTCAGTTGTTCTTACCTCCAGCATTTCTGGAACACACGCTGTCCTCTTACACCATTCATCGCATTGTTTCTGTTGTTTTAAAGCGCCTCAATGTCTACGAATCTGCTTAGAATGTCAAAAGCCACCCAACAAGCTATTCGCAGATATACCTTTCGGAGGTGTTGGCGAACGCCGTGCAGGTAGCCCAGAGCTTTGCAAAGTGCTTTCGTTGTAATTTTTTACCCACAGTGGGGGCAGTTCGATTAAGGGAGTAGGAAAGAGAGTTGTAGGGGACAAGGATTTGTCTTCTTTTGTCTCGTCTCATAAATGCGCCCATCTTGGTTTGACACAAAGATTTTAAAGCAGGTTTGAATACTCAAGGATACAATTGACAAAGCTTCTCGTTCGTAAATGTTGTTTGCCATTGACCTGATTTTATATTCAACATCACTTTTAGCTGGCCTCTCCTCTTATAAACCGTTCTAGCGTAATGACTATTTTTTGAATGCAGGCCCAGTTTTGCATATTGTATTTTCCCCTGGTGATGACAGTCTCAGAAGAAGAGAGAAAGAGAGGTCATAAGGGAAAGACAGGGGGGTTAACCAGGCTGAACCCGGTAGGCTATCCTGCACTGGGGAATGGTGGCTTTGAAAAGGTTACTGATCGAGAGGAGTCTCTTCCTTAGGTAGGATATATGGGAGCTCCTGGAGAGGTCGCGGTCGACAAAGACCCCTAAAAATCGATGGTAGGCTGGTCATTAATAGACAGCGGGTATCCAGTCACCGATTTACACGTGAAGGTGACTGATGCGCGTTTTGCTGTTGAGGCGCTGAGGCTTTGCCTCTGAAGATAAACGGACACCAGCGCTGCAGTCTTTCGTGATGTTGCCTGAAGCTGCGGGAAAGTCACACCTGAAGCCCAGATGCAAATGTCATCTGCGTAAATTGACAGAATGACCGACTATAGTCGGCCACGGCGGCCGCATTTCGATGGCGACGAAATGCGAAAACACCCGTGTACTTAGATTTAGGTGCACGTTAAAGAACCCCAGGTGGTCGAAATTCCCGGAGTCCTCCACTACGGCGTGCCTCATAATCAGAAAGTGGTTTTGGCACGTAAAACCCCATAATTTAATTAATTTTAATTAACCGACTATAGCAGGGATTCCGCTAGCCCAATCAGAGCTAGGTTGAAGAAAACTGGGCTGAAAATACTACTTTGTGGAACTCCTCCGCGCCAGGTGTAGTGGTCGGTTGTTTGATCATCCTCGATGAATAGAAAGAAGCTCCTTCGGGTCGCGTAGCTCCGAATCCGCCGAAATGTGAGGCCTCCGTTTTTAGAAGCCACGAGCGCGTCAAGGATGGCTTCATGAGAAACATCATAAGCTCCCCTCACGACTAAATATAGCACTACGGAAAGCTGTTTGGATGATTTCTGTTGTTGAATCGAAGACGCAAGATCAATGACGTTGTCGACCGACGAACGACTACGTCGAAAGCCTGTCATCGCGTATGGATAACCATCGTAATGTTCAAGAAACCACTCGAGGCGCGTGAGAATCATCCTTTGAACAAACTTGCCAACACAGCTGGCGAGAGCAATAGGTCCATATGATGTTAGTCTAAGGGAAGACATTCCTTGTTCTAGGATTGGGACAAGACGGCTACGCTTCCACTCAGAAGGACAACAACGCCTTTCACGAAACGTTTAGATGACTCAGCAAGATGATCAATGTACTCACGTACTCGCATATCAGTGCCTGGTAATCTAGATCAAACGACACCCTGGCACACATTATGTGTTACTTGTGATGCTCGTGATGTGAAATTGACGCGCTTTCCGAACATGCATTAGGAAATTCTGTGCGCCTGTTTGCGATTATACGTGAGCGACAAGATTTTCCAGACCTGAGTGAGCAAGGAAAGGAATATATCTCTTCGTTCCGTTTAAAATATCCACGCTGTCATGCCGACCAAATAGTTGCTCGGAAATTCAGTGGATGCGAGTTAGATGAGAACCCACTGTGTGCCGATATAGCACGTCGTTGAGCTTAAAGCAACTACCAAACATAGCACATAGCCATAATAGATACTGTCAGCTCTGTGGCAGCCGAATACATACCTTGTCAAGCTACAACGCCGAACTCTTGAGGAGGCGTGGAATGCGCGGAATTCGCGGTTGGATTTCGCCACCCCCGTTCTGTGTATAGAGCAGCCATGTCAACGCATCAAAGGAAGGCAAGTATATGGTGTATCATGCTAAGGCATCCTCTCGACGGCGACGATAGTTGTAGTTGGCAACTTCGCGCCAGGCTCTCAAAGAAATAAATAAAAATAAAAAAACAAAAAAAAACAAAGGAAAAAGAATCAAGCCGATACGGCCACATCGAGATCGCACGCGCAAGACAGCGTATCGTCATGTCCGCAATCAGCGAGAATGCGATGACCGCATCCGTAGGTATGTTCCTCCGGTATTAACGCAACAGCGTTAAGTTTAGCTCGCGCCCAACTTCGACGCGGCCTATTCAAATACATGTAAAACGCAGACATGCTTTTCTGAGATAATGCCTGGAACAATTTTAATAAAATTTGTTACATTTGAGAGATAAATTTAAATTCTAGTGACTGTTCCAAGCGGAATTTTGATTGAGGGTGTGAATTTTCTTAAAAGAATTTTTAAAAATTGGAAAGCTCAAAAAAAGAAGCACGAAGTTCACAAATAAGTAGTTCTGCATCAAGAACAGATATCGCGGTTCTGTAAACGGAATCCATTAGATCATTCAAAGCGGACAAATTGGATATACAAATTTAAATTTTATCTGAATTTGTTACGTTGGTGTACAAGGGTTCTCAAGAAGCTGTATATTCTTATTAGAAAATCTTTTTTGAGATTCATGTGCAGCATACCAATTTTGTCCGCTTTATATGTACTATAATATGCAATTCACAGAATTATGATATTATTTTTCATTGCTGAGTTACAGAGATGTACTTGATAGTTTCGTTTTCTTAAAATTTTCGATTTTCGCCAATTTTCAATGAGAAATTGAGGACGTAAATAAAAAATTTTAAACCAACACTTATTAGATTATAAGCTTTTCTTTTGAATGCGACAAAACTCATCAAATTTGGTGCAGTGGTTGCCGAGAAATGCGAATTCTCCTTTTACACGTATTTAGATAGGAGCACCCGAGCTAAAGCTTCCTCTTGAAACAACCACCGATATTTTTTAAATATTTCAAGTGAACACGCGCATCGAGTTCAGAATGCCGTCACGGTGAACGATGCCAAAGGGGACAGCGCTACGAGCCGCAGGCGCTCCACAAATAAAAAAAAAAAAAAAACAATCCCACGCTCCTCTCCGGGCCCTTCCGCTATCCCCAGCGCTCGTCGTGACGTCACCAGGGTGCATCTGGTGATGTCACCAGGAGCAGACGCTGTCGATTGGTCGAACAAAACCTACGCCTTCCGCTTAGTCTTCTAGCAGGTGCGCGCGCTCCCTGCTTTTCCTCATCGTGTTGCTCGCTTGTGTGCACTTGCGAATCGGTAATTACGGCTTGCAACGGAAGTGCCAAATCTCACGCGTTTCAACACAGTCGTGCTTAGCGGTCTGATTAGCTGCGCGAACATAGTCCGACAGTGTTTTGCGATGGCTAGAAGGCATCCGTGTGTGTTGCTTGCCTGCAAGAGCGTCGACTGGAAAAAAGAAACGACGCGACGCCAGCTGCCTCATGATGTCGCCCTGCGCAATGCCTGACTTGAGCGCAGTGGAGCTGTTTCAGTGAGTTAACCTAGTAACGTTGTAATGAACGCATATTTTGCTCGCTTCTGCAGCTCTCGTATTTGCATGCCGAGCTCCCGGAAAGCGTAGTACGCCGCTTCGAGGACACAAGGATTCAGACATATGCTGGGGAAAATATGGTTGCCGTGTGACACACTCATCGTTTCCTTTAGCAACGATTTCTCTCACCTCCCTGCTGCAAACGTTCTCCTCGGCGTTCGTACTTGCCGCGCATAGACCGCGCACCGACACTGGTGATGCCATTAGGGCGGAACAGACTAACAGCAAGTGGGCGAAAACAGCAGAACGTCGCAGCCCATATCGTCGCCACGATGTGGGGAAGGAGGCGACGGCGGCTGTTCATCTCCAGCGGAGGTGCTTCGGCACGGCGTTTCACTGTAAGGATCCATTAGCGGGCCTTTCTATACGTGTGCTCAACCCAGGGCCCACAGCGGCACACTTCGCAGTAACACGGACCGGCACGACAGCAATAGCGGGTAGCCGAGAAGCGCGGAGTCGCGATAAACGGAAGTGGACAGCGTTTTGAAAAGCGCGTTGGCGATGACGTGTGTCACATGACGTTGGGAAGAGCACTCGACGAAGGGGACACCAGCCGACGAACGGAGGGTAGCGAAGGAAACAGTGAAACAAGCGGAGGTTCGATTATCAAACGCGCGCAACTCCGCTATTACGGCACCATCTCAAAAAATTATCGTGGCTACGTGTTCGTTGCAGAGCCGTGCACAAACTACAACACCTCAACTAAATTTTGACCTCTGGTAGGTTAGGGGCCCTTTAGGAGGAAGCTTTAGCTCGGGGGCTCCTTTCTTAATACATGGGAAAGGAGAAACTGCTACTGTCGGCAACCACAGCACCAAATTTGATTAGGTTTGTTCCATTTAAACGAGAATGTTAAAATCTAGTAACTGTTTATAGCTAACTTTCGATTAAGGCCATCAAGTTTTTCATAAAAATATTCCAAGGTCCCAAATTTTCAGAAAACGATACTATGAAGCTTACAACTCTAACTCAGCAACGAAAAACGATATCACAATTCTGTAAATTATATGTAATAGCATCTATAATGTGGAAAATATTAAAGTATAATATAGGGCTTTCAAGTGGGCCAGTAATATGTGAGTAGGAATATTCCAAACAATGTGACAAATTCACGTATGATATAAACTGATATATCAAATTTGTCCGCTTTGGATACTCTAACGGATGCAGTTGACAGAACTACGATATCTGTTTTTAGTGCATAGTTACGAATTTATAAATTTCGGGCTTCCATTATTTTCGTACTTACCTATTTTTGAAAGTTTCTTTTAAAACATTCGGGCCCGAAATGAAAATAACTCCGCTTCCGAGAGCCTCTATAATTTAACCTTGGCTCTCAAATGCATCAAATTTCATTAAAATCGGCCCAGTGGTTATTTCTGAAAAGCGCTTCTGTGTTTTACTTGTACTTGAATAGAGTTCGGCGTCAGAGTTGGGCCCGAGCTAAAGCTTCGTTTTAAGCCTCGTCGCAGAATATCCGGTGTCTGTGTCGGCGTTGGTGTCGGCGTCGGTGTCGGCTTCGGCGGAGTTGTCCGTGAGCGAAAATTTTCGTGTATATTTAGGTATATGTGTATGCCATGCCTTCCTATATGACAAACATACATCATAAAATACAAAACGCCGACAGCGCGTGCCTTTTGTGTTAAATCTTCTCAGACTTAAATATGAAAGGTGCGCAACAATAGCAGAAACCTCAAAATTATGTAATATTTTTGGCGAGGTGCGTACTACCTCCTGGATTGGCCCACGCAAGACGCCGCGTTTCTACTGGAAAGCCCGCCTTCGTGCATAGCGCTCGCCCCCAGCGTTTTCCGGTAAGCATTGCGGTTACATAACCGTAATGTTTCACAACCGTAGGTTACATAACTGTAACTACAGTTGCCGGGAAGCGTGAGACGCAGTCAGGGATCTCTGAATGATATCGCGTTCCACTCTTATAGGTGAAGCTTAGTTATTTAATTAAGCGTGCTCCAAATTTCTTACGCGTTCATCGGGCGGTTACGTAAAATGTTTATCTGCATACGTAAGCGATTCTACTGCTGGTATCATTTCAACAATGGTCCTTTTTTGTGTTACGTGTCTGGATTCTAAAGGTCTACAAATCGTTGAATTGAATAAAAATTGTGATGTAGAACTGAGAATGGAGATGTAAGGACGGAGGGTGAAATTTAAACATAAGTTAAGAAAGAGAACAAACAGAACACTGAATATTCTTCTTTTGCACTCTGAACTACACCGTTTATGGCAACTGCTATACAAATGTACATTTTCACATTGTACAAGTCACTGGTGCAACTCACCTAGCATAATTGTAGTGGTCGCGCGAGCTGTGATCTCGCGTTTATTGTTTCTTTTGTCTGCATTCAGTGCTCAGAACAATCATCAATGAGGCGGTGAAGAACAAGAAGACGTAGAGCGCACTTCAAGGCGCGTGACAGAATAAAGAAGAATAAAGAGACTACCGTATATATATATATATATATATATATATATATATATATATATATATATACATTATCATCATCATCATCATCATCATCAGCCTAGTTACGCCCACTGCAGGGCAAAGGCCTCTCCCATACTTCTCCAACTACCCCGGTCATGTACTAATTGTGGCCATGTTGTCCCTGCAAAGGTCTTAATGTCATCCGCCCACCTAACTTTCTGCCGCCCCCTACTACGCTTCCCTTCCCTTGGAATCCAGTCCGTAACCCTTAATGACCATCGGTTATCTTCCCTCTTCATTACATGTCCGGCCCATGCCCATTTCTTTTTCTTGATTTCAACTAAGATGTCATTTACCCGCGTTTGTTCCCTCACCCAATCTGCTCTTTTCTTATTCCTTAACGTTACACCTATCATTCTTCTTTCCATAGCTCGTTGCGTCGTCCTCAATTTGAGTAGAACCCTTTTCGTAAGCCTCCAGGTTTCTGCCCCGTAGGTGAGTACTGGTAAGACACAGCTATTATACACTTTTCTCTTGAGGGATAATGGCAACCTGCTGTTCATGATTTGAGAATGCCTGCCAAACGCACCCCAGCCCATTCTTATTCTTCTGGTTATTTCAGTCTCATGATCCGGATCCGTGGTCACTACCTGCCCTAAGTAGATGTATTCCCTTACCACTTCAAGTGCCTCGCTACCTATCGTAAACTGCTGTTCTCTTCCGAGACTGTTAAACATTACTTTAGTTTTCTGTAGATTAATTTTCAGACCCACCCTTCTGCTTTGCCTCTCCAGGTCAGTGAGCATGCATTGCAATTGGTCTCCTGAGTTACTAAGCAAGCCAATATCATCAGCGAATCGCAAGTTGCTAAGGTATTCTCCATCAACTTTTATCCCCAATTCGTCCCACTCCAGGTCTCTGAATACCTCCTGTAAACATGCTGTGAATAGCATTGGAGATATCGTATCTCCCTGTCTGACGCCTTTCTTTATTGGGATTTTGTTGCTTTCTTTGTGGAGGATTACGGTGGCTGTGGAACCGCTATAGATATCTTCCAGTACCTTTACATATGGCTCGTCTACACCCTGATTCCGTAGTGCCTTCATGACTGCTGAGGTTTCGACTGAATCAAATGCTTTTTCGTAATCAACGAAGGCTATATATAAGGGTTGGTTATATTCCGCACATTTCTCTATCACCTGATTGATAGTGTGAATATGGTCTATTGTTGAGTAGCCTTTACGGAATCCTGCCTGGTCCTTTGGTTGACAGAAATCTAAGGTATTCCTGATTCTATTTGCGATTACCTTAGTAAATACTTTGTAGGCAACGGACAGTAAGCTGATCGGTCTATAATTTTTCAAGTCTTTGGCGTCCCCTTTCTTATGGATTAGGATTATGTTAGCGTTCTTCCAAGATTCCGGTACGTTCGAGGTCATGAGGCATGGTGTATATAGGGCGGCCAACCTTTCTAGGAGAGTGTTCCCACCATCCTTCAACAAATCTGCTGTTACCTGATCCTCCCCAGCTGCCTTCCCCCTTTGCATAGCTCCCAAGGCGTTCTTTACCTCTTCCGGTGTTACTTGTGGGATTTCAAGTTCCTCTAGACTATTCTCTCTCACCTTATCGTCGTGGGTGTTACTGGTACTGTATAAATCTCTATAAAACTCTTCAGCCACTTGAACTATCTCATCCATATTAGTAACGATATTGCCCGCTTTGTCTCTTAACGCACACATTTGATTCTTGCCTATTCCTAGTTTCTTCTTCACTGCTTTTAGGCTTCCTCCGTTCCTGAGAGCCTGTTCAATTCTATCCATATTATAGTTCCTTATGTCCGCTGTCTTACGCTTGTTGATCAACTTAGAAAGTTCTGCCAGTTCTATTCTAGCTGTTGGGTTAGCGGCTTTCATACATTGGCATTTCTTGATCAGATCTTTCGTCTCCTGCGATAGCTTACTGGTTTCCTGTTTAACGGCGTTACCACCGACTTCTATTGCGCACTCCTTAATGATGCCCATAAGATTGTCGTTCATTACTTCAACACTATGGTCCTCTTCCTGGGTTAAAGCCGAATACCTGTTCTGTAGCTTGATCTGGAATTCCTCTAGTTTCCCTCTTACCGCTAACTCATTGATTGGCTTCTTATGTACCAGTTTCTTCCGTTCCCTCCTCAAGTCAAGGCTAATTCGAGTTCTTACCATCCTATGGTCACTGCAGCGCACCTTGCCGAGCACGTCTACATCTTGTATGATGCCAGGGTTCGCGCAGAGTATGAAGTCGATTTGATTTCTAGTCTCACCATTCGGGCTCCTCCACGTCCACTTTCGGCCAACCCGCTTGCGGAAGAAGGTATTCATTATCCGCATATTATTCTGTTCTGCAAACTCTACTAATAACTCTCCTGTGCTATTCCTAGAGCCTATGCCATATTCCCCCACTGACTTGTCTCCGGCCTGCTTCTTGCCTACCCTGGCATTGAAATCGCCCATCGGTATACTGTATTTTGTTTTGAATTTACCCATCACCGATTCCACGTCTTCATAGAAGCTTTCGACTTCCTGGTCATCATGACTAGATGTAGGGACGTAGACCTGTACAACCTTCATTTTGTACCTCTTATTAAGTTTCACAACAAGACATGCCACCCTCTCGGTAATGCTATAGAATTCCTGTATGTTACCAGCTATGTTCTTATTAATCAGGGATCCGACTCCTAGTTCTCGTCTCACTGCTAAGCCCCGGTAGCACAGGACGTGCCCGCTTTTTAGCACTGTATATGATTCTTTTGGCCTCCTAACTTCACTGAGCCCTATTATATCCCATTTACTGCCCTCTAATTCCTCCAATAGCACTGCTAGACTCGCCTCACTAGATAAAGTTCTAGCGTTAAGCGTTGCCAGGTTCATATTCCAATGGCGGCCTGTCCGGAGCCAGGGATTCTTAGCACCCTCTGCAGCGTCGCAGGTCTGACCGCCGCCGTGGTCAGTTGCTTCGCAACTGCTGGGGACTGAGGGCCGGGGTTTGATTGTTGTGTTCATATAGGAGGTTGTGGCCAAGTACTGCACCAGGGTGGCCAATCCTGCTCTGGTGAGAAAATGCGTTACCGGTTCTTGTCACCGGGATCAGGCCGCACTCCAGGCCTGTTTGTGCAATTTTCTCAACACACGGTATTTTTTTTTTGTATTTTCCGGTGGAGAATTGAGCGGCACCGGGATTTGAATTGCGGTCCTCTTGCACGGGAGGCGGATACTCTACCGTCCCCTGAGGAGTTAAATTAAAAATTAAATTATGGGGTTTTACGTAACAAAACCACTTTCTGATTATGAGGCACGCCGTAGTGGAGGACTCCGGAAATTTCGACCACCTGGGGTTCTTTAACGTGCACCTAAATCTAAGTACACGGGTGTTCTCGCATTTCGCCCCCATCGAAATGCGGCCGCCGGGGCCGGGATCCGATCCCGCGACCTCGTGCTCAGCACTCTAACACCATAGCTACTGAGTAACCGCGGCGGGTCCCGTAGGAGTTGTACGCCTCATTTAACCTACAGTGGTGCCCTATTTGATCAGTCAAGGTGGACCAATCTGAGCTCGGTTATACCGCACGGATGGCACTCGGCTAGAGAACCTGGTATTTATGACCTGCACATGTGTGGCCATACATAATTGAAGATATATATCTTGCCTTTTTTTTATGTTAGGAGGGTTTTCCGTACAGTGATAAAATAAAGGAAAAAACATTAAAAAGAAAGAAAAAAAAGAAAGAAAAAGGAAAAAAAAGGAACATAACAGGTGATTTGAACTCGTGACCGTTGGATGTTGCCCGGAAAGATAGCTCAGTCGGTTGGTTCGTCAGGCCGAGTGGTTGGAAGGCATACTTTCTTGGAAAAATGGCCGCCCGAGGAAAGAGCGAACTCGAGCGGCTTTAGAGACTAGGAAAACTGCCCTAAAATATTTAGACTTGAGGGAAAGCTTCATTATCAAACGATAGCACGGCAATCAGCACTCCAATAGGACGAGAGAAATTATTGAGACGTGGAAAATTCCCTTGAAATAAATATGGTTTGCGAGACAAATGCTTGTAAGTATTGAACCTCTTAAAAGATGAGGGGGGAATATGCGCTCACCGAGAGGGCATCGTCGGCACGAGACCACCACCAGGCACCTTACTGAGACGTGGAGGGCTTTGCGGCCGGAAACAAAGCCTCCCCTCTCCGCCGGCCAAGAGGGGAAAACGCGCTTTCCGATTGCTCAAGGTTGCGCGGACATAGTATAACTCTAGCGTCTAGGAACAGCTTAAGCAGGTGCGGGGGCGGCACGCATGGCGTGGGAAGCTAGCCGCCAGAATAACTATCTCAAGGACTGCTGCTGACGAGGGCGAAATATCTTCGTGTAATTATAATAACCCTAATGGGACTACTTTCGAAAGAAAAAAGGAAACGGCCCAGAGGGCTATAGTACGAGAGCTTTGACTGATAATTCTCTCTCTCTCTCTATATATATATATATATATTCATCTCATCTATGGGATCTCATGCGCGCGCTGTTGCTTTGTCTCTGCGTGTAGTAGTTAAGAGAGCCACTTTAAGGGCGGAGAAGAAGGAAGGAAAGGAAAGCAATATAGCAGCGCCCTGGTTTTAAAGCGCAGCCGTGGTAGAGAAACGGATATATATATATATATATATATTTATATATATATATATATATATATATATATATATATATATATATATATATATATATATATATATATATATATATATATATATATATAATGTTCGTGAACAGAGCTAACAATTGTATCGCGCTGCATATTCAATGCGCTCGGTGGCACCGAGGACGACGTTGTTTCGGGTGCCGAATACGCCGACGAACCATTCAACAAGGATCAGTTCTCTGGCAATCCCGACGAGGATGCGGCTTGCAGCGTCGACTAGCGAGATTTAGTAGCCGAGCTTATGGTAAGTAATAGTGTGTTATGTTGAAAGTATATCATTTTTTTAAGTGTGAATTGATCGACCTATTTTAGAATGATTATATTTTATTTCTCTGCGAGTAGGTTATACGGAGCGATCATTTTTTTATGTTTTCTGAAATTTTGAAGAATCGCCTGATGTAGTTGAGCTGGATTATTCAGAGGATCACATTACTTGCTCGAGAAATAAAAACATATATTGAAGTAACTGAAAAAATTACTAGTTAACTTCTAAATAAATATTTTACGGCACGTATGGGAAATTATAAATTGTAGCTGGTAAGTTTGCATGGCGTATCCAGTTGGAATAAATTTAGAGAATGGCACCAGTTTGGATATATGCGACATCAAACTCGCCGTAAAGATGCAGTGTTGCTCCACTTTTCAAAGAAAGCGCTCATTCATGCATTGAATCATAGAAGTGACTGGAACATCCATGTATTTCATCCCACACCTTGGGAAACATTATTTCCCAAAGTGTGGGACGAAAACATTATCCTGGATATTCATTTTAAGTGGATACGCCTTGCAAGCTTACCGGCTGAAATAGGCAGATTGCAATATGTGCCGCAAAGTAATTAATTACGAACTTAAGAGGTGGATTTTCCGTTGAATAGCTGAGCATGTGTTTCGATTTCTCGTGCAAGTAAATGTCCGCCCATTCAAATAATCCAGGCAATTTTAAAAAATTCCGGAAAGCTTAACGATGATCACCCTGTATAGGGGTTGGCCTATATTCGCGTTCGACATATATTCGTGCGAAAACGTTATTTATTTCATACCGGTCCGCTTCTTGGCCAATCCCCCGTTGTATGTGTGTGCCAATGATTGGAATCACCATCATGATCATCGTCACCAGCAGGCACATTTTGTCGCGTTTCTTTCGACGTCTGCTACGAGCCAGGCCACTATCTTGGACATTGCCAAATACCACGATAATGTCAGCGGTGTTGTCGATGTTGTTAGGTATGACTGGCCCAGAAGTTTGCAACGGCTTCTCTGATTGGTTCGAAATGCCGCAATTGCAGAATTCGACAATACGGCTTAATTAGGCAGTGTACAAAATGGCCCGCTACAATTTCGCCATTCTTCAGACTGGCCACGGAAACAGCAGGACGGCGCACAGAGCATAGAGGAAGGAACGCGGACAAAAGACAGCCGACAGGGCACGGACGGCGGTGAGGCGGGACGCAGCCAGCAGCGCACCATTGTATTGAGAGGTACAGTGCTCACGGGATGAAATAGGACACGGAGCATTTAGTAGAACCCTACATATGTGCAATGTACGCGACAGCACCATGTCATGTCGCTAGGAATTTGGTCACCAAAGGTGAAGAGGACTCCGATGTAAGTGTACGCGCCACAATTACGTCGATGTGACACGAACTGCAGCCGGTTGAAACGAAAGTATGCGCATTACTTAGCCCTAAATTGACGCGTTTCATTCCGTGAGCACTGTACATGGCTCAAAGATTAAGCAGACTGCAACTGCTTGTTTCAAAGATGAACAAGAAAATTATGCAACGAAGCAGGCAACAGGGAGAACTGAGATATTGAAGCTTGAGACTGACGCAGTAAATTGAAGGAAGCTAATATTTCCCACAATTTTCACTGCTGTCCGTTAAGATTTCAGGAACAGCTGAAACTTTGAAGACACCAGATAAACAACCGTATTGTTTCGTAACGCCCTAGTAGGCTGATGCAGAATCGCATATAGAAAAAATAGACACCACTGAGTACGACGTCAAGGTCATCAAGGAGTGGGCACGTGAGCGGCGTTGCAGCGACAATGACTAACACCGCCTTTGTTTGCTATCCAGGTGCCGCTTCCACTTGTGGCGCACAGCATCTACAATATCTGCCATCATGCCCGTGACAGTGCTTCTTTGCACCAAGTGACGCAGTTTGCTTCCTGTCAATTGGTTCCGTTCGTTCATCAGGCGGCGCCCTCAAGATTTGTGAACAGTCCTTATTACGCCAGGGCTACGGCATGGTCATCGACAGCAAGTTCAACGCCAGTATTTAAGCTCTGGTGTCCTCGGGACCGCTTCAGTGGGCACGTGAGCACCGTTGCAGCGACAATGACTAACAGACCGCCTTTGTTTGCCATCCAGGTGCCTAACTATTTTCCTTTGTATGCTAAGAAAAGTGACAATCGATGCTTACTGCTGCTCCCGTGCCCACGGGTGTTCTTGAGCGTGTTGACTGAATGCTTCAAGAGCTGTCTTCTTTTGCTATTGTCGGGAGATGTGGAAGTAAATCCAGGTACTTTTCACACGCGTACCAAAATAATCGGCGGTGATTCGAGCACAGACACCTCGAGCGAGGTGGGTAGCCTTGCCGCTAATGTCGTATTAACGCAATCGGAGCAAAACATGGAAATACTTCTTATCTTGAAGAAATTGCAGGCACAGTCAGTTACGCTTTCAGCAAGTAACGAAGATATAAAGAAAACCATGGAAGAACTACGGAGCGGACAGCAGAATATTAATTCAGCCCTCGCCAATACGAATTCCAGGCTTACGACAGTTGAACACTCACTTGAAGCAATCGACGAAGTAAAGCAGGATTTCGAGTGCACTGCTCTTGATATTCGCAAACAAAATCAACTGCTGCAGGCACGAATTCATGAATGACAAGACCAGAGTCGTAGAAATAATTTAGTTTTTCATGGTATTGCCAATGAGGATGACCATGAAACATGAGATGAAACGAAAGAAAAAACTTCTAGATGTCCTGTCAAAATATGCTGACCCCGAACTCTCGCCGAATGACATAGATAGGGCTCATCGATTAGGGCGGTATTCTGATTCTGAATGCCGTCCGGTGATTGTGAAGTTCAACAACTTCAAAACCAGAGAAAAATTTTGAAGTGTAAAAAAAGACATCAAAGAAGAATACATTCAAGTTACAGAAGATTACTCGTTTGCCACACGCCAAGCACGCAAAAAACTTATTGGCTTCGCCAAATCACTGCCCGGCTCCCCATCTTTTAAGCTAAAATACAATAAGTTGGTCGTGAACGACAGATCCTGCATGTATGACCCTGTAAACGATAAAACATCTGAAATTACCGCAGAACTCACCAAGTCGATAACCCAGCACGCGCTTTCGTCTCTCCCCGCTGCATCTAGCTCTTGTAAATCTGCCTAATGGTTACCGAGGGGAGCGACCGTTGTCTAAGGGCAGCTCAAACATCAGTTTTATTTACTAATATCCGCAGTGTCATCAAAAGACATACTGAACTCTCCTCTGCCATAAGTGCGTGCTCCGCTGACATCGTCGTCCTAACTGAAACTTGGCTGCATGAATACAAACGTGATTCTGAGATATTCGATTCATCAAATCAGTTCCGCTCCTATCGTTGTGACAGGAAAGATCGGCAAGGTGGTGGCGTACTAATAGCAGTTAGTAAAAGAATAGTCATATTCTCTTCACATAACATCAAGCATCGAAATTATATGGGTATCTCTTCAACTGGGCTACCGCAGAATAATCCTAGGCGCATGCTATCGACCGCCTAATGCATCTCCTACATTTGTTGCAGAGCTTCATGATACCATTAATGGCATAGTAACGCCTTAACCTTCGTCATCTATCTTTCTATTGGGTGATTTTAACTTTCGGGGCATCGATTGGTCCTCGGTGCAACCATCCTCCTCTCTGGCGCTATGCAAGGAATTCACTAATTTATGCTCACTGTTTAATCTTACCCAAATTGTTACTCATCCTACAAGAATTTCTGAAGCTACAACAAGTACATTAGACCTCGTATAACAATATGCCCAGAACTGTGTTCAGAAATAACCTACATGCCCCAGTTAAGCGACCATTCTTTGCTAAATTTTTCTGTGAACATTCCCATACAAAAATCTGCTAATCACACTAAAATAACACGCATGTATCATCGCGCTGATTGCAACAAAGTTAATAATGAACTAGGCTATGTCCTGGCCACCTTTTTCGCTGAATTCGACTCGCGATCGGTGAACGCAAACTGGCTCTTATTCAAGAACAAAATCTTAGATCTGACCAGCCGTTTCATACCCACTCGCGTAATATCTTATCACCTGCATGCGCCATGGCATAACGCACATCTTAAGCGCTTGTCTAACCGTAAGAAACGCTTCTTCCGTTCAGCTAAAGGATCACGCACCGAACATCATTGGTCCCGTTATCGCTCTGCAGCTTACACTTACAATTCTGCGGTCATGAACGCTAAAGCAAATTACCAGAATAGCACTCTACCAGGTATGTTGCTCAATAACCCAAGAAAATTTTGGGGCGTCATTAACCCCTCTGAAACGTCTAGAATAATACTAACAAATTCAAGTGACGAACCGATATCTGATACTGTGTGTGCAAATGTACTGAATGATGTTTTTTCGAGCTTTTTTTTCAAGTGGTGAAACTACCAATTTCCCTCAACTGGCTTATAACAACTTCCTCCCAATGTACCCTGTAGTCATTCATCCTGACGGTATAGCTAAAATAATTGATAATCTTAAGATATCTTCCAGTGCTGGTGTTGATTGCATTACTACAAAGTTCCTGAAAAGTACTAAAATGTCTTCATCGCTTGCCTTAACTAAAATATTTCATCACTCATTGGAAAACGGTACACTACCGGCCGATTGGAAGATAGGTAAGGCGGTTCCTGTGCATAAATCTGGTAATAAACACTCGCCTTTTAACTACTGGCCCATATCTATTACCCGCATCCCATGCAAAATCCTAGAGCACATACGCTTTTCACATATTGTCACTTTCCTTGAGTCAAACTCGTTTTGTCATCCTTAGCACGGTTTTAGGAAGTCCTATTCATGCGAAACACAGCTACTCTTATTCACGCACAAACTTCACGCAATTTTAGACTGCCGCTCGATCGCCGACTGCATCTTTCTAGATTTCGCGAAGGCATTTGATAAAGTTTCCCATCATCTTTTGTTAGTAAAACTGCGCATGGTAGGATTAGACACTAACATTCTAAAATGGCTTGAAGTTTTCCTTACCAATCGTCAGCAATTTGTTGCCGTCAACAATGCTCATTCCAGCGCTTATCCTGTCCTTTCCGGTGTGCCGTCTTGGGGCCCCTGCATTTTCTGATATTTATCAACGACTTACCCAGTAACCTTTCTTCTTCTGTACATCTTTTTGCTGATGACTGCGTCCTTTTTCGGGAAATAACAAATGATAGTGACAAGCACATGATTCAGTTTGACCTTAACGCGATCTCAACATGGTGCAAAACTTGGAATATGACTTTAAATGATGAAAAGTGCAAACTTATGCGCATTCCTCGTGTTAATAGTGAATTGACCGTATATACTCTTAATGATGTGTTACTTGATCCTGTTAAAAGATATAAGTACCTCGGAATTCATATTACGTCTAACCTTAGCTGGCATGCGCACATTGAGCACATCACTAACAAAGCTAATCACATGCTCGGATATCTGAGACGTAACTTTCACGCAGCCCAATATAGCATCAAACTTCTACTCTATACCACACTCGTACATTCACAACTAAAATGTGCTTCATCAATCTGGGACCCTGGTGTTAAGAGTTTGATCGACCTACTGGAGATGGTACAACAAAAATCAGCGCGGTTCATTCTCTCTGACTTTCGGCGTACATTAAGCGTAGCCACTAAGAAGACTACCCTGGGCCTAACTTAACTTGCATGACGACGCAAAATTGCACGCCTGCACCTTTTTCACAATATATTTCATCATGAGTCTGTTTGCTACGAGTTACTTCTTCCCCCTTCATATATTTCACGCCGCACAGATCACGTACGTAATGTAGGCCTTTCTGCATGCAAAACTAAAGCATTCTCCGATTTTTTTATTCTTCGCACGCCATATGACTGGAACCACCTTCCTCCTCAATTGCCACAATTCCTGACCCTGTATTGTTTCGGACTGCTGTTACCCCTTCTAGTGAATGGTATATTGTGTTGATCACTTATTCTAACTTATCTATGTTTTGGTAATTTATTGTTCTCGGCTGTTTGTATTTTCAATGTTATTATGTATTACCCACTTCCCTCTGTAATACTTTGCACTGAGGGTAAAATAAATAAATAAATAAATAAATAAATAAATAAATAAATAAATAAATAAATAAATAAATAAATAAATAAATAAATCACTGCTATCCATAACATAGAAACCTATTCGTCTCGAGGTGCAACAGCGCCACACAGCTGAGCCACAGGTCTTCAGCAACGGAACTAGCCAAATGGCATAGAGATAATAGCACCGCCACAATTAGAGGTAATCGAGCTCTCTGGTGACAAAGTTTAGTGCCAGCGCTTTTGGCGCCAATTTGAGATGGCGGTACAGGAGAAAACTGAACACCCTCCCCCCCCCCCCCCTCGCTCCCCTAAAAGAAATGATCAAAAGTTCACGTACCTGATCTCCTCACTGCGTGATAAAGTGGCAGCAACGATCGAACGCCTACGATTTTGCGATACTAAATACGGCAAGGTTATTAACTTTGTCAAACAGAAGTTTGGAACAGACGATCCTATAATTGAAATACACAAAAGAGAGCTAATTTGCGAAAAGTAAGGTAATGCAGAGGCATAGAAGGCATAAAGGCACTCTGTCAAGACGTGCAGGTGCACACCCATTTACTCCCATGCGCCTTTGCTTCTTGCTATTTTGAAGAAAGCTTATCCAGAAGGGATGCACACTGACTTCATGTTGCAAGAGAAAGAAAAGACTAGCACGTCCGCGATTCCATAACCAATATGTGGCTTTAGCAAGTGCGAAAAAGTGAACTGAATAGAGGAGCTACTTAGTGAACATGACGTCGAAAAAAATCAGTAAGATGAATTACACGGGGCAGTCAACATCCGGCAGCTTCCATAGAGCAATTACAAAAGCTGTGCATTATGTGAACCAACAAATAATTAATCTGATATGGCTGCATAAAAAAGCTATCTTGCATGAAAAAGAAGCCGAAGCTTATGATATATCTCAGACATTTGCTGTGTAGAAGACGTCGTCATACCCGCCGTGGTTGCTCAGTGGCTATGGTGTTGTGCTGCTGAGCACGAAGTCGCGGGATCGAATCCCGGCCACGGCGGCCGCATTTCGATGGGGGCGAAATGCAAAAACATCCGTGGTGCTTAGATTTAGGTGCACGTTAAGGAACCCCAGGTGGTCGAAATTTCTCGTGTCCTCCACTACGGCGTGCCTTATAATCAGGAAGTGGTTTTGTCACGTAAAATCCCATAATTTAAGACGTCGTTTTCAGGGCGAAAGGGCACTGCAAATCTTTATTTTTTTTATTTAAAAATACCTTACAGGCCCCTAGATGCATTGTCTAAGAAAGGGAGAGCACACGCAAAGATTATACAATAATTAGAATGCATATGTGAATACATATACAAAAAATATAGAGTATAAGAAATACGCTAACATACACTAATGTAGTGTTAAAATTGTACAATGGACAAACCAAATGCTTTTGAACGTGAAAAGTCACAATATAATCAACAGAATCACAGTGCGCGTGGGACATATTTGGCTATAACAAAACAATATTTAAGATAGAAGCATAATAACAACGGGAAATGCAAGGAAAAATAACACGTTAGGTTATGTTGAGTTTGAAAATTCTGTTGTTAGAAGATGCCGGAAATTTTCCTGGTCAATCTCATAAGCGGTGAGTTAGCAAGATTTTTCCAAACGGATAAGGCTCTTGGAAGAGCGGATTTGTTAAAAGAATTAGTCTTTCCGTAGATGCGCTTGAAATCGAACTGATTGTACAACCAGTGTAACCAGTAATGAGGACTTTTAAAAGTCAGAACTGATGCGCTGTATTATGGACATATTCATGAAATAATAATAGCACGGCTATACCATGATGGTAATGCAAGGGCTGTAGTGAGAGGTCGAGTTTAATTTGTGTAATGCTTTTGTTGAAGTCATAACAGCATGAAATAAAACGCACAGCCCTATTCTGAATAGACTCGAGCTATTCTATCAAGTATTTCTGATGCGGAGACCAGATGGATGCGGTGTATTCAAGCTGATGTTGAACAAAATGTTAGATAAGCTAGTCTACGAATGCCTTTAGTAGAATTATGTAACTTGCATCTTAGGTATCCTACTGATCTCGATGCATTGGCGCATTTGTATGCAATGTGCGTTGACCACGAGAAAATCAAAGTTAGGTTAACACCAATATATTTATATTGGGTATCATGCAAAATAGTGATGTTATTTGTGGGATAAAGAAACGTAGATTTAGTATTCTTGCGGCTAAAAGAGATAATTTTACACTTAGAAACGTTAAGCTTCATTAGCCAAGTGTTAAACTAAAGAGAAATAAGTTCTAGATCTTTTTGGAGGATGGTATGATCCTCGGAACACTTGATGGCACCATAAAAATGCAGTCGTCTGCAAAAATGCGCACGGGGAGGAAATGTTATTGGGAAAATCATTAATGTATATTAGAAATGGTAATGGAGCAAAAACGGTGCCTTGTGGTACACCTGAAGTAACGTTCGAAAGAGGAGAGGAAAAAACATTAACGGCTGTGAATTGCTGGCGATTAGAAAGAAAATTGCGAAACCATGTTAGTGTAAGAATCTAATTCAAGAACAGATAATTTCAAAATCAAACGGCAATGTGCTACGAGGTCCAACGCCTAGACTATTCTAGACTATTCAAAAGAATAGTCTAGAAAAGCACAATCAGTTTGTAGATCCTCTTTCATCTTAGTGTGCAAATCAGTTGTTAATTATAATAATTGCGTCTCACAAGAGAAGTTTCTCCGAAATCCGTGTTAATTAGAAAAGAAAAATTTGTTGGCTTCCAGGTGACTGTATACACTCTATGCAGTTACATGTTGTAGCATTTTGCAGCATATAGATGTTAATGATATTGGACGGTAGTTTTCCGGTGCGTGTTCATTACCTGACTTAAATATGGGTATGACCCTTGCTGCCTTCCAGCCTGAGGGCAGCACGCCAGTCTCTAAAGATGGCCTGAAGATGCGAGACAGAATTTTACTAGGTGCTATAACGGTGTTTTTCAGAATTTTAGAATTTGTCCTCAACGCCACAGGATGTGGTTATATTGAAGTTATTTATCAGGCATGCCACACCTTCAATTGTTATTTCAATGGGTGACATGTATTGGTAGCTAAGCGAGGTACATCCGGCAGATCAGGCTGATCTTCTGTGGTGAATATAGAAAAAAAGTAAGTATTCAAAGTAGAAGCACAGTGATTGCCTGGAATGGGAGTGGTATTATTGTTCTGTAAAGAAATGTTAATGTGGTCCTGATCTGGGCTTGTAATGTGCCAGAACTTTCTTGGATTAGATTTTAGATGACACAGGGAACATTCCACATCTATGTGCACGTCAATGGAACTAACGGGAGCGACATTAGGGTGCGAGTACAATGAGTGAGAAAGAAAAAGATGACAAGGCTTCAACTCCTCAACTTATGAGTACCTCTTCTAGGGTGTTTCACGACGGGAGGCGCCTTTGCGTATTGGCGAAATGGCAAAGAAAGACTGGTGGTTTCATCTTTTGGAGGAGGACAGACAGAACATGTCATGAACATGAGCAGTTGTAGAATAGCGGCGTGATAACAGTAGGGGACACTGGAAATAGAGGTCACTTCGGGAGAAGGAATGCTATTTCTGACACACACATTGAAAAAGAAGTTTGACAACTGTAAAGCATTGCTGATGATCCGCGTAAAAGCAGGTATTGTCAAGACATAGAAATACTTATCGCATTGCCATTTGTTGGGCGTGTTGGTAAACTGACTTGGAAAGCATATTTAGCACCCGCGAATAAGCACAACAGGAAGACTACACCACAATGCGGTAGCGCATTGTGGTGTTGTCTTTCTTCTGTTCTTGTTCGCTGGCGTTAAATATGCTTTCCAAACATTTATCAGTTTAGATTTCTACTGAGAAGTGATGACTCAAAAGAAGGAAAGAGTGGAAGAACGCTTGACAGCTGTAGAGAGAATCTTTGCATGGGGCCGAAGGTCCGTCCAAGACGTGCTCAAAGCTGATGGAGAAGTCGACTGTTATGGTGCTTTGCACTACTCATGTGTACGACGATAAAAAGAAATAAAACGAAGAAACAACACTGTTGTCGTAGCCTAAGGACACGAAGACGACAAATTCAGTTTGGAATGGAAAAACCACTGCTGCAATGGCAACTTCCTGAGCCCGGATTGGACAAGTTGCATCAAATAGTGTACCATATATGAAGCCAAGTTCAGATTGCAATGGCTGCCTGTCCGGATCCAGATATTCTTAGCACCCTCTGCTGCGTCACAGGTCTGACCGCCGCCGTGGTCAGTTGCTTTGCAGCTGCTGGGCACTGAGGGGCGGGGTTTGATTGTCGTATTCATATAGGAGGTTGTGGCCAACCACTGCACCAGAGTGGCCAACCCTGCTCTGGTGAGGGAGTGCGTTACCGGTTCTGGTCACCGGGATCAGGTCGCACTCCAGGCCTGTTTGTGCAATTTTATCAGCGTGTGGATTTTTTCATCCAGTAGAAAATTGCGTGGCACCGGAATTCGAACCACATTCCTCTTGCACGCGAGACGGATGCTCTACCTCTATGTCACCACTGCACCGAATCTGAACCTGGCAACGTTTAACGCTAGAACGTTATCTAGTGAGGGGAGTCTAGCAGTGCTTTTGGAGGAATTAGCGGGCAGTAAATGGGATATAATAGGGCTCAGTGAGGTTAGGACAAAAGAAGCATACACAGTGCTAAAGAGCGGGCACGTCCTGTGCTACCGGGGCTTAGCGGAGAGACGAGAGCTAGGAATCGGATTCCTGATTAATAAGTATATAACTGGTAACATACAGGAATTCTATAGCATTAACGAGAGGGTGGCAGGTCTTGTTGTGAAACTTAATAAGAGGTACAAATTGAAGGTCGTAAAGGTCTACGGTAATGGTACTACATCCAGTCATGATGACCAGGAAGTCGAAAGCTTCTATGACGACGTGGAATCGGCGATGGGTAAAGTAAAACAATATACACTATATGGATGGGCGACTTCAATGCCAGGGTAGGCAAGAAGCAGGCTGGAGACAAGTCAGTGGGGGAATATGGCATAGGGTCTAGGAATAGCAGGGGAGAGTTATTAGCAGAGCTTGCAGAATGGAATAATATGCGGATAATGAATACTTTCTTCCGCAAGCGGGAGAGCCGAAAGTGGACGTGGAGGAGCCCGAATGGCGAGACTAGAAATGAAATAGACTTCATAATCTGCGCTAACCCTGGCATCATACAAAATGTGGACGTGCTCGGGAAGGTGCGCTTCTGTGACCATAGGATGGTAAGAACTCGAATTAGCCTAGACTTGAGGAGGGAACGGAAGAAACTGGTACACAAGAAGCCGATCAATGAGTTAGCGGTAAGAGGGAAAATAAAGGAATTCCGGACAGGTATGAGGCCTCAACTCGGGAAGAGGACCTTAATATTGAAGTAATGAACGACAGTCTAATGGGCATCATTAAGGAGTGTGCAATAGATGTCGGTGGTAACTTCGTTAGAGGGGATACGAGTAAGCTATCGCAGGAGACGAAATATCTGATTAAGAAACGCCAATGTATGAAAGCCTCTAACCCTACAGCTAGAATAGAACTGGCGGAACTTTCCAAGGTAATCAGCAAGCGTAAGACAGCTAACATAAGGAAGTATAATATGGATAGAATGTACCATGCCCTCAGGAACGGAGGAAGCCTAAAAGCAGTGAAGAAAAAACTAGGAAGAGGCAAGAAACAGATGTATGTGTTAAGAGAAAAAGCCGGCAACCATTACCAATATGGATAAGATAGTTCAAGTGGCTGAGGAGTTCTATATGGATTTATACAATACCATTGGCACCCACAACGATAATGGAAGAGAGAATAGTCTAGAGGAATTTGAAATCCCACAAGTAACACCGGAAGAAGTAAAGAACGCCTTGGGAGCTATGCAGAGAAGGAAGGCAGCTAGGGAGGATCAGGTAACAGCAGATTTGTTGAAGGATGGTGGGCAGATTGTTCTAGAAAAACTGGCCACCGTGTATAAGCAATGCCTCATGACCTCGAGCGTACTAATCAAGGAAGGACGCCAACATAATCTTAATCCATAAGAAAGGGGACACCAAAGACTTCTAAAATTATAGACCGATCGGTTTACTGTCCGTTGCCTACAAAGTATTTACTAAAGTAATCGCAAATATAATCAGGAACACCTTAGACATCTGTCAACCAAAGGACCAGGCAGGATTCCGTAAAGACTACTCAACAATAGACCATATTCACACCATCAATCAGGTGATAGAGAAATCTGCGGAATATAGCCAACCTTTATATAACGCTTCCAATGATTACGAGAAAGTGCTCCATTCAGTCGAAACCTCAGCAGTCATGCAGGCATTACGGAATCGAGGTGTAGACGAGCCCGATGTAAAAGTACTCAAATATACCTCTAGCGGCTCCACAGCCACCGTATTCCTCCATAAAGAAAGCAACAAAATCACAATAAAGAAGGGTGTCTGGTAGGAAGATACGATCTCTCCAATGCTTTTCATAGCGTGTTTACAGGAGGTATTCAGAGACCTGCATTGGGAAGAACTGGGGATAAGCGTTAATGGACAATACCTTTGTAACTTGCGATTCGCTTATGATATTGCCTTGCTTAGTAACTCGGCGGACCAATTGCAATGCATGCTCACTGACGTGAAGAGGCAAATCAGAAGGGTGAGTCTAAAAATTAATCTGCAGAAAACCAAAGCAATTTTTAACAGTCTTGGAAGGGAACATCAGTTAATATAGGTAGCGAAGCACTGGAAGTGGTAAGGGAATACATCTACTTAGGGCAGGTAGTGACCGCGGATCCGGATCATGAGACGCAAATAATCAGAAGAATGAGAATGGGTTGAGGTGTGTTTGGCAGGCATTCTCAGATCATAAACAGCAGGTTGCCGTTATCCCTCAAAAGAAAAGTGTATAACAGCTGTGTCTTACCAGTAGTCACCTACGGGGCAGAAACCTGGAGGCTTACGAAAGGGTTCTACTTAAATTAAGGACAACGCAACGAGCTCTGGAAGGAAGAATGATGTGTGTAACGTTAAGGAACAAGAAAAGAGCAGATTGGGTGAGGGAAAAAACGTGAGTTAATGACATCTTAGTTGAAATCAATAAAAAGAAATGTGCGTGGGCAGGAGATGCAATGAGGAGGGAAGATAACCGATGGTCATTAAGGGTTACGGACTGGATTCCAAGAGAATTGAACCGTAGCAGGGGGCGGCAGAAAGTTAGGTGGCCGGATGATGTTAAGAAGTTTGCAGGGACAGCATGGCCACAATTAGCACATGACCGGGGTAGTTGGAAAAGTATGGGAGAGTCCTTTGCCCTGCAGTGGGCGTAACCAGGCTGATGATGATTATATGAAGCCAACAATGACACCAAGGATAACGAAGGGGAAATTAGTTACGCTTACTAATTGAATTAAAGAAATGATAAATGAACGGAAATGAAAATGTATGAAAAAACAACTGGCGTCAGGTGAGGAATGATTCCACGTCTTGGCATTACGGGTGCGATGCTCTAACCAAGTGAGGTAGCGCGGCGACGTTTACACATCCACTTTCTGAGTTATTTATGCTTTACTACTAGAATAAACGCTGGGAGTGTTAGGGAGCGCCAGTACGTGGTGGTGACAGACGGACGGACGGACGGGCAGCAAAATGGGTGATGTTCCCAGTTCCGAAACAATGTCAACCGCATTAAAAATAAGGTTTAGCATAGTGACTCGCGACGTCGCACGCAATCTACTCATCAACCAGTCGTGCATTGTAATATTCAATGCACCAAGTATATATAGGCAAGAGCCGACACGAGATGCGTTCAAGCCCTTGATGAGTTTCAATTTGGTGTGTAAAATACATGGGGCCGAATTCACAAAGCCTTTCGTTCGTAAGTGCTGTTTTTAAATGGCTGATCGCCTTCGCTGATAATATGTCCTACATCACTATTGAACGGCACGAACGCTTTTAGCGTAAGAACGTTTTGTGAATACGGGGCCATATATGTTATTTATCTCGGCACTGTTGTTTACAGTATTTTCCTTTTTGTAGAGAGGCTCCCGTTGGCCGGGCAAAAGGTGTATCTCATCAATATATTCAGGTGTCCGCAATGCATTGGATATATTCTTTTTCACTGCGAGAAGCAACATAAACAAGAGAGAAAGAAGTCGGTAACTGTTATGACTATGGATTTTGTATGAGCGCCGCAGTTGAAACTCGGCAAATGGATTCAGTTGCTAACGCGCGAAATCGCAGCGCAGCGAGCACCAAGCATCGAAGCCATCTCTGGTTGCGAGCACTCAGGGTGCTCACCCACACACGTGATCGATCACGGCGGCTGTGCTGTTTCGTTGCTGTCTTACAGGCGACGACGAACCGCAGCGGCGCATTTTGCGATCGATCTGGTTTGCAGTAGTCCTTTCTTTCAGCATGGTGTCGTCTTACATGGGCGGTGCTTATCGTCACAAAGCGTCGGAGAGGAGCACGAATAAAAGCAGCTGTCCAGACGACGTCGTGGCCATGCACAGCTCTTGCCGTTCTATAAACCAACCCGTGGCACTCATAGCTACGTCGCGCGAAACGCGAGTAGCAGGATGCGATGCATTCGCCAGACGGTTCGCAATGGATGACGTTCTTTCATTTTTTAAGTTATTCGCTGCGCTGTCACCAGTTCGGCTCTGGAAACACCTGTCAAAATGCACTGTAGTGCCTCGTACACGTCCCTTGCAGTGTTTCCAATTTTTACCACGCCGGCTAGAGGGAATGAGAAAATATTCCCGGATTCTTTTTTCCCAGAACTCCTTGGCTCGTGTGTCATCCGCACCAGTCATTTTTTACATGCGATATACGATATATTCAGCACTTTTTCGATACTCGTGTTACTGAATCCATCGCTTACTTTTTTATCTCCTTTGTATCTCATGTTGTATCTCCGCAGCGACAGAATCAGATCTGCCGCACAACTTGCCGTAGAATGGTAAAAAGGATTGATAATAAACACGGCATTACGCATGGTAATTAGCGTGTTTAAGGGCGCGGTAACATTTTATCTGTTACTATTTGAAACAATTGAGGCGCATTTTGAGTTACTTCAAGATGAATGAAGCTGCTCTCACAAATACGTGTTACTAGAATCAATAGTCCACACGTATTCACTAAAAAGTTCTTAAACTAGAACTATTTGTAAGAGGTGGTGCCAGTTAAGCATGAGCAGAAAGGTTTGTGAAAGACTCTTCACCAAAGCGGTATATCGAGCTTTGATGAAATGAAATAGACGAGTTTGGCGTTGAACCATTTTGTCATGTTCCTTTATTGCATTCACTGGATTAAGTTGTAAGAACAAGGTATGCGATGTAGTTAAATCGTTGGTTTGGAAACGGGCGGCGCATATAGTTTGTAGCCGGTCAAATGCTGTAAAGCAAGATATGCGATTTAATAAAGTCGTTGGTTTGGAAATGAGCTGCACACTTAACCTGCGGTTGGTAAAATGCTGTAGAATACTAAATGCTAACGAAATTCCTGCTATATGTTAAACTAAAGTATACCTTTTCTCTGTCCGAATGCATTAGTAAAACGACATACATTAGCACTAAAGTGCTGTGGTGCAGTGCTGAAGTGGAAGACCATATTGTACTTCCTTGACAATAGTTGCCTTCTAGGAATATTTTAGGACTCATTGAGTCTTGTGAAATGATTTACTTTCCGATGCTTAACGTCGGATAATAAGTAAAATATTTGTTCAGTGTTTACTTCCTCCACAAGGTTTTCGAAAGCCTTTCAAGTTCTCTCTTTTTTTTTTCCTTACCCGCAGTGGTTGCTAAGTGGCTATGATGTTGGGCTGCTGAGCACGAGATCGCGGTATCGAATCCCGGCCGTGGCGGCCGCATCTCGATGAGGGCGAAATGCGAAAACACCCGTGTACTTAGATTTAGGTGCATGTTAAAGAACCGCGGGTGGTCGAAGTTCCCGGACTCCTCCAATATGGCTTGCCTCATAATCAGAAAGTGGTTTTGGCACGTTAAAGCCCATATTTTTTTTCATTCCCCCTTTTCTTGGCAGGTTTTCAAGCTGAAGGTTCAATCATCGCGAGCAAGATATACTAGTTTCAGATAAAGAAAACTTTCTTGTTTGGGAGGCGAAACTGTGACACCTTATGCTGGTAATGCTGGTTACTTAGATTTCTGTGCACAAAAATTGCCACTCGGCAAATATATCCCCTCCTGTGAGTGCACATTTTCTGCGACTTGGTCTGGGCACTACAGTAAAGTGAAAGAGTGAAGAAACGAAAAATAAGGCAATTGTCGTTGCTATCTTTCTTTTTTTGATTCTTGAGCATACACATCAGCCACATGGAACCTCACATGTTTGTTGTTCGTGCTTTAACTATAGGTTCTCGTATCAATCTGGCTCTAGTTTTACCTAAATGTGGAATAAACTGCCCTGATTGACAACTCTGATGCGCTCATTCTATAGCTTTCTGCACGCCTTATTAGAAAGATGATTTGTAGATGACACTAAAGGATTACATGGTGATGATGAATGTCATAGAAAAGCATGCCGAAACGTTCAGTGAGTTGTGCAGGAAGGAAGGCCACAGAGGTTTACGGGTTTCCGGATTAAATTGGAAGCTTCAGAGTGCTAGTCAACGTCAACTAACGCTCTGCGATAGGCTTTTATTTGTTTAACACAGCGTTGAGCTTTCTCACATAGAACACAGTATTGAAAGAAAATACTGAAACACGCTTCAAACAGACGACGTTGTGGCTTGTAAAGTTTAAAGAAAGTGCTGACGCGAAAGTGGGGCGCTAGAGGAACTCTGGAGAAAAGATGTGTGGGACTTGCAGAAAGAAAACAGAATAAAGGGGGATACAGAAATACGAATGTCGGAGCGTGTGCGCCTGAAAGCATTGCCGTGCTCTCCAACGGACGATTAAGAACACAGGTTCCGGATACCGATCTCTACTATCAGTGATTCTGATTGGTTAGGTGGTAGTGTGCCAAAGCCCTTGAGCTAGATTCTGTTCACATGCGCAATTTCCTATATCCGTAGGTATAGAGCGTGGCAGTGCTCTTAGACCGCACGCTGAAGTGTTCGCATTCCTTTTTAATTCCCGAGTACATAGTCCGTTCACTACAAGGGAAGTCACTTTTCCGAACGCCTACAGCGGAAAGACATGAAAATCGAGGAGACTAGCCTGATTCACCTCCGGATAAAGAATGTGGCCACAAAAATCCAGGCGAAACATAAGATTTCTAATTGTGCTGTGGCATGGCTTGCAACGAGCTAGCCTATGCTGAAGCAAGAACTCTTTGTTCTAAAGCCGAAGTAAACATCCAGTACTAAACATATACAAAGCTCTTCGTTGACTTCTCTCCAGCGAGACTGAATAGTAGCTCACTGGATTCAACAAGACCATCGGTACAGATGTATACGTGAGGAATACCCTGATAGGACTTTTCGCTTCATAACTTCGGTCAAGCGAAGCCACGCTGTATGCCTAACCAAAATCATTTAAACGTCGCGCTGACTCAACGCTACACACATCTCATCGACTATGGCTGCTGCGCCATAAAAATTTCAAATCATCATCATCATCTCATCGACTACGCGCACAGCCC
Source organism: Dermacentor andersoni (assembly GCF_023375885.2). Taxonomy (NCBI): domain Eukaryota; kingdom Metazoa; phylum Arthropoda; class Arachnida; order Ixodida; family Ixodidae; genus Dermacentor; species Dermacentor andersoni. Next base: position 93,058,653 of record NC_092815.1, read on the forward strand.
GAACAGTGAACGTTCCCAAGCGCCTGAGGCTCTGCGACATGTGTTTTGCGACGGCCTTGTGCATTTACCAATGCGGAAAACACTGGCTTCTACGTTGGCAAGTATCGGAAGACAATCATTATTTGAAGGTGATATTTTGGCCGCATTGTGTGAGCGCAAGGCGACAGAATAAGCTACAAGGGCTGCTATGGGCTGTTGACGAAGCACCAATTTGAACTCAACACTTATAAAAACCACTGTGTTACGTGGTTATTGTATATACGCACCCCTCGTCATGCCGTCCTCATCATTTATTTATTTATTCACGCTACCCCTAAAGGCCCTCCAGGAGAGGGTATTACATAGGGGGGGGGGGGGGGCGATACAGCTTTTTAAACGCGATGCATTTCAGTAATAAATGTAATAAAACATAAGGCATAACACAAAAAAAAAGATCCGTCATTATTCTTTTTTGCACCTTTTCCTCCTTCCCCTCCACGTCAGATCCTACAAGCTCAGGACTTCCTCATTGATTTCACTATAACAAATTATCTCCTGTAAGTATACTTCAGTAGTTAAAGAAATTAAATTATGAGGTTTTACGTGCCAAAACCACTTTCTGATTATGAGGCACGCCGTAGTGGAGGGCTTCGGAAATTTCGACCACCTGGGGTTCTTTAACGTGCACCTAAATCTAATTACAAGTAGTTAAGCTTGACGAGGTGATATCAACGAGTCTGAAAAGCTGTCTTTAAGTGGTACGATATGAATGCCGCATGGAGAAAGAAGCAAATCTGATGAAGAAATTTAACATTCGGGAAGTCTCAATACCTATAGTGTGAATCTCGGTGCATGTATGGAATGAAGAGAAAAAGATTCGGTCGAGACACTTAAGACGGGTTACGTGTGCGAATGCGAAAACATTATAGTCGTCTTGGTGAAATGTTTCCGATTGATGTTTTTGACATGCATCGCAGTTCTTTCTGCGGATTCGGTGTGTGTGTTTGCGTATACGTTGGCCGTATAACGGAAATATTCGGACGATATTGCTGCAGAAACATGAATTTTATTTCAAGCTATGCGATTATCTATGTTTGCAGTAGACACATCACCGATGAAATCCGAAGAGCGAGTGACGCGCGGGAGGCAGCGAGCTGATTTTGTACACTCGTGACGTGGTGCCGCCTGCTCGCCACTGACTGAGCCGTCACGTACGCACTAGGCTACCCAGACAGCTTGCTGCGACATGAGGTGCGCAATGACGCAAGCACTAGGCACACCTTCAGTCAGCCAGAAACGTGAAGCCGCCGAGGCGTCGGGAAAGCGCGCTCGTCTCGCACCTCGGAGGCCCGGGTTCGACTTCCATTCCAGCGAAATATACCAAATTTTGTGAAAAAAAACATTGGGCTCCAATCCGCGCTCGCAAGGTGGTTGGCCAGCAAAGCTGTGGAGACCAATGTGACGTAGCCTTGAACTGGGTCCTGCGGAGCTTGAGCACGACGCCGTTGTGCACATTCACGTGGCTGTTTCTTTCGCCGCTCATCGTATTCGCGCAGTTCTTCAGGCGTCCTAACTGTGCGTGGCTGGCTTTGGGCAGGAACGGCTGCGCCCTACCTAGCCTGAGCACGACCGCCGTTTTGCATATTGACGTTGCTGTTTCCGCACCGCTCATCGTGTTCACGCTGCGCTTCTGGAGTCCTTACTATGCGTACGCTTTCAATAGCACTATCGCAACCAAAACGAAATCGATTGGTAGGCGGGTTCTTCTTTTCCATATGAAAGTGTAGTGACGTCACTCCCTGCTTCGCATGCTACACTTGCCGCTTCTGGGTAACGACAGCTTATGCAACCGGAATCATTACCGGGAAACGCTAAGCGCGAAGGCAAGCTTTCTGGTTCTTTTGTTTTCTTTCACTCGCACGGCCGACGCCGTAGATGGACGGATGGATGGATGGATGGATGCAATGAGCGTCTCCGTTGAAATGGGGCAGTGGGTTGCGCCACCATGCTGTTATTATTTTACTGTTACTATTTATATGTTACTTGTTACTATTTTCTTTTGTTGACTAACTTTAGAAAAAGAAAGAAAAAAAGGAGTTCCCAGCATCAAACTTTCTGAACCACTTTTGCGAACATTGTTTTTGTACGCCTCCGTTCTTTGGGGCCTCCTATACTTTTCTGCCACCGAACTTTCCATAGCCTTTTACTAATCTCTATTGCTGACATGTTTACTTTCCTCCTACTATCGCTGAATCCAAGGGCTTCAAGGATGCCAGAGGAGCCTAAAGCGACAGTGAGAGAGAGAGAGAGAGAGGGCTCTTTATTGGAAAAACAGAGAATTTTGCCGGCGCGTATATAACTGCTGGCATGCTACTCTGTATAGGGATGGGGAATGGGATTAAAAGATTCCAGAAAGGAGTTGGAGAAAAAAATGATAAAAGTAAATATGAAATGTCCGAGTGGACCTGATACTAATATTTACAGGTGACATGGCGGGTAAATTTAATCTTTTGTATAGGAAGGATGCAATTTTTAAAGTTTTCCTATTTGACCAATTTCTGTCAGGTAAATGAACAATAAATCCAAAACCCGTCGCTGTTTTGAAGGGCCGGGCATTGGACCTAAGATGCTCGGTAACGTTAACGGTTCGTGGCAAATCATGTCCATTTGGTGCTCAAAAAATTGTCTCTCGTCACGGTACGCGGGGCATTCTAGTAATATGTGCTCAATTGTCTCTAAGTTGCGACAGTTATCACAGTATGGGTTAGTGGTAAGTCCTATGCGGTACAGATAATTGTTCGTGTATGCCACGTTCAGTCGAAGACGATGGTACAATGTCTCTAAGTGTCGAGGAAGTGGTCGTGGAATTTTCGGTCTCATTTCTGGGTCAATGTAACGTAGGAAGTTATCTTGGTGAAGCGGCAGATTCAAGATGCGGTCTTTTTGTTGATAGGCATATTTTTTTGCCATGTTTGAAGCATCGGCTTTTGTAAAATATGTTCTTTTGAACTTGCGGTATTGGAGTCCATTTCTGGCGGCTTCGTCCGCTCTTTCATTTCCCGAAATGCCGGCATGGCCAGGTATCCACTGGAACTTTATGCAATGCCCAGCAATCTTAGCCCTGTGGTGAAGATAAGCAATGTCAAATGCTGCTGGTTGATTATTGCAACGCTTGTGCCTGTTCCAGATACACTGTAGGGCTGCTTTTGAGTCTGTGAAAATCACCCATGTCTTTGGCGGCTGCTGTCGAAGTACATACACAAGGGCCGCCTTAATGCCATATAGCTCCGCTGAAGTAGATGATGTCGCTCGCTCAAGACGAAACGAGAATCGTTGCCCTGTAGAGGTTACAAAAAGTCCGCATGATGAACGATGTGGAGTTGTAGAGCCATCTGTGAAAATGTGCGTTGCGGCTGCGTACTCTTTGTGCATATATTCTAAAGCTATCTGATAAGTCGCTGCCTGAGGCATTTTCTTTTTCGCACTGATTCCAGGTATATATGGCACGATTTCCAGTGGGGACAGTGTCCATGGTGAAATGTTTCGCGGCATAATTTGTGACGCCTGAGTAGGAATCGAAATAGATATGCTTCCGACGGCCTGCCCAAAGCTAGATGTAGCACGGGTTCTGGAAATATCCTTTAAAAAGTGAGTCTTCGTATGAATGACGTGGCGGAGGTGTATCCGAAGTGTCTCCTGCGAACATAGCACATCCAGAGGCAGGCATCCAGCTTCTGCTACAGTCCCTGACCGGGACGACCCCTTCGGAAGGCCAAGACATACGCGAAGGCAGTTGTTTCGTGCTGCCTCGAGTTTTCTCTTGCTTGTGGGAGATATTTTGTGCAGGATCGGGAGGTAATATCGTAGTGTTCCGTCGACGTAAACCTTATGGAGGAGCACCATTGATCTACAGTTGCTGCCCCACTGTGATCCGGCTAAAAATCGAAATACGTGCGACGCCGAGGAAATCTTCTCACTCAGTTTTTTCACTTGGGGCGACCATGTGAGGTTTCTATCGATCGTCACTCCAAGAAACCTTTGCGTCTTGACGTATGGAAGGGCACGACCACCCAACACTAGTGGGTATTTTTCCATACACCTCCGCGTGAAAGCCATGGCAACGCTTTTGTCGGGGGACAATTTCAGACCCCTTGGATTTAGGTAGGCCGATATATTTGCTAGCGCTCTCTGGAGGCGTTGTTGGGTGGTACTGCGGGAACGCGCCGCACTCCAAATGCAGATGTCGTCCGCATACAGTGTGATTTTGACGCCAGGGGGCAGGTTTCTTTTCAGATGGATGAGGACTAAATTAAATAATACCGGGCTTAACACAGCTCCTTGTGGCACTCCCTTCTCGACGGCATAAAGCGCCGTGGGGCCATCCGGGGTACACATGAAAAGTTGGCGTCCTTGAAGATAGTCTTCAATCCATGCGTAGAGCCGTCCTCCAAGACCAAGGGTTTCCAAAGCGTCAATTATTGCTTTATGATAGACCGAATCATATGCTGCCTTAATGTCTAAAAATAATGCAGTAGGTATGTTTCCAGAGACCAATTCCTCTTCAATTGATGAGACCAAGGCAATGACATTATCAATTGCGGATCTATATTGCCGGAAGCCATTCATTTCCTCCGGGTAAACATTTGCAGTTTCCAAGAACCAATTTAGTCGTTTGTAGATCATTTTTTCGAATAGCTTCCCTACGCAGCTAAGCAGAGATATGGGTCTGAAGGAGGCGTAATTTGTTGGCTGCTTCGCTGGTTTCAATATAGGAATGACTTTCGCAAGCTTCCATTCCGTAGGAACCTCCCCAGTTATCCATGAGGCGTTGTAGTACTCCAGAAGGCGTAGGCGAGATGTGTGGCACAGATTTGCGAGCGCTTCATAACTCACGCCGTCATGGCCAGGTGATGATCGCTTGTTTACGTCGCCGATTGCTGCCGTGAGCTCTTCGATGGTGAATGAACGAGAAGAGAGGGGGTTAACCGAGGGTCCCGATTTTTATTAGTCATATCATAAGAAGCCAACAAACACTGACACCAAGGACAACATAGGGGAAATTACTTGTGCTTAATAAAATGAAATAAAGAAACGATATCCTAATGGAAATTAAAGTGGATGAAAAAACAACTTGCCGCAGGTGGGAACCGAACCCACAACCTTCGCATTTCGCGTGCGATGCTCTACCACTTGAGCTACCGCGGCGCTGTTTCCCCATCCACTTTCTTTGGTATTTATGTGTACTAGTAGAACCCTGGGAGTGTTAGCCAGCGCCACCACACACAGACCTTGGCGGCGGACGTGGGACGTCCTTTTTGCAGCAGGCGTCACGAGAACGTGATCTTTTTGGCTGAAGGCAACTGGCCAATAAACCCACACATGTTACCTGAAGGCATCAATGTTGCCGGATTCGAGACCCTCGTTATGTAATAAACGAGAAGAGAGGGGGTTAACCGAGGGTCCCAATTTTTATTAGTCATATCATAAGAAGCCAACAAACACTGACACCAAGGACAACATAGGGGAAATTACTTGTGCTTAATAAAATGAAATAAAGAAACGATATCTTAATGGAAATTAAAGTGGATGAAAAAACAACTTGCCGCAGGTGGGAACCGAACCCACAACCTTCGCATTTCGCGTGCGATGCTCTACCACTTGAGCTACCGCGGCGCTGTTTCCCCATCCACTTTCTTTGGTATTTATGTGTACTAGTAGAACCCTGGGAGTGTTAGCCAGCGCCACCACACACAGACCTTGGCGGCGGACGTGGGACGTCCTTTTTGCCGCAGGCGTCACGAGAACGTGATCTTTTTGGCTGAAGGCAACTGGCCAATAAACCCACACATGTTACCTGAAGGCATCAATGTTGCCGGATTCGAGACCCTCGTTATGTAATAAACGAGAAGAGAAGGGGTTAACCGAGGGTCCCGATTTTTATTAGTCATATCAGAAGAAGCCAACAAACACTGACACCAAGGACAACATAGGGGAAATTACTTGTGCTTAATAAAATGAAATAAAGAAACGATATCTTAATGGAAATTAAAGTGGATGAAAAAACAACTTGCCGCAGGTGGGAACCGAACCCACAACCTTCGCATTTCGCGTGCGATGCTCTACCACTTGAGCTACCGCGGCGCTGTTTCCCCATCCACTTTCTTTGGTATTTATGTGTACTAGTAGAATCTTTCAGGGATGCGCGCTCATGTAATGAGAGAGCGATAAAAGGATACAGCTGTTGCGGCTCTTTGCGAATGCCTCTGACGACTCGCCAGATTTTGCTCAGCGGTTGTCGTATGTCCAGTGTCCCACAAAAGTCCCTCCACCTTTTTCGGTCCAGTTTGGTGAGGTAACGTCGTATATGTCTTTGTGCCCGTCGACAAGTTCTGAGGTCTTCGATATCCTTCGTACGTAGAGCCTTCCTTTCGGCACGCCTTCGAATGGCACATAACCTTTCAAATTCCTCGTCGTTTGTTGGTACATTACGATGCTTAGTGGCAGAGCGGGTACTTTGTTTGAGGCAATGAGCTATTGTCGGTATTATTTCTGTATCCGTAGTTGAGGCTGTGATTCCTTTGTCTACGGCTGCTGTGTAAGCTTCCCAGTCTACCGACTTCAGTTTCACTTTTCTGGGCGACGTCCGAAAATGGAGGGCAGAGATTAGGATCGGGTAGTGATCACTACCTCGAGTCTCGAAATCTGTACACCATCCGAACATAGGGGCCACTTGACTTGATACGAATGTGACGTCAATGCAGCTAACAGTCGTCGGATTTTTCAGGTATGTTATGCTGCCATCGTTCAAGGGCTCTATATTGTATTTTGCAAAAAGCATCGCCAGCTTGGCACCCCGAGCACATGTATGTGAATTGCCCCAGATCTCGTTATGTGCGTTGAAATCGCCACAAATAATATGTGGAGACTGAGTGTTTGTCAACAAGTTTTCCAATCTTGTCACGTCGAAAGGTGATCCTGGTTCCAAGTAGACGCCGATCAGGGTAAACACTTTAGATGCAATCACTGTGGTTGCGCAAATATATTCGTTCTTGTCATGTGGTGCTACGTCAATCGCAGAGGCAGGTATGTCGTTGCGAAATCCAACGAGCAGTCGGCTAATTCCATTTTGTCGCCTTGAATGATGAAAATAATACCCCTTTATCCTAAAGTGCTCGTCGACGCGAGACTCGGAAATGACTAAAAAAGGGAATCGGTACACTCGCGTAAGATGCTTAAAGTCTGCTAACTTCGAGCGCGAGCCGCGAGCGTTCCACTGGAATATAGTACATGTGCGGAAGTGTTTGTTGGTGGACACCGCTTGTGAGACGATTGTTGGCGAAGCCATCGTTGCTACTGCGAAGAATCACGGCTTTGCGCCGTGAAAGAAGACGACACTAGCGGTTCCAAAGCCAGGACGGCCTCTATTTCAGGGATGCTCTTAAACGATGGGCTGGCACGCAGAATAGCCTTGATTGCGGCGAACATCATGGGAATCAGCATACTTGGTATCTCATTTGCAGTGCTACCACCTAACAACTTTTCTTGGTTCTTCCTGTTCTTCTGCTGCGACCTTGAGGACACTTGTTGCTGTCGTGGGCGTGAGGTTATATCACTTGAGGGCTTTCATGGATTCGTTGCAGTTGAAGGCCTTTGCTGGTTTTCTTTCACGACTGAGGCGTAGGACTTTTTCAAAGCCGTGTCGCTGTGCTGCACCGTGTCGTGTTGCTTTTGGTTTGTAGATGTATACATCACATCCGGATTCGGTGGTGGTTCTCGTGGTTTCCGCACTTTTCCTTGGATTTGCTCCATCGTCCGTGCAAGAGTGGCTGATTTCTTCTTAGGACACCCTCCGTATGACGCAGCATGCTCAGCTCCACAGTTTGCACACCGAGGCTGGGAACGTGACGTACACTCCTTATGCGTATGTGGACAGTGAGGTAGATACCTTCCCATTCTAGTAAAACATGCTCCATCGTTTTCCTAGTGTTGCCGCAGCCAAACACATGCTTATTCTTCCTTCTTATATCTCGCTTTATACGTGTGTTTTCTAAGGCGTCCCGATCTCGCTTCGAAAAGTAATGAGCTTCCCTTCGAGTTATCACAAGTTGTTTCTTTCCTGATTTCGTTTTTCCCTCTTAAGTAGTTACTCGTGGCAGGTTTCGTTATCAGTTCCGTCACCCATGAGATCATCTCAGCCTCTCTAACTTTCCGCTTGACGTTCTTTGTTGCTGTGTTGCTCACCACACAGGCCGCATACTTAAGCTCCCTAGTTGTTTTCCTCCGCTGTACGTGAATCAATGTTATTTATGTACAAATACCTGAACACTCTCCCAGCCCATTTACTTTCTTCCATATTCCTCAGTAATTCTTCATAATCAATTTTACTGTGAGCTTCCCTCACTTCAATACTTGTCCAGCCTATTTCACCCTGCACAGGTACATTTGTAGCCTTCCCGTGAGCGCCCAATGCGAGGCGTCCCACTGACCTTTGGTTACCATTGAGTCATGATTGTACCCCTGATTTCAAGCAAGCAACCACATTGCCAAAAGTAAGTCCTTCAAGCATTACCCCTTTCAACATACCCTGGAGCACCTCGTACCTATTGTATCCCCATAGCGTACTATGTTTCATTAGGGCTGTATTTCTCTTCCCCTTTGCTCTTATTGCTTTTTACTGTGTTTCCATATATCTATTGCCTTTATTTTATCAATATACCAAGGCATTTACTTTTTTACCCGAGGTATTTCCTGGCCCTGTATTGCCACTGTCTGTGAACTATTTTCATCGAATACCATAAGACCCGATTTTCTAATGCTAAATTTCAAACCTGAATTCTCGCCTTCCTGTCGACAGATACTAGCCAGACGTTACAAATCACTTTGCTTCTTAGCTAGCAACACAATGCTGTCTGCATAAAATAAACCTGGAAGCTGCTGCTTTACTGCTGTACCCGCCTGTTTGTATGAGAGATTAAACCCAATATTACTTCCTTCTAGCGCCCTCTCTATCCTCGCCATGTACATTATAAATAGCAGTGGGAATAAAGGGCACCCCTGCCTCAGACCCTTGTTGCTATAGACTTTCTCTTCGCTTCTCATCCTTCCCATTCAACGAAAACGGTACTTTCTAGGTAAGTCTCTCAAAAGCTGTAGACAATCGTCGCCAAGCTTTGCCCTTCCAGAATATCCCACAAAATGTTGCATCTGTAATGTCTAAAAAGGCCACATATAATGGTTTACTTTCTACTCTTGAGATTTGAATAGACTGAGTTAGGACAAATGAGTTATCATCCAAACGCCTACCTATTCTGAAGCCATGCTGAAGTGCAATTATTCTCTGCCCATGCTTGAAGCTGTAATTTGATTGCCTGTATTGCTAGCCTGTATATCACCGATGTAATGGTCAACAGTCTATATCAGTGAATTCTGGCTTCCTCCCCCTTACCTTTATAAATTAAGTTCATTCTACTTTGTCGCCAACTGTCCGGCACTCGTCTATCTTTTAAAGCTTTTTCCACTGCTTTCACCAGAGCTTCTTTACTTTTTGGTCCTAGTTCATTAATCAGCCTAACGGGAACCTCGTCTAGCCCTGTGTCTGCGCTTAGGAATTTCCTTTTCGGCTTTCTTCCAGTTGAAAGTTGTCAGCACCAGCTCCTTTTCCATCTGGGTCTCTTTCGTGCTCTTTTTTTCTTCAAATACAACCTCGTCATTGCTTTGGAAAGATTCGGCTGTTATTTTTCGCATGTAATTTATTGCCGCTTCTCCTTCCAGTCTGTTTCCATCTTCGTCTAGGATATGTTGTTGTATTGTTGTTGACTTCCTACCTAATAATTTTATGTGGTTCCCAAATATTCTAGGTGTTGCATTCTTTTTCTCAAGTATTTCTGACAACCAACGTTCACTTTTACCTTTTAATTTTGCTTGCACCAGCATTTGAACCATAGACTTCTCCCGATATATTTTCCCTTTGCTGGCTACTTCATCCTGCGGCAACTGCGCCTTCTTTGCCTGCCTGTGCTCTCGGGATGCTTTCTCTCGTTCGCCTATCGCTTCTCGTATCTCCCTGTTCCACCAGATTTTCTGTTTTATTCCTTTCCAAGGAACCATGTTGTTTCTCTTTCCATATTTCTTTGGTTATTATACTTAAAAGCTCACTATACACCCATTCTTTACTTGGCCATTTACCAACTTCTTCCTCGACTCTTGTGAGTACATTTGTTATTTGTTGTTACGTTTCGCCTACGACGCGCGGTATAGCCGGCGCGGATGCAACGGACGCCGGGGCTTCGTTCAAAGCGGCGGACATATTGGCCCGTTCAGCGCTGCCGCAACGCCTCCCCGCCAAGCGCGTCCAGGCATGTTTCAATACCACGTGTATTCGTGTGTGCGTGTGTGTGTCTGTGCATGTTGGTGCCCACGCTTGTCAAGGCGCGGCAGCCGGGGAGAGGAGCTCCCCAAGTGTGAAGCGAGGAGGTCTGACCGGCGCCGGCCCGGCGGATGCGTCACCTTCTAGTCTCAATGTGCCCGAGCGCCACCGTCACGTGGCCTCATCCAGAGACGTTCCTCTTGCCCTCGACTCCGAGAGTATAAAAGCAGCTGCCCCCGGACGCCAGGAGAGAGGCTCCGATTTCTTCTGTCGAGTAACGTGCTCTCCCGTCTCTCCACTTCGGTCGACCTGACCGCCCGCTCTTTTGCGATGCTAGAATAAACAAGTTGTTCTGTTAGCAGTCGACTCATGCTTTGCCGGGACATTCGGATGCTTCCAGTTGTGCCCCAGGCCGCCAGGCCAACGCTACCCTTGGGGCTTGCGACCCATTCGCAACAACTTGTGGCAGCGGTGGGATCCTGTACCGGAAGTATCTAGACCGCAGGGGAGTGGAGTTCGATCAGCTGATCGTGCCTCAGTGCTACCGTCAGGATCTGTTGCGCTTGTCGCATGGGGGTTCGTGGTCCGGACACCTAGGAGTTAAGAAAACTAAGGACCGTCTCTTGCAAGAGTACTATTGGCCAGGGTGTTTTCGGGACGCAGACCACTTTGTGAGGACATGTGACACCTCTCAGCGGGTGGGCAAACCAGGGGACAAATCGAGGGCGCCGTTGAAGTTGGTACATATCATTACGGAGCCTTTTAGACGGCTCGTTATTGATACAGTGGGACCTCTGCCGGTAATAACCACGGGGTACGACACATTTTGACTGTGATCTGCCCAGCGACAAAGTTCCCTGAAGCAGTGCCGCTTAAAGAACTCAGCTCAGTTGAGATAGTCAATGCACTACTGTCCATATTTGCGCGAGTTGGTTTTTCTGCGGAAATCCAATCAGATCAGGGCACAGTGTTTACTAGCGCTTCGACGACAACTTTTCTCGAAAGGTGTGGGGTAAAGCTGTTACACAGCTCAGTGTATCACCCACAGTCGAATTCCGTTGAGAAGCTCCACTCCGTCATGAAGCGCGTGTTGAGAGCATTGTGTTTTGAACAACAAACTGACTGGGAGCTGTGTCTGCCTGGGGTGATGTTTGCATTAAGGACCGCGCCGCATGCGGCCACGGGTTTTTCGCCAGCTGAGCTGGTGTACGGTCGCTCGCTTCGGTCTCCGCTTCGCATGCTTCGAGAATCGTGGGAAGGCAGGGGCGACGACCCAGTCGTGGTGGAGTACGTGCTTAGGCTCCTCGAACGCTTAAGAAGGGCACAGGAGTTGTCAGGTGAAGCAATGGCAAAGGCCCAGCAGAGGGCCAAGGTTTATTATGATCGGACAGCCAGGGCCCGTCGTTTTGAGGTGGGCGATGAGGTAATGATATTGCGCACATCGCTAAAAAACAAACTCGACGTGCAGTGGGAGGGCCCAGCACGGATTGTTCAAAAACTGTCGGACGTCAACTACGTGGTGAGTCTGCCAGGA